>NC_057348.1:101213616-101950491 GCF_016509475.1 Prionailurus bengalensis
CTGAATGGTAAAGTCTTCTGCTTTCTAAGAGTTGAACATATCTGAACATATATTATTATTGGAACAATGTTCTTTGAACCTACTTCTCTATTATGTAATTTAAGGAACCACTAGCTATTTTCACAGTTTATGATAGAAAAACGTAATGCTCCAGTCAAATTCCTTTCATTTCTTTGTATCATTCTCTCCCTCACCCCTTTCTGGGCTTTTACACATTCTACAACTGTGCCAAAAAAACTCTTGTCCTCTTCCCCCTTCCCTTTCACCAGGCTGCACTCACAGTCTTCAGCTTAAAAACATAATATCTCTGAACAGCCTATCCTGACCCATAGGACAGAATTAGGCATTTCCACTATGTGTCCCAACAAAATTCTTTAGACTTCCTATCCTAGCACTGGACTTTTGATGGCTTGAAGTGATGTCAGGGACAATGATGGAATTATTCACAATTTTATCTCCAGAGCCTTGTACAGTACCTGACATATATTAATTACATAAATATTTGATGGACTTACTATGAAATTTGAGCAGAGCAGAAGAAAAGAATCTTCTCTTTTTCTCTGTAAAAAACAGAGTATGCAGAGACCAACACTGGGCTATCCCAAAGTGAAATAAGTTAAAAGGATACCCATTATCTCTGGAATCCTGGTAGTTGTCTTCTGGGTGCTGTATTTCTTCCTAATTTTTATTGTTTATAAGACATAAAATAATAAAAATGAATTAAAAGATTATCTTGAATGAAGACTGTTCTTCCCAAATAGCCAGCATATCTACTCTTCAGGATTTATCCTCTATTTCCCTTCTGTGTAACATAGTTCTCTTTTGGAAAGGAAACCCACTGTCACCCCATGGTTGGCAATGTAAATGAGAATCTCCACATAAGGAAATTAGATGCCTGGATGGCATATCCCTAAATTTTCTGCCTCAATCACTAGTGCCTTCAGGGCACAACTTCCCACTAATAACACTGGATGTGCAGGGAGTTGTAATGACATTTCTCTAATTTTCTACTGCACAATGGAGATCAGACTAGACCCTCTAACCACATCTTTCCTTAAGACTTGAGAATAACAAAGGGGAAACAGATAAGAGAAGGAAGCTATAACTAACAGATTGCGTTAGTTTGCCTTTTCAGCTCTTGACTGAAGATTGAGTTTGCTTTTTCAGCTCTCGGTCTCCTACAGGTATGGAGGTGGGGGGAGATCAGCTCAGAAACCATCAAGCTGAGACTGACACCAAAATTTCCCTGCATTTCTAAAAATCTTTATCCAAGAAAGTGAAGGCTGTATCTTGACTGTTAAAACATCATTCTGAACACCTTATTTCTCAAATCTTTGTTCCCCTAAAGGCTATTTTTACCCTCATGTTATCTGTGGTTCCGGCCTATAGCTTGAAGGGTGCAGCCATATCAGAAGCCGATCCAATCCAATAAGACATAGGCACATACTGATGGTATGTATGTTGGGGGGTGGGGTTTGTAGAGGGTAGTAGTTTTGGTACAATTTCATGTACTCAGTCAACAAGCAGTTAATTAACACCTATATCAGTGTGGTGGAGTGGAAAAGGCATCCAATCCAGGGCTAAAAGGCCTGAGTTCTATGCATGGATCAGAAACCTGCCTAGCTTTGTGATACTGATCAAGTTATTTAACTTTTCTGAGTTTCTACCATCACATCTGTAAAATAAGCATGAGATAAACAAGAAAGAGAATGTGTATCAGAAGCTTTCTTTCAAACTATGATGCTTAATTAAGGCTATTATTTGGAGTTACTGGCAAGGTCCTGTGGTTAGCAAAATGATGCCTTCACGTAAGGGTGGTTGTGGGGGTAAAATGAATAGAAACATTTTTCTTTCTTTTATTTCCTTCTTTCTCTTCTCTTTCTTTTTTCTTCTCTCTTTCTTTTCTTTTCCTTCCTTAATTCTTAATTTTTAAAAGTTTATTTATTTTGAGAGACAGAGAGAGTGCAAGCAGGGGAGGGGCAGAGAGAGAAAGAGAGAGAATCCTAAGCAATGCAGGGCTCGAACCCACAAAATCATGATTCCATGACCTGAGCCGAAATCAAGAGTCAGACACTCAACTGACTGAGCCACCCAGGCACTTCAGAAACATTTTTAAATGATGCATAAGTCATGACCCCCACTCAAGGAAATTTCAAACGGTCAGGAAGATGAGATGTGAGGAAACAAAATAGTATTTGGAAAACATGCTAAGAAACAAATGTAGGACAGGATTTATATAAATTTATTTTTCTATATATGGCATATTATCACTAACAGAGAAAATTACTTCTCAGTTTCTATTAAAATGTTAACTTCACTGATTAAATAAATAAAGCTGGTTAATTTGCTAGTGTCAAATTCTACATGCAAAATCAATGGGCTTTTAACTTCCACAAGCAAAGTCATAATCATTGTGCATTCTGAATTGGTAAATGCAGTGCCCAATCATAAGGGACTGTGGCTCAAGAACATTTTGAAGTGCTTAAGTATTCCTATGGATAAAGCACGTCTCATCCCATTTCTGTAACATGGGGTCTTCATTATAGGCCTACATCATGACCTTGTGCCATTTCCAGGCCCCACAAGACCTAGAGAAAGGGTAAGTATACTGCCTTCCACTCCAGCTCTACCTTTTATCAATAAGATGCAACATGCTCACCACCAAAAGGGTTTTCCAGTGTACTTTGAAATAAGAGCTAAATTCATATCATGGTTTGTTTTGTTAAGAGGTAAAACAGAGTAGGGGCGCCTGGATGGCTCAATTGCTTAAGCATCCAACTCTTGATTTCAGCTCAGGTCATGAGCTCACAGTCCTGAGATGAAGCCCTGCATCAGGCTCTGTGCTGAGCATGGAGCCTGCTTAAGATTCTTTCTGTCTCTCTCTCTCTCCCTCCCTCCCTCCCTCCTACCCTCCCTCTCCCCCCCCACCTCACTGTCCCTCCCCCTGCTTGTGATATTTCTGTCTCTCAACAAAATAACAATATATTATAATATATCATAATATAAAGCTCAGTCAGTTGGGCGTCAGACTTTTGATTTCGGCTCAGGTCATGATCTCACAGTTCATGGGATCGAGCCCTATGTCAGGCTTTGCACTGACACCATGGAGCCTGCTTGGGATTCTCTCTCTCCCTCTCTTTCTCACCCCTACCCCAAGGGGCAGATTCCTTCAGAATATGTTTTGGTTTGGAGAAATAATTCATACATACCTAATAATCTATTGTGGATTAAAAACCTAGTGCGTGTTAAACATATACCCAGGAGTACAGAGAAGATAAAGTTACCTCAGAGGGAGAGGGGAAAAATCTATAAGCAATCTTTAACGTTATTTAGAAGTAATCTTTTCTTTTTTTTTTTAAATAGGCTTCATGCCCAGCATGGAGCCCAATGCCAGGCTTGAACTCATGATGTTGAGATCAAGACCTGAGGTGAGATCAAGAGTCAAAAGCTTAACTGACTGAGCCACCCAGCTGCCCCTAGAACTAATCATCTTTAAGATACAAAAGAAAATGTAAAAGAAAAGATAAATGAAAAAGAGTTCTATCCTTCTTTGGTTTAAAAACAATAGAATAAAGTCAGCTCAAATTCAAACTTAAACAATACTATGAGATAATTAAAATGGTATTTAAAATAAAACTCAATTTGGGGCTCCTGGGTGGCTCAGTCTGTTAAGCATCTGACTTCAGCCCGGGTCATGATCTCACAGTTTGTGGGTCTGTGCCCCGCATCAGGCTCTGGGCTGACAGCTCAGAGCCTGGAGCCTGCTTCAGATTCTGTGTGTGTGTGTGTGTGTGTGTGTGTGTGTGTGTCTGTCTGTCTCTCTCAAAAATGAATAAACATTAAAAATTTTTAAAAATAAGATAAAATCAAACTCAATTTTAACCCTGATTTTTTAAGAATTATAACTGAACATATGAATGTGCCTAATGTGTACAGTGCAGAGCTGGCTTATGGAACTTTAAATCAAATGATCAATTGCCCATTTACTCACTGGTGAATGACTGTGCTTATGTTGTGGTTCTCAAAATGGGCTTCCGGGGCCAGCAACATCCGTATCACTTGGGAGCTTGTTGAAAATGTAATTCTCAGGCCCCTTCCCACACCTACTAGGTCAGAAAGTAGGATGCAGCCCAGCAAAAGTTTTTACAAGCCCCCCAGGTGACTGAATTGCATGGTAAGGTCTGAGAATCAGCCTCCTATAGTGAAAAGGTTAAGAGCATCCTTTTTGAAGTCAGAGAAATTTGGGTTCAAATATTTGCACTCAGATGTACTATCTCTGTGACCTGAAGCAAGTCATTTAATCCAACCCTTAGTTTCCAAATTAGAAACACATACAGTATATGTTTCAGGGAAATTGTTAGGATTAAATAAGGAAATATATTCAGATATGATCTATAGTGTCTACATCATACACACAGTGCTTAGTGCATAGTAAGCACTCAGTAACTGATGTGGGTTATTTTTTCAGGCATGAAAGACCCTGTGTTCCATGCTGCAGGAAACACTGTTCATCAGACATGGTTTTTTTCTTTAAAGACCTCAGTCTGGAGGAGGAGCTACACTAGCATGTAAATAATCATGATATAAAGTAGAAAGTATTACATGGCAAGAGAGTGGTGTATAAAATGCCCTGGGAAATGGAAAGGGTGGAGGAAGCAACATATGAATTGTTTTTTAAAAAACAGGAAGGGTGGGGTGCCTGGGTGGCTCAGTCCATTAAGCGTCTGACTTCAGCTCAAGTCATGATCTTGCAGCTTGTGAGTTCAAGCCCCATACTGGGCTCTGTGCTGGCAGCTCAGGGCCTGGAGCCTACTTCGGATTCTGTGTCTACCCCTCTCTCTGCCCCGTTCCTGCTCATACTCTGCATCTCTCTGTCTCTCAATAGTAAATAAATGTTAAAAAAAAGTTTTTTTTGTTTTTTTTTTAAGAGAGGAAAGGAAGGGCATTCCAGATTAAAGGAACAGGGCAGGGAATCATGGGACTCATGGGATACATAGTTTGACCAAAGGGATAACAGAAGGGGGACCATATAATTTATTGTTCACACAGGGGCACTTTGCAAGTGAAAGGGGCATCACTAAAGTTAAGTCAGGACAACAGATTGAAATGGGACCACGCATATGGTGACCCTGGAGAACAGGCTGCTGGGAATGAGTACTGGAAAAAGGGACAGGGTAGGATGGATTTGTGCAGCACAGCATCCCTCACAAAAGACTGAGGGCTCTGCTTTTTAAGTCATAGGAGCGACTGAGCAGAGAAGTGACCTGAATTGGGGTAGTAGGTACTTAGGAAGATAAATTTGGCAATGCCAAATGAAGAGGAGGGAATGGATGACAGGGAGATTTCCAGAAATGATGAGATTTTGAAACCAAATAAACATCTCAGACAAGGAGGAAGAAGTTGAACCTGAAGTTAGTATGTCGAGCCTATATCAACAAAAACAAGGAGGTCAGGAGAAGGGGCAGGTCAGGGAGAAAGTATCATGACTTCACTTTCAGGCACAGATGTGGTCAGTCCGATGGGCTCTGTTACATATGACACGTGACGGGGTTCCAAAGTGCCACTGAGAGGAGAAATATGACTACTAGTTAGAACTGTCTAACTGTACTCAGTTAGAACTGAGTTCTTACTTCACTAATGTTCTCTCCATCTCTCAAAAGACAAGCCATTCAATACCTTGATATAGCATCCAGGCTCTTTATTTTGTTTCATTTATTTTTATTTAATGAACATTAAAATTGGGCAACAATGAATGTTTCTGATGTGCTTAACAAGGATCAGACTCTGTTCTAAATACTTTACAAATATTACAGATTTAATCCTTATCAGAATCTTATAATGTTAATGTGATTAATATTATCATTCCCAGTGTTCAGATGAAGACAGCAAGACACAGGGAAGTCAGGAGACCTGCCCAGAATGATACTACTATAAAGTGCTGGAGCCCTAAACTGAACCAATGAGCATCGAGCTACAGAGACTGCATTTCTTACCCTGGCACTGGGCAGTTCCTGACACTACAGACATCTTAAGGAACCTAATGGGATTGGGATTGGAAACTATTATCTAAAACTTTCCTGAGGTGCTTTGTTATTTATATGAAAAAAAAAACATTTTGAGGCATTATTTTCAGTTATTGTTATGAAACTGCTTTCACAGACATGAAATACTTAATTTTTGTAGATGATTTTGAGGAATAGGTATTCACATATAAAAGATTATAAAAAAAACACTGTCACAGTTTCATGACACATAATGCCACATTTATCTGGTTTAAGTCTCATCATTTCTATTCAAAAATCTCTCATCTATTCCCTCCTTTCCATTCTTGTAGCAGGCTACACAGAAATCCCCCAAAACTACTCTTTCGTAGTCACTTCCTTGCTTGGGAACCTTCACAATGACATAGTTTCATGTCAGATACCAAGTCACAGAGTCAAGACTCAGACTTAAACCACTATGTTATATCACCTTCCAAATAACATAACCTTCCAGAACCACCTTTATTGTTTCTATTTTTAAAACATATTCTTAAAATATTTTTTATTTATTTTTGAGACAGAGAGAGAGCGAGAGAGAGAGAGAGAACAAGTGGCGGGAGGGGCAGAGAGAGAAGGAGACAGAATCCCAAGCAGGCCCTGTGCTGACCCCCCATGTGGGGCTCGAACTCATGAACTGTAAGATCATGACCTGAGCCAAAACCAACAGTCACATGCTTAACTAAGCCACTCAGGTGCCCTTTTTGTTTCTTTTTTTTTTTCTTTAATGTTTTTATTTATTTTTGAAGGAGAGAGAGAGAGAGAGAGAGAGAGCGAGCATGAGCAGGGGAAGAGCAGAGAGAGAGGGAGACACAGAATTTGAAGGAGGCTCCAGGCTCTACGCTGTCAGCAGAGCCCGATGCAGGGCTCGAACCCACGAAGTGCGAGATCATGACCTTAGCCAAAGCCCGAGGCTCAACCGACTGAGCCACCCAGGCGCCCCTTGTTTCTATTTTTTTTTAATTTTTTTTAACGTTTTTATTTATTTTTGAGACAGAGAGAGACAGAGCATGAACAGGGGAGGGGCAGAGAGAGAGGGAGACACAGAATCAAAGCAGGCTCCAGGCTCTGAGCCATCAGCCCAGACCCCGACGCAGGGCTCAAACTCACAGACCGGGAGACCGTGACCTGAGCTGAAGTCGGACGCTTAACCAACTGAGCCACCCAGGCGCCCCAGCCTTGTTTCTATTTTTAATAGTAAGTGTGGTAGTCTGGCAGAAATTTTTGGTAAAGGTTCAGGAATTACAAATATAGGTGAGCAGTAGTTGACTGGATCTTTAAAACAATTTTGGGGGTGAAGAATTTTTTTCATTCTGGGAATACTAGTTGTCGACAGTTCAGGAGGGGTCAGGGCAGGCAAAGCCCCAAGAATAGGAAGGGAGAGTGTTTTAAGCCGTGGATCACTAAGGCAGGGAAGAAGGCAGCATTCAGGGCAACACTCAAGGGAATCAAGCCTATGGTTTTGGCAGGAGAATTCACTATGTTCCATTTCCCAGTGATGCAAGAAGAGGGCAAGATGCCCCCAGAGAGGCCAAGGGACAAAGCTGAAGTGTTAGAACAGCAGATGCAGAAGCCATGCTTCCTAGTGAAAAAAAACAAAACAAAACAAAAAAAAAAAACAAAAAACAAAAAAAACCCCACAACAACCCTGCTAATCAAGATGAGGGGAGAATTAAAACAAACCAAGGCAGGAGTGAACCGGGGAAGCATCCTCTCTTTGAGGAAGTTTTCATCTGATTTGGACACCACCCTCTTGAACTCTGGACAATACCCAGTGCTTCTCTCAATCAGTACTTGCTTATATTATAAGCATTTGCTTAGATATTTTTCTCCACCAGTAACCACTGAGCCCCTGGAGAACTGAAATCTGTATTATTTGACTATATCTCCAACACTTACTCCAGAGCCTTACACAAACCAGTTGCCTGTGTATACAAATGAATGAATGAAATGAAGAATGAGTAAAATGCCTCTGAATGAATGAAGTGAAGGAGAGCTTTGATTAACTGGAGTTATTATACTAGGAGGAGGCTTATAACTCATTTAGGCCAATCCTATTGTTTTACAGATGATGGGAGATGCAGAGAGGTTAAAGGCCCCATCTAGGGTGTAGTCCTAGAGCTGGACTAGGAACCCAGGACACACGGGTCATCCTTTCTCCTCCTCACCCTGCTAAGAGCATGAAGACAGCTCCCACAGTCATTCTAATGTTTGTTGGCTGGTTGTTGGGAATGCAGAATACATTTTCCCATGGAGACAGGTTTTTTCTTCCTTTTTTTTTTTTTTTTTTTTAAATGGTGGTTCGGTTCCCAGGCCAGGCCACAAAAGCCTATTTACCCCATAGCTGAGCTCAACTATAAAACCAGCGGTAGCTCTGAGGCCTCACTGAACCCCTAGCTCAGAGCCTGCAGTCTGGGGGGCAGGTGGGCAGCTGGCTCTGCAGGAGGGAGGGCAGAGCTCCCTTGAGCAGACCAGGAGCATGGGGCGGGGGCTGGGCAGGGGGGCTGGGCAGGGGGCCCGGGCAGCAGCTGCAGGAGGCTAGGCAGCCTCTGAATGCCTTGGTGGTTCTTAAGTGGATTGTTTGTAAGTTGGGAACTGTCTGTACTTAGAAAGGCGGATTTCAAGAGGTAGGGGATCCTATTTCACTTGAAGGCCCACGGTAATGAGGGTTCTTTATTCGTAATGAAGTAGCCACTAATTGGAGGGACGGGCTCAGGAGGCCTGTTGGAATTTTGTACTCCTGGACCAGAACGGAGTAATATTATGCAGTAGCCTGGCAACCCCTTACTTTTGCATAAAATTCATATAAAAATCTACCATGAAGTGCCTGTCTGAAATTCACTGTGTTTATTATTAATAATGATAATAACAGAGTAGCTTATCCACAGCACTAAGCTGAGAAAGTGAATGAATTCTCAGTTTCATCAATTTTTTTTTTTCCTTAGCCAGACTAGGAACATTTGGAAAATCTTTACTCTCAGAGTGGGCTAAAAGCTTCAATATTTACCCCGAGGAGACATGGCTCCAGTTTATAAGGGCTCATCCAAGAGATGATCTCTTTCCTTCCTCCACCTCCTCAGAGGCAGAAATATTCCATAAACTCATAAATGTTGTAAAACCAAATGTACAAAAAAACCCCAAATGTAAAAAAACAAAACAAAACAAAACGTGTTAATGGATATGAAAAAAAATTACAGTAGGTGAATCAATTGTAATAAGGTAATACAGTTAGCCTTTCTGGACTTAATGAAATGTGGCCAACTATGGTGGAATGTTCTGGTGCCCCCTGGAGGATTCTAAAACCTAACAGAACAGGTTATTTAGTAACTTTCTTCAGATGTCAGAAAATCCTACAGAGGCACTGTGTTTCTTCTTCCAAGCTTAAATCAACTTAACCTGATTCAATCACATATAGAGGAAAAGAGCAAGAACTAAATCTAACATTTAAAATGTTTTACCCAGCCTCAGTTTATTGTTAGAATGCAAGTGGTTGGATCACCAACAGAATCTATTTTTAGTTTGCAAAGTTTATAAACCCAGCAGGGCAAAGTTCACAGTTACATGTGCAATCTCTCAATTTTTCTGGGCTGAGTGTTCAGCGAACAAGGAAGTTTGCTTCTGTGAACCTTGCTTTGTCTTGCACAGACGTTCTGGAAAGTTAAACATTTAGCTTCTAAATTTTACTGCCCTGGCATTCCTCAGGGACATGACTCCAATATGATGATGGCTGAATGGTCATCAGAGTTGTTTATTCCATAGTCACAGAGCAGTTAGCAGATGTGAGGAACTATTGTCTGACTCCAGTAAGCTCCAATAATAATAAGCTCCAATAATCTAACAGGATTATAGCTTTCCATCTGCCTACCCCCAACCCCCCATTTATACGAGAATAACTGGAATAACTATCTTAGCACATAACATGACTGATACCATCCTAGCCTCAGATCACTACATCTGAAAGAGACCAGGTTTCACAAAATTTACAAAGACTCGTGTTATCACAGTACTGTAACTATTACCAATACTTACAAAGTAGTATACTAAAGTTTAAACCATAAAGTCATCAAATAGAACTTCACTGTGAGAATTCTTTGTATTCTGGGATACCTTTCACCCAGATTCCCAAAATTTCAACTTTTACTACTTTTGTCATTTTCTGAATACACACAAACACGTATTTTTTTCTTTACCTTTTTTTTAACAATTTTTTTTAAACGTTTATTTATTTTTGAGACAGAGAGAGACAGAGCATGAACGGGGGAGGGTCAGAGAGAGAGGGAGACACAGAATCTGAAACAGGCTCCAGGCTCTGAGCAGTCAGCACAGAGCCCGACGCAGGGCTCGAACTCACGGACGGCGAGATCATGACCTGAGCCGAAGTTGGATGCCCAACCGACTGAGCCACCCAGGCGCCCCTTTTCTTTATCTTTTTAAGAGTAAGTTGTGGGTATAACGCTCCTTTATTCTTAAATATTTCAATGTGTATTCCCCAAAAACAAGAAATCCTCTTCTATAAACAGTATACTTATAGGAAATTAATATTGAAATATTACCTAATTTACAAAATCTTATTGAGATGTTATTGATTTTGTTCCAATAACATCTTTTACAGCAAAAGAAATTCTAAAAGCATGCATTGCATTTAGTTGTTGTGATTTTTCAGTCTCCTTTAATCTGGACAGTTCCCGGGTCTTTGTACAGGGCAGGTATTTTATAGAATGCCCACATTTTGGATTATCCTAAGTGTCCTCCTCATGAGTAGGATAATGTTAAATGCCTCTGGCAGCATATGGAAAAAGTGATTCTGGCTTTTTCTTTATGCAACAATATTAGGAAGCACATGCTACTGATTAGTCCCATTAGCAGCAATGCTAACTTTCATCTTTTGGTTAAGGTGTTTGCTAGGTTTCTCCACTTAGTTACTATTTTACCCATTGTAAATAAAAAGTAGCTTGTAAGGATATGTTTGAGACAATGTAAATATCCGATTTCTTCTCAAACTTTCATCCAATTAGTTATAGCGTTCTGGATGATTCTTGCCTGAATCATTTAATATTTTTAGAAATGCTTGTGCAAGGTGATTTTCAAATTCCACTGTCCTACATTTGAGTGTACTTCCTAATAAAGCTTTCCCTTCTCCCTTATTTATTTGTTTACTTTGTTTGTATCAGGGTACCTCACAGCCTCCTTACTTTATTCGGTAGTATTAAATTTACTTTCATTATTTATTTAAATTAGTAATGTACTTTAATAATTACATTATCCCAGATTTCACCAATGAGAACCCCGTCAAGCAGGTTCCTGTGTTATTCTGACATGTCTTTATCATTCTTTAAGCACTTTCTTACTTTTTGGCATAACAAAGCATTCAAATTCTTTCCCTACCCCAATCTTGAATTCAAGCATTTCTCCATGGAGCCCTAGCTCCTTTTAGTGGAGAATGGGATATACAGAAGCAAAGATCTTGGCTCTATGTAAGCTCATTTCTATGAAATTACTTCAAGACCGTCTTAGAGGACAGTGCTGAGAAACGCTTATACATACACATAAATATTTGCATATGCATTCACACACCACACACACACACACACATATGCACATCTATGCCCATTTACATACATATGTATGTACAACTATATATGTGTGTGTGTGCGTCTATGTATGTGTATAGTAGAACCCATGATTTCACACCTATATCTCCAATTCCATCCAATAGTGCAGGGATCATTTTATTATTTTCCTTTTACCATAATTGTAGCTTCCTTCTCCCAAAGTTTGAAATCTGACTCCCAATACCACAACATATTTGACTAGGAAGGAAGATGGTGGCGTAGGAGGATGCTGAGCTCAACGCATCCTGCTAACCACTTAGATTCCACCCACATCTGCCTAAGTAACCCAGTAAACTGCCAGAATACTAGCAGAATGGACTCTCCAGAGCCAAGTGTAGACGAGAGGCCCACTGAAGAGGGGCCCCTCCTGAAGCAGACCACCAAAGGCAAAGTGAGCTGAGTCTGCCCCTCCCGCCCCTGTGCACCTTGCGGATCCACCCCGGCTAATACGCCAGATCCCATCGAAGCAGCACCACAAGCCTGGCAGTGTGCAAGTAGCCCAGACAGGGGCCACACCACTCCACAGTGAGTCCTGCCCCTGGGAGAGGGGAAGATAAGGTACACACCAGTCTGACTGTGGCCCCAGCGTTGGGCTGGGGACAGACATCGGGTCTGACTTTGGCCCCGCCCATCAACGCAGGTTACTCCAGACAGCACAGGGGAAGAGTCCTGCATTTCTGTGCCACTCCAGGGACTATCCAAGACACAAAATGGAAGAATTCCCCTCAAAAGAAACTCCAGGAAGTAGCGACAGCTAATGAACTGATCAAAAATGATTTAAGCAATGTAACAGAAAATGAATTTAAAATAATAGTCATAAAATTAATTGCTGGGCTTGAAAAAAGTATAGAGGACAGCAGAGAATCTATTACTACAGAGATCAAGGGACTAAGAAACAGTCAGGATGAGCTAAAAAATGCTATAAATGAACTGCAAAATAAGATGGAGGCGACCACAGCTCAGATTGAAGAGGCAGAGGAGAGAATAGGTGAATTAGAAGATAAAATTATGGAAAAAGAGGAAGCTGAGAAAAAGAGAGATAAAAAAATCCAGGAGTATGAGGGGAGAATTAGAGAACCAAGAGACACAATTAAACATAATAATATACACACAATTGGGATTCCAGAGGAGGAAGAGAGAGGGAAAGGTGCTGAAGGTGTACTTGAAGAAATCATAGCTGAGAACTTCCCTGATCTGGGGAAGGAAAAAGGCATTGAAATCCAGAGGCACAGAGAACTCCCTTCAGACATAACTTGAATTGATCTTCTGCACGATATATCATAGTGCAACTGGCAAAATACAAGGATAAAGAGAAAATTCTGAAAGCAGCTAGGGATAAACATGCTCTAAGATAAAGGATCTATCTACTGAAACTTGGCAGGCCAGAAAGGAATGGCAGGAAATCTTCAATGTGATGAACAGAAAAAATATGCAGCCGAGAATCCTCTATTCAGCAAGTCTGTCATTTAGAATAGAAGGAGAGATAAAGGTCTTCCCAAACAAACAAAAACTGAAGGAGTTCGTCACCACTAAACCAGCCCTACAAGAGATCCTAAGGGGGACCCTGTGAGACAAAGTACCAGAGACATTGCTACAAGCATGAAACCTACAGACATCACAATGACTCTAAACCCATATCTTTCTATAATAACACTGAATGTAAATGGACTAAATGCTCCAACCAAAAGACATAGGGTATCAGAATGGATAAAAAAAAAACAAGACCCATCTATTTGCTGTCTACAAGAGACTCATTTTAGACCTGAGGACACCTTCAGATTGAAAGTGAGGGGATGGAGAACTATCTTTCATGCTACTGGAAGTCAAAAGAAAGCTGGAGTAGCCATACTTATATCAGACAAACTAGACTTTAAATTAAAGGCTGTAACAAGAGATGAAGAAGGGCATTCTATAATAATTACAGGGTCTATCCATCAGGAAGAGCTAACAATTATAAATGTTTATGCGCCAAATACAGGAGTCCTCAAATATATAAAACAATTAATCACAAACATAAGCAACCTTATTGATAAGAATGTGGTCATTGCAGGGGACTTTAATACTCCACTTACAACATTGGATAGATCATCTAGACACAGGATCAATAAAGAAACAAGGGCCCTGAATGATACATTGGACCAGATGGACTTGACATATATATTTAGAACTCTGGATCCCAAAGCCACAAAATATACTTTCTTCTCAAGTGCACATGGAACCTTCTCCAAGATAGATCACATACTGGGTCACAAAACAGCCCTTCATAAGTATAAAAGAATTGAGATCATACCATGCATACTTTCAGACCACAATGCTATGAAGCTTGAAATCAACCACAGGAAAAAGTCTGAAAAACCTCCAAAAGCATGGAGGTTAAAGAACACCATACTAAAGAATGAATGGGTCAACCAGGCAATTAGAGAAGAAATTAAGAAATATATGGAAACAAACGAAAATGAAAATACAACAATCCAAACGCTTTGGGATGCAGCAAAGGCAGTCCTGAGAGGAAAATACATCGCAATCCAGGCCTATCTCAAGAAACAAGAAAAATCCCAAATACAAAATCTAACAGCACACCTAAAGAAACTAGAAGCAGAACAGCAAAGACACCCCAAACCCAGCAGAATAAGAGAAATAATAAAGATCAGAGTAGAAATAAACAATATAGAATCTAAAAACACAATAGAGCAGATCAATGAAACCAAGAGTTGGTTTTTTGAAAAAATAAACAAAATTGACAAACCTCTAGCCAGGCTTCTCAAAAAGAAAAGGGAGATGACCCAAATAGATAAAATCATGAATGAAAATGGAATTATTACAACCAATCCCTCAGAGATACAAGCAATTATCAGGGAATACTATGAAAAATTATATGCCAACAAACTGGACAACCTGGAAGAAAGGGACAAATTCCTAAACACCCACACACTTCCAAAACTCAAACAGGAGGAAATAGAAAGCTTGAACAGACCCATAACCAGTGAAGAAATTGAATCAGTTATCAAAAATCTCCCAACAAATAAGAGTCCAGGACCAGATGGCTTCCCAGGGGAATTCTACCAGACATTTAAAGCAGAAATAATACCTATCCTTCTCATTCTATGAAACCAGCATTACTTTGATTCCTAAACCAGACAGAGATCCAGTAAAAAAAGAGAACTACAGGCCAATATTCCTGATGAATATGGATGCAAAAATTCTCAATAAGATACTAGCAAATCGAATTCAATGGCATATAAAAAGAATTATTCACCATGATCAAGTGGGATTCATTCCTGGGCTACAGGGCTGGTTCAACATTTGCAAATCAATCAATGTGATACATCAAATTAATAAAAGAAAAGATAAGAACCATATGATCCTGTCAATTGATGCAGAAAAAGCATTTGACAAAATTCAGCATCCTTTCTTAATAAAAACCCTTGAGAAAGTCGGGATAGAAGGAACATACTTAAACATTATAAAAGTCATTTATGAAAAGCCCACAGCTAATATCATCCTCAATGGGGAAAAACTGAGAGCTTTCTCCCTGAGATCAGGAACACGACAGGGATGCCCACTCTCACCACTGTTGTTTAACATAGTGTTGGAAATTCTAGCATCATCAATCAGACAACAAAAGGAAATCAAAGTCATCAAAATTGGCAAAGATGAAGTCAAGCTTTCACTGTTTGCAGATGACATGATATTATACATGGAAAATCCGACAGACTCCACCAAAAGTCTGCTAGAACTGATACATGAATTCAGCAAAGTCGCAGGATACAAAATCAATGTCCAGAAATCAGTTGCATTCTTATACACTAATAATGAAGCAACAGAAAGACAAATAAAGAAACTGATCCCATTCACAATTGTACCAAGAAGAATAAAATACCTAGGAATAAACCTGACCAAAGATGTAAAAGATCTGTAGGCTGAAAACTATAGAAAGCTTATGAAGGAAATTGAAGAAGATATAAAGAAATGGAAAAACATGCTGTGCTCATGGATTGGAAGAATAAATATTGTCAAAATGTCAATACTACCCAAAGCTATCTACACATTCAATGCAATTCCAATCAAAATTGCACCAGCATTCTCCTTGAAGCTAGAACAAGCAATCCTAAAATTTGTATGGAACCACAAAAGGCCCCAAATAGCCAAAGTAATTTTGAAGAAGACCAAAGCAGGAGGCATCACAATCCCAGACTTTAGCCTCTACTACACAGCTCTAATCATCAAGACAGCATGGTATTGGCACCAAAACAGACACATAGACCAATGGAATAGAATAGAAACCCCAGAACTAGACCCACAAACGTATGGCCAACTCATCTTTGACAAAGCAGGAAAGAACATCCAATGGAAAAAAGACAGTCTCTTTAACAAATGGTGCTGGGAGAACTGGACAGCAACATGCAGAAGGATGAAACTAGACCACTTTCTTACACCATTCACAAAAATAAACTCAAAATGGATAAAGGACCTGAATGTGAGACAGGAAACCATCAAAACCCTAGAGGAGAAAGCAGGAAAAAACCTCTCTGACCTCAGCCGAAGCAATTTCTTACTTGACACATCCCCAAAGGCAAGGGAATTAAAAGCAAAAATGAACTATTGGGACCTCATGAAGATAAAAAGCTTCTGCACAGCAAAGGAAACAATCAAGAAAACTAAAAGGCAACCAACGGGATGGGAAAAGATATTTGCAAATGACATATTGGACAAAGGGCTAGTATCCAAAACCTATAAAGAGCTCACTAAACTCCACACCCGAAAAACAAATAATCCAGTGAAGAAATGGGCAGAAAACATGAATAGACACTTCTCTAAAGAAGACATCCAGATGGCCAGCAGGCACATGAAAAGATGCTCAATGTCGCTCCTCATCAGGGAAATACAAATCAAAACCACACTCAGATATCACCTCACACCAGTCAGAGTGGCCAAAATGAACAAATCAGGAGACTATAGATGCTGGAGAGGATGTGGAGAAACGGGAACCCTCTTGCACTGTTGGTGGGAATGCAAACTGGTGCAGCCACTCTGGAAAACAGTGTGGAGGTTCCTCAAAATATTAAAAATATACCTACCCTATCACCCAGCAATAGCACTGCTAGGAATTTACCCAAGGGATACAGGAGTGCTGATGCATAGGGGCACTTGTGATCCAATGTTTATAGCAGCACTTTCAACAATAGCCAAATTAAGGGAAGAGCCTAAATGTCCATCAACTGACGAATGGATAAAGAAATTGTGGTTTATATACACAATGGAATACTATGTGGCAATGAGAAAGAATGAAATAGCAAGATGGATGGAACTGGAGAGTGTTATGCTAAGTGAAATAAGTCATACAGAGAAAGACAGATACCATATGTTTTCACTCTTATGTGGATCCTGACACACTTAACAGAAGTCCATGGGGGAGGGGAAGAAAAAATAAAGAGGTTAGAGAGGGAGAGAGCCAAAGCGTAAGAGACTCTTAAAAACTGAGAACAAACTGAGGGTTGATAGGGGGTGGGAGGGAAAGGAGGGTGGGTGATAGGTATTGAGGAGGGCGCCTTTTGGGATGAGCACTGGGTGTTGTATGGAAACCAATTTGACAATAAATTTCATATTAAAATTTTTTTTTGTAAATAAAAATTTGTTAAAAAAATAACCATATTTGTTAAATCCTAGAATATACAAAAAAAAAAGTTTCAGAACTGATAACACTCATGCTTCTACAAAAAGGAAAATAAACTACCAAGAGTGCAGTGTTTGTTCAGTTATTTACTTATTTATTTATTTAGCTTGAGAGCATACAGTCACAATACTGCATTCAAAAGCTTCTTGAGTTCACTGCCTAACCTCCTCACTCCCTGTCTTCCTCAGTAGGTTTCTAGTACTTATTTGAAACATAATTTGTTTCATTTGTTTGTTTGTATCCAACTTGAGAATCCCTAACCATCTGGGTCTTATTTAATTTACTTTGCTATTTATTCATTCATTTAAAAAAATATGTGAAATAACATAACTCCATAAGGTAGGTCTGTATGAACTGATATGGTGAGAAGTGCCATTTCCTCCCCCATTCCCTCTCCTTTTCACCCCATTTCCACCCAGAGACATTCTGTAGGTAACTGATCTTACTAGTCTTTTTTTTTTTTTCAATCCCTGTGCTGTTTTTTCCTCAAATGATGGGGTAAATGTACATTTTCTCATTTCTCCCTCTTTGTTACACAGAAGGTAACATACTCTTTGCACTTGGCCTTTCTTGTTAATTGTATATACATCCAGGAAACATATCACAGAGGTCTCCTCATTCTCTTTCACAGCCACATACTACTCCATTGGGTACTACGGGGTAATTTAGTCAACAACTTCCTCTGAATGGGAATGTTTCCAATATTTTGCAATTATAAACCATGCAGTGCTCCACTAGATCATCTTATGTGTATGTATTCGTATATATATGGAAAGATATCTTCAAGGTAATTCCAGAAGTGGGATTGCTAGGTCAAAAGGTAAACACGTGGGTAATTTTGTTAGACGTGACTAACTCCCCCTCCACTGGAGCAGTACCACTTGCATCCCTACCAGCTATCTGTCAGAGTTCTGGTTTCCTCACAGCCTTGTCTAGGGAGTGGATGTTACACTTTTAAAATCTGCTAGTGAAACAGGTGAAAAGTGTATCTTAAAGTGGTTTTAATTTACAATTCTTTCATCATGAGTGAGGTTAAATACTTTTTTGTACGTTAAAGGCCATTTTATACCTTTTTGTAAATGATCTGTGTATGTCTTTTCCCATAGTTCTATGATTTTTTTTTTCTTACCTTATTCTGTTAATTTGAAAAAGTTCTTCATGGGCACCTGGGTGGCTCAGTCGGTTAAGCATCCGACTTCTGCTCAGGTCATGATCTCATGGTTTGTGAGTTCAACCCCTGCATTGGGTTCTGTGCTGAGAGCTCAGAGCCTGGAGCCTGCTTCAGATTCTGTGTCTCCTCTCTCCCTCACTCACTCACACTCTGTCTTTCATCCTCTCTCTCAAAAATAAAACATTAAAAAGGTTTAAAATGTAAAATAAAATAAAGTTCTTCATATATGAGGGACATTATCCCTTTATCTGCAACATGTGTTGCAAACATTTTCTGTTTTTCTGTTATCACTGGACTTTGTTTATGCTGTTTTTCTGTATAGAAGTTTTCATTTTTATTTAATCAAATTTATCAATCATTTCTTTGATTGCATCTGGATTTTGACACATAATTTGAAATTCTTTGTGTATACCCAAGTTAAAGAGAAACTTGCATAGTTTCATTTTTACATTTAGATCCCTAATTTATTTGAAGTTTATTCTTGTGCATGGTGTGAGATATGGAACTAATTTTATCTTTGCCAAATGGCTACTCAGTTGTCTCAGTATCATTTGTTAAGAAGTTCATTTTCGCACCAGTGATTTGAGATACTATCTTTATCATAATGCTAAAGTCCCATATGTACTTGGGTTTATTTTATTCTTATTTTCTATTCTATTCCACTGGTCTGTCTGCCCATTCATGTGCCAGCACCATACTTTTTAAAAAGAAACTTTAGTAAACATGTCTGGTAGGCTAGTTCCCCTTTGCAGCATTTCTTTTTTAGTATTTTCCTAGCTATTCTTATATGTTTATTTTTCCCATATGAAATTTACTATCAGCTTAGTATTTCCACTGGGTTGTTTTACATTATAAATTAACTTGTGGTTAACTGACATCTTTATTATGTAAGTATTCTTATCCAAAAGTAAAGGGTAGCCTCTGTTTGGTCAAGTCTACTTTTATGTCTTTCAGGGATGTTTTACAGTTCTCCTTATAAAAATTTTACTATTTCATGTTAAATTTATTCTTAGGTATTTTACCTTCTTTTTAAAAGGTTTTTTTTCTTTGTACATTATTTTGTAGCCTTCTGCTACTTTATTCATTATTTTGATTTTGCCATTGAGTCTTCAGAACTTTCTAAGTCCATGATGATATTCTCTGCATATAAAGATAGTTTCACTTCTCCGCTTTTATGCCTCTCATTGGTTTCTCTTGTCTACTTGCATTGGCTAATACCTCTAGTACAATGTTAAATGGTTGTGAGATAGTGGGAAATCTTGCTTTGCTTCCAATCTTAATAGAAGAAATATTACTAGTGTTTCCCCACTAAGCTGGCTTTAAGACTAAGGCATATTTATATTTGATCACATATCTATTCAGAAAATATTAATCAATTCCTTTTCTTTAAATAACTATCAGAAATGAATGCTGAAAAAAAAGAAATGAATGTTCAATATGTAAAAGGTTTTTGGAATCTATGAAGATAATCATATGATTTTCTTCCTCAGATTAATATGGTATATTAAATTCCTGGATTTCCTCACCTAAAACCATTTCTTGCATTCCTGGAATAAATCCAATCTGGTCATAGTGTATTATTTTCTTCATGTAGGATCACGATCTATTCTCTAATATTCTACTTAGAAAACCTGCATTAATATTCATAAGTGATATTGGTCTATAACTTTTTGTACTGTTTTCATCAGGTTTAGGTATGGATATATAGTTGCCTAATAAAAAAAATTCAGGAATTTTCCTCCATTCATAATTCTGGTGAATAACTTCTGTAGCACTGGGACTTATTTGGTCTTGGATGGTGTGGCAGGATTTCCCTGCAAAACATTATGGGTCTGGTGCTTTTCTTATGAGGTAGTTCCTTGATAACTTTCTCTATTTCTTCTAAAGAATTTTTCTGTATAAGCTTTCCAAATGGGATGAATTTTGATAAACTATTTCCCTATGAAATTATCTATTTCATTTAGGTTTTCAAATTTGCAAAGAACTACATTTAGGTTCTTATGATATTTCCAAATTCTTCTGATTCAATAGTTATTTCCCTTTGTTATTTTTTTTTTTTGAATTTATTTATTTTTGAGGGAGAGAGAGAGACAGAGCATAAGCGGGGTAGGAGCAGAGAGATAGAGGGAGACACAGAATCCCAAGTAGGCTTCAGGCTCTGAGCTGTCAGCACAGAGCCCAATGCAGCATTCAAACCCACAAACCATAAGATCACGACTGAGCTGAAGTCAGATACTTAACGAACTGAGCCACCCAGACACCCTTCCCCCTTTGTTATTTCTTGTTTGTGTACTTTCTCCCTTTTCCCCTTGAGTTAGCTAATGGTGTATTTAAATAATTTATTCATTAGATTTACTATTTCTTCTGTTTCATGCCTCAATTTATATGTTATTTTTATCATTTCTTTCCTTTTGCTTTATTCTGGTTTATTTCTTATTCTTTTTCTAGATTTTTAAGTTGAGACTTTAATTCATTTATTGTCATCTTTAATTTTTATTAAGTGTTTAAGGCTTTCAATATTCCTTTGATCATTGCTTTATACATACCCCAGATTCTGGTGTGTGGCATTTTTCATTATGATTTTTAGAAATTCTCTAATTTCAATTTATGTAGGATCTTTTTTCAGTCAATCTTTCAGATGCACTTAAGAAGAAGGTATATTTCTTATTATCTGGCTATAAAGATGATATATACCCTTATTGATTATGCTATCTAGATTGTCTAGATCTTCAATATCTTTTTTTTTTTTTTTTGGTCTATTTGTCTTATACTGAGAGTGGTACATTAAATTCTTCTATTAGGAGGTGTTTCTTCTGGTGTCTCCCTTGCATCTCTTGTACTTTTTGCTTTATAAAAGTTGCTGTGTTATAATTTAGTACATAGATATTCATAAATATTATCCCTTCATTGTAAATTGTGGCTTTTAGCACTAAAAGGTATTTTTTTTATTTAATGCTTTTAAAATCCTATATCTCTGATATCAATATTGCTACATCTGATTTTTGTTATTTCCATTTGCTTGTTATATCTTTGCTTATTCCTTTTTTTTTTGTTGTTGTTTTTTAGCCTTTCTTAATTTTATTTTGGATACAGCCTATTTGGTTGAATCTTGCTTAGTGAGTTCAGCTGAAAATTTCTCTTTTTAATTAGTGAGTTAAGCCCATCAACATTTATGGGCTTAAGACTGACATGAAAAGACTGACATGTTTGGGTCTCAATTCTGTCATATTTTGGCTTATAATCAATAGGAGAATTACATTTTATTTTATGTTTTATTTTTCTATTGTGTATTAGTTCTTTAACTTGATTTGATTTTTTTAGCTTAGTGAAAGTACTCTATATTATACTCTAATGGTGTATCTATGATATTATACTTTTGTTAAAACCTATATAATCAATAACACAAAGAGTGAATCCTAATTTACTACAGACTTTGCTTGACAACGCATTCATGCTGACTCATTAATTATGTACCACACTGATATGGTATATTGATCGTGGGAAAGACTATGTGTGTGGTAGAGGGAGGAGGTATATGGGAATTCTCTGTACTTTTGGGTTAATTTTACTATGAACCTATATCATGGGCATTAAAAAAATGTACCTGTGGGGTGAATAAAACAGAGATGATAAAGATGAAAGAAGAATGATACAAACTATGTTTCAGATTCTTTAAAAAATTATGTCTACCATTTTCCAACCACAGTAAAAAAGAAGGAAGAGGAAGAGGAGGAGGAAAAGGAGGAAGAGGAAGAGGGGAAAAAATGGAGTCTTCCTATTCAGACTGAGCATGAACCAACCTTATGGAGATTTATAACTTTAGATAAGCTGTCAGTTCACCAGCTGACTAACTGGCATTTGCACTGAAAAGCTGGAAAGCTGTGTCCACCTGGGGGGTGGTGGCAAGTAAATTCCAATCTAGTCTTTTGCTATACTAGGCTCTGGAAAACATTCCTTTATAGTCTACTAAAGTATTTCAATATGGTTTTAAGTTGTGCTGAACAATGGATTATCAATTGTGTTCTCCACCAGGTGTTGGCAAAGAGTAAACTCAAATAATAAAGGCATCTGCACCACTGTCCAGGCTTCTTGAGCACAGCTGGTCCCTACCTTACCAGCCCAGAAACAAGAAGCTGTAGTCTTTAAGGAACTGATATGTGGAGTGCAGCTCACAATGCTGCCTCTCTCATTTCTTTCCCTTTTGGCTTTTAGTTAATAAAATCAATTAACATTATACTAGAAAGAAAGCATCACTTTGTCTCATGCTGGGGGAGAAGCCCCTTAGTTTAACACATACGTTATTAAACATTTTGTAGAAAATGTTATGAAAGAAAACTAATTGTTCTTGCCCCTACTTGATAAAATTTCATCTTAGACAATGTACTAATGAGTCAATTAAACCCAGTTTTTCAATAATGCCACTTTCAATAATGCCACTCTTCCTTTTAGAACTTTTCCTTTTTGGTTGCTTGTTTGAAATGCAAACTCAACAAATATATTTACAATCCTCCCCCTTCCCCCACTGACCTTCCGCAATAGAGTACTGTTCCCTGTTATATTCGTAAAGTTATTCTGAATTAATACATCAATATTTTCATATCAAATTTTATATTACCATGAATCTCTTTGGAGCTACTAATCCATATGTGTGAACAGGCAATTATGGTGCAATACAGTGATAACAATAGATGCAAATTCAACAAATATACATAGCAACAAATCAAGAGCCTGAAGGCACATTAGCTGACATAAACTACCTCTATCTTTGAGGCATGGATGCACCTTGAAGAATGAATAGTTAGAAAGTAAAGAGATTTCTGTAAAAATCATGCTAATTAATTTCAATAACACTACACTTCAAATTTATAAAACGTTTGTGGATCAGTTTTTTTTTTCCTTCTTAAACTACCAAATTGCCTATAGTCTATTTAAGGGACTGTTGGGGAACACACTGTTTTTTGGGAATTAAGCTAAAAACCAGCCTGTTTAGGGTTCATAGGCCTCGGGCTATGAGCACAAAAGGTAGGCAAAATTCAAAACAATGACCAAAAGGAACCACAGAATTTAAGAATAGAAGCAGAGGTGGATTTATATGAAACCAAGAAAGCTTGAGTTTCAGGGCCCCTTCTAAGACCTTGTACCTGATTTCGCATTTTTTTTTCCTAGAGAGAAATCCAAACATGTAAGCCTAGGCTTATAAAACTTGGATCTGCCCTGAATGGAAGTACAGTCCTTAGAAATCACTAAGATGGACTGTCTGATTTTTTTACAGATGAAGAAACTGAGGCCCTGAAAGGAAAACATGCTGAGGTCAAAGTGTGGATGTTTATCATTAATTAAAAGTCAGCTTTCCCTTGTATTCCCTGTAGGAAAGACGGCATTGTGCTACTTGGTTACCCTGCAATTATTGTCCTTGCCAGGCCCACAGGCTTCTTCAGAGGGGATCTGCCCCACCCACAGCCTTTGCTGAAGGAGAAACCCTAGCTTATTCCCTGAGGAGTGGCTTTGTGGTTTACCCTGTGACCCTGTCCCTCACCCCCACCTCCATTCCATCAACACAACTGATTAGACCTGGGGTTGTCACCTGACCCAAGGGAGTCATTCCATCTGGGTCAATGACCTGTGAGGTCATCTGGTATAAAGAGCTCTGCTCAAACATAAAAGACATTGATGAACTAGCCCAATCAAATTCTTTATCCTGGAAATTTGAACTGGGGAATATGGAAAGAAATAATTAGCAGTGGAGAACTAAATAAGACCCAGACTCAGAGAGTGGCTAGGAATCCATGAGTTCTGTCTGATGACAGAGAGAGGAGATCAGCCAGTTTTCAAATCCCGAGGTGCCCTCCAGTTCTAGAGCCTTTGAGGTCTAGTTGCATTGTTCTCCCCGAAAGGCCTGGCATGGTAGCTCCAACATCTGCCTTATTTCCAAGTTCCTCCTCATTCCTATCCCCACTGACTACCACTCCTCAGATAGCATCCCATCCTTGTGTAAAGTGCCATATCAGCAAAAACTCAATTCCATGTTTTTGAAAGTCTTGATAGCAAAAAAAGAAAGGGAAACAACATTGAAAGTGATGTCTGATTTCATCTTTGAGGAGAAACTGCTTCTTTGTTTTCAGGAAAAGCACTTTAATAGGTCTTAGACTATACAGAAGCAAAGCCAAGAACATTGTGGAAAGGAGGCACAAGTGAGGGAAAAGGCAGAGCCAAACAGCCCTGCATTATAAAATACATGCTAATCTTCCTAGCAGGTGAATTGCCTCTTCAAGGCTGTCTTCCTTTAGACAATAACACTTTAATCTTCTCTGTGAACCTCACCGTGGAGCAAGATGGGCCACTGGCAATCAGAGGTGAGAGACCCTCTGGGTATGAAGGAGTCATCCTCCAGAAGTAGACTGTGAAAGTACTTGGGTGATGAAACACTGATACATTACGAGTCACACATCTGTATTATAATTCTCTTCCATTACAGGATGACAAAGGGATGGCTTGCAGAAAGTGGTCTGGCAGACTGGAGGCTGAGAGCTGACTGAAGACACAAGTAACAGTCACAGTAGAATTGAGGAACACAGCATTCTTGAAAGATTCTTAAGAATGACTGAGCAGGGACTCCTGAGAATGTCCTCTATCTCTAGAAAAAGTAGGAAATGGGCTTGGAACATAATTATTTGATTGTTAAAGTGAAGCATAACCATTGTATTCTAGAAATGTATGGGACACCTGGGTTTCATGGATTTCCAAGAACCTCACAATGCAGTAAGTAATTATAATCATCACCTACTGTTACCTGGAGAGTTTTAGGTATGAATAAATGCATGTATATATAAGGGATTCTAAATACATTTGCTGTAAGCATCTTTGCTGTAGACATCTTTGCCACAAACATTTTTTGCTGCAATCTTGTTCACTGCATAGCTGATTGGTCATAAGCAATTTGTCATGAAAGATAAAAAAAATAACCATTTGACAGTTTGATTTTATTTCTCCATTGATGCAGTATTCCCATTTTTATATTATATAAATCTTAGTCCTCACAATGGTCTGTACAGTAGAGCAGAGTTTTAAACCCACATTTCCCATAAACTTTGGAATATCTATCACTGGATATTTGACAAGATGCCAAGAACAGCAGAGTAAAAGGCTTTCACAATGCAATACAAAGCTCAATTACATATACACATCCTAGTATTTGGAAACTGATACTTCTGCAAACAAAGGAAGAAATTTTAGCAAAAAAAAGAAAAAGTGAGATGCTAAATGAGGAGGCAAATCAACAAGCACAAAAAAGAAGGAAGTATAATACTATGAATACTATGAATGACTTTGAAGACAAGTGCTCAGGGACAATCCACAAGATAAAATCAGACATTTGTGCAGGGTTGCCATACATCTACAGCAAATATTCTGAATTGTTCAAATATGGTGTTTCATGATGAAATCTTTTTAATTTTGTTATTCATTTTTCATGTTTCATTATGTCCTTTTTACTAATGTATATAAAGATTATTGCTTGTGGCAAAGATACCTATAACAAAGATGCTTATAGCAAAAATACCTAGGACCCTTTCTATATACATTTTCATTATGTTCCTCTTTTATTTTTCATGATTTATCTTTTATGACAAAACTGCCTTGTGACTAGTTAGTTATGTAGTGAAAATACTTGTGGGGGTGCCTGGGTGGCTCAGTCAGTTGAGCTCAGTCAGTTGAGCATCTGACTTCAGTTCAGGACAGGACCTCGCAGATCGTGGGTTTGAGCCCCCTCTCTCTGTCCCTCCCCTACTTGTGCTTGGTCTCTCTCTCTCTCTCAAAAAAAAATAAACAATAAAAAAATTTTTTATTGTTTATTTTTTTTTAATGTTTATTTATCTTTGAGAGGGAGACAGAGACAGAGACAGCATGAGCCTGGGAGGGGCAGAGAGAGAGGGAGACACAGAATCCAAAGCAGGCTCCAGGCTCTGAGCTGTCAGCACAGAGCCCAACACTGGGCTCAAAGCCATGAACCAGGAGGTCATGACTTGAGCTGAAGTCAGACGCTTAACCAACTGAGCCACCCAGGTGCCCCCCCCAAAAAAAATTTTTTAATAAAAAAAAAAGAAAATATTTGTTACAAAAATGCTTGTAGCAAAGATGATGTCTATGGCAAAGATACCTTTAGCAAACATACCAGACATATATAACAATTAAGTACATGCATCAATGTTTTTTATTATTGTTTTAAACAAGATCAGACACTGATTCAAAAAGAACTAAATAATTAAGAAAATTGGCTAATTTCAATGGGTCTACGAAGTTCTTTCCAGTTTCCTGGTCATTCTCAGCATGTTGCCCCTAACATTAACTGGTACACTTGGTGGTCCCAAGAAGGCTGAGGCACTTCCAAGGGTCACATCCAGACATGATAATATACAGATAAATACAGAAGTGATCTTTGCTGAGTATCCTTCTTAGGAGCAAGGACACTTTTCCCATAAGGCTTGCAGCAACCTAATCAACTTCCTCTCACCTTTCACAAGCCAGAATTGGGTTACCTATATATATTCTAAAACTAGTTACAGAGGATGGAATTTTCAAGACCATCTAAGACAGCCTCCAATGTGTTCTCCAACTTGTACACAGATCAGAATCACCTGGAGGATCTTATTAAAATACAGGTTGCTGAACCCCACTGCCCAGATTTCTGATTCAATAGGTGTAAGGTAGGTTTCAAGAATCTGCATTTCTAACAAGTTCCTAGGTCATGCTAACGCAGTTGGTTGGGGAGCACACCTGGAGAACTACTATCTTAGAGTAAGTAGGGGTAGTTAGGCAATTCACCAAAAATGTCTGCTGTAAGATATAGCTTTATCAGAAGAGTACTGCATATATTCCGTAATAACATTTCTATGAATCTTCTTTTTGAAAATTAAAGTTTCTGTAAGTTGTGCATGTGACAAACAATACTGATTGTGGTGTACCACAAGCCAAAATATGGAAGTAGAATACAAGCTAATGGCCTAGGGCAGAAAATGTGGTTTGAGTAAATGTCACCCATTGTCACAAACATCCACCCATCCTGCCCTACACACTGTGCTACTCCACACCCCTTCTCTTGCATACTTCTACTGTTTCAAGGATGTGGCAGTATCAACTAACTACCTGCTGAAGTGGTGTTGACCTCAGGCCATCTCTTGGCAGAGGAGACAATATGAGTGTAAGAAACAGCTCATTGTTTGGAGGAAACTAAGCCAAGCAGCTTGATGCTTTTGCAGCATAAAATATGGGGCTGGAAGTGGTGTAAGGCAAGGCCCTCGATTTGGACAAGAACAAAACCACAGAGGGCTTTGTGGGATGCTGAGGAGCTTGAACTCAGTCCTGTGGCCTCAGCAGCCACTGAACAGAGAGGTGATGTGGTTAGATTTTGGTTTCATTTAGATCACACTGGTTGTGTGGAAGGCAGACTTGAAGCAGGGAGGCATAGTGGAGACTGGTAGTCCAGACCGGTATCAGTCACAAGATCTGAAGGAGAGCTGAGACAGTAGGCTTACAGAAGACACAGATCTGGGAAATATTTAGAAGATCAAAATCTACAAATCTGGTGATCTGTTGGATACAGAAGGTACAAGAAAGTACGGTACCCAGATATTTCTTAGACTTTAAGCCTCCGTGAGAATAAAGAAGTGAATTATTATGGGCGTGGTGGTAAAGGGTGGTGGTGATACAGGGGCACAGGGAGATGAAATCATTCTTTGATGTCCTGTGTTTAAAGTGCTGGTCCCTCTCTACATGAGAGTTGGGCATATTTGGGTGGGTTTGAGGGAGAGGACTATACTAGAGATAAATATTTTGGAATCAACTGTAGTTAAATCAGGAGCATGAACAGATCACTCAGGAAAAGCATGAAAGTTAAGAAGACTATTTAGCTAAGGATGTGACCCTGGGAAAGTCCAACATTCACATGGCCTGCAAAGGAACAGGTGGCAATGAAAGACAGCAAAGTTCTGAGGAAGACTAGGGTATAGAATATCAGAGTCAAGGTCACAGAGTTTGAAGCAGGAAGGAGTGGTTAACATTGTAAAACTGTAGAGAGGAAGTTCTTTAAAGTCTGAAAAACATTTGACAGGATTTGGATTTTGGGAAGGCACAAACATTCCAGGAGAGTATCTGGGCTGAATTATAAGACTAGGTAAGTGGAGATTTTTTTTTTTTTTTAAACAGTTTTGATGAGAAGGGCATGGAAAGAAAGCAGGGAGTACTCTTTGAAGTAGGGGGCATGGTCATGGGCTCAAGGTGAGGGTGAAGAATTAAGTTGAGGCGGGTTATGAAGGTTTGGGATAGGCAGGAGAGGTAACTATCCTTTAGATGTTCTCAGAGAATTGACCCTGTCTGTACCTGAGGTTCTTTCGTTTTCTAGAGTTTTTGCAATCACCGATTCAGTGGCACATAATGTGTGTGCCAATGGATGTCAGGAAGATACCTTTGAAAAATGTTTAAAGGAGCTCATAGGTATATGCAGCCAAGTGTATTTTGCACAAATAGCGACAGCAATATTTTCAGTCCTAAATGGGAGAGACTTTGTAACTAACTGCCTTAATGAACAGAATGAGAAAATGATGCTATGTGACTCCAAGACAGAAGGCAATGCAGCTTCCAACTTGCTCTTGATGTGGGGTTGCTACCACGCTGTCAGGAAGCCCCAACTGCCCACATGTCTAGTGGTTGATGCTGGCTGCTGGCTAGGTTCCAAGGGCAAGCATCCCGAGAAAAAGAGCCAGTTTGAAGCTGTATTGTCCTTTGCCTTGGAAGTCACAAGGGGTCATTTCTGTGCCCTGTCTGAATTTCTGACCCACAGAACCTGTGAACATGATAAATGGCTGTTTCATTCTACTAAGTTTTGGAGTAATTTACTCAGCCATAGTAACTGAAATAGCATCCAAATATCCATTCAAGTGAGCATGAATATTAGGGAGAAACAAGATATTCCTGTATCCCAGACATAGTCCAATATGGAGGTTATTGTTCTGATCCCTCTCGAATTCAAGATAATAATTTCACACACTTCCTAAATTTGAGCTTAAATGTACCCTAAATGTCTATGCCTAAGCCATTACTTTATCTCTAAAATGGGATAAAGGGTTTTGTTTTGTTTGTTTTTGCTATTTCTGTATTCATAGTAATTAGTATTTTATCATATCTAAATAGCTTTCCAGTGTGCTAGCCTACTTTCAAAAATAATTTATTGAGTCTCTATACTACCTTTTCCTATCCATGGGCATTAACTTAGACATACCCACACAGAGGGTTTATTTTTAAAGCAAGCCTTACCTCTGTAAAAAATAACAAAGCTGAAATATTTTTCAGATCATTAAAGAGAAAAAATAATTAAAATCCTCTCAGTAATTTCCAAGAAATAGCCAAGCAACATCTGAGAAAACACATGTACATAAAACTGTATTTTACAACACTGACCATGATTTCTATTTAATTTCTATTTTCATATTCTGGAGCTCAAATGCAGAAAATTGAGATAATCATGTTTTTTAGTCTTAGGGACATTATTTCTTTTCTAGTTTCGACTGAGTACATTGAAGTTAAAGGAAAAAAATACAAGATACTTTTTTTGCACTACTGAGTAAATACTGAGAAAGCTTATCAGCATACTTTCTCCTCCCTTACACCAACCTTGACTTCACCAGAAACTCCCTACCTCCAAAATCGCCAATTAAATTTCATACTCTTTGATTACAGCTTCCTATCCTTCGGACTCACTTTCTCAGAAATCCCCAGTATAATAGCCAAGGTTTCATTCTCACTGATAGTTCAGATCCACTAACCTCCTTCCTCATTTTCCTCCTCATCTAGCTTGTACTCTGTGGGCACCATCTCTTTGGCTGATATCATCAGCATTTCTCATGTCCACTCTCATTTCTCATGTCACATTTCTCATGTGACATTTCTCACGTCACAACTGCCTGGAAAACTCCAACAATGGATGGCTCTAATCACCCACCTTCTCATGTCTGTGTCTGCAGTAACTTGTATGCTGCTGAAGAAAAGTCACCCATGGCGCAGAGTGGTATTATCCTATAAGTGTGTGAGTGCCAATACAAGTATCCCAAATGGTGCCTGTGTGGGACTTAAAATATGTCCCTTCCTCAAGACACTTCACTTCTCTGTCAGGAAGCTGGGGTGATAGCTCAGTTTTTTAAGAACAAGATACTTTACTGCCCTCTGCCAGTAACCTGTCATAATATATATACAAACCTATGCTTATGATGTGAATAGCGCCCCTCTTGGGCATGACAACTTTGTACAATGCACAACCTACAGAGCTATACATGATGGCCCTGATGACTACTTTCAACTAGGCATTCAAGAGACTGAATGTTTCTTTAGTCAAATACGTCATGCTTGTCCTATCTTCTCAAACCCAACTCTTCTTTTTTCCCTTTATTCTCAGGGGATGTATATTTCTGATACTTCAAGGAGAAAACTGGAGCCATGATATGGGAACTTCCTAATTTTCCTACAATCAGATTCACTGTCTTCCCACCATTTCTTTCCCTTCTCTCCCCCTCTCTTTCTCTCTCCTCTTTCTACCAAAGACCACTCTCATTGTGTGGGCTCTGTATTCTAATCCTTCTAGTCTTCTAGGTGAGGGCCCACCAGCACTACAACGGCCCTTTCTCTTCATTATCTTTAACTCGGTATTCCATCTCCCTCCCATTACTCATCTGTAGTCAGACAAGCTTTAGTGTCTCCTATCAGGAAAAATCAGGCTCAAGCTTCTTCCACACTCTACTTCTCATCCAATCTTCTCAAAAAGAGATGTCTCCATGTCATATCTCCCTTTTCCTCATATCCATACATGAACACTTACTCAATAATCCTATAAAATGGATTTGGCTGATGCTATATCTGGAAACCTTTTATTCATATTGATACTTAATGTAACAGTGGGGAAATTTAGAGTTGACAGATTCTTCCTTTGAAACACTTTCTTCTTTTTTTTTCTTTTTGGTTGCCATGATACCAAATAATCTTGCTTTTTCTTTATTTCATTGGTGTCTCCCATACTTAACCCTTAAATGCTGAAATTCTAGTCCTTTTTCTCTTCGTATTCTAAACCCTCTCCTAGGGGATCTCATCATTTCTCATGCATTATCAGTCTCAGATACCAACAATTCCTAAATGTATCTCACCTAGTCCTCTTTGTGGAGCTCCAAAATGAAATACACAACCTCTCTTGAGAGTCTCTCACACTCAACTCCTACATAATGTACTCAAAGAATAAATTACTGTTCTTATGCCCGAACTTGCCTTTCATCCTGTCTTCCTTGGTTCAGTAAAGGCTACCTCTTTCCACTATGCTAGATATGTAGGGCCCATCTTTGACTCTTCTTCTCTCTCCATAAGTAAGCCTTCACCAACTTCTGTCCATGCTAACCCCAAAGCAGATCTTAAATGCCCCAACTTTCCCTCACATTGATTATTGCTGCCCTTGTCCAAACCACCGTCATTAGTCACCTTAATGCTACATTAATATTTTCCTTCAATCCGTGTTTGCCCTCCACTCCCTTCCTCACCCATTTCTTAGTACACTTTCAAAACTACAGCAGAGCAACCATTTAAAAACACAAATCTGCTATTTTTCACTCCCTCCCCATTTTTAAATAGCTTTTCAGTGTACTTAAACTTAAATTCTGAGACTATTACCTATTCTACAAAGTCCACCATGTCCTGCCTCCTGCCCTTCACTGACTATCCTCCCACAACCTAGATCTCTTTCCTCCCTGCCCTTTTTCACCTCAGGACTTTCCTGCATGCTGTTATTTTCACACAGAGCTCACCCTTGAAACTTCTGGCTGTCACCACTGCATCCCTCAAGCTCCAAACTAAAATCAGGAACCCTACACAGAGAAGCCTGCTCTCCCTTTCCTATCTTAATGAGGTCCCAGTTATACTCCCATAGCAAACTATAATTTTCTCTCACAGATAATGTCACAATTTTTAGTTATGTCTTCCTCAGTATGAAATATTTATTGTATGTCTATCTCCCTATTGCTTACGTGAGGGCAGAGATTGTGGCTTTTTTGCTCAGCACTGTATCCCTGGTGCTGTGCACATTGTAGTGGTTCAAAACTTTGAATGAGTGAATGCTAACACCTAATGGCACCTGTAAATTGAAGTACTGCTCTTTTTCTTCCATTATTGCAATGAGTCAAGTAACCATATTAATGGGAGCCTGTTAAGAATAAGGTAGCCAGCTTGTCCAGTTTATATAAAATAGCACCTAGTAATGGGATAGTCAGATACCCAGGAAATGCCCTGAATGCTACAAGTTCGTATTTACACATTTATATCTATCACTTACATTAATCTGTGATTTCTTTTCTTTAAATTGCTGTCTCCTTTTAAGCTGTGTGCCCTCAAGGTTGCCTAGCACCACGTGTGCTCAATGGGAGGAAACTCACACATGCTTGGAGAATGAGTTACATCAAGTTGAGGATGGAAACTTCCAAAGCACCAGAAGCAAGCACAGAGAAACCCCAGGATTGTTTTCGAACAATGAAGAAAATGCAGAAAACTGGCCAAATGCCGTGGGATACAGAGGTGCTGACTGGTGGGGAGAGCTGCTGAATTCAAGTATCCACTACTGATGTAGCTCACCGCTTCCAACTGTGGTTTAATCATGTAAAGACAGGCAGGAAAAATGCTGGAAGCAGATACATTGCTGGTTATGAACATGCCTGTGTGTTCTCATACTCCTGTGCTTGCATGCTCTCACTCTCGCTCTCTCTCTCTCTCATACACACACTTCTCCAAAACCTGGTAGTGTCTCTAGGAGGTAGTCACCATAATGCTGTTTTTCTTTGTTCTTGACCCACAAAATAAACAGCCTTGGGCACCTGGGTGGCTCCATCGGTTAAGTATCTGACTTCAGCTCAGGTCATGATCTCACGGTTTGTGAGTTCGAGCCCCGTGTTGGGCTCTGTGCTGACAGCTCAAAGCCTGGAGCCTGCTTCAGATTCTGTGTGTCCCTCTCTCTCTCTGCCACTCCACTGCTTGTGTGCTCTCTCTCTCTCTTTCTCTCTCTCTCTCTTTCCCTCTCTCAAAACTAAATAAACATCAAAAAAATTTTTTTAATAAAAAATAAACAGATCCTTAGTATCTATGAGTAACTTAAAGCTTATTTCCTACTATTTCCCAGGCAGAAAGCTTGGCTGGTGAAGTCAGTCTCATGACCAGCTCTCTACCAAGTCATGCTCTGGCTGAAAGGAGCACTAGATCTGGAGTCCACCAGGCAAGAGTCTCTGTACCAGTTCTAGCAGGCTCTCCAGCACAACCACGTGTAAATCAAACTCTGGGAGCCTCTACCTTCCTCCTTATGACGTCTCTCTCATGGCACATGAGATATGACTTATAAAATGAAAGGTGAAAAAAACGGAACACTCTGAGTGTGAGTAGTTATTATTAGAGATTGTTCCCTCCTATGGCTTATGAATTTTAATTTGGATAGAAATATATTCAGTTTAGAATAAAGTGGTAAGTTCACCCAATTTAGATGGGACTTCATGTACCCTTACGCAGTTCTGAAGGGACAGGAATCTAAGGAATGCCATACAGGTACTCATATAGTACTCATCTGAATGCCAAGCAACCCAGCAGATTTTCTCTTAAAAGTGTATGTCTTATCTCCCCACCTAAACTGTAAAACTGAGGAGGGGATGATTTTATATCTCTGTTCTATTTTCCATAGCATCCAATACAATAGGCACATTCAGTAATTGCTCACTGAAGCAATGGAAGGAAGATCAAAGAATGAAAAGTAAGCCTAGAGTTTCTGTTGACAGTAGATTATCTTTGAAGTGAGTGCTCTTTTTGCAAATGTAACTTTTTGCTCCTCAATCAAAGCAAAATGGTAAAAATCCACAAATATTGCCACAGAGAAGGCAAACATCTAGGAACTCACATGTCTTTTTAAAAATCTGATTTTTTTTCTTGATCAACATTCCCATCAATTTTTTAGCTACTGTTCATCACAGAAGGGTCAGTCTGCTTCTCTGGGGGCCTCTTTCTAGGAGACTCAGGGGAACCAGAATCCCGACCAGTGTTTCAAGGAAAAACTCTGCCTTTACAGAAGGCACAACATTAGATGTTAAAGGATAAGGCAGACCTTGCTGACTCGTTTCAAAGGAAGATAATGAGGAACAGCAAGGTTGTAAAGTGCTTTTGAAAAAAAAGAATTATTCTCCCAGTGACAAGGGATTCTCAATTAATGCACAAACAGACATATAAAAATGCTTGAGAGAACAAATGAAAAAGGAACAATATTTTTTACTGAAGCTGTGGGAGAAAATAAATAAATAAAGAGTACCGAAGGGAGTCACAAAGCAGATCTCATTTAAGGTCCTTGTATTGGGCTTCTATCTGGAGGAAGCATGCACATTTCATTACTAAGATAGAAACAACATAGGTAAGGTTGATAGAGTACTTAACCTCTTTGGTTTAGATGCAAAAGGCTTTCCAGACTTCTTTACGAGACGTAACTGTCATGTGGACGGATGTACACTTCTATCTGAAGAGGACCCAACAAGATCACCTATTGGCTCCTGCATCTAAAACATCCAAATTAGTCTACCTCTTACTGCTTTAAAATCTACAGAAAAAGGAAGATGTTTTTCAGTTCCCTTAGGATTCTTCCCACATTAACAGTTATTCCTTCAGGATCTCTACTGCCAAGTAGTGCTGCAACCTGGTCTGTTTACAGAACTTCCAGTTTAACTGCAAGGGAGTGTGGGCCAGCACTGGATGGACAACATGGGCAAGGTCACAGAGAACATGGAGAAGGGGGAGGTTAACAGAGAAGCAGAAGAGATCCTTGAGCAGAGATTCAGCATGACAAGACCATCAAGACCACTAGAGAAGGTGTTATTTAGTATAAGAGTCTGGGTGAGGGGTTTGGGGGGAGGGAGAGGAATGTGAAAGGGGCAAGCAAAAGAGCAGAAGTGACATCTGCTAGGAGGTCTTTCATTAAAGCCCCAGGTGATGAAAATCCAAGACTAGGGTGGTTGCAACAAGAAGCAAGAGGAAGAGACCAATGCAAGGAGCATTCTGAAGGAAGTCTCAGTGGGCTGTATATGATGGCTGACTGGATAACAAGAGTGAAGGTAAGGAATGTGTCAGGTTTTGAGTCTTGAATCTAGAAGACTGGTAGGGCCATCAACAAAGCCAAGTAAGTTGTAAAAATAAGAGGCTTATGTGAGGAGGAGACAGGACATGGAGAGAAGGCAATGTCATGTCAAGTGGATTGTGGTCTGAGGAGACCCACAGTCTTAGATTTCCTAGGGTGTCCTGTTATCATAAGTGAGAAATCAGGCCTAAAGGGAGAGGTCCAGCAATCAATACCTAGAACATGGAGTGGCATCTGCGATACCGGATTAGCTCACTTAAAGAATTGTGAGGACAGTGAAAAGAGGTTAGAGGATCTGATGAAGATTTTGAGGGACACTCTGCTAGTCAGCTTGAGAAAGAAAAGGCACCTGTTATTGAAATGGAAGGAAGGAGAAAGGAAATTTTCTGGAAGAAACAGAACAGCGAATAGCTGAGAAATCATTTCCTCCCTATTTTGGGACTATGGTATAGCTCACTATACTGGTGTTGTCATTTATGTGTCTGCCTCTCTTCCAGCATGGTAGTAAACACTAAAGGCAGAATGTGGTCTACCTCACTGCCTGCTTAGGAGTTTGCAAGGAGACTGCCTCTCAAGCCTGTCTTTGCTCCAAATAGGACAGGCTGCATCCAAGTAAAGCAGTGCAGCTGATGAGGCAGGGTGGAATTTCGCTCCCCTGGATATCTCTGGGCTCTTGGGGTGTGGAGAGGAAGAAATCTAGAAGATCTCACATGACCTTTAGAAGGAAAAGGAAGGTGACTGAGGGTGCAAGTTGGTGAGCTTACCAGGGAGTGGCCCTAGGTTGGAGGCCAAATTGGAGCCTAAGGTAATCTGAGTTACCATTAGGGTGATTCATCAAGGGAAGGTGGCTGAAGCTCCTAGAACATTGCCAAAGAAGAGAAAGAGATGGCTTATCCCAGCCACAGGCTTCAGGGACAGAACATGCAAGTATAGACTGGCTATCCTGCAGCAAAGACAAGAAAGGAGCCTGGGGATTAAGGGTGGCTTCAAGGACACCATCTTCTCTGCCCACCTCCAGGACATAGCCCAATGTCCTCCAGGGAGAAGAAGTAGGATGGAATTCTGAAAGATCATCCAAAAAGAGACTACTTAAACTAGTGCTAGCAGGAAGACAAATTTTTAATAAACTCAGCATTTAAACTGAAACGAGAGAGAATATTTAACTTCCTTTAACTGAACAAGTCTAGAAGTCCCCACCATGCATGGGCAGAAAGAAAACACTTCCAGTCTAGAAAATAAGGAGGTGTGCATGTGGATGTGACCTGAGAAAATTTATAATCCCTTGCTCCCCAGCCCAGCCACATTCTGTGTGGCAATGAGAAAGTTATTTAACCTCTTTAAGCTTCAAAATCCTTGTCTGTCAAGAGGAAATCATGATAATGAGCCTATTTATGCAAAATGCTGGCACATGATAAATCTTTAATAATGTATTTACAAATTTTGTTATTTCTACTATTACATTCAACTTCAAAGTTTCATTTGTCCTATTCAAGAATGGCTGAACATTTGTCAAGAAATGCCAAGGTACTATATTCCCGACAGTCTTCCTTTATAATTTCATAGCCTCTCATGCATGTCCATAGATGTCATTCTACAACAAACGAGAATTACTGTTTTCATACCATCCCTGACTCGTTCTCAACATCTTGGTACTCGCTACAGAAAGTACCTCACAGCCAGGACATTATTTCTTATGAATAATGTTAGCCCTAACAAACCACAGAGTAAAACGATGGCAGTGTTACAGAACCTGGTGATGAAGCCTTCTCTGTCTTAGGATGATCTTGTCCCAAGAGGATGGACCAGTTCCAGGCATTAGATAAACCACATGAACCAGGAAGGATGTAGAGGGGGGAGATTTACTTGTGATGCTGCATTTTTTTAACATGCATATCAGGGCACTAACAGTGCCAGATTGCTCCTGGAAAGTTCCCTGTGTTGAACATGTATAAATGAATTCTCAGAATTGTTTGCCATGTGCCCACAAAGCAGCATGATCTTGAGGAATCAATTCTAGATATTAACTAACCTGAGGCTCCATTCTAGCTTTTTCAGTTTTCTGAGTCAGCCTGGAGAATACTGAAGGGAATTTAATGGAAATAGGAGAAAATATTTAATTAGCAAGATTAATACTAATTGTAGATGAGCAAAGTAAGCATATTTGAGTGTCTGTGGTATACAAATCTCCAGGCTCTAGGGTTTAAGAAAACATATATGGTGATTGCCAAAAAGCACAATAATGCTTAATATAGTAGAACCCCTGGGGGAATCAAGTGGTTTCATTTAACTGACTTTTCCATATAATTCAAGTTTCCTCTATTTTTTAAAAATACTTTAAAAATAAGAAATCTTCATCTATGAAACACTTGTCCTTTTGAATGTCTATCTTGTTGAAAGAGCAAAATCACCTTTTTTGATGGATCAGTCATCATTATGAGCATCAGCTATCCCACAGTGGTGCTCTGGGAAAATAAATGTCAAGATGTGGTCAAGGATTCCCCAGCAAGAGAATCACCTTGGGAGCTCACTGAAAATCAGAGCCCTGGGCCCCACCCTAGGCCTCCTGAATCAGAATCCTTAGGTGGGACTCAGGGTTCTCTGTGTCCAACTTGATTCTCAGAAGATTGTTATGCTCAACATGGGCCACAGAGGCCCTGACTCAGGGTTGGTTGTATGTGTGTCCTTCACTGGAAACATCGCATGGCCTGCTATCTACCTGTGCCTATTTGCTGTAGGGCCTTGGATACTTTCTTCTTAGGAGTCAAAATCTTTCCATACTGTACTGGTTTTAAACCTACAGGCTGATATGCACAGGAGCCTTGGAGAGAATGCTGGCCTTTGTGATGTCTACTCTCCATCCATGAGCCTTACAGCATTTGTTCAGACATTGGGCTCTGAGCTTAAAGTATATTGCTATGGATTCAGGCACCTGACCCCAAGGAACCCATGCTGAACACCAGTCATTTCACTTCAAAAGTGCACTTAGAGAGCAAGGTACAACAGAAGTACTAAATGCTGAATACAGAAATGTGACTAGATTAGAAGACAAATTGACAGGTTGCCTTGGTGAGAAGAAAAACTCCAAATACTCTTTAAGAGTACTAGTATAATAAGTCTTTGGGGTCAGAAAAAATGAGAACAGAGGATGCAGAATGTGCTGGAAGATGTGGCTGCTACTTTAATGCAAAACTGGTCTCCTCCCCCACAAAAACATTTTCTCTCACTACACACAGGGATCCACTTATTGGATTAGCAAGAACTTGGGGCAGAAATGGTAGAAGGAGCATTAATTTTTTTGGATTCAGAGGACCTGGGTCCAAATTCCAATTCATATAAGTAGCCAAAGGTAAGTCAGACTCTGCCTTTTCCGTCTTAGCTTAGAAACAGGACAATGAATTCATGCCCTCGCTGAACTGCTGCTGTCTAGCTTTAATGAAGTAATGAATATGAAACAGCTTTTTAAACTGAAGAGCATTTTACAAATATTTAATCAGAAATATTCCGCATTGTGTACATATTTAAGTGGCTGCTACATCTATCTATATGGCAGAATGCTAAGAAAAACTCGAGGCTGGGAAAAAATTCAAATATGTTAATTATCTCATATAAATAAAGTGATCATATTGTTCAGTGTAGACTTAAATATCGGCTGTGCTTTTGTACTAGAAAAAAGATATCTTTAAAATGAGCAGTATTTTGACTTTTGCACAACTCATGTTTAACATTCTCTTAAAATACGTTGTTCTTACTTTCTCAATCGAATAGGTGAAAAAGTTGATTAAGTCTTTTATTTTATTCTCAAAACACCCTTTCCTAGCATCAACTTCTTAATGTTTACTTTACTTACATGATGTATTAGCTGAAATTGTAGAATGGTGGAGGAAATGGGGACATGCCAGGCAGAGAAGAGAGGCAAGTAGGTCAATATGGAAAACAAGAGGTTTGCCCCAAACCCAAAATACACTACGGATAGGAAAGAGGGACGCTAACTTTGGAAACCATTGTCTGGCTCACATCACTACTTTTAGCTGTTGCTTTTTAAAGTGGAAAGATGTGCAAAAATTAAAAGAAAGAAAAAGAAAAAGAAAAAAGTGAAAGGCCAAACTAGTTCTTTCAGCAGAGAATTAAAATTAAAAGCAGACGGAGGCCCAGATAATAAGTACCAATAAAAGCTTTAGCTGACATAGCTTCAATTTACAAATCATTGGCTTTTCCTGGCAGGGCTTGGGGAAGGAGGGTGAGGAAGCATCGCCTACACAGTCTGGATGTGGAAGATATGGAAATCTTTAAAATTAAAGATGCTTTCAACTTTTTAAAACATTGATTTATGGTGACTATGATAAAATCTGTGAAACCTGAGTCCCCCATGCAGTCTGAAAGCCCTGGTGGCTACTAAGTCCCTATGCCTTCCCAGTCATATCTGATTTTGACATGTATACTTTGTTTGCAGGAGCCCAATCTACAATGTGTGTGCAAAAAGATGCGTGGTTTAGAACCTGCATGTATTTCAATTTCTTTTTAGAGCATTAGGAGCATTAAGAGGCCCTTGTAAGAGTATTAAAAATAAACTGGTAATAAATAAACACTGGGAAGCCAAAGGGGATAGAGATTGATTCACGACAACTGATATTACTTCTCTAGAAATTTTAATGACAAAAATCAGGGCTCACAGGCATGTAAGTATGCTCAGTTTCATCTGTAAAATGTGTAAGACTACCAATTAAAAGGAATTGATGAAATTGCTAGATTTAGAGAGAAAAGTTGAGAGAGATACTTAGTGCCAGCAAGATGTATGAGCATATTAATCAGCATGCACGAGAATTAGATGTGGACAATGAACACAGAACATGTCATTCAAGCCAGCAGAAAACCTACACATTAAGAGATCCAATACCAGCCTATACAATGCTGCAATGCAACTGCAAAGACCTAATGTGGGGTCCAAAACATGGAGGCTGTTCCCTCTAAAATAGTTGCCCTCTCCCCCTTTGATTCTGTTTTGGGAAAGCATTTTTCCCTGCATTCTCACTGGTGCAATTCAGACAACTCCTTCCTTCCAGGACGCAATTGAGAGGAGATGGGAAAAGTTATCTGCTTGCTTTCTCACCTTTTCCCTAAACCCTTCAGGATATGCGAAACTCTGCTTGTTCCAGTTCTCTTAGAACAGTGAAGGCTTTCAAAAGAAGCATTCTCTTCTTTCTTGATTTTGGTGGGTTTCCCTCAGGCATCTGCCTTTGATCCTTCTTTTCTTCAGTGACTTCACCACCTCACATGGCTCTCCCCCTGCTGATGGCTCTTGAAAATGACTTCATCTTCCAACTTCTTCATCTGGCTGCCCATGTGACATCACCTTTGGAACCTGGCTTCTCATCTGTTTTTGTCAACTTGGAGTTTCCTCTCATTTTATCTCTTTCCTTGTACCAAATCTTATCTGTTCTCACTCTTATCTGTTCTGCAACTCCAACCTCATTCTCAACCCTCTCCTCTCATCCCGCAATCTAGTCCTCTGCCACAGAAGCAATCACTATTGCCAGGTTCTCGTGTATCCTTTCCCCCCTAATTTAAGATGAAAAAATTAAAGGGGAACAAGATCCTAAATGTAATAAATTTTACTCTGCTAGCTTCTTTTCAGTTTCCCTATTTGAGAAATTTATTTATTTCCTATACATTAATCTATGGGCTTTTCATATGGCTCTTCTTCCCTATATGTGGGTTATTTTCCAAGTGTCTTTGCCTGGACCTCTCTCAGAACATGAACTAATACCCATGAACTATGTTTGCTTATAAGAATGCAGAGTCCCACCTCTCAAGCCCAGAGGAGGGGAGGAACTATTTAAAGGAACAAAGCAGAAAAAAAACAAAAACAAAAAACAAAACAAAACAAAACAAAAACAATATTCTTCAATTTGTTTTTATAATTAATCTATCTTGAGAAGTATCCCCTATTCCAATGTCAGCAGTCACTAGAAGAACCACAGTAAGGAATCAACATCTAAATGACAATAGTTGTCTCAAGATCACAGCTGGGGAGTGAATTTAAATAGATGGATGGACAGATAGATGGGTAGTTGGATAGAAAGAGCCAATCAACTGTGAAGTGTTACCAAGCCCTAAAATCATATTTCATTTGATGGGAACAACAGAAGCCTGATTAATGCATGTGGGAATTGCATGTCAAAGTTATACCAATGGCCTTTCAAGGGCCTGCTTCTTCTTAGGGCTCCCTGAGTCCATGTGAAATTGGCCAGTGTAAGATTTTAGGGCTCCTGTATATGAATTTCATTCATCTTATGCAATGATTAAGTGTAGGATAATTGCTGAATATGCAACAGAAGTTTTTCAAATAGTTCTATTACACCTAGAATTGTCCTGAAAGTTTTATGCTAGAAGAGTTCAGCATACACACTTTAAAGCTGCTTTCTATTCAAAGTTTTACTTTCACCAAAAATTTCCTAAAGGAGGCAACATGAAGCCACCGTGAGAGAAGTAGCTGGTGGAGAACTGTGCATGCTTCAGCGAACAGAGCCACCATGAACCAGTCATAAATGGGGTGACATGTGGGCGTCCATGGCTAATTTCCCTCTGAGATTAGTATTATGTCAGTTTTCTGGAGATCAAGGAATCATCAACTATCTTCTTACTATTTGCTTTTTTTTTTAAATCTCAGAACTGTGAATCGAAATACCAGTTTTCTATTAACTCATTCTTTTGATAGTTCAAACAATAAAGTATAGATCAACTTAGGACTTGGATGCAAGAAGATTCTGAGTTTTCCTGAGGGACGGGAGAACCCATGAAACCACTAACAGCCTTTGACTCCATCATGTGGCGATTACTACTTGAATAAATCTTGTTAGAAATGCTTTGTTGGGGGTTTCTCAAAAATTAACCCAATCAATTTAAAGAGTGCTACTCAAAACCTTTCAATATCCCTTGATGGCAAACTAACACAGAACACAGATTTCTCCCAAAGTAATTGTGATGTAGAGCTTTCTTTCTGAAAGACTAACTCTCCATAGCCAATTAAAAAATCCAGTCTGATGTAGAAGTGACAATTTAGAAACCATCAAATCATGATTTTTTCTCCGTCACTGAAAAGTCTGGTTGTGAAGAGGAATATTTCTGAAGAAAATTCTTTTTAACTCAAATAAAAGCAACGTACAGTATTGTGAAGTTACTGGCATTCAGGAAGTAGTATATTGCCTCTGTTGGAAATTAAATAAAATCACATTCTATTTTGTGTACCTAAGTAAGCCACCATTTTGTAAAATAAGAATAATAGCATAGTGGGACAAATCTCTAAAGCATAAACATTTAAAACCAAAGTGCTTAGCTAACCCACCAGCTACCACTGTCTTTTTTTTACACTAAATTCCTTAAGATGGCAAGAACTGCAACCAATTTGCCAAGAGAGAATAAGAGGACTAGCTGGGAAAGATGAATTTGAGCTGTTAATCAAAAGGAAGAGGCTAATCTAGAGGGACAGACAGATATGGCAGACTCGGAGACTAGAGAGACAGTAACTAGTATATCATACTTCTTGAATACAGTGAATTTCCATTTAACCATAATCTAAAATGACACCTTCTTCAGGAGCTACCAAAAGTAGACAGAGGCAGATGGAACAGTCTGTGGTTGGGCTAGGGGGAGGGGAGGGAGAGTGTCATGGGCACTAGCCACTCCTCTGACCCTGCAGCCAAAAGCACAACATGATGAAATACGGAAATAATGAATCCATCCAAGACATTCTAGCTGCTAACACACTGAGAAGCCCTTGTTATAAAATGGGCTCATTATATGGCAGTATTTTGATCTGGAACCTGATGGTTCTACTCAGTAAAATCTTATGTTTTGTATATTATCACCCATGAAATTCTAGAAACCAGGTTTGTATATGCCATCCAATACATATAAGTCTTAGGAAGAAAAGCCAGACAATTTGGCAAAAGGAAAACTATCTTGGACGGGATCAGTTCACACTTCGATAACACACTTTTGTCCAGTCTACTCTGAAACTTGAGAGTTAAGCAGGCTTTTCCTTCAAACAACTGGAGAAATGCCATATGCAAAGATTTGATACCTCTCTCAAGAGAGAAGTAGTCCTCTCCACTCCTCTGTGAAAAAATCTATTTCAAACCAAAACATTTGCTTTTATGCTATTCTATAGGTTTATTTTTAAACATATCAATATTTACTATTCTTACAGAAATTACAGAATATAAATTATGAATTAGTACTGTGTACAGTATTTTCTAGGATGATAAAATCAAACAACTCCTTGCTTGTATAACCTAAGTCTTATTTTTATTCAATGGAAGGATTAAATTTCATTCAGGAGTACAAATATTTATAAGATGTATATTATGTTTGTTTATTATGCATTTGCGGTTCAAAGGAGGGTCTTGAAAAGCTATTTGCACACCAATATCCATAAGTAGCACTATCTACGCTAGCCAAGTGATGGAAGCAACTTAAATGTGTCTGTCGACAAATGAATAAGTACAATGTGGTGGTATAAGCATACAGTGAAATACTACTCCTTAGAACTATTATTATTCCTTGAAAAGAGAAAAGATCCTGCCACATGCTACAACATGGATGAACCTTGAAGACAATATGCTAAGGGAAATAAGCTAGTTGCAAAAAGGCAAATACTGCATGATTCTACTTATATGAGGTATCTAAAGTAGTCAAATTCATAAAAACAGAAAGTAGAATGATAGTTACCAGGGGCTGGAATGATAGGAGGGGCAAATGAGGAGTGGTTGTTTAATAGGTACAGAGTTCCAGTTTTGCAAGATGAAAAAGTTTTGGAGATCTGCTGTACAGCAAAGTGAATATACTTAACACCACTGAACTGGACCCTTAAAAATGGTTAAGATGGCAAATTTTATGTTATGTGTTTTATCACAATTAGACATTTTTAAATTTTTAAAGCTTCTTAACTTCAGCATGCATTAGAGGTGTCTATAAATCAAGGGCCAGCCAACTCTTTTCTGTAAAAGGGGCAGAAGCTAAATATTTTTGGCTGTGCAGACCACAGTCTCTGTTGTAACTACTCATACCCCTATGGTATCATGCAAGCAGCCATAGATAATATATAAATGAATGGGCATGGTCATGTTACAATAAAATCTTCATTTACCAAAACAGGTGGCTGGCCCATGGGCCATATGTTTCTGACCCTTGCAAAAGTATTCTCTAAATAAAAATATAATTATACTCATTTTGTAAAAATTTAAGTCTCCTCTGCCCAAGATTTATCTTGTGAGTGAAATATTCTTTTCCAGAGTCTAAGATTAAAGCAACAGTGACAAGACCAAGCCGACTCAACAAGACCAATACTTACCCAGAGTTAAGAGGAAAACACTTCACTGACAAAGGACATGTTAGCTCTGTACCAGTGTCTGCACTTCTCTACAGATGACCTTAACAATTTCAGACCTTAACAACTTAGAGAATGAATTTGAAAAATATTACAGCTGGAAGAGAGCTTGGCGGTCATCTAGTACCTATTTCTCCTTTAGTGATTGAGAAAATTGCCATAGACTTACCAGGACCTATCCAAGCTGTCCCAGCTGGTGTAGGCAGGGCTGGAGACAGAGGGTAGAGCCATCCGAACTCTGAGGTCATGCTCCTTTGTCTCTATTTCCAATCAGGAGCCACAGCCGGCCAGACACCAGGTTTGTAAGTTATGTTTCATGCCTGCTATTCCAAATGGTCTTGGCTTAACCCTGAAACTAATTTTTGTCATTTGCCAAGTTCGGGGGGGAAATTAATAAAGACACATAGAGCCCCAAAGGCCTCACCTCATGAAATTTAAAAATGAAAGCAAGGGTGTAATTATTTGTTCCCTTCCCAGTGGTACCATATGGAAATGGCATGTTTTTCCTATGGCATTCAGGTAGTATAAAGAAACCACCACCCAAGGGTAAGGTTTAGCAACTCGATTTGGTCTTCTTGGGGGCCACAAAAAACAGGGGCCCTAGTTAAACAACCAAAACAAACAACAAACACACACCAAAAACCAACAAAAGAAAATGGAGAGTTATGAAACAGATAGGTTAAAGAGTGTGTTAGCTTTACAAAAGGAACTTTCACCTCATGAAAGAGCTCAAGCCAGTGCATAGGATTGTAGCACTGGAAGAGACAGAATTGATAATGGGCCAAACACCCTTCCCTTTTATGTATGAATTAAAGCAAGTCCTGGAGTCAAGGCACTGCTTAAGCAGGCACGGTGGTGTTGGTCTATTGTGTGGACCCAAACCTGAAATTCTCCATGCTCACTCAACACAACTCATTGGGGGGTCTCAGCCCTGTCCTTAGCACTGAAATGAAGCAGAATACTCTTGTAAGCCAGAAAGCTGGAGGGCCCAGGCAAAAAGGAAAGGCTTTTTATCTCAGAATGAGGAGATGGCTGAGTGGTGATACTCCTGCATCTCTTGGCGTCTCCAGCTCCCGTGGGACCTGCCCTCAATTGCTAAAAGAGCCTGACCTCTGACAAAGACCAATGATTTCAGCAGTAATTAATGATACTGTCAAATTAATTAACCCAAGTCTTTGTCCACAGGAAAAAAAAAAACTCTCTAATGTCAATACTGCTGTTTACTAGTCCTTGACCAAGCTCTATAGATCCAAACCTTCAGTCAGGACACAGGAACACCATGGGCTGATGACCCCAGCGAGGTCCCACCTATTAAGCCATTTGTTAAGAAACCTTCTCACAGTAACATATCCTTTGATAATGGGACTTTAGTAAATTTACAGCTCTCCAAAATCTAACATGATTTTAAAAAGACACAAGCCCAAGAATGCCAGTGTGTATCATTCATATTTCCTACAATATGTTTTAGATACCCTTTTGAATTATGGTGATGAAACCCTAGACAAATGCTGTAGGATTTCATTAAGCCATTTAATAAATGGCCCTCATTAAAACGCTGGTTCCCTTGTCCTTGTCTATAAGGACTCGGACTCATAACAAATGCCCACGTATACATTTCCATATTATCTCTTAAGAGGATTCAGAACTATTTTCTTACACCTAACACGGCTTTTATTCCATTTAGAATAATTACCCTCCATCCCATTTCTGACTTTCAAGAAAAACAAGACATTTAATTGACCACAGGAGGACTCTCTCAAGGGCATCAGGCTGCAAAAGCTCTTCTGTGAGCTCACAACTTAAGCTGATGTAATCTGCTACAAGAAGCTGACTTCTATTTTTAAATCATACCCTTTTACTCTGCCTTCAAAGGGCACATATATCACACGTTGTAACTGCTCATAAAATACTTTGTGGTGTAGTCTCCCGTCCATTTCCCTCCTGGGGTGAATCACACTGTCAGGAGGGGCTTCCTACTGCTCACAGTCATCCAGCCCTGCACATTTAAATTCATCCACCATTTCCTATTATTTGGTCTTTAGGAGAATAACTACATATGGCCACACTCTCCAGGTGTCTTGTTTATCACGGTAATTTTGACAAGGAACAGATGACTAGCAGGGTCCTTCTTGAGGGCTGGGATCAAGCTTTTCCACCTCTTTGTATTTCCATCCCCAAATATAGGCACTTAATAAATGCTTATTAGTGTTGCTGCTGAGAGATCTGTCATCAGGCCTATGTGCTTCAAAGGTTGCCAGAATGAAAACAGATTGTTTGCTTTGTTTAATTTTAAGTTTTTCATTCATCGTTTTGGTCATGCTCATGGTGTGTTATTTAAAAGTTTCTTAGCACTTTGAAAATACTATGAGAAAAGCTTTGGTTGGAAGGGAAAGTACACTTGATCTTGCTATTTATTTATTTATACTTATTCTGCACATTTCTAAGAAGACAGAAGACTCTGTATGTAATTAAAGTGCTGCTACTGTGGAGTGTAGGAGAGGGCAGAACATATATTGCCCTGGTCTACGTGCATCTTGGTTCTGTGGCACCCCATGTCTCACCTAGATTTGTACAAGAGCCTCCCAAGCAGCTCTCCCAGCCTCAAGGCTTGGGTCCTTCCAACCCCTTCTCTATATTTTTTGGGTGAGCTAGTGAGAACACAGAGGTGGTTATGCTTCTTTGGGAAGCCTCTCCTATGTGTTCCCATGATACCATGTGCTACCACAGACAATGGTTCATCATACTGCATCAAGTTTACTTGCTTGATCCCCAAGTGACTACATGTGACAGGAGGGCAGTGATCACGTCTACTTATTCACTACTATACCTTTCTGCATCTGGCCTACCATGCAGTGGGGCTTCCATATCATTTGCTGGATGAAAGAATAAATGAATGAATGCATACTAAAGATTGCAACTCAGGGGATCACATCTGTGAGGATGAATTAGAATTCTGTCTCCTCAGAAAGTGAGAACCCAAAGAACTGAATTTATTGAAAAATACCACTTTTCGTTCAGGATTCATCAGTTGAAATATGAAGGTGACAGCTGGCTCTGCAGAGACTGAAATTCTCCTTCCCACAGTGGCACCTAAGAAGCCACCCACAGCCAGACCCCTCTCCCAGAGGATATAGAAAAGTGTTTCAGTAGCATGTTTCTGAGAGATAAATGGAGACTGTTTAAAATGGAATCCCGCTGGGACAAAACACTAAAGCTTGCTCACAGTTAAATTTCATGTTATAAACTCCAAGCAAACAGCACATTCCACAATTTAAATCCATTCCAAAGAAAGCGGCAAGCCACAAAATAATGTTACTTCTTACCTACAAAACCATATGTCAATTCCAGGTGTGGGTGGTGGGAATCCCTATCGATCTGAGAAACAGAGTCTGGAACTTCAAGCTCAATGGCTGGAATCTGACCATCTGATACGAGTGCTAACTTGGGGGCCAGGTGCTGGCCAGTGAAAAGACAAATCTGGTCCCTGTCCTCATGGGCAGTCCTGCCTAATCAAATATCCACTTGAATACAGACTTCTTTAAAAAAAAATTATTTCCCTAAATTCAAAGTACACCATGTTCAGCTATTAAATTAAATCCAGGGCACATGGGATTGTAGAGTAAGGCATTGCTTCAGCTACTTCTGCATGGCAAAAAAATTTTTTAAACCATATTTTCCAAAATCAACAGATTGATGACACTAAAGAGTGGGTAGTGTTTCAACATTCAACCCAAATGACGAAGAGCTTGGTTTTTATTTCATCCTAACACAGCTAGTAACCACCCTCCAAAACAAAACCAAATAAACACAATTCCACGTGAAATTCTGCCTTCCAGAGTAAGTGTATGTTTATTTTTATTACACGGCACAAAAAAGGCATTCAATAAATGTTGGATAAATAAATCACAGACAGGTATTACTATGAAAATGACTGTCAATTTTAGATACGTTCTTCAACTTTTTTTTTCCTCTTAAGGAAAAAAATTATGCCTATTTTCTAAGATTCTGACTTTCATTTCCTTGTCTGACCTTGGACTTGTTACTTAACCTAGGTATCACTTTCTTCATCTATAAAATTAAATTTGTATCTTGATTATTGTGAGGCTTAAAGGAAATAGTAAATATAAAATGACTGGCACTATTGCCTCCAAGTACCGTCTTGTTTGTTTGTTTGTTGTTTGAACTTCTCTACTCCATCCTCCTCCAACCCCCGAATAAAGTGTCAAAGACAAACCAAATTACTGGCCTGATTAGAAAGTCAGGAAATTTCTCATGTAGGCTGGGCCTTGATTTTCTCATTTATAGAATGAGTGAGTTTTCCTAGTTCATGCCTTTTCAGTTCAGATTTTCCATGAATTCAGAAATCTGTCTTGCCAAGAATTTAGATGCTGCTACTACATTAAGGTTATCTATAATCAGAAAATAAACTCCGATTCCCTTCATAAAGAGGGATTCCAAATTGCAAACGAAAATAAAATTTGGCTTTTAAAAGAATTTGTATCAATCTAATACTAAGCCAAGAATTGGTGACCCTATTCTTAAGCAACAGAAGGTCCCTCCTTTCCCCCATCACACAGACACACAGACAGACAGACACACACACACATACACAACCTCCTACGCTCTAGCAGGGTTTCCCATTTACAACTCCACATGATGTACCTAAAAAGAAACCTTGGGATTTTAAGCAACATCACTAATTACAAATGGATCATTTGAAATGAGTAAGATAATTGACACAATATTATGTCAAACCTAACATTTGCTTGATTTTTTTTTCTTTCACATCCTGAAATACATCCAAAATCAACCAAACAAAGAACTACCAAGACTGTACACAACAAAGTCATTGCATATTCATAAATACTCAGTATATGACTGCCACCTAGTGGTAGGATCTGTCTTCGTATGGCCAAATCTCCAAACGGCTAAATTGACGCAAGAGAATTAAAAAAACAAGGGAATATTGTTCTTCTGCTACTCACCAGTTATTTCAGGGAAATTTAAGAGCATACCCACCTCCTCAGCAATCTATTTTCCTCAGACAAATTTCTGAAGTGGTCTATTGCAGATGCCACATTAGTTAATCCCACAACCAAACCCCACTGCTTCTCAACCACTTCACAAAACAAAGGAACATTATTATTCTATTAATTTTAATACTCATTAGCAATTAAAAAAGATTTCTCCAATAGCCTGTACTCACTTCCCACTTTCATTTGATCTAATCTTGATTTTTAGTTATGCATGAGAAAGCATTTTGAAGTGACAACCTTACAAAAAGTGTACATTATATGAAAATCCGACTTCAATTAGAACTAGTTACTAAATCCCAGCAATTTCCAGCTGTCTCTTCTATCTTACCCTTAGAGAATTATATATCACATTAATTGGTATTCTGTCACATAAAAAGACACTGGTGATGATTAATTGCATCCTTGGTGCTTTTGAGTTATGTCTTCTTCACTAGAGTGATTCAAATCACACCTCATTACCTTTCAGCAGGTACCCCTCTTGGTAACCTTCATAAAATATCCTACCTTCCTGAACTTCTCCATTTGCTTGTAGAGGTCTGGATCAAGCTCCTGTGACACATCCTTCATCCATAATAATGCCCCTCTGTATTCAGTCCGGCACTGCTCCATGCGATTCACCGTCAGCCAAGTGTCTGAGATGGCCCGGTGCCGAAAAGTCTCCACTTCTTGGTGAAATCGACACAATGGATTTCGCAAGGCCAACCTAGACAAGAGGATAAAGCCATAATCTTGAAACTAAGCAGGCCATCAGTTTGCATCCTTGACAGTTTACCAATCTTAAACTCATGAGCCTAGAACAGTGCCTAGAATATAGACAATGCTGCAGAAATATTTGATGGATTATAATTGAAATGTATGAACTGATGAGTTCACCAGAAATGATTACCCATGTACTCATTCCTTAGATAACTGTTACTTGAATGTACCATTGGGAAGGGTTTCCAACAGTACTGTTGGGGGTGGTTTCATGTCTGGGCAAAGAATACCTGTCTGGAGTTGGAACCAATCCTGCGTTCATGGAGAAGGGTCAAGGCATAACCATTTCCCATTTCTATTCTTGGCATTCCCTGCTTCTGCTCCTCTGAAGCCTGGCTCTTTGAGAAGGGGTGGACTTGTATTTGACTAGGGTCTCCCTGGCTAGGTCATTGTTGGATTACTCTCCAAATGCTAGGAGTTCTGCTCCCACAGTCACAGAGAATAAAGCATGAACAGAAGAATTTTTAAATGGTCTAGGAAGGGAGAGAAGCACTGTGGATCTACTGTGTTAGGTACATTCAGATAGGTTATAGGATTGAGCCTTATAAAGAAACAAAACTTAAGGATTCTACCATAAATGAATGTATACCATACAATGAAGTGGATAGAAAATAATTATTAGTTGTAACATATCATCATTTATTAAGTAAAAAAAAATGTTTGAGGCATATCAAACTTTGGATGCAATATTTTACAGGGGAGGGAAATACTGCCTCTCCCATCTTCCTACCCAAGATGAGTAACATTACATGAATTACACTCTTAAGATACAGTTGTCTGCATGAACTTGCAGGGCACAGGTTCAAAACATAAAAATAAGATGAAGAATTACATCTCAACTGAAATGCAAACTTATTTAGCAGAAGGGAACAGTGGTGTTAGTGAGCTGAAGTCAGCGCTTGGCATCTCCACCAGCTTCTACAGTGCCTCACATGTGTAGAGCACAGGAAGATTACAGATGGGCCAATAAACTGTTTAAGAAAAAAACCCTTTATTATATTCTCCAGTTTTCCTCTTTTCTGTAAAGCATTGTTTTTAAATAGTCAGCACTTCTCTAAAAGTAGTTTGCTCATATCATCCTACCAAAGTGTTGCAGGTGGTTTTCAAAGACATATTATGGTGCCATAAAGTAAGCTTGTCCTTTATCACCATTGGATTAAATTTAATACCCACCTTTCATCAAATTGAATGCACAGTTGTAGCAATGACTATCAAATAAGTCAGTAAAACAAATGCTCGTGTGAAGGTTTATAAAACTGGAGACTTCTATTTAAAGAGAGAAAGAGTCCTCAGCTGTCCGCCTAAGAATCCTGTTCATTTCTGGACTCCTTCTTCTCTTCCCTTGGACCTTGCCAATTTCCCTAAACTGGCTGAAAAAGAGTCTTATGAATAAAATATTCTCAATTTCTTTGACTGTTGTAAAGTTAGACAGAAACCTTTGAAGAGGTAATGACATGATGATAGATGTTAAGATCTTGAAGGAAAGAAAAAAGCATACAAAATCACTTCCATTTTTTTCTGTAACTTGCTTCGCACAAGATTAGAAAGGTGAAAACCTGTTCATTTGTGGTACCAAGGACTGAGTCTAGACCAAGGAAAAACTCAATAACCAGAAATACCAAGCTTTAGTGGAAGACTGGTACACATTTTCATTGATGAAAACCTACACAAGGGGAATAATTAATAAACTGCCTAAATAAAGGTTTACTCCAAAGACATTTATCATTTAGCAGGAAAATGTGGAAGTGACCCAAGTAATAAACAGAAGGGCTCGGATTAAGCATATTGTGGAATGCCCTGGAACACTATGCTATAGTTGTTTTTTAAAATGTATACATGGAGAACAAAAGGTGTTATGGCTATTTGATCAAAAAATCAATTTGCTAAGTGATCAGCAAGCAGTACTCCAAAAAAACTGTCTGGTGTGACGCTGTTTCTATTAAAAATATATCCCAGCATATTTCAAATTATATCCATTCGAGATCTGAAAATTCAACTTTGTCAGAGTTTTATGTCATCATCTACTTTGTTCATATTTAGGAGGACTGGTGTGGATGTCATGTGCCCGGTCAGCAGCTGAGTGCTGTGAAACCAGGGCCACCTTGCAGGAGGTCACCTTCCAAATTTTAAAGTTGTCCAGGCTGCATTAAATTATGGATATAGTGCAGTTTGCTAGTTTATAGTGGTGATACTTTTAAGTACTCTTTGCATTGTTTCTGTTGATTTCTTTTACTGTTTTTGTTTATATCCAAAGGTTAGATTATATAAACTTAAGGTACCACATGTGTGTTCTGGGAGATAATTTGGTACACAACTCTGAAACGGTGTAACTGGATAGCCATGTTATAAAGTAATTATGTGATCAGTAATGGCAACTTTTACAGTGATTGTGTCCAGGGATTTGGCTTCGTTTCCCATAAGCTGATGTACAACTTGGCATACAGGTATGTATAAGAATTTTTCCCACTGAAATTAGTGATAAGTACATGTTTAACACATGAGAATTTACTCTTTGAAAGATTTATTGAGAACCAATTATCTTGGTAAGGCTGGGGAAAGTATATATGCATAGAAAATACCTATCAAAGCATTACATGTGGGTCATCTGTATTAGGAAATTTTTAATTGCTTTTTAATTTTCTCCTTTGGACTTGACTCTTTTAAATTTTTTCAGTAGTATTTTTACAAGGAAAAACGATTATAAATAAGATTGATTAAAAGGTACAACTGAAAATTATAAGCAAACACTTTTCTTGGAAAACAAGTGCAGAACTATTGGACATAGCTTCATTCAACTATGAAAGTTGGCACTGCCCACAAAGTCAGGGTCCAGATGTTATTAGGGAGAACCAACGTGCCCAGGAGTAGGACCACGGGAAAGTGACACAGTTGGTCTCTTCCTTCCACCCCGCCTTTTCCAGGTTTTCACTGAAACTTGTGTAACAGGCTGATGGCCTGCTCTTGGCCCACAGGGACCGAAAGAAGAAGAAATTAAGAGAAGAAATTTTTGGACAATTGGGGGAAGCAAAATGTTTGTAACCTGAAAATTTTTGGAAACTACCTACATGTCTTATGTAGGTATAATCTTGCCTAATATTAGTGACATGTTTAGGCTAATTAGTGACTGGAGGAAGAGGAATGGAGAAGGAGTGTCACTTTCCTCAGGCACTAAATGCAACTGCATGCAGGGGCTCCTGCTTATTCTACACCAACCATAAAATGAGTCATGAGAGTGTTAAAAAAATGTCACTTCTCTGCCACAATTTCCTCTCTACCAGAGCTTCTCAAACTTAAATGTGCATCAAAATCAACTGGGAAGATCTTGTTAAAATGCAGATTTGGGTTCAGCAGTTGTGAGATGGGGCCTAAATTCTGCATTTCTAACAAGCTTCTAGGGGATACTGCTGATGTTGCTGGTCCAGGGTCTGAGCAGAATGGGTCCGGGAATCATGACCACCACCTCTCCAAAGTTAATTGGCCTACAGAGAGCAGACAGGGAACACTTCCACCTGGTCTCATTAGGCTCCTGCTTTAATCAGAGGCTGGAAGGGGATCAGCCTGACTGCTATGGGCAATGCTGAAGGTCAAACATAAGCCTAGGCAGCACTCAGAGTGATTGCCAAATGAAACGCTCCCTACAGACCAGAAGAAATATGAAAAAAAACGAAAAACTTAAAAATTAATAGGGAGTAAAAAAAATCATACATGTTATCTTAATCAGAGAGTTAAATACAGACTAATAACTGAGAACAGAGTAGCTCCTCAGTCTCAGGGGAGAGACTTCTAAAGAACAGGAGAGTCCCCTCCATGGCTGGGTAGACGCCAGATTCTCTGCTGACCCCCCAGTGGAGCCCCAGTGAAGGCCACACACCTTTGCTGGGAAGAAAAGCAGAGGGCCTTTCCCGTTGCTTGCATCATCTTTCCTGCTCTGGTTTTGTCTTGGAAGCCTTGGGATCGGAGAAATTTTCCCAGTTCGTTTTCTTCTTGAGACAAGACTGATGAAGAAAAGACCAAAAGGAGCCATGAACAATGAGCATTTTTATTACAGAGAGGAGAGACCCACCACAAGTTCCTCTCTCTTTTAGAGGGAAAGACGGGATGAAATTAAATCCACGTGGCAAGCTACAAGGTAAGCCCTCCCCCCACCACCATTTAACTTTCATGCTGTCCCTCCATTTGCAAAAGGAGAGATCAAATTCACTTGAGTACATCTGTCAGTGGGTTTGGTGCCCTGTAATCAGAACCAGAAAATGACCTCTGCACTGAAAAGCGAGCCGATAATGTGCCGCTTCGAGCTGAAATAAAGAAAGTTGGGTTTGTCAAGTATGACTGTGGGAATCTTTTGTGGCTGCCTATAATATAGGGCCGGTTTCCTCTGCTTATTCTCTCTCACTGGCTTTTTGATCTCTGCTTTCTGAGGTACATTCTACTTGATTGCAAAGCAATTCCATACCTTATTCATGACATGAGTTTTTGGTTGGAAGTGGGAGTGGGGATCAAGGGTGGGCAGGTAATCGGGTTGACGTCTCAGTGGGGTTTTTAAATGCAGAGCTGGAACCATGAATTGGTCATGTCTAATCCTGGCCTTATTTTTAAAGGCAACCTCAGATGACACTGCTGGTGAGACAGTTATTGGTACAGCTTTCTGCAGATTCATTTGACAGTAAACATAACATGTCACAGAATTCTTTGTATCTTTTGACATTGCACTTCTACTGTTAGCACTTTCCAAGGATTTAGTGAAATGGGCACAAAGCTGCAGACAGAAAAGTAATCAAAACATCAATATTTATAGCAGCAAAACACTTTCTTTCTCTACCCTGGGGACTGATTTATAAACTAGTGTGTATCCAAACAATGGAATAGTGGGCTGTTACACAGCCACTGGTCCCAAATCCACATTTACCAACAGCTGAGCAAAGAATGACACTGAGCTTCCTAAATGTTTTCTTTTCAAAATATAGCCCTTCTAGGGACTGAGTTTGACCACTACTCTGATTTCACATTTACTTATTTATGCATTTACACATCATGTGTCTCTAAAAATGTTTTTTGAATGCTACTAGGATTCTTGTCCATTTTCATAAACAATCCAGAATTCCTTCAGAATGCACCCCATTCCTGACACAACCACTCCAATGAGAGCATTAGCCAGGAAACACAAATCCAAAGGTGAAGGTTACACTTGTTACTGCTTCCTTATTAATCTCTGACTGTAGTTCACATGAAACTTTCCAGAGGAAGACGTTTCTGGAATCCATTCTTCCTGAGAAATAAATGACTATCCTCCTTCCTCTCTGCCCCTCAAGAATCACATTGAGTCAAAGTCTGCTCAAAGACTACTTCCCTATGAAGTAGTTGATCCCTGTTTCTCTGTGACAGCAGCGCCCTCTTGGCTTCTGGTATTAGGTTGTTGGGGTCGGGCGTGTGTCTTCTATATTTTGACACTCTAACCTTCTCAGGACAGGGACCTCATCCAACTATGCACTCCCCAGGGTGAGCATAACGTCTTATACAGGGTACTATTAAGTGCTCGTAAAATTAAATTAACTATAATTTTTGCCTTATTATCCTCATATACTTTATTTCACTTTATTTTTCCTCACCACTTCCTATCCCACTTTGTTTCATTTTAAATGCTTAGCCATGATTCTATGTAGCTTAAAAAAAAACCCTATAATTATAAGAAGTTTTGTTGTTTTATATTACCTTCTATTCCTTCTCTCTACTTAACTGATACGGGACTCGATTCCACAACGAGTATGTCCCTACGGAGAGCAACTTCACATTTTCGTTCATAATAGCACGAGGCTACTGTCATCTTTTTTTTTTTTTACCTTGAAGTCTCAAGTCACATATAAATGAACATATTTAGCTTAAGGCTAGGAAGAAACCATTCATGGCACCTACACAATTACACAGTTGGTGAAATGTACTCTTTCCTGAATAAACCTCAGCAAGTTGAAGCATTTGAAAAATTACTTTTTGTTATTTTATGCACTTGAGGACTAAATCTAGGGTGTGAAATGGTTTCAAGAGCTGGACTCTAATTAATTGGCAGTGTTGTTCAGAGGGAGGCAGAAAACGTTTGAGCCTCATCAGACTCCAGCTTGGATTACTTAGTGATGACTATTATTTTCCAAGAAGGGATGCCCATTTCTTAATTTTGATTTTAAAATTCAAATACTGAAATTAATTTAGGGAGCTTTAAAATTCAGGTGCAACACAGGTATCAGATAACTCGCCAGTTTCCACTTACAAGGTTTAACTTAACCAGGACTTAAGAATTCAGACACACACAAAAAAACCCTATTAATATTTAATTGCTGATTAGATTTTCAGATGTTTCCTAAAAAGGGAACTAAAACCAATTAGATTGGCAGCATTAATTCACTCAGCACAGATTTATGGATGATCTAATACATACTAGGCACTGTTCTTGCCACTGGGAATAGAGAGACAGACAAGACACACAAGGTCCCTGCTCTTACGGAGCTTTTGTTCATGTGGCAGGAGACAGAAAATAAAAAAAAATACGTACTCACAAATACAAAACCCAAAAAGAAAAATACCAGATAGAGCAGTAAGAAGAGGGGAGTAAGAGAAGCTGCTTTGGGCTAGGTGATCAGAAAAAGCCTCTCTGAGCAGGTGACCACTAAGCTGGGCTCTGAATGGCAAGAAGGAGGCCACTCTTTTTTTTTTTTTTTTTTAAATCCAAGTTAGTTAACATATAGTGTAATTATGGTTTCAGGAGTAGAATTTAATGATTCATCACCTACATATTATACCCAGTGCTCATCCCAACAAGTGCCCTCCTTAGTACCCATTACCCATTTAGCCCATCCCCCCACCCAAGAAGGAGCCACTCTTAAGATAATTAGGGCAGGAACATTCCAGACATAGGAAATAGTGAGAGTAAAAGGCCTCAGGTAGCATGGTGGCTAAGGGCAAAAGTGGCTGGAGAGGTGAGCTGGGCCAGATCATGTAGGAATTCATAGACTATGGTATGGAAGTCTGGATCTTGATTCAATGTACATTTTTAAAGCTTTTTATTTTGCAAGAATTTTAGGCTTAGACTGTAAATAGAACAGAGTTCCTGTATACCCTTTTCAGCTTCTCCTAACATTAGTATCTTACATAATCATGGTACAATTTTCAAAACTAGGAAATTAACATTGGTAGAGTACTATCAACTAAACCACAACTTTATTTGAATTTTACTAGTTTTCCCATGAATGTCCTTTTTCTTCTAGGATCTAATTCAGGATCCGACCTTGAAGTGAGTTATCGAGATTCCATCTCCTTCAATCTGTGACAGTTCCTCAGCCTTTCTTGTCTTTCATGACCTTCATGCCCTTTAAGAGTACTGGTTAGATATTTTGTAGAATGTCTCTCAACGTGGATTTGTCTTATTTCTCACAATTAGACTGGGGTTACAGATTTTGGGGAAGGAAACCACACAGGTGGAGTGGCCTTCTTAGTGCATGATACCAGGGCTACATGATACTAACAACACATTGTCACTACTGGTATCAATCTGGATCACTTGATTCAGGTGGTGTCTACTGGGTTTCTCCACTGTAAAATTATGATTTCTTTCTTTTGTAATTATTAAAAATCTTGGAAGGAAATACATGACACTGTGAAAATACCCAGTTTCTCCTCAAACTTTCGCCCATTAATTGTGCCACCTTTCAGTGAACCTTGCCTGCCACAATTCTTACTGTGGTATTTGCCTAATGATGATTTTGTGATTCCCTCATTCCTTCTGTATTTATTAACTGAAATTATTTTATAAGGAAGAGCTGTTTCTTCTCCCCTGTTTGTCTATTTCCACACTGACTTAATGGATATTTACTTTACTTTATTGGTTATAACCCAGAACTACTGTTATTTATTTTGCTATTCAAATTGTCCCAGCTTAGACCATTGGGAGCTCTTTGACTGTGGTATAGACAATGGGCAGGAGAGGGCAAGGAGATCATTTAGGAAGCTGAAGTAAATCAAGTAGGACAGTGATAGACAGTGGTGGCATGAACTAAGATAGTGAGAGGATGGAGACTAAGATGGAGAGAGGAAGGAGACTGAATGCTATTCAGGCAACAAAATGAACGAGCATTTAAGACTAACTGGATGTGGGATAGAGAAACGGTGGGGGATGTATGTCCTGTGTCTTGATTTACTCAGAACTCAAGACTATGAAGCTATAGCCCAGAAGTCTTAACTTAGTAAACAGTAACAGAAAATTTATCAAATTCTGCCTCTAAGTCCTAGGATTTTGTACTTTCCCCCAAAGAGTCTTAACTAAAGACTAATGAAGGAAAATCATCAATTGTTACTTTGTGATTATTGGAAAGAGGTCTAGCAGCAGTCAGAAACAGAAAAGCTTCCCATGTTCTAGTCTCAGAAATATAGAAATTATACTATTAAATCATCTACGAATGGACATTTTAAAACATATTAACACATAACTTGATATTTAGCATTTCAGAGATAACTGAGTAATAACTTTAAGGCAGAATCCTATTTCCCAATAATCCAATATCCAACATAAAAAATGCTCATGAAGAAGCGCTATTGTCAAAATATAGTCAAGGAATTACCTATATGTGCTTTCTCTCTCCATTTTAAGAGGAACAAATCTGGATATAAGAGAGCCAGGGCAATCAAATAAAAACAACACCAATTTTTTTTAAAACCCAAACATAAAACTGAGAAAACTTTTTTATAATTAGGAAAATAAATGATATGTACTTACCCATGGGAGACCCAATATAAAGTTCTTGTTCTAGTTATTTGCATTGAATGATATACAACCTATGTAAAGAATTTCTGATAAAATTATTAGAGACCCTCCTTCCCACCAATTAAAGACCAAAGACAGCACTCCTCAATAGTAATTTCCTTGTCTTACTTCCTAAACATGTGAAATGATGTATTAAGGCAAAATATCCTATTTCTCACTGTTTATCTGATCAATATGTATACTTAGGGCATACTTACAACATATTCTCTTTTGATAGAGTACAATTGCTTTAGACAAGTCCAAACAGGTTCTCTGAATCGAGTGAAACAGCTATAATAAAAACACAAACAAAATGTTAAAAAAAAAACCAGACAGCAGTGAAATAAAAATTATTATACTGAACATAACTATAGTGTTTGATTTGCTCACTAAACATAAGATTGCAAGCCTAAGTATGCTTGGTGTTATGTGGTAAACTATGCAGGAACTGTGACCAGAGTCTTTAAAAATATGCTCATATTATTCTATATTTATTGGAATCCATCATCTTTGTGATCTTAATTAAGATCTCCAGAACAATAATTTCCTCCAGACTACTGAAATAATAGCTGAAAAACAGAAATCCTAAATGAAGGCACCAATTAGAGGACTCGGTAAACCAGAGACCCAATATTCATTCATAAGTTAATTTATTTCTTCTCCCACTTGATGTCTTTTTTTCAAATGTGGATCCCTCAATTAAGCATCATATTTAAAACACAACATTAGCTTATTTTGTGATCCTAATGTATTTTATGGCATGCTTAAACAACTCTATAAAAAGCCAACAAAAATCAACCAGCTGAATATTTAATTTAGAAGACATCTGGTAAAACGGAGTTTAGCTAGTAGCCCTGATCATTCATTTTCCCAATGATTTCATAAGATGTACAGATAATTTGAAATCTAATGTAATGCCAAGGCCGTATCAGAGGAAGTTAATGGAAAAGCAGGTGGGTAATACTGAGAAGAATCTAACTAGATTTTAACCAACAGTGGTCCTGGTCTTTGCTTCAGAAACCCAAACAAGCTCAAGAGAAAATCAAACAGATACTTCACACTGTCTCTACCCTCTGTCTACCAACTCAGAGACCAGGGCTGGTATCAGTCGGAAAACCTAGCAAATATTCTGTCTCTGAAGAGCCACCTAAATGAGCCAGAGCAAAACTTTTCCCCCTCTCTTTGATCTTATTGGCCATGGTGATGTAATAGTTATGTGTTGGTATTATGAAGTACTTCACTGTTTGAGTTAAAACAGAGGATGTGTGTCATAATAAACATGACCAATTATCTAATAAAAAGAGATGCATGCATATATACTTAAAAGATTAAAAACCATTCCTGAAATGCTTAACATGATAAAACCTGGTCATGAAGAATATAAATTTTGCTATATCTTATTTCATTACACTGTATCCTCTATTTAGAAAAGAGCGAGAGGGAAAAGAAAAACCTTTACCATAAAAGAAAACAGAGAATCAGCAGTCTGAATCTCTTCCTTAACAAATGCTTGATATCAGGATTCTGGGTCACAAACCACCAACACATAGTAATTCCTGAATATAGGACCAAGAAGTTCAAAAAGTATGTTCTGATGTCACTGTTCATTTTTTTTAAAAAACTGAGGTGTAAATTAAATGCAACTGGGGCACCTGGATGGCTCAGTCAGTTGAGTGTTTGACTCGATTTTGGCTCAGGTCACGGACCTCACGGTTCATGAGATGGGGCCCCACGTCAGGCTCTGTGCTGACAGCATGGAGCCTGCTTGGGGTTCTCTTTCTCCCTGTCTCTCTGCCCCTCCCCCAGTCATGCCTTCGCTTGCTCACTTCTTCCAAAATAAATAAACTTAAAAAAAATAAGTGCAATAAAATGCGCACCTCTGGAATGTCCACTTCTGCAGGCCTACACTCTTCTCACCACATCCAAACTAAGAAACCAAAGACCATCTACTATGTTGTGGCACTCACTAAAAGACCTGCCATCACAGGTTACTTTTGACTGTTCTTAAGAGCTGTTTTTGAGAAAATATTTCATTAACAGCTAATTCTTGACACATATTTAAACTTAGTGCAACATTTCTATCTATATTAACTTCCCAACAGATTATAGTAGAATCTGACCATTATTATAACTTGGCAATAAACTTTTCTTATGCTGGCAGAATAAAAGTTCTTGTTTCATAAACTAGTGTTCTGTGGATAACTTAGGGTAAGAACACATCAAAATGGTTTCCACATCATTTACATATGTTTTATTGATGGAGTCCATGCTCTCTACAAACATCAATACTAGTTTGAACATTTTTGCAACAAACACCTCTATTGTGTAACATTATTAGTCTCAGCTAAGTACTGTGGATGTTATGTGCCTCGGACAGCAGCTATTTTGATTTAAGTACAGTTGGTTCAGCAAAAATGCTGCCAGGGGCGAATAAGCATAAAAATAAAATTACCATATTGTGTTTAATGAACTAATAATTACATATTGAATTCCTTTTTGAATAATACTTGTATTTAATGGGTTGTTAAAAAGAAAAATAATAAAGGTACAAGATGTGAAAAGCATATGCAATTTATAATCATTTCAATTATATGCAGAATACTAAAATCAGAACAGATGCCTCCTGGTTCTACTTTTCTCCACTGTTAGCAATCTCCATTAGAACATTCCCATCAAACCTAGCTTCAATTTGAACAATTCCAGAGACAGGGGAAAGGGCTGGGAACTGATATTTATTGCATTAACACGCACACTGATTCAGTTAGTATTTACTGAATGTGTATAGTGTGTCTGGCTGAGGATACTATGGTGAATAAGGCTGACATGGAATTTGATCTGTTAGTGGAAGTAAGGCAGACAAATGCATAAACATTTGGGATATTTTCATGAAAGATACATACTATGAACAGGGGCCCTGGGTCTGGTTCTCCCCTCAGAGGCACAGAATGAATTATCCTTCTCCCACATGACAGACCTTTCTATACAATCAAGAACTAATATAGGTCCCCTTAAGCCTCTCTGTTCCAGTATAACCTTTTGAAATCCTGGGCTTTTTACTCTAGTCCTGTTAAATGTGCAGTTCATTAACTTTAGCTTATATGCTTGTTTGTTTGTTTGTTTGTTTGTTGAGAGAGGGGGTGGGGGAGAGGGGCAAAGGGAAAGGAGGAGAGAGGGAGAGAGAGGATCTCAAGCAGAGCTTAAGCTCCCACTGTGTGTGGAGCCCAAAGCGGGGGTCGATCCCATGACCCTGGGATCATGACCCGAGCAGAAATCAAGAGTTGGATGTTCAACGAATTGAGACCCCAGGCACTCCCTAGCTTTGATGTTAAATTTAGAGATCATTTTGAATTCTTATCAGGTCGTGTACTGTTCCTCACAGAAGTGATAAGTAGGCTTTTTAAATTTTAATCTAAACTATTGGCAGAATGTCTAGCAAGATAGGGAGTTAGTGGGCCTTCTACTAGTTATATTAGTATTTGGGAATCAACCAGATAGGAATTCAACTTACTGTATTTTTAACTAATCTAACTAAATATCTGCTTAGTTAATTCATTCAAGAATTTTATTAGACTCTACTAGGATCTTGTGCTATCATCTTTTCCCTTTTTTAGAATGTAAGTATTTGCCTGACCCTAGTGTAATACCATGTGCAGTGGGTTTCTGATTCCATTAACTTTTTTCAACAAGCATTTATTGAGAACTTACCACTTGCCATGCAATCCAGCCACAAACTTGAAAAACAAATTAACTGAAGCATACTAGTGGTTACACAAGAATTTGCAGGTTTTTAAAAAATATGCTGGGATTAGGGTACCTGGGTGGCTCAGTTGGGTGAGCACCCGATTCTTGATTTTAGCTCAGGTCACGATTCCAGGGTCGTGGGATCGAGTCCTACGTTGGGCTCCGTGCTGAGTGTGGAGCCTACAGCCTACTTAAGATTCTTTCTCTTTCTCTCAAATAAAAAACTATATATATATATTCTGGAATTGAATTTACCTCATCCTAGATTTTCCTCAAGAACTAGTTTGCAATATGTTTTCAGATACAAAGCTCACCTAGGCTTGCCCAGGTGACCAGCTCACCTCTAGCTTGGCATCCAGGTCTGCATCAGAGGCAACAACATGCTCATCTTCTTTCTTCCCTGTGGCTTTAATAAAGGCTTGCTTCGTTTCCCAATACTTCTGCTGCATCTTATTTACTACAGACTTATCTTGAGTATATCGATCCTGTAAGTCCCAGGGATAACTGCTAAAAAAACATTTAAAGAGGTATCTTATTCACGACTTTCATAAATATTAAGCTATTTTAGTGTGAACAAATCTATCTAACCATTATATAATAACATTAACAAACATACAGATACTTTCTTATGTGGTTATTATACCAAAAAAGTCAACCAACTCTTACTGTGAAACCTTAAAAGTTAGTGAGGAAATCAAGGGGCTTTTGCAGGAAATTGAGAAGCTAAACCTTGAAGAGTTTAGCTACCAGCAGGTTGGACATACTCCTTTTCCAAGTGGAGAAAGTAAGGCCAAACTAGGCAGGGTGCCTGGTTCAAGCAGCCCAAGTTATAGAGATAAGGCCAGACACCAATGTTCTCTCCACTCTAGCATTAGAGCCGACAGTGAAGTGATGGCAGAAAAGTAGAGATAAGGGGTTGAAAAATAGCACATTTAAAATGTGTCCTAGAGGTACCTAAAACAGTCAAACTCATAGAATCAGAAAGGAAAACAGTGGTTACCAAGAGGCTGGATGGGGTGAGAGGGAAATAGGAAACCATTACTGAAGGGGTGCAAGGTTTCAATTATGCAAGATGAGTAAATTCTAGATGTCTTGCTGTACAACACTGTACCTATACTTAACTGTATTGTACACTTAAAAAGTTGTTAAAAGGGCACATCTCATGTTAAGTAGTCTTACCACAGTGAAATGAAATTAAAAAAAATAAAAAACAATTAAAAAAATCTTTACCGATTTCTGATACTAAAAATTTAAATTTTTTTAAATGTTTACTTATCTTTGAGAAAGACAGAGAGAGAAAGAGAGAGAGAGCAGAGAAGGGGCAGAAAGAGTGAGAGAGACACAGAATCTGAAGCAGGCTCTGAGCTGTGAGCACAAAGCCCAACGTGGGGCTCAAACTCATGAGCCGTGAGATCATGACCTGAGCCGAAGTGGGATGCTTAACTGACTGAGCCAACCAGGTGCCCCTGATATTAAAACTTTAAATTCTTAAACATAAATGTTTAAAATACAGATAGGAAAATAAAAACATTCTTTCAGGAAGGACACAGTATATGTAAAAAAGAAATTAGAAAAAGAATTGAGATGAAATCAAATTCTGTAAAAGACCAGAGCACCTTAAATATTGACAGAAATGTTGCCATAGTGTTCTATATCTCCCCATGTTGTCTACACCCTCCTCCTGTCTAGAGTTCCTAGTGCACAGGTCCACACAGGATCCCTTGTTTCTCCTCTCTGCAGACATGTACCTTTTTCCACTGCATGCTATCACTACTCCAAAGGTGCCAGACCTGAGTCCTAAAGCATAAGTTGCTTTACATTACTACATAAAAATACCTATACCTTGAAACTTGGTGATTTCTACTCTCCTTCCAGATGGCATTTACAATTTTCCACACACAAATTTATTCTTAAAAAGTCAAAAGGGGTTTCAGATAACTCCTTTACAAAGGTTATCATTAGAGGAGTAGGATTTGGGGGACCTTCATGGTTTCTGCCTTATTTAAAAGTTTCTTTTTATATGTATAGACTTGTTGAACCACTATGCTCTACACCTGAAACTAATTAACACTGTGTGTCAACTATACTTGAATTAAAAATTGTTTTACTATGAGCTCACATCAGAGAAAACAAGTGGAAAAGTATATAACTTTTATGTAAAAGAGAAAATCTATCTCTATAAATATGTGCTTTAAAAGATTGGAAGGGGGTACCGGGTGGCTCAGTCAGTTAAGCATCTGACTTTGGTTCAGGTAATGATCTCACAGTCTGTGACTTCGAGCCCTGCGTCAGGCTCTGTGCTGACAGCTTAGAGGCTGGAGCCTGCTTCAGATTCGGTGTCTCCCTCCTCTCTGCTCCTCCCTGGCTCGCACTCTGTCTCTTTCTCTCTCTCAAAACTAAACATTAAAAAAAAAACAAACATTAAAAGACTGGAAGGATATACCCTCCAAAACTATTTTGGGGAAACAGAATTTTTAGGAGTGGGGAATAGGGTGGACTTCTTTGTATTGTACCTTTTATTCACTTACTTACTTATGTACTTATTTATTTATTGTGAAAGGTCATGGATTAAAAAAAATTCCCATTTTGAAAAAAAGACAAAGACAAAGGGACTTCAGAGATCTAATGAACACCCCTCACCTCTGTCATTTAACAAATGAGGTATCTTAGGTTTCAAAAGCTTACAAATTCTGCCCAAAGTCACACAGGATTAAAATCCAGGCCAGGGCTCATTTCAATGTTTTCTGCAGCCACTGCATTTCAGCAGCAAGCAATGTGGTGGCAGAGTTAGAGGGAAAAAGACTTTGGGGAAGTGCCCACTTCTTAGGGCTCTCCTGTCTCTCTTAGGTGCATGACTACCTACTTCCCTAGTCTGCTGTCAGGGTATGACAGCCAGTATGAGGGTCACAGGATGGAGCCACCCCTTTGTCTTAACGAAGCAAGATGGAACAATTAAGAAAACAGTCTGACAACTCTTGGTTACAAAGCTGGCAAATGGTGATACTCAGGGAAACTAAATCCCTTAGCCATTTATTAATTATCCTTTAAAACTTGTTACATATTAAGACATGCAAAAATTCTTTTAAGGTTTGACATTTGATACTACAGAGGCCTTGGGCCTGATTACTTCTTTACTGAGACAGGAAGGATTAAAAAGTATATTCCTAAAAAATAATAATAAAATTAAAAAATTAAAAGTATATTTATAATTAATTGTACACTTGAAACATGAAAATACACATCACAATTTTTCATGCTACAAATTCAAGAGATAAAACATGACAAAGATCTACCTGCCTGGTCGGTCATGAGTTCAAAATGGTTCAGAAACACTGCTTGTAGCAGATCTGGAATTTCTAAGACATTTAATATGCTGCTAAGCTGTGTTATAGGCATGTAAATGACAGTGCTAACATTGCCATGATTACCACATTTGACTCAGCGTCATCATCTTCTAACCATATTTACCTCCTAAGTGTTCATGAAGGTTGAAGTCATGACTATAAATTAATGAGTCTGAGTTTGTGTTCACTCATTATTTTATAGCTGCCCTATATCAAGTTTCCTGATAACACTAATAACCTATAAATAAAATAGTGCTAAAAAAAGTATCAACTTATTACATTTGAAAAACTGGTAGTAAGAAAAGCCATTAGATTCTCAAAAGAAAAGTTATACGTAAATTAATTTCTTAAGAGAATATACATTACATAAGAACTTATAATATTTTTAGTTATTTGGTTTCCATATTTATTTAGAAAAGATATTTAAACTTGACTAAACTCCATATTGGATAACGGCTAACATTATTTACTGCTAATGTGACTCTTGATTTTTCTTTTTCTTTTTATACAGATTCCTTTCTATCTACCTATTTACTTATATTTTTTTAGTTTTTGTTCTTTGAGAGAGAGTGAGCAGGGGAGAAGGGCAGAGGGAGAGAGAGAGAATCTTAAGTAGGCTCCATGCTCAGCATGGAGCCTGATTTAGGGCTTGATCCCACAACCGTGGAATCCTGACCTGAGCCAAAATCAAGAGTCAGATGATCAACCAACTGAGCCACCCAGGTGCCCCTAAGTCATGATTTTTCTATGCAACACAGATTTACTGAGCATTACAATGTGCTTTCTTCTTTCATTAGTCTCTCCCAATTCAGAAAAGACAACAAATTACTTACCATTTGTGTCCTGACATGTTTTCTTCTTCTTCTTTTTTCTACTGTTGATGATTTGGGGAGAAGGGGCAGGGAAAAAGCATGAGAGGATAAGTTATATTATAACCTGAAATAAAACAAATGTTTAACAGTTAACACTATAATTATATGTTAATCTGACACACATAAAATTTTCCAATCCTAAACCATTTATAATTGTATTTTAGGGGCCAAACACTATTACTCAGTAACATTATACACTGGTGTTGAGAATAGTTTAACGCTGGAAGAAATATCCCAGATGAAGTATAAGCAGCAAAAAGGCAGATTGCATGAGAAAAACAGGTTGCAAACGACTATATAAAATATGAGACCACAAAATACAAAATAACTGAAGTATACAGATATTATATAGTAAAGGTACAAAAAATGGCTAATGATAAACACTAAATTCCAGATGGCATTTAGTACTGCAGAAGTGGGTGGGGGATATATTCAAGAGGGGTACATAGGAGCTTCAACTGTACTCATAGTGTTCTCTTTGTTAAGACTGATGGTGAATAGATTGCATCTATGTGTCTCTTTATAGATTAGAAATATTTCATAAATGTGCTCACTTTGGCAGCATATACACCAAAATTGGGACAATAAAGAGAAGATTAGCACGGGAAACCCCAAACCAGGGAACCCCACCCATCACCCATCTACCCAAGAGAATTGGAAGGCAGAAAATACAAAGGATCATGTGTTAACTGTAGAGTTTGGTGGGGAGAGTTGTGAGGGTCCAGACTCCTTGGTGCTTCTTAATCTGTTCTGGGTCACAGGAAAGAAGAAAAGTAGGTCCTTGGTGCTTAAGACTTGATCTTGTGGTTGGCTTTTGGCTATGCTGCTGCCTGACTCTGTCCCCTCCCAGGGACTGACCCTTAGCCTAAGTAGCCCTTGGTATGTGGGCTCTGGCATAGGGTCCTGAACTTGCCAGGGTTCCCCATCACAGGGAAGATGAAGGAAATTGGGGAATTAATCACAACCCCTCCAGTGTATGAGAGTATTGGCCTAGCCACAGGTAATTCTTTGCCTGATCTCTCTCCCATGCCCTGGGAAATAGCTCTCAATTTTTTATTTTTAATTTTCATTTGAAATAGAGTCCTTAGGTAGCCAGGAAAGAAAACAAAATATTTCATAATCAATGTTTCCAAAAAATGAGCCAACACATTGAAAACAAAACAAAACAACAACAACAACACACACACACACACACACACACACACACAAACCCGCAAAAGGCTAACATTAGATACCAAGAAAGGGTAGAAAGGAGGAAAATGTGACTATTTTAGTTCTTACTGTCCTAACATTGTATTTTCATCTCATTAGTAAATATGGAAGTAACTCTAGTTTTTCTCCCCCACTTTCTTTGCCCTACTCAGGAAAATGGCCATCCTCAGGGGCAGAGCAAACCAACCCAACCCAACCACATTTGCCTACCAGTTTCTGGAAAGACTGGAGAGATTGTTACCTAAAGGAATGGCCTCTGTCCAGACACAGAATGCTGGCTGCCAGAGTGAATGCTTAGCACAAGAGTGCTTCTGGCTACTCCACAAAATCAACCCACCTGTTCTCCCTCTGCATCAGAAAGGGTCCTGGCAATCAATGCCCCTCAATGATTAATTTTTTTTTAATGTTTTAAGGAAACTAAAATGAAAGTGTTAAAATTCCAGGCTTCAGGTGTAGGGACAGGAGAGAGGAAGGAAGACATTTTGCTGGAGTGTCTGGATGCCTCTGAAATGACAGCATCCAATAATCAGCATGTCTTTTCCTCCTGGAGGGCATCCAAGTTTTTGGACAAGATGCTTTGGGAATGACATTCATGATGAGTAAGCTTTGCCCTCTACTCAGTAAATCATGGAAAGGCCACTCACTTCTAGTCTTAACACCCACACAGCTTCCCTGCAAGTATGCATTTACTTTATTTAGCTTTAAGCTTCCAACAAAATTTCTCATGAAAAGGTACTGTTCAAGGAAACAAAATTATAGTCTTTCCTTGAGTCCAATTTAACCATGAATTATTAGGACAGTTGATACTTTTTCATTTTTAATTAACACTTAATTATTTTTAATTGTGGTAAAAAACAAAATTTATCCTCTTAACAATTTTTTAATATGCATTACAGTATTGTTAACTATATGTATATTGTTATATAACAGATCTCCAGAACTTTTTCATCTTGCATGACTGAAACTCTATACCCATTGAACCATTCCTCATTTCCTCCACTGCCCCCCCAACACTGGCAACCACCATTCTTCCTGTTTCTATGAGTTTCACTATCTTAGACACATCATATAAGTGAAATCATGCAGTATGTCATTTTTGTGACTGGTTTATTTTACTTAGCATAAGGGTGTCAAGGTTCATCCATGTTGTAACCTATGACAGGTTTTCCTTCTTTTTAAAGGTGGAATAATATTCCATTGTATGTACAAAGCTTATTTCTTTACCCATCCATCCACTGATGGACATTTAGGTTGCTTCCAGATTTTGGCTATGAATAATACTGCAATGAACAAGGGTGTCCAAATATCCAGGTTTTTTATATATACATATCCAGAAATGGGACTGATAGATCATATGGTAGTTCTTTTTTTTTTTAATGTTTTATTTTTGACAGAAAGCTTTTGCATACATGCACAAGAGAGGGGGAGGGGCAGAGAGACAGGGGGACAGAGGATCTGAGCAGGCTCTGTGCCAACAGTAGACAGCCTGATGCAGGGCTCTGTGCTGAGAGCCGAGAGCCTGATGTGGGGCTCCAACTCGCAAACCGCGTGATCATGACCTGAGGCGAAGTCAGACACTTAACTGACTGAGCCACCGAGGCACCCCTCATATTGTAGTTCTATTTTTGATTTTTGAGGAAACTCCATACTTTTTTCCACAGTGACTGCACCATTGTAAAATCCTACCAACAGTACTCCAAGGTTTTCAGTTTCTCCATATCCTCCCCAACACCTGTTGTTTACCTTTTCTTTCTTTTTCTTCCTTCCTTTCTTTCTTCTTTTTCTTTCTTTCTTCCTTTTTCTTTCTTTCTTTCTTTCCTTTCTTTCTTCCCTTTCTTTCTTTCTTTCTTTCTTTCTTTCTTTCTTTCTTTCTTTCTTTCTTTCTTTCTTTCTTTCTTGTGGTAGGAGTCACCCTAATGGATGTGGGGTGGTATCTCACTGTGATTTTGATTTACATTTCCCTGATCACTGGTGATGTTGAGCCTCTTTTCAATGCTTACTATCCATTTGCATATCTTCTTTAGACAAATGTCTATTCAAGTCCTTTGCCAGTTTTTCAATTGGACAATTATGTTATTGCATTGTAGGAGTCCTTTATATATTCTTTTTTTAAATTTTTTTTATTAAAAAAATTTTTTTTTCAACGTTTTTATTTATTTTTGGGACAGAGAGAGACAGAGCATGAACGGGGGAGGGGCAGAGAGAGAGGGAGACACAGAATTGGAAACAGGCTCCAGGCTCCGAGCCATCAGCCCAGAGCCTGACGCGGGGCTCGAACTCACGGACCGCGAGATCGTGACCTGGCTGAAGTCGGACGCTTAACCGACTGCGCCACCCAGGCGCCCCTATATATTCTTAATATTAACCCTTTACAGTTTGCAAATACTTTCTCCTTTTCGGTAGGTTGCCTTTTCACTGTTGATTGTTTCCTTTGCTAAAACGTTTTCATTTTCGATTATTAAAGTATTTAACAATTTAATTTCTTTGTCATGTAATAATAGATAATAAAAATCACTGAGCAAAAGGGATGCCTGGCTGGCTCAGTTGGTGGAGCACGCAACTTTTGATCTCCGGTTGTAACTTTGAACTCCATGTTGGGTGTGGAGATTACTTAAAAATAAAAACTTTAAAAAAAATCACTGAGCACACTGCCCCTTCTACTTGGACTTTTAAGCTATTTCTGGATTATGATGCCAGTGTTCCTCAAGGTACTGTTTATAGGCCACGTACACTGGAATCTTCTGGGGTGTTAACAGGCAGATTCCTAGGCCTCATTCCTTTACCTAATGATCCAAAATCTCTGGGCAGTCTGGGAATCTGCATTTGTAACAGGCTTTGCAAGTGATTATGAAGCACATTAAGTCTGAATACCATAGCTAAATGGCATACAGGAAAAACCCTTTCTGGAAATGGATCTTAACCTGCTGAATTATAATATAGTACTACAGCAAAGAAATCATGGGTGGGAAAATCAGATCAACTCTACAGGGCATATCTAAATGTCTCATGAGAAGGCAGCTGTAGTCAGGACTCCCATCTCCAGCCCCATACACCAGGGACAATTAACACACATTTTAAGATTTCCGCACAAAATTCACCTCATCTTGCCCTACCACTTTCTAAATTCACAGCGTCAAAATCACTACTTTAAAAATTCATTATAATTCCTTCCAATTCACAGTGTCAAAATCACTACTTTAAAAAATCATCCATTCCTTCATTTCAGTTCAACAGTTTGGTTTATCTAACATGCACCACACATCTAATTATATGCACCAGGCACTGTCCTAGCCTCAAGGAACCTACAGTCTAGATCAGCTCTGTCCAGTAGAAATACACTATAAGCTACATATGTAATTTTAAATGATTGAATAGCCATGTTAAAAAGTAAAAAGAAACAGGGGTGCCTGGATGGCTCAGTGGGTTAAGCGTCTGACTTCGGCTCAGGTCATGATCTCGCAGTTTGTGAGTTCAAGCCCCACGTCGGGCTCTGTGCTGACAGCTCAGAGCTTGGAGCCTGCTTCACATTCTGTGTCTCTCTCTCTGCCCCTCCCCTGCTCATACTTTGTCTCTCAAATATAAATAAACATTAAAAATAAAAAAAGTAAAAACAGTAAAAAAAGTTTTAAATAATATATTTTATTCAACTCAATATATCTAAAATATTATTTCAACATATAATCAATAAGTAATTTACTGATATATTTTGCACCGTGTTTTTGTACCATCTGAAATCTGGTGTGTATTTTATACTTACAGTACATCTCAATTGAGACTTGCCACATTAAGTGCTCAATGGCCACATGTGGTCATTAGTACAGTACTGGACAATGTAGGTTGAGCCATTAAGATAGACTTATAAACATAATGTCCAGATCCAGGAGACTCTTGAAATTTGCAAGGGACATATAAAAAGATCTTTGTGAACCCCCAAATTTGTAAAATCTGCTGTTAAAAAATCGTTTTCCCTATTAAACACTATAAAGTCTAAAATAAGCTAATACTACAATTCATGATTCTGCAAAGGAGGCTGTATCTCCACTTCTGCCATGAGACACTTATGAAAGAAGTCCATAATGAATGGTATCATGTCTCAAGCATTTGAATGGCAGAGAGAATAGGGCACCTGGGTGGCTCAGTCAGTTGAGTGTCCGACTTCAGCTCAGGTCATGATCTCATGGTTCAGTTTATGAGTTTGAGCCCCACATTGGGCTCTGTGCTCAGAGGCTGGAGCCTGTTCTGGATTCTGTGTCTCCCTCTCTCTCTGTCCCTCCCCTGCTCGTGCTCTGTCTGTCTCTAAAAAATAAATAAACATTTTTTAAAAATGTTTTTTTAAATGAATGGCACAGAGAAGATTTCGCAAAGTTCTGCTTGTGGCCATACTGCTTTGGGAGATAAGCAAAGAAAAGGAAGCATCAAGCTGCTTATGGACTTTCCATGACATGAGTGCCATGAAAAGAAAAAGAAAAGCACAGACACTGTTAAATTCACAGGATATGACCATATGAATGTTTGTGTTTCACTAAACTCTATCCCCAAGGAAGGACAAAGCAGATGAGTCAATAAGAATTAAGACTTTCTCAAAGAAGTAAGGACCCAAGAGTTAACAGATCAATAAAAAGCAAATTCCTGGGGTTCCTGGCTGGCTAAGTGGGTAGAGCATGTGATTCTTGATCTGGGGGTCATGGGTTCAAGCCCCCCATTGGCCTTTGAGCTTACTTAAAAAGACAGTAAGTTCCTAATTTTGATGTAACAACCCAGATGGTATGGGGATGGGTTAGTGAGGAGTGGCCTCTTTGTACTAAAGGGGAAAGGTGTCTGTTCAAAGGCGGAAGTGCTGCTGAGGTCAGCACCTTCTCAGGTGACACAAAGCCTACCAACCTAACCCTCATAGACTTAACCAGGCTGCACCTTGAAGTAGTTTACCTCATGCCAGGCAGTAAGACCACAGCTGTTCTCAGCCACACCCATGTGGCTGAGAGGCCATTCTGCCTTGTGGGGAGAATTGGGGGAACGGGGATGAGGGATACTTCATTCAGTGTTTGTACCGGAGCTCCAGGCAATGATTCTGCTTATTTTTCCTCTATGCTTTTCTTACATGCTTGCTGTGGTGTCTTCAGTTTTAGTCACCCGTGCATATAGGCTACAACCTGCGTTTTATTTCCTACAGCCATTGAAAAGCCACTTGGAACACAATAGATGGCCAATACCTAAGACAAAGTTTTTTCCAAATACTCCATGGTTCTCAGAATGCTAAAGCAAGCCTGTGTTAAACAAAGTTTGATGCATTGTTGCAAAGAAGAGGAGTTGGTTTGTCCTCAGATGCCTTAAACCCTTCTACTAGAGTCTCCTCCTTGGAAATCTAACATGGGGAAGTATTTTCATTCCACATAGGCTGGCTTCAGCCACAGTGAACATTTGTTCTGGCCCAGAATCCTTTTCTATGAGCTTATGGAGTTAGCTGATGGCACCTCCAATTACATTTGAGTTATGCAAAGAATTTAAAACTCTTCAGCCAACACTTAACAGAGTAAAGGTAAGATAGTAGTTACATTTCACTGTATCAGTACTCTGAATCTGGAAAAATATTACAATAAGCTTTCTCTTGAATCACATTTTCTAAGTGTGTTGTGTATCTTGTGCAGTTTTAAGTCTCAAATTACCTTTCCAACTTTAGCAGATTTTTCTCTTCCATCAGTGAGTAGTTTTTCTTTTAGATGGAGCACTAGTTGAAACTGAGTCCAGAATCCCTTTTCCCTGTATCTGTACTGAGCATATGGTGGATTCTCTTGAATTGTAGATCTGAGTCACTGCCAAATTTGTCTTTTCCCAACTTATTCAAAATTCCTATTTTCCAACTAAAAATCATCACTGAGAGCTCCTCAGTACTGCTGTGCACACCAGCATTTAGCTTTCTTTGGGAAGTGGGCCATTTTTCCCCCATAAGAAACACACTTTTCAAGTGATGTGGGTGCAAAGTGGTACATTTGCATCCTAGAGTAAAATCACGCATTCCCAAACACCAGCTTCATGGCACCACACATCACTGAACAAGTGCAAATCTGTTCACATCCCAACATTCCTGAAGCTAGGATATGTCCCACAATTGATACCTTGTCAACGGTCTGCCAGTCACTTTTTTTTTCTTCACAGAACATAAAATGGTAAAAGGTCTCATGAGCAATGGTTTCTTACATTTGATGAAATAGAGAATAATTATTTAAAATAAATCTTCAGGGGCGCCTGGGTGGCGCAGTCGGTTAAGCATCCGACTTCAGCCAGGTCACGATCTCGCGGTCCGTGAGTTCGAGCCCCGCGTCGGGCTCTGGGCTGATGGCTCGGAGCCTGGAGCCTGTTTCTGATTCTGTGTCTCCCTCTCTCTCTGCCCCTCCCCCGTTCATGCTGTCTCTCTCTGTCCCAAAAATAAATAAACGTTGAAAAAAAAAATTTAAAAAAAAAATAAATAAAATAAAATAAAATAAAATAAATCTTCAGTTCGGGGTACCTGAGTGGCTCAGTCGGTAAGTGTCTGACTTCGGCCCAGGTCATGATCTCGCAGTTTGTGAGTCTGAGCCCCATGTCAGGCTCTGTGCTGGGAGCCTGGAGCCTGTTTCGGATTCTGTGTCTCCCTCTCTTTCTGTCCCTCTCCCCGCTTATGCTCTGTCTGTCTCTCTCTCAAAAGTAAATAAACATTAAAATTAAACCTCAGTAAAAACACATCACTACATGCTACAGACTTTAGGGGCTATTTGTGTATAACCAAAAAGGAGAACCTGAAGTCAGGGAACGCCAGGTGTTACTGCGATGTAGAATGAGTGTCATGACAGAGGAAGTGTCCAGGGTTAGGTGAAAAAAAGGGAAGAGGAACCAGACCTGGCTTCTAAGGTGGCCTCTGGGCTGAGTTTCTAACAATCAGTAGAGGCTGGCCAGATGAAGGGTAAGAATGGGGGCAGCAGGAGTGGGTGGTGGGTAGGTGGTGGTAATAATTCCAGACAGAGGGAAAACAATGACCAAATTCCTGCACAGCAGAACTGCGTGGTGTGTGCATGCAACCATAAGTAGTTGTGCATTCCTAAAACTTAAAGATGAGACATGGCTGAGGAGACATAGGGACCAATCTCTGAGGCCACCTTCTGTCCCTTTCAGCATCTAGATATATTCTATAGCCACTGGAGGGTAGACACTCACTGTGGTTTACTTCACATCGAGTGAGCACCTTCTATGTCCTGTCTTCACTTGAGAGGTCATCCTTACTATCCCTAACAAACGCTGGAAGCCTGTGGAATGCCTCTTGAATTTATCCTCCAACTACACAATCTGTAATTTTCTGCCAATTCCATCTTCCCATTATTTCAGAGATTATTTTCATCTAGAAATATTACGTTTCCAATATCTTGCTTTGTCTTTGGTTTATTTCTCTGGTGCAGTCTCAGAATTAATGCACGTCATATAATTTAGAGCCTAGAGGGAGTTGAGAAACAATCAAATGAAGCCCCTTTCTTGCACACCATATAGAATTGTCGAATCACTATGTTACACACCTGAAAGTAGTAACGCTATATATCAATTACACTTCAATAATAAAAATTAAAACAAATGGAAAATCAAAGAATTAAAAACTAAATGAAATAACATGGGGACCTGTGATCCAGGGAGGTGACTAATGGGTCTGAGAAAACAAAGCCAAGGAGCTTCAGAGCCAAGGCTCAATGAGGGCTCCTGATGGCTTGCCTAATGAAAACAATATAAATCTGTCAGAGGTTCTAGGGACTGAGTTAAAAAATAACTTAATGTTTGTACATTTCTGTTGCTCCAAGTCATTTTTCACCTTTTTTTTCCCCGGAGGATTATCTCTGGTCACTTTTTTTTATGTCAATGATTTTTATAATTTTCTACAAAGAGAAGGAAGTGTATGTTTTAAGTATAAATGCTAAAACAGTTTCAGTAAAAACAGAAAAATGATTCCTCAAATGTAATTAACTATATTATTTTTAAAACACATACTGATTCAATCACACTCACACATAGTTGAAAGATTCCTACAGAGGGTGGGAAGTTGAAGTAGCCTTCCATGCTTTCAAAAGCTAAATATTAATTAAAGTAACATCATTTTGGGGCCTGGATGGCTCAGTTGGTAGAGCATGTGACTCTTGATCTGAGGGTTATGATTTTGAGCCCCATGCTGGGTGCAAAGTTTACTTAATAAAAAATATATATTAATAAAGTGATGTGATTTTGAGTAGCATTTACAGGTGTTTTTCCTATCTCTCAGATATCACATAGCTTTTCTGTGCATATTTTGATAAAGTTATGATTACTTGAGCATTCTATGTAACTTTAAATGGGATTCTGTTTTTAGTTTTGTGTCTCCTGCAAGTGATTTCTGACACTTCACAAATTTGCAAGTAAAAGTAAAACACAATCATGCTTCAATTTTGTGAGTCAGCAAACCTTATGAGAGGAAAATAGATTTCTTAACCTTATTTAAGGCAGCTAAAAGATGAGTGAGTTTTTATTTAAGCCCTACACCTGCAAATCATTGTTAAAATCTGCATTTTCTGTTAGTGAACTGGAGTCTTAGGATGTTTTTAAATGATCATTTAATTCACATTGATATAGCTCAGATACTACATACAGGCATTAGTTAAGCTTAATGCTTCCCTAAACCTATTAAAACCACATTCCTAAAGTAAAATTTTTAATGTCAAAATATTTGTCTCCCAATACAAAATAAAAGCCACTAAACCCATGATCATGCTGCACATTTGTGCCTTCTTCAAGTCACTTCACCTATCTTACCTCACTTTGCTTGTCTGTGGAACAGTAGACCAGGCTAGCTGACATGTCGGATGTCCTCAGTCACAAAAACTATAAAGCTGACTTTAATTAAGTTTAAAGACATTTATATCTAAGAGAAAGCTTCAAGATAATGAACACATCTTCCTTTTTAAAGATGAGCTAATTGAGGCTCTAAAAATGGGGAAGTTCTCAAGAAGGAAAGCTGGAATTGAAACACTAATCTCTTATTAGCAACCTGGTGCTCTCCTCAGCTTCTCCCTCTTTCCCAAGAGATATTTCTCAAAGGAAAATATCCAACACAGCATTTCATATTCTAAGAAACTAAAAAAAGAACAAGTCAAGATATTCTCTAAAAGACCATCATCCTCACCATTAATGTTAGTTTAAAATGTTATGTTCCCACAAAACAAACAAACCGCAAAACTCAAATAGCTCATTGGGGTGACTGGGTGATTCAGTCAGTTAAGCATCTAACTTAAGCTCAGGTCATGATCTCAAGGTTTGTGGGTTCAAGCCCTGTGTCAGGCTCTGCACTGACAGCTCAGAGCCTGGAGCCTGCTTCGGATTCTGTGTGTCTCTCTCTGCCCCTTCCCTGCTCTCTGTCTCTGTCTCTCTCAAAAATAATAAACATTAAAAAAAATAAGAAAAAAAACCTCAAACAGCTCAGAAGGGGCATGAGTTAGATTTTGCTCATCTCTTATTTAAAGAACAGCTTGCAAAGGACAATCAATGGTGAATTTTCTGCTACAACAACAACAACAAAAAAAACATGGCAGAAATAACAAAGAAGCTGGCATTTGAAAACAACAAACCTTAAAGAAATCCACAAGAACAAATAATATAAAATGGATTAAAAGACTAGAGACAGGAAAAGAAAAACTAGGTTGTCTTTGCTAAAGAAAAGATTTTTGAAAACCTTTGCTTATAAACTGTACTCACCTTTGATTTTATTTAGGTTGGTTTACATAACTTTCAAAGGTCAATTCAAATTTAGCATACAGATTTTAATCTCTAGTACTTATGGTAGTTTTTTCTCTAAAACCTCAACTTCAAAAGGTGAAATAGGAAGGAACACCAGAGTCAGATAAAGTTTGCAATCACCTCCTACAAAGAAATACTGTATATTCTTCAACTGCCAGCACAGAATATTATTAAATGATAGTAATACATGTTTTCCTTAAATTATAGTTTAAAACTGCATTTACAATTGGAAAACTCTTAACAATTAAAAAAAAATTTATAGAAGAATTATCTGAAATAAGTGTATCTTTTAACATTGTGTTGTCCAAATACAGTAACTGCTAGCCACATATGGATATTGACACTTAAAAGATGGCTAGTCTGAATATAGGTATGCTTTTAGTCTACACTGGATTTTGAAGACTTAGTATATCCCCCCAAACGGTAAAATGGCTCACTGATAAATCTACATTTTATTTATATTTAATATTTATATAAAGTATATATATTTTATATCAACACATTTGTATATATTCATATTTTTTTATAAAAGCTGTATCAAAACATTATATGTAAATACCTACTTATACATTCTATTTTATATTTAATTATATTTTATATGTTATATGTGTATTTTTGTATTTTATGTTAAAATGATACTTTGAATATATTGGGTTAAATAAAATATATTTAGCCAAATTATGGAAAGAGCCTAAATGTCCATCAACTAATGAATGGATAAAGAAGTTGTGGTTTATATATACAATGGAATACTACTAGGCAATGAGAAAGAATGAAATGTGGCCTTTTGTAGCAACGTGGATGGAACTGGAGAGTGTCATGCTAAGTGAAATAAGTCATACAGAGAAAGACAGATACCATATGTTTTCACTCTTATGTGGATCCTGAGAAACTTAACAGAAGACTATGGGGGAGGGGAAGGGGAAAAAAAGTTAGAGAGGGAGGGAGCCAAACCGTAAGAGACTCTTAAAAACTGAGAATAAACTGAGGGTTGATGGGGGGTGGCAGGGAGGGGAAAGTGGGTGATGGGCATTGAGGAGGGCACCTGTTGGGATGAGCACTGGGTGTTGCATGGAAACCAATTTGACAATAAATTTCATATTAAAAAAAATCAAAAAATAAATAAAATAAAATATATTATCTAATTTCACCTGTTCCCTTTTAGTTTTTTAAACGTGTCAACTAGTACTTTTTAAATTGCATATGTGGCTGCTATTATATTTTTGCATACATCCTTGGTCTAAGACATTGAGCAAATTAGCAAAGAGAAATTAATTTCATAATTCAAGTCACCAACATTCTGTACAGATACAAATACCTTTAAATAGTTCTTTCTCCCTAGAAGCTCCAATAATTATTGTCAGAAATGTCATTACAAAAATAAAATTTCATATATTTAAATATATATGTATATATACAAAGACTGTAGATGTGTGTATACAGACACATGTTTATACAGTCTTTTTAAATGACCTACATAATGACTGCATCCAATTTTCATAATAAATTGCTTTAAAAAGGTCCAAATCTATGTATAAAATGTACTAAGAGTTTCAAATCAGATTCATGGAAATAAAAAGTAGATAAACTACTATAAGACCATCAAAAAAAATTCAAAAATGAAAAGATAAAGTCTCTCTCTCTCTCTACGTGTATATATATACATATGCCACATAAATATATACCTACAAATATAAAGTGTATATACATATTTACAAATGAAATAAATTACATATAATTCATATACAAATATATAGAAATATATGAATGGTTAATAATATTACAGGCATGATGGAAGTATGTGAGTGTAGTGACCATAACTCTACGAAATTACACACAGGCATAATGTCAGCAACTGGAGTAATTAGGGAGACATTAATGTTTACAAAGCTCATTATTTAACATTAAATTTATAAGGTGAAGTATAGCATAGAGATGATCAAATAATTTCTTATGTTTTCACAGGATCACTGAAAGCTAGGAAGAATTTATACATCATTTAGTATAATTTCCTGTTTTCGCAGGGGGAAAGAACTAAGGCTCAGGGCTGAACAAAATTTCCAAGGCACAGAGTAAACCTTTTTTGTTAGTCTTAAATTACCGAAATACGCACACACCAGCAAGTAGTTTAAAAATGTCTATGCTGTGCACAGGTCCTGTAAACAAACTACCACAGCTCCTTTCTCTGGAAATGGCGTGTATTCAAGGACTTTCTTAGTAAGGTTGCAGCTGCTAACTCATGTTTGGGTTTGGGCTGGCTTCAGAGCAAGGGATGAAGGCAGCCCAGGTAGGGGAGGGGGGAGAAGCAATGGGACCTTAAAATAAAAGTCAGGAGCAAAGAGAAGCAGACAGAAAAGAAGTTCTGTATTTTCACATGTCACAACCAACAGAGCCCCCCTTGCCTACACTGCGTCATCTAGCTGATGGTGAGAACTAGTCAAAGATCTCTTTTACAGATTCTCTCTAGTTTCTTAGGGAGGAAACTTACAGGATTAAATAGCAGAAACACCCAGAGTGAATAAGGCACAAAACTGTTTTTTGTTTTTGATGAGGATCAGAAAAGACAGGGCCATGAGCATATACCTGGTAGTGTAGGTGGAATAACCAGGAAGTAGTCAAAGGGGCACAGGTCCAAGTCAGGAGTGCAGAGAAAAGAGAAGCAGGAAGCAGAAAGGAGGGAGTGGTGTGGCACCAATGCAAAGTTTACCTACTTCACAATGATGCCTGTGCTGCCTATGTCAACAATGAGGAGGGAGCATTAGATACAAAGATACAAATCCTGGCCTTCAAGGAGCAGCAGGTGGAAGAAAACTCCCTAGAGTGATGACCAGTCTCCCTCCTCATTCACTGTAGGGCATCACAGCTCTTGGCATTGCGCTAGGCACCTCCTCTCACAGCCTCCACTCTTCTTGCACCACTGCTCATTTCTTTGGAACTATCCAGCATCATGACTATAACTACTGCTGTTTCCTTCTTTCTGTCTGGAAGGGACAGGTCTCACTCCCTCCACCCTTTCTCACCTTGCTCAGATAGCTGAAGACAGAATTAGCTACTATTGTTGACTGGAGTGTTCCAGAAAGCAATGTGGAAGCTGAACATTGTGTATGACACAGCTTCACTCTGCAGCTTTCACAGTGCTTGCTGGAGTACTCTCTCTAGGAATTCCTCTTGGAGCCCTGATATGCCATGCTATGAGGCCATACAGAGACACTCCAGCAACAGTCAACAATTAGCCATCTTTGCTGTACCTGCCCATCTATTATCCCTTCCCTTCAAGTTAATCAACCTCCCTTTCTGCCCTTAGCTCATATTCTTCAACCTCTTCCTCCAGTTACCAATCTTCCTTCTCTTCACTGAGTTCTTCTAAGCCCACATAGTCTGGTTCCCTTCTCTATCATGCTACAGAAAGTTTTTCACTAGGAACCCAATTTAAATGCTCATCTCACTTGACCTTTGGCTAAGCTCTCCTTCCTTGATTTCTCAGCAAACACTCTACACTTTTGAATCTTTTCTAATTTCTTTGTTAGCTTCTCTTTCTCTGTATCCATATCTCATAGATCAGTGATCTGGAAGGTTCCAACCTTGGTTGTCTTCTTTCACACTTTACCTGCCTCTCTAGGTGATTTAATCCACTTCTGTGGCTTCAACCAACAGCTGTATATGTCGATGACATCAAAATTAAACACCTCTCCAGATGTCGCAGTGGGAAGATGGAAATATGGATCTGGTACTCTAGAGAGGTGTTTAAATTCCCATCTCTGTATTGGAATCTTCACCTGGATGTCCCACAGGCATTTCAGATTCAGCACATCTACAACTGAACTTATCTCTCTCCATGTGCATCTCCAAATTGTTCTTTTGGCCTGTGGTCCCTATGTTAATTACCGGCACAAAACCCACTAAATGGTCTAAGCTGGAAATGTGACTTCTCTCTCATCTTTTGCAGCCAGTCTCCAAGTTCTCTCCAATCTACCTCCTAAAAAGCTATTTTAAAAAAATGTTTGTTTGTTTGTTTAGAGAGTGAGCGAGCAGAGGAGGGGCAGAGAGAGAAGTCAAAGCAGGCTCTGCATTGACAGCAGGGCTCAACCTCATGAACCCTGAGATCACGACCTCAGCTGAAATCAAGAGTCAGAGCTTAACCGACTGAGCCACCCAGGTGCCCCCTTCCTAAAAAGCTATTAAATGCATCTTCTCTTTTCTATGTTGACAGCCAGGACTTAGTCGAGGACTTCAGAGGCAACACTATACCTAAATCTGCCCACTCCAATCTTTTATACCCTGGTCTGAACTACTACTATAACATGCAGATCTAATCATGCTGCCTTCCCACTCCAAATGCTTTAATTGCTTTCTCTTGCCGCTAGAGAAATTCCAAAATTCTTAGCAAAAAAACCCCAATGCAAAACTCAAAAATTTTACTACACTCCACACAGAACTATTCCTTCAGACCATTTCAGAATACTAGAGCTTTCCTGAATACACTATGCCTCTTGGAGGCTTTATGAAGGTTCCTTTCCCTCAAAATGTCTTCCCCTCCTTTGTCTAACTGGCAACTTACAGTGTACTTCAAGCCTGTCCTCAAATGTCACTACCTCAGTGAAGGCTTTCCTAACTGAACACCCACCCTTGCACCCCCAGGGCCATCCCACTCCTGTCCTCGATTATAGTCCTTAACTGCCCCATGCTGCTGGTACCCCGCACTCCCACTTTCCTGCACTGAGCTCATTACGTCTGCATTTCGGGCACTCCAAGGCGAGTCCCTTGAGGGCAGGGACCCTAATGGGTTCATCTTTACCTTCTTACACAGTACCTGAAACACAGTAGGCCTTCAGAAAATATGTGCTGAACAAAGGGCAACGATTATGTGCTACCATTCACAGAGTGCTTTACATGTGTGGAACGCTTAACACCATTATCTCATGCGTGGACACAGCCACCATGGAGGTGATACCACCCCATTTTGCAAGTGAGAAAAAACACTTAGAAAGGTAAAATAAATTGCCCAAAGTCAATAACTGATAAACTTAGGTTTGCTTTTGACTCTAAGCTCCTGTTTTTAACCATTCCATTCAATTCCTAGATGAAAGAGACTAGATAATGGGCTCCATTTCTATAAAAACAATGTCTCTTGGTTGCCGACTTAGGTGCTGTGTTAGTCCTAAATCCATTACCATCATGGTTCTTGTGCACAAGAAAACCTTGATGATGGACTCCTAGTGGCTTTCAGGCTTCTCAACACTAAGAAGAGGAAGCACCGAGGCACCTGGGTGGCTCAGTCGGTTGAACGTCCAACTTTAGCTCAGGTCATGATCTCGCAGACTGTGAGTTTGAGCCCCACATCCGGCTCTGTGCTGACAACTCAGAGCCTGGAGCCTGCTTCAGGTTCTCTGCCCCTGCCCCACTCATGCTTTGTCTTTCTTTCTCTCACAAATAAACAAACATTAAAAAAAATTTTTTTTAAAAGAAGAGGAAGCACCATTTATTACAATTATCTCCTTGGTCTCTGGCTTAGGATGCACTTTTCTAGAAACACGGAGAGAAGGCTAGATTTCTCCTAAGTACCAACAGGTTTCAGACGTTGGTGTAACATTCATGCCCTATCCTGGGAACAGAGAAGTGGGTGTGAGAGATCATGATGGTGGCAAGTAATGGAATGGATTTTAATGGGTGTGCTGGAAGTAGCTGCAGGGCTCTGTAGTCCCTCCTTGTACAATACTCTCACCACTAGAACAACAGGACCTTTCCACTCCCAAATCTAGACTCTCAGGGTTGACAACATACCATTATGTACATGCTCAGTGATTCATCCCTGGACACATGTACTTCTTGTTTCTGACCCCACAGTACGGTACTGCATTCAGGTATCCTTTTCGGTCATCCTCTTTTAATTCTACTTGTTTTCTGTTAAATGCATTCTAAAATTGACTTCTTCAATTTTCTCTAATTCTAATGACATTTTACTCTCAGTTCTCTATTTTCTAATACCTCCACCACCTCTACAACTATCCAGCACACAACTGAAACCAGTCCTGTGCTTACCCTGATTAATTCATTTAATTCTGTCAACTCACAGATGATCAAAACTGCCCAAGGTCACTCAGCTAGTAAGGACACACACGTACACTGGGCTCCAGACATGAGGACTATTTGCCAGTATTCTCTTTGTAACCTGTTTACTGTGTTGGGAACTCTCTGTCTCTACTCTTAACCTTTTTCACCTGCCAAATTCCTATTGGTTTTTTAAGGTTTAACTCAGGGGTCACCTCCTCCATGGATTTCTCAGGTTTTCTATATTTGTGTGTTCTCTCACTCTCTATCATCCGGGTAAGATGCCTTGGCCATGGGCTTCATCCCCTCCCTGTTTACGGTTAAGTGTAATTAGCAGACTCTTCTATCCCCCTTATTAGGTTGTAAACTCCTTCAGAGCAGGGCAGGGTCTGGGTCTTGACCTGGGATTCCCAGTACTAGCACAGTGTGTAACATATGGCATACACATAACAAATGTTGAGTAGTGACCCCACTTCCCTGCTTTGGCCATCTGCACTAGCAAGAAAAGACTTCTCATCATGAGCAAAGCCATTTTCTCAGCTCTTCATGAACTCACCGTCTCACTAGGTTTACACTGGGACAAGGAGTTGCTATTAGTTGAGGAACTACCACTTCTCAGACACTGAGCTGTATGTTTTGTGCATTATCCTGCCAGGTCAACAGCATCCTCACTTTATGGATGAAACTCAAAATCAGTTATCCTATCCTGTATGACTGTCCATACAGTCATACAGAAGGAAGGCTTTGTTTAAAAGTATTATAAAATGCTGTTATGTACAGCCCGGTCCTGGAGAGATTCATTAGTATTTGAAATTACTTACACACATATGTACACACACATCTACTGTATCAATTTAGATGTTGGAGTAGTGAAAACATGGTTAACTAGGGTTTATAGAGGTTCAAGACAGTTCTACCATATGCATTCTCTAGGTAAATCATGCCTGTAGTCTTCAGTTTCTATCAGATAAAAAGGGATTATAATACCTACTTAGTTCAAAGGGGTTGAATATAAAAAAAGATCATGTTTGCCAAAATGCTTTGTTAAAACAATGGTTGGAGGCCCATTTGAGAGCAATACGCTGGATGAAGAGTTTAGAGCAGTGTTTCTCAGAGTGGTGGCATCAGAGCCACATGAAGTGTTAACAGCAGATGGGAGAAGCCAGGCGAGGAGTCCACATTTAACAAGTTCCCAAATGATCCTATCGGACACAAAAGTTTGATAAATACCAGGTTAGGACAATGCTTCTCAAGCTTTAATGTACACATGAATCACTTGGAGATCTTGTTAAAATGCAGATTTGAATTCAAGGAGCCTGGGGGGTGGAGGGAGGGCAGGTTGAGATACCGCATGTCTAACAAGCTCCCAGGGGAAGCCAATGTTACTGGTCTATGGATCACATTTGAGTGGCAGGGGGTTGGAAGATCTATTCCCACTGGAACAAATTAGCTTTGCTTTGTTCCTGGACCACAGATTGAATCTCCCAGCCTCAGGGAGTATTCCGGAAAGCCCAGGCCCTTAGTATTGCTACAACACACTTGAACTGTTCAAAACCAAATTGGAACGCATTCCCTATCTCAGGAGAAGAGCAGTAGCATCCTCTCCAGACACAGATAGCACATAGGTTTAGCACTATTACTCACTATTACTTGAGTCCTATTTACTGTGCAAAGCACTTAAATGTATTATTTCTAATTCTGACTACAACCCTACAAGGTCGATATTCTTGCTCTGTAGATAAGGAAATGATGACATCTATAGAGAGCCTAAGTTACTTGCTCAAAGTCACATGGCTAGTTGGGGGTTGCAGCTGGGCTTCCAATCCTGCTCTTTTGGGATTCAAAGCCTATGTGCCCTCTGCACATCCTCCATGATGCTAGCTAGGTATGATTGTGGTACAAAATGTGACAGCTTAGGGAAAAAATGGGAAAAAACATTTTCTCCTCTATCAGTCTTTGAGTTCAAGGCTCTGCCAAGGCAGATTCCAGAAGGTGGTGAGGATGGGGATAGGGTTAATTAATTAGTGATCTGTAATACCTTATGAACAATAACATGCAGATTGCATCTTTGTCCATGGTCCCCATAAATCTGATAATACAGATGGAATAAAAAGGACATCTGTGACCAGTGCACTAATCCTAAATGTTGCCACCTACCCTCAGGCTTCTAGCTGTGGAACTCAACCAATAACAAGGAAAAGTTCTTTCTGATCCTTATGGCCTATCGACTTTTTCACCTTCTCGTATATGTGGCTTCTGTAACCCTGAACTTCACACCAATTCAGGTTGACCCTACCATGTCACTTCATGGTTGCCACACTTCCCTGCCTCTGATAAAACTGCTTGCACCTGAAAAAAAAGAGGACTGTTTAGTCAAATATATTGAAAGTGCAGCAATCTTGAAGATTTTCTTTTGAATAACACAATCTTCTGTATTTGTCATAAGGTTGACATGTAGAGAAATGCATAGCAATAAAGATGCTCAGAGAAATCAGATACTCAAGTGTACCAAATGGAGGAAAGACAGCTATGAATTAAACTCTCTAGGCATTTACTGTCCAGTGCCTTTACCATTTAATGACCCATGGGGGGAGGATCCACACTCAGTTTTTTAAACCCCAGGTTGTGTAACTGTCATTTTCCAAACACATATCTTTAATGACAGAACTGTTTACCTATATAATGCAAAATAATACAACTGAAAAGCCACATCTCCTGTAATTATATACATGGTAATCTAAAACCAGACAGTGATATTTGAACTATTAAGAATTATAAACTGATTTTGCCCCTATTGTATTCTCTACACATGACGTTTCAAAAATAAAGACCGAAACCTAAAAACAAACTGGTTTGAAACCCACTTTAAAGTATTTTTAGACTGGTGTGTGTGATTTAAATAGAAGCTAAGAAACTGAGTCTGGAACGTTGATCTCGTTTATAAGCATTTCTTATTTCACTCCCAAACCCCAGGAACAGTTCAGATCTCAGAAAATGTAAACCAAAGGTCCACAGAAACCAATCTGAGATTTTTGTGGAGAGACTACTGAAATGTTTGGACGGGAACATGTTTGCAATGAGTCATAATTTATAAGATCTTAATGGCCAATGCCTTCGGTGCCTTTCTTCCTACATTCAATATCATTCTCAAACCAGCTGGTGATACATTTTCCAGGCCCTAATGATTTTTATGAAGTTACCAGGTCTGTTTCTAAGGTTGCTACCTAGCACCTTTTCTAGTGCTGATTTTGTAATGCTATCTAAACAGAAAAGAACCTGATTCTCTTCCTAAATTGCAAATCTCTCTAACCAGGCAGTTAATGTCTTTCCCCAGCGAAAGGACACAGTACTTTTAAGACCCCCAAGGAGAAGCTGAGGGGACTTGGGGACATAACAAGTAAAAAAAAAAAAAGTGGAAAAGGAAGGGAAGAGGGCCTCTGGGCACAGGCAGACATAATAACAGGATATGTTCGCTTCTAGAGGAAGCAGGAGCTGCAATAGCCCGAGGGCAGGAAAGGCGGAGCCAGTAGCAACCTAAGGAAACCGGGCGCGCGAGGGTTTGCACGGACCTGGCCCACTTAGGGACTCGTGGTCCAGTCGGGTCCAAGGCTGGTGAGCACCTCACCCGCTGGAGACCAAGCTCAGGCCTCCTGGCACTAGTGGTTATAAAGAGGCACCCATTGGCTCCCTGCCACCTCCGCCAAAGATGGGAATGGGGCGAAAAGAAAAGCAAACACCAGGCACCGCGGCAGGTGAACTTGTCAACAAGTCAGCCCCAGACGCAAGTCCCTGCCCAGAAGGGACCTCGGGGTCCCGGGGCCGCAGCTGCTGGGAAGGCGAGGCACGGCGTGGGTGGAGTGGGCTGGCGTGGGTGGGGGTGCCGCGGGCGCTGGGGCAGGAGATGCGGCCCGCGCCCCGAACACTTCCCTCCCGCTCCCCCGGGATTGACGCACGCTCTCATGGCGCGCGCATCCTCCAGACCTGCCCAGGCCCGAGGGAGGAGGCGGGGGAGGGGTAGGGGCTGTAGCGGTTCCCACACGCGGACCAGGGACTGGAGGAGGCGACCCGCCTGTCTGTCACCCGCCGCCCGCGGAGGGCACAGTTGGCGGCCCCAGGCTGGCGCCCCGACCTCCGCGGCTGCCGGGCGTCTCCCGCTGCAGCCTGCAGCCCGCCCGGCGCGCCCCCGCCCCGACCCCGGACGGCAGGTACCTCGGAGCCCCGGCCCCCGAGAGCCTCCTGGCCGCGGTCGGAGCGTCCCTCCAGCTCCCTCATCCGACGTCAGCGTCAGCAGAAGGCGAGGGAAGGGGCGGGGGGAGCGCAGGAACCGGCCCTTCCTGCGGCGGTCGCCGCCAGCCGGAATAGCAGCCGGCGGAGCCCGTGCGCGCCGCAGCGCAGCGCAGCGGCCGGGGGGAGCGGGCGGCCTCGCCTCCCAGCGAACGCCGGCGCCCTGGGCGCCGCCGCCTCGCCTCCCCTCCCTTCCTCTCTCCTCGGGAGACGCCCGGCAGGGCGACCCCTCCCAGCAGGACCCTGGCTGGCATCCGGAGGAGCGAGGGGGCGAAGGCCTCACCTTTTGCGGGGCGGGTCCGGGATGAGGGGGGTGAACCTCCCTCTCTCTCTCCTCCCTGGGGACTTTCCTCGACCCCCATCTCCTGGGGTATCCCCCGCTCGGATCTACGGCTCTGGGTGACCCCACCCCTGCTCTCCCGCAGGTGTTCCACGTGTCCATAGCGTTTACGTCACAATGACCTGGCCGACAGGTGGGAGCCGCAGCGAACGCCCCAGGGTTCCCTCTGCGCTGTGCATGGTGCGTCCTACTCGCTTCCACGTAAGACTCGTGTGGCTTTAGAAAACAGGAGACTAAATGACTTCAATGCCAAGAAAAGTTACAGGGGCCTTTATCTGGAAATCAACTTTGAGCTTAAAGGAGAAAGGCTATGTGGGAAAAAAAAACTGTGTATGTATATGTATATATATAGTAATTTCATCTTATCAAGAAAAAAAAACAAGCTCTTGTCTTTAGAGTACCCTGCGTTGATCACACAAAGAGAAGGTGTTGCAATAGGTGCTTCCTAAAATTATGCTAAAAAGCGATCCCAATGTGTTATGTATGACTCAATCCCTGGTTATGTTGTATATTTATAACTAAGTCCATAGAGTAGTCACTGGTTGAAACAATTTAACAATGGAATGGAAGATGGTTACTGACTAATGATGCACAGCTAATATGAGCAGGCTACTATGTGTCAGGAATATGCTGTATACTTTACCTTTAATCCTTGCTGTAACCCGGTGCTGTAGGTGGAGTTATTATCCCTATGTACAGATGAAGACACTGCCCAGAGTGCCTTTAAGGTGTTCAGCTCATAGCATATTCAGCAGGGAGTTGAATCCAGGGTTTTCTGAAGCATGCATAAGAGGTTTAGCTTAATCTTAGGATAGAAAGGTGCCTAACCAAGGTAGATAGAGAAAAAAGTATAGGTGATGTTAACATTTAAATAGAAAGTAAAATGGTACAGCTCCATAAATTTATATAACCTTAAAAGTTGACATTATTCTTTGGATATATTCTTCAGGGATTCTGTTTGTCATAGACAGATTTGAGTTCGTTCTAGTATGTCACAAAATACAAAGCCGAGAAAACATCAAATCCTTAATAAATGTTTACAAATAAGTACTGAATTAATATGATCTACAAAATAGCAAATTGTTGAAAAGCTGAAATTCAAGAGGAACTTTGGAAGAGAAAAACATAGTTCCTATATATTTGGCTTTTATAAGAAGCACTCAAAGTAACCCATTAACAACACAGACCAAATTATTTTTGCTGTTTGTACGAAGGAAAAAAAAAACACAAAACCCTTTAAAATAAGAAACAAAGGCTTCTTTGTGAAGGCAAGACAATTAAGATGTTTTGTTTTAAAATATTTAATTCTAAGAACCATTAATGTGTAAAAACATTATTTGGAATTTTAAAAAATATTATCTCTAACAGAATAAAGTGCTATTTCTAACATAGTAGGTGCTCCATGGATGTTGGGTGAATGTATCAATCAGTTGTTTGAAACACTGGGAAATAGATCACAAAATTTCCTGACTCCCTAATGTTCTCCTTTCCACCAGTGGTGATTTACTAGTTACATGAAAATGTATTAGAAACCCTATTTATCAAAGGCTGGCTTTGTGGAAGATACTTAAATTTGTTACAAGAAAGCCAGTAGAACACAGGTTGTTAGTGTATTCGCAGTATCTTCTCAAAATGCAGATAATTGGAACACAAGCTTTGGAGGAAATGAGTACAAAAGCTGATTTATGTAACTAATTACTCAGGTTTCTTTTACTTCTCTAAAGGCCAAGGTGAAAACTTGGGCGGTGACTCAAACAATGCAAGCGAAAAGTGGCTTTGAAGACAGTGTCTTAAGGTGAACAAATATGTTCTACAAGCAGTATCAGGTCAGCATGGCACTGAAATTCCTTGGGCTCCCAGAGAGTTTAAGGTAAATCTTTAAATGACTTTTTATCATTATTGTTGTCCTAACATTAGGATATTTCAGAAAGGAAATCATAAACTCATGCTCATTCTATATCACCACAATGAGGGTTTTTCCTTCTCATTAAAAAAAAAAAATTGCTCCATCTATAAACTTCCATTTGTTTCTGGATATCCAGTTGTTTCAGTCTTACAAAGTACCTGAAACAATTTCTAAAAAGAGAATGGCTATTGAATGATGGGATCTGAAATTAAGAAAAATTATACAGTAATATACATTTTGAAGAGTGTAACAGGATGACAAAAAAACTTTTCCACAGAATAAATAAATACGTATTCAATTTAATGATTTTTTGAGAAGTTCCAAGGTTCAAGATGTGCTAATAGAACCACATGAATTAGGAATTGTGTTAGGCTGTCATTAACAAAGACCCAGAGTAGGAGTGGATTGAATGAGATAAAGGTTTATTTTTTCTCACATTAAGGAAATTGGAAAGTAGTCTGGAGTTGGTGTGGCCTCTGATGGATCATCAGGGTTTTGACCTCCTCTCCTTTTATTTCATCATTCAAAGCAAAGCAATATTGCTTAAAGGTAAAATCCAGGCAAGGATGTGGAGAAGTAGAAACCTTCATGTGTTGCTGGTGGGAATGTAAAATGTTGCAGTTGCTGTAGGAAACCATCTAGCAGTTCCTCAAATGATTAAGCATAGAGTTACCAGATGGCCCAGCAATTCTACTCCAAGGTGTATCTTTCCAAGAGAAATGAAGGCCTCTGTCCACACAAAAACTTGCACACAAATGTCTATAGAAGCATTACTCAAAATAGTCAAAAGGTGGAAACAATCCAATTGTGCATCAGTGGATGAATGGGAAACAAAATGTATTATATCTGTATAATGGAATATGATTGGGCCATGAAAAAGAATGAAATACTGGTACATGCTGTAACTGGGATGAACCTTGAAAACACGCTAATTGAAGAAAGCCAGCCACAAAAGTCCATATATTATATGATTCCATTTTTGCAAAAGTCTAGGGTAGGGAAAGCTACAGAGACAGGAAGTAGACTAACGATCATTTAGGGCATACACTTGTATAAGTGTATGTATGAATGTATGTATACAAACTGTTAATCTACATATAATACAGTATATTTGAGTGGACTGTTGATGTATATTTTTAGGTTGTATTTTTAATGTTCTGAGTGCCCCTTATGCTTTCAGCCAACATGAGCAAATAGGGCAGAATGCCTTTCTTCCTTTTGGGAACCATAATGCAAATGAGTGCCTTACCACTCATCTGGACAGATAATTATAGTTTCCTACTTCTCCTTTTATTTTCTGACTCATCTTTGACAGCATCATATATACTTATGGTACCTGTTTTAGAGTCAGATGCTAAGATAGAGCTTAGGCTACTGTTTTTATCAATAATAATAATAATAAGAGCTATACATATAAATCTCTTCAAAGCTCAAGTCATTAATAAGACAAAAATCACTTCTCCTGGAGTTGCTGGGAGATTAAAATTAGATAATCTGTAAGAATAAGTTTAGGAAAAACTTATGTTTTAAAAATTATTACTGGGGCGCCTGGGTGGCTCAGTTGGTTGAGCATCCAACTTCAGCTTGGGTCATGATCTTGCAGTTCATGAGTTCGAGCCCCACATCGAACTCTGCTGACAGCTTGGAGTCTGGAGTCTGCTTCGGATTGTGTCTCCCTCTCTCTCTCTGCCCTTCCCCCACTCGTGTGCACGCGCGCGCGCTCTCTCTCTCTCTCTCTCTCTCTCTTTAAAAAATAAATAAACATTAAAAAAAATTTATTATCAAACTTACTGTCTGATTTTATTGGTGATAGAAATTTAACTTAAACTAAATTTTATTGGCAAAAATGAAATCATTTATTCCCTGTATTGTGTAATACTTAAAGAGGAATTAGATGTACTCAACTAAGTATCTTGACCAATTTTGGTTTAATTTTTATCACCATTTGTGCTCTTTCATAGCAAAATAAAGCTTTTATACTCTCAGGAGAGCTAGCTATGTCTTCAAGCAAATTTGCATGCACATGTGAAAATAGAACAAATGTTTAATTAATAGCATTAACTTTTGTTAATTAAAATTAACTTCCTTTCCCTTCAAAATTAAGGCTTCAATGAAGAGAGGAGATTTATTTTACACCGAAGAGAAAGGTAATTATTTTCATTCCCATACCAGCTTAGATTTTTGGGTAAATAACACCCTGCCTCTTCACTCCCAGTATCACCCATTGGAACTTATGCAAGAATAATGCTGATGATAACATCAAATGGGACATCTTATCCACTATTTTGTCTGTCATGTATCTTCTGGTATAATTCTGCTTTTGACTAGGAACTATGTTGCAGTTGGGGCAAACCTCAGCCCAGGGTTCAGAGCTCTGCCTCTGGTCTCATACGTGAGACTATGTCCCCCAAGGCAGACATAGGGCTAATGACCCCTTAAAGGGTCACTGTCTGGTAAGGAATAGGGTTTACCTGAAAGAATAGGATGGAACTTTCTAGGTCTTTGGTCTTCTCCTCCTCGCCAGAGGGACAATTTAAAAGAATCACTAAGAACCCTGGTGCAGATAATAAAGGTAATTCAGGTGAAGCATGGACTAAACGTTTGGTTTAATCATGAGGTTAAGAGGCTGATTTAGGACTATAAACCATATTTCCTAACTCCCAATCAGATGCACTTTTCCTCTTCTAGTTTTAACTCTGTCACTAACTTACTTTAGCAGAGATTGTTAATCGTTTCCCAGTATTTTTTCTCCCCACACCCACAGTAATATAAATTTCAGCTGAGTATACATTGTTGCCCAGTTGTGGACTATATTTTCTAGCTTCCCTGGCTTCAAGGTATGGTCATGTGACCAGGCTTTAGCCAGTAGAATATGACTGAAAGACACATATGTAACTTTTGGGTCATGCTGTTGAAAGAAACACACCCTCACCTTTATCTTGCCCCTTTCTCACTGGTTGGATCACCTTTGGCCATGAAGGTGAGGGCAATATATTGGTGATAGCAAAAAACTTGGATTCCTGACCACTTGATCTGCCACACTGCCCTGGTCCTCCTGCATGGGTTATTTTATGAGAAGGAAATAAAGTCCAGTATTTTTTAAGCCACTATGTTTCTTCGATATTATTACAACCCAGCCTTTATCCTAATAAATTCGTCTACTCCATGATGTTGGATTAGATCTTCATTTTCCATGAAGTTTATATTCTAAAACAATGTTTCTCAATCTGTGGGTCACAGGACCTCAATTTGAGGGCCTTTGGTGTTAATACAAAGGATGTTAATGTATTTGGTGTTAATACAAAGGGATATGGATCTTTAACCAGTAACATCTGCAGACAAAACACCTGCTTCAGAAATAAAAATTGTGATTTTTGAAATACATATTACGTGATTATAAAACAAAAGTTTTTCAAAATTAGTGAATTTCTTGAAATGCAGGTAATGAATCTTTTAGCTTTGTTCATTTGAAAAAGTCTATTTCACCTTTGTTTTTGAAGTACTTTTTCACTGGTAAAGAATGCCAGTTGACATTTTTTTCTTCAGTACTTTAAAGATGTTGCTATGTTGTGTTCTAGCTTATATTGTTTCAGGCATGAAATCTGTCATCTTTATCTTTGGTCCTCTGTGTCTTATTTTTGGCCACTTTTTAACATTATTTTCCCTTATAAGTAGTTTTACAAAACTTGATTACGATGTCCTTGGTATTGTTTTTTTTCTTACAGTTTTCGGTTTGTTGAGCTTCTCAGTGCTGTGAGTTTCTTGTTTAATTCGAACTGTGAAAAACTTCAACCATACCCAGAATAACCAACACAATATTGAAGGAGAGAAACAAAGTCAAAGGACTGACACTACCTGACTTCAAGACTTACTGTGTAGCTACAGTGATCAAGGTAGTGTGATACTGGCAAAAGAATAGACAACTGGAACAATGGAGCAGAATAGAGAACCCAGAAGTAGAGACCTGCAAATATAGTCATCTAAACTTTGATAAAGAAATAAAGGCAATTCAATGGAGAAAAACATAGTCTTTTCAACAAATGCTGTTGGAACAACTGGACATCTACATGCCAAAAAATGCATCTAGACACAGACCTTATATCTTTCACAAACATTAACTCAAAGTGGATGAAAAACCCAAATGTAAAACACAAAACTATAAACTCTCTAGAAGATAATGTAGGAAAAAATTTAAACAACCTCAGGTATGGTGATGACTTCTTCGATAAAACACTAAAGGCACAATCCATAAAAGAAAAAAATGGGGTTGTATGGAAACCAACTTGACAATAAATTTCATATATTAAAAAATTAAAAAAAATCTAAAAATGGGCAAATTGGACTTCATTAACCTCAAACACTTCTGCTAAATACACTGTCAAGAGAATGAGAAGACAAACCACACACTAGGAGAAAATATTTTCAGAGAACATCTGATAGGCGTACCTGTGTGCCTCAGTCGATTAGGCATCTGACTTCGGCTGAGGTCACGATCTCATGGTTCCTGAGTTCGAGCTCCACCTTGGGATCTGTGCTGACAGCTCGGAGCATGGACCCTGCTTTGTATTCTGTGTCTCCCTCTCTCTGTTCCCTTACCCCGCACAAGCTCTGTCTCTCAAAAATAAATAAATGTTTAAAAAAATTAAACTATAAAGAACTTATCAAACTCACCACCCAAAACACAAATAATCCAGTGAAATAAATGGGCAAAAGACATGCATATACACTTTTCAAAAGAAGGTGTCCACATGGCTAACAGACACATGAAAAAAATGCTCAGTATCACCATCATCAAGGAAATACAAATCAAAACCACAATGATATACCACCTCACACCAGTCGGAATGTCTAAAACTAACAACTCAAGCAACAACAGATGTTGGCGTGGATGTGGAGAAAGAGGATCTCTTTTGCATTATTGGTGGGAATGCAAGCTGGTGCAGCCACTCTGGAAAACAGTATGGAGCTTCCTCAGAAAACTAAAAATAGAACTACCCTACAACCCAGCAATTGCACTACTAGGTATTTATCCAAAGAATACAGGTGTGCTGTTTTGAAGAGACACATGCACCTCAATGTTTATAGCAATGCTATCAACAATAGCCAAAGTATGGAAAGAGCCCAAGTGTCCATTGACAGATGAATGGATAAAGAAGATATCCTATGTATATACAATGGAGTATTATTCGGCAATCAAAAAGAATGAAATCTTGCCATTTGCAACAACATGGATGGAACTAGAAGGTATTATGCTAAGTGAAATTAGAAAAAGACAAATATCATATGACTTCCCTCATGTGGAATTTAAGATACAATATAGATGAACATAGGAGAAGGGAAGCAAAAATAATATAAAAATAGGGAGGGGGACAAAACACGAGACTCTCAAATATAGAGAAGAAACAGGGTTTCTGGAGGGGTTGTGAGTTGGAGGGTGGCTAAATGGTCAAGGGGCATTGAGGAAGACACTTGTTGGGATGAGCACTGGGTGTTATATGTAGGGTTTGAATCCCTGTATTCTACTCCTGAAATCACTATTGCACTACATGCTAACTAACTTGGATGTAAATTTTTGGAAAATTAAAAAAAAAATCTGATAACAGTCTTTTCCAAAATATACCAAAGAAATGTTAAAATTCAACAATAAGAAAATGAATAACTCAATAAATGGGCAAAAATTTTGAACAGACTCCTCACCAAAGATGATATACAGATGCCAAATAAGCATTTTAAAAAGATGCTGAATATCCTATGTAATTAAGAAATTGCAAATTTAAACAATGAGATATCACTGCACATCTATTAGAATGTCTAAAATCCAAAACATTGAAAACATCAAATATTGGAGTGGATGTGGAACAAAAGGAATTCTCGTTTATTGCTGGTGGGAATGCAAAATGGTACAGCCACTTTGGAAGACACTCTGGTAGTTTCTTACAAAACTAAACTTACTCTTACCATAGAGTCCTACAATTACTTTTCTTACAATTACTTTACCCAAATGATTTGAAAACATGTCCACACAAAAACCTGCACGTGAATGTTTATAGCAGCTTTATTCACAATTGCCCCAAATTGAGAGCAACTAAGATGACCTTCAATAGATGACTGGATAAACAAACTGTAGTACATCCACACAGTAGAATATTAATCAGTGTTAACAAAAATTGCTATCAAGACATGAAAAGACATGAAGAAACCTTAAAAGCATATTGCTAAATGAAAAAAACAGTCCGTAAAGGCCACACTGTATGATTCCCGCTATATGACATTTTGGAAAAGGCAAAACTATGGGGACAGTAAAAAAAAAAAATCAGTTGCCAGGGACTTGGGTGGAAGGAGGGAGAGATAAATGTTTTTTCCTAATATCCAATATTTTGAGAGGCATTTGTCTGTTTTAGTTATTTTAGAGGGGGCTATAAATCTGGTCCCTATTATTCCATCGTGATCAGAAGCCCCTTTATTAATGATTTAATAGTAACCTTGCATTATGTATTTTCTTGACCAATATATGTTATATATATTACTGCTATTTTGTGGGGGATAATCTAGGAATTTTTTTATATTGAAGAACAGTCCTTACAAATGCTCCAACTGAAAGGGCAGGGACAAGCAATTCATAAAAGAAGAAATTAAAATAGTAAAAATGAAAAATATACTCATTTGCAATAAATTTTTTTCAACTTAAAACATTTTCACCAATCATACTGGCAGACATGATAATGCTCAGGCTTGATAGGGATATGGGAAGTGGATACTGACATACTCTCATAAACAGAGGATAGAAGCCAAAATTTTACGCACCTTAATGGGGGGCAGTTTGGCAATTTATACAATATATTAATTGTGCATATTTTGTGACACTGCATTTCCACTTTTAGGATATTTTCTCTGAAGAAATTATTAGTTGAGTGTACAAAAGTGAGCATATGAAGATGAGCATCACAACACTGTTTATAATGTTAAATTCTGAAAGCAGTAAATTGTCCATCTAAAGGAAGGATTAGTTAATTAATTATATATTTAGTACATTTACATATTGGAATGCTGACAGCTATTAAAAAGAATGAGGTCAAAGTATTTTTTTAATATGATTTATTTTCAAGTTGGTTAACATACAGAGTATACAGTGTACTCTTGGTTTTGGGGGTAGATTCCCGTGATTCATTGCTCACATACAATACCTGGTGCTCATCCCAAGAAGTGCCCTCCTCAATGCCCATCACCCATTTTCCTCTCTCCCCCACACCCTCCATCAACCCTCAGTTCTCTGTATTTAAGAATCTCTTATGGTTTGCCTCCTTCCTTCTCTGTTTGAAACGATTTTTTCCCCTTCCCTTCCCCCATGGTCTTCTGTTAAGTTTCTCAAGATCCACATATGAGTGAAAACATATGAAATCTGTCTTTCTCTGGCTGAGTTATTTCACTTAGCATAATACCCTCCAATTTCATCCATGTTGCTGCACATGGTAGGATTTCATTCTTTCTCATTGCCAAGTAGTATTCCATTGTATGTATAAACCACATTTTCTTTATCCATTCTTCAGTTGGTGGATATTTAGGCTCTTTCCATAATTTGGCTGTGGTTGAAAGCACTGCTATAAACATTGGGGTGCATGTGCCCCTATGAATCAGCACTCCTGTATCCTTTAAATAAATTCCTAGTAGTGCTATTGATGGGTCATAGGGTAGTTCTATTTTTAATTTTTTGAGGAATCCCCACACTGTTTTCCAGAGCGGCTGCAGAGGTCAAGGTATTTTTAAATGAAAATAGCTGCTTGCACAACACCATGTGAAATATGATTCTATTTAAGTAAATATTTTATGTTAACTATATATTTACACTCACTAAAATGTTAACAGGCTGTCTCGAGGGAGTGATCTCTTTTTGGATGTAGTTGGAGGTGGGGGTTTTCACTTATACTCTTTAGTAATATTTGGCTTTTTTGAAGTGTACATATAGCATTTTACAATTTGAAAAATTAGGATGATTTAAATTTTGACACTAGAAAAAATGGTTCTCACATTTGAAAATATTTGGAAATACTAGTTTATCTAACACTGATTTGTATTCTAAAATTCCTTTTTGATTTAATATTTTATTCCAATCTCTAGACTAACCTTGAGATTCTTCCAAGTGCTAGATAGAAGTCCATGCCTTCTTTCTCCTTGCTGCTGCCACATGACAAAGGTGAATTGCTTAGGTAAAGCTTGGTTGCTTCCTGATTGGGGTGGGGGGGGGTGCATACACTGGCTCAAATTCTTCTTTTTTTCCTCATATTTCAAGTGACTTTATTGCTGGGTGACAATCTTGGGCTGGTTATGGGAAACATGCATATAGGCATTTGGAGTTGGAAAGCTAGAAGTGGTTCTAGTAACTTCTCTGGGGGATCAGAGGTTATTCAGATTTGAGTGGAAAGGGAGGATCATGAATTGACTTTACATTAAAGATCTTTTCCTCCAGAGCTCTTTCTCTTACTTATCTCTACAGGCTTAAAAACCTCAAAATTATTTTGAATTCCTTTCTAGTAGTTTGCTGCATGTCTTCAATTAGTCGTTAAATCCCTGTTCATTACAGGTTTATGATTCATAACAAGAAACTACAGTTTCTTTTCTAGTGTCTCTCAGCTGTTCTGTCCATTTTTCTCAGTTTTATCTCCATTGCCTATCCAACTCTGGCTGTTTCTTATCTGGAAATTAAAAATTTCTTTCCATCCAGGATTGTATATTTAGACCAATAGTAAGTCAGTTAAGATTCTTACAATATAAGTGTTTTAAGTACTTAATTTTGCATCTAACCTGAGAATTGGGTGTGTGTGGATGTGGGCGTGTGATTGTGTGGGTTGGTGGGTTATGGTGGCTTGGGATGGGGAGGGTGGATGTGTAAGGTAAGAGAAGACAGAACCTATGCCTTAGAATTACACTTTTTAAGTATGACGTTAATTAAACTCTATTATCATAGTCTGGCTTCATTCCCAGCTACAAAAGCTTCCAAAGGTTACATCAAAATCAAATGCCTGATCAAGCAATTCAACACCTTTATCAGTCCTAATTTGCCTTGCTCACCTGCCAACATTGATTCCCGCTTGTCCTCTCTTGTTCATACCCCCTACATCAATGCTCCCACCCACCCCTGGATGCATTCACACAAGAATGACCACTGTCACCAGGTGCCAAGGCCAGACTTGCCCTGAAGGTGTTCCTCAGCTCCCAGTTGGGAGGGTCCAGTAACTCCTGGCACTCCTGTTTTCACTACTACCACTTCTACCACAACACTGTCTTGTAAGAGTTCTTATTAAATGCTTCCTAAAGCAATCTGAAATGAAAATTGTCTCAATTAGGAAAATAAAGACTATTGGGCTGAAAACCCAGAGCCAGTTCAAGCAGTTTGCATTTTCGCACAAGAGACGTACACAGGCAGTCAGACCTTTGATGGCAAGGACTCTGCCTTCTTCATGTGTGTGTCCCTTAGCACATCTGCCAGCGTGCCTCAGATGTACAATCTTAGGTGTTCTGTGAAAATCTGTTGAATTCATGGATGATTTGTATACAAATGGACCCTTTGAAGGTGGAGTGGCCAGTTATTTCCCTTGGCTTCGTTTTGTTAAAGCCTCTCCATTAATTCTTAGCCATTTTTAATACCTAACTTTGACATTCAATACTAATATTTTATAATATTGATACTGTGTAATATTCTTTAATACAGTTTTTCCCACTCTTATTTTGTCCTACACATCACGTAAGCACTTGTACTATAAACTGTAAATATTTGTGTCCCCCCAAATTCATGAGTTGAAGCCTAATTCTTAATGTGATATTTCGAGGTGAAGCCTTTGAGAGCTGATTCAGAGTCCTTATAAAAAACATCCCAGAGAACTCCCTCTCTGTGTGAAGACACAGAAGACAGCTGTCTACAAACCAGAAGGCGGGCTCTCACCAGACACTGAACCTGCCAGGACCTTGACGTTGGACTCCTCCACCTCCAGAACTGTGAGAAATAGATTTCTGTTGCTTATAAGCCTCCCAGTCTATGGTATTCTGTTGTAGCAGCCCAAACAGACTAAGACAAACTTGGGAAACGTGCACATTCTCCAGGACCTTTCCAAATCTATGGCATCAGAAAATTCTGTGGAAGGTCCTAAGAATCTTGATGTTTAAACTCAACTTAGTGACTCTTATGGCCAGAGAAATTTGGAAACTGCCTTATTGAGAAATTCAATAGTCTTAGTTGAGGTTAAGTCTTAGCTGAGGTCTTTGATCTTTGATCTTTATGTCTTTATTGTCTTTGATCTTTATGCCAGATACAATTCCATGAGCATTAACTTGACATTAAAATGCCTAAACTCCAATCTTGTTAATTACCATCTGAGTGGTTTGGGGCTAGTACAGTGTTTTCCCAAATTCGTCTGCAAATTAGATTCACAGGGGCTCTTTTATTTATTTTATTTATTTTTTATTTTTTTTAAATTTTTTTTTCAATGTTTATTTATTTTTGGGACAGAGAGAGACAGAGCATGAACGGGCGAGGGGCAGAGAGAGAGGGAGACACAGAAACGGAAACAGGTTCCAGGCTCTGAGCCATCAGCCCAGAGCCCGACGCGGGGCTCAAACTCACGGACCGCGAGATGGTGACCTGGCTGAAGTCGGACGCTTAACCGACTGCGCCACCCAGGCGCCCCCACAGGGGCTCTTTTAAAAATGCCAAAATCTGGGTCATACCCAAGACAAATTAAATCTCATTCTCTCAGGCTGTGACATAGGCATTAGTATTTTTTGACTCATATATACTAGTAAATTAGTATTTATTTCCCAACATGCACACAAGTTTGGGAACCACTAGACTAATCAGTTACCCTCTCTAAGCCTCTATAGACAATAACTCTCATTCTAAAATGTTATTAGGAATTAATCTAATTAATGCATGTGAACATATCTTATAAATGATAAAACACTATATATACCCAATTCGTTATATTTAAGACTTCATAGCATTTTTTTGGCTCCTAAGTATTTTGACTAAAGGTTAACAAATTTGCAGATAATAACTTTTATATTTTCTGTATACCACTTTTTTATGCTTGTGACTGTGATTGCCAGTTCAATAGTTTAGTTTGGTAGATTCACCTTGCAAAGGAAACCACCATTCAAAAAGCTGTCCTTAGAATTTAGGTACATTCCCATCAGGTGGCAGTAGTCTATCTGGGGTCCTGGTTTAAAGCAGTGGTTCTCAGCTCTCACTGCAAATCAGAATCTTTCTTGGGTTGGGTTTATCCCCAAAGATTTTGATTCAGTAGGTCTGAGTGGGACTCTAGCTTCTGTAGGTTTATCAAGATCAACACATCATTCTAATGACTTGTTGCTAACCATGGTGAGTTTGTTATTTCTGTTTAGGCCTTCTGTTCTATCTACTAGATTTAGTCATAAATGTTCTACTTTTTTCAATGTTAGAAATATCTCTTCATCATGTAGAACAGAAAACAATTTTAGAATAGCTTAAAAAACATTTGAATCCATATGGATATGATTTCTTATTACTACTACCATTCAGTCTTTATTATATAATCTTACAATTTTTATTTAAAATGTGTCCTGGCCTTGATATATAAGCAAACCTTCTCAATGTCTGTGATCACTAGTTGCCTTTTTAAAAAGTCAGAAAATGTATGGTTCCCCTGCTGGTCTGGAATCTGTCACTCTAGGGCAGTGGTTCTTAAATATCAGTGGGCATGTGGAACACCGAGGATCTCGTTAACAGTGTACATCCTGTCCAGACCTAGTGAATTAACCTTTCGGTTGAGTTCCAGGATTCTGAATTTTAAGTTATCTCCCTCTGTTATTGTGATGCACACTAAATTTTGGGAACTGTTGGCTCTATGGAATCAGAGGCTGGGGGGTGGGCTGGGTAGCTTTGGTATGGTAGAGAATACTAAGGGAGGCCTCATAGGATCCAGATGCAAAACTCTGTAAGGCATTTTTGTGTTCTCTTCTTGCCTTCCTGTGCCTCATCTTAGTACAAGTAGTGGTAAGTGACTATGTTGTTATTCAGTGACCCTAAGGAGAGTCACCAGGCATTGGTTGGTAGTGGTCCACAACCTCTGGAGTTCCCCAGGTGAAATTGGAAGCTGATCCTCATGTACACAGGGCAAGGAGAGACTGAGGAGAGTAGCAGACTACTCCAGATTGGTAGGTGACAGTTTTAATAAGCAAGGGAACTTATATATGAGGCTTGTCTTGGGTGACATCATGACAAGTAAACCTTCACACCTGTCTACCAGAATCTTGAGTGTATATAGAGGCCTTCACTGGATTCAGTCATATATACCACCCAGATAGGCTCAACACATTGCTCTCTCAGGGCCATATCCTTGAAATGGGTCCCACTATGGGAACAGTGGGCAAAACTTACATTCCAAAGATGGGAGGGGGTAAAGAGGCTGAGATTTCCTGGGTCCAGCTCCCAGGTCACCTGGTGGTCATGTCCTCTTGATTACTTCCTCTGATAGTTAATAAATTTGAAGTGGTAAGTCCTATCAATTTTTGTTGTCAATCCAAGCATGGAGCCTGCATCGAGGAAGATGCAGCAAATACTTATGGGTTTTGTATTGAGAAAATACTCCTTTTCCTTCTTTCTCTGTTTTCTTTTTCTTTTTTTTAAGGTGGGGGTGAATAGCCCCTATTGGAAAGATAATGGGGTAGAGAGGAGGAGTGACACAGAAGAAAGTCCAATTTTCTCCTTAGAGTGGCTGTAAGATGTTCTAGATGTTCTCCATTTTCCTTTCCTTCCTCAACTTGACTTTTTCCCATCTATAGTCTTTCTTCCCTGGTTTGTTGGATTGTGGTCTGCTCTTGAAGAAACACCATCTAGAACAGACCTAGGCACCAAAAACAAAAACAAACCAAAAAAACCACTATATCTGAAACCACCCAACTCATCTTTAAATTGCACTAATAGCATATTTGATAATTCACTTGGGTTATTTTTACTGTTATGTATAATTGTATTTGACCCATATTTTGTTTCATGACTATGCTTTTATTTTTGTTTGCTTTCCTTTACTAGCATTTTGTACATCCTAAGACTTCATTTGCCTTTGATTTCAGATAAACTGTGTATTTTCTGCAAAGCAAGCAGTAAATGATTTGCTAGTAAGATATGTTGGATTGGTATGAGCACATGATAAAGACGGATCATTGGATTTTCATATTTGATATTTTATGTCTAAAAGAAACTTGTGAATTATTAATCAATTTTTATGTTAAATCAGTATTTAATAAGCATTAGCCTCAGCAGAACTTGAAGCCAATAGAGTCTTAAGGTGACTTTTAAAAAAAGTTAGATTATAATAAAAGCAGGCAAATTGATTAGTCTTTTTCAAAACCTTTGCAGCTCTCTGTCCACTTCCCATCTACTTCCTGCTCCCATAAACAAGTTGTGCTCTTTATTGTGTTTTGAAAATCACTAACCACAATGGCTAGATCAGTGCTGCTTAAATAAGAGCTATGATCTTAGCTGTGCCATCTCTACCTTTGTTTAAACAGTATTACTTCTCACATAAGTTATGGCAGTTGCCCCCTTCTTCTGGAAGGAAACTACCCCTCTAATCCATTCACTAGCCTCAGCCTAAGGTCCTCTTTCTAAGGTACAAATTTAATTATTTCTCTCTTTTGCTTAGATTTTTCTGTCGGCCCCTTGTGCAGTGGTTACCGGAACCTGTCGTTCTGTCCATTCAGAACTACTCCTTTGTTCATCGAAATTAAGTGGGATTCTTAAATTTAATATTAGAGGACACAGTTTTGTGCCAGTTCTTGCTGGGGAGTGGAAGCTAAGAGAGAAGCTCAAGAGCTGTCAATGGTCATGTTTTCACCATGTGCAGGAATCCAGTCAATAGCAAGAAAGAATGAAGCCCAGGGGGGAGAAGAAGAGATTCCCCCAGGGGGGAATGAAGCCATGGGGAGAAGAAGAGATGAGAGATAGGGAGCAATCTGCTGGTGGTATTCAAAGCCCTGATTCAAATTGTCCCCAATCCTTGTCGTTCCAGAAGCTGATTGTCATTAATCCTATCCTTCCAGAAGCTGGTTGTTCCAACCCTCCTTACATCACATGAAACACCCCTGTACCTTCCTATAAAGTCCCCACTTTTACCTAAGCCAGTTAGAAATAAGTTTTTGTCACTTGCAAACAAAGGATCTAGATGAGAATAGCCTATAAGGTCTTTCATGATATGGTCCCAAGCTTCTCAATTCCATCTTCACAAAACCCTCAGGAAGATACTCAGCTGCAAATAACAGAACACAGACAAACAGATTTAAATAATAAAGGCATTCCTTCCTCTCTCATACCTGGAAGTGTAGACAAAGACAGAGATAGTTCCAGAGATGGTTTATCAGTTTGACCAAATGATAATGCTTTAGTCAGCTCTGCAGTTCTTGGGGTCTTTTCCTTGATCAAGGAAGAAAGCAGCTCCAGACAGTCTTTAAGACCTATGTGAGCATTCCAGACAAGGAAGAAGGTGGCAATCGCCTTCTCCTTGGGAGGGTCTGTTTTGAGCCTGGAAGGGAAGTTCAGCTCACTTCTCCTTGGATCTCCTTGGCCAAAACTGGGCCACATGCCCAACCCCAGACTCATGGTTATGAAGCGAAAATTACTTTGACCCCTTCCCTAACTGTCCTTACTTCAATGGATCTGTGTCAATTATATGAGATTCAGTTAACAGAGAAAGGAAAATGGAACGGTAGCATAGTCAAGGAAACATGTCTACCACACATATTTCCATTATCCTCCCCTGTCCTTCCCCTGCCACCATTGCTACCATTATCCCAGTTTTAAGAGCCAGCCTTATCAAACTGCCTTCAACCAAACATACTGTGCTCTCTGTGGTTTCTTTGGCCTCTGTGGGCCTTTGCTCATAACCTTTGCTCTGCCCACAACATATTCTCCATCCTTCATTTAATAGTTTCTTGGTTTTTGTGGGTCCTTCTCCCTTCAGGCCTCAGCTTAGATATCACTTCCTGTGGAAAGTCTTCGTTGACCCCCAGTTCCATAGCACCCTCCTGTTAGTCCTGTCATAGGATCTGTGGGATCATATGGTAATTTTCTATTTATATATTTTCTACTAGACCGTAAACTCTTTGATGGCTTATTGACTGGGTCTTATTTCTCTATGGTCTCACACAGAACCAGCACATAGTAGATGATCACTAAATACTTGTAGAAGTAAAAGAACTGAAGCATTTTTTGAGGGCGCTCAAAATCAACTTATGTTAAAATTGCTTTAAAAAGGCTCATAAGAACATAGGTGTTAATTTGTTTCTGATTTTTGTTAAAGGGAATAAACAAAAGAGTGATTTGTTTAAAAAAATTCCTGATAGACCTTTGCATTTAAAAAGTCATGGCTGTGATGGCTTTGAAAGAGCATGGCAAAGGATGATTTTCCACTTAGGGCAATATTCATTCTGTTTGTCTCACGTAAGAGCTAAAGATTCAAAAGCTCTTAATCAAAAGCTGCTTGGGATGCTCTCTTTGCCCCCCCCCCCCCGTGTGTGTGTGTGTGTGTGTGTGTGTGTGTGTGTGTGTATGTCTCAAAATAAATAAACTTAAAAAATAATTTAAAAAAGAAATGTCTTCACCTCTAGGTCCTAGGTCAGGACCTAGGTCCTAGGTCCCATTAAGAGCTTTTGATCGGTCCTTACATGATTTTTCTTTTTTTAATTTATTTTTTTAATGTTTTTATTTATTTTTGAGACAGAGAGAGAGAGAGAGAGAGTGAGTGAGTGAGCATGAGTGGGGGAGGGGCAGAGAGAGAGGGAGACATAGACTCTAAAGCAGGTTCCAGGCTCTGAGCTGTCAGCACAGAGCCCAACTCGGGTCTTGAGCCCACAAACTGCGAGATCATGACCTGAGCTGAAGTTGGACACTTAACCAACTAAGCCACCCAGGCACCCCTTACTTGGTTTTTCAAATGGGCAGATTTCTGCATATGGATTCATAACATAGAAACTAAATGTAGCTATGTGATAAACTTACTTCCTTACTTGAATTTTATAAGATGTTATTTTACTCGGCCACTTCTAGCTCCTATTTTATTATGAAAAAGCAATATGACATGACAAGGCGTTTTCTATCCTTTTGGTCAGTAGATGAAGTTTAAGTAAGGAAGGAAAGAATTAAATGAAGAGAAAAATAATCACCACATTTGATTAATATAATAGAGCAGCACTTTGAAATCTTAGCATTTTTAAGTTAAACATTGAGTTTATAATTTGTATGAGGTAGTGAAACATTCATTTACAAATTTTAAAGAGAATTTTCTAGGCACAGTGAGTTGGGGCCTCTTTGAATTTTAGACTTAGTATTGCCCTTTTGGGTGTCACCTTTTCCTGCATGGCCACCCAAAAGCTGCCAGTTTGGAGAGGGACCCAAAGGGCAAGGGGGCTTTCCAATTAGCTCGGTCTGCAGTCAGTGCTGCTGGAAGAGTCTGTGGCCCTTCCTAAAGCTGCGTGGAGTCCATGACAAGCCCCAAAGGCCACCACAAAGGAGACCCTTTGTGTTTGGGAAAATGCAAAGGCCTCTTTAGCAGATGACCCTTCATTTTGAGAAATGACTCCTGGATTGTGGGTAGACTTATGTAGAGACTGAATCATTCCACCATCTGGCATAACACAGCCATGGTACCTTGATGCCTGATACGACATGGTGCTGTCTCAGACACTTAGCCATAAAGCCAGCCATTCCCAGGAGTACTCCACATCAAGTGGATTGAGAAAGAAGAGAAATTTGTGAGGCTGAGCCTATGAGAAGCCTGAAGACACAGGTAAATTATAGGAACAGGCAGTTGTACTCTTATGTTACTTTCTTCCTTAAGCCCATGGGGAGTTTCCTATGCCTAGTGGATCAGGGATAGAGTAACTTGAGCCTGCTGTACAGATGGTTTTGCATGATATGCTGGCACCAGACAGATGAGAGGAAGTGCTGCTGTTCTTCAGGGTGGCCAAGCACTACAATTGAGAAGCAAATGCTTACAAGAGTTAAAGTTTTGAGCAGAAATTTTATTGTCCACTGTGCCTAGAAGGAAACATTTTAGTGTCTACTTTACCTGAAGTCAGGATCTATAGTAATTCTTGGGCTAATTATTTAGCTGAAAGGTAACTTCCAAAATCTGCAATATACAAAGCAACTGGAATCTAGCATTGAGACTGAGGCTAAAGACCCCCTGTTGTGCCAGACATTTACCCTTTCATTGCTGGATTATGGCGCGGTCAGAGATGTCTCTGAGGGAAGGGCCAGAGTGACTTGGGCAATGATGGATATACTGAGGCAGGAACCTTCAGATGGTTGCAATATTTTAGAGCTGGTTAAGGCTGAATGAATACATACTAGGTCATTTTTAGTCCTGATCCGAGTATATGGTCAAGAACTTGGAAGAGTCAAGATGGGAGAACTGCTGGCAATGAGGCTTTAGGGAAGGGTGGATGGACCATTCAGAATGGGCCCAGAGCGAGAATATCTGTGTCTATGTGATGCTCACTAAAAGGCCATCATCGCAGAAGAGATTCTTAGTACCAGGAGAAAAAAATGATTCATTTTGTGGGAGTTAGTCGTCCTCCTCCTCAAGCCAATCTATTGGTTCATGGGCAAACTCAATATTTAACTTCATAACAAGACTGATCATATACTGTTAGTAACAATGACTAGCAATAAACTTCTAGGGGACCTGGTCTACTGCCCTGTGGCAGATAAATTCTTTTCAGTTAAAAAGGCCGCTTCATCATGGAAGAACAACAACTTATCATCACTGCAACAGTCTTTCTGGATTTGGATTTGCTTTCCCTGTTTATATGCCTTATAAGCATCACGGGATTCCATACATAGCTTTTAATTGATGAACTCATGCACTGCCAACAAGGCAATAAGCTACTAACTTCCTGGCCTTACTGTATAAATATCCTATCATCCTGATGAAGCTAGGCCTCACTGGAAGGACCTATTGGGAATTTAACCATAACAGCATCTAAGTAGTAGTACCTTGTGATATTGGTATGCTGTTGTAGGATATAGAACATGAGTAGAACTAGTGACCAATACATCTGATATTGTTTTCACAGCTGGAATGCAACCTAGGACCTAGAGGTGAAGACATTTCTTTTTAAAATTATTTTTTAAGTTTATTTATTTTGAGACACACACACACACACACACACACACACACACACACGAGGGAGGGGCAAAGAGAGCATCCCAAGCAGGGTCTGCACTGTCAGCACAGAGCCCGACACAGGGTTCGATCCCACAAACTGTGAGATCATGACCTGAGCTGAAATCAAGAGTCAGACACTTAAATGACTGAGCCACCCAGGGGCCCCAGGGTGAAGACTTTTCCAACAATTATACCTACTCTTTCACTTTCAGAAGTTTTGTTTTCTCTAACTCTTTTAGTCTAAGTATTTCAGTACTTAATGGAAGAATGTTTCATCCAAGGGTTAAAAAAAATGTAGGTTTTGTTGAATTAGGAGCTGAGACTACCACCTGGGCATGTTGGATTCCTTGTGCAATTGGGGCAAAGATCCTTGGCAAGCTGTGGTGTTGGCTGAAAGCCAGGAGAATTTGGAACAAGCAGAGGAGGAATCTGTCTCATATGTCAGCAGCAGTCTTGTGAATGCCTGCAGAGTGGAAGACTGCAGCTTGCACCAGTATTTCCTTGCTAAGTATGCTATTTATTCTCATGTTTCCTTCTAAAATGAGAATTATAATAATTATTTTTTTCTTTTATTTCCTCTTTCTTTCTTCCAGGGGTATATCATGCTATCCAGGAAATGGTTCAGTTTATCATGTAGTTCATGTAGAATGAAATGGGATCCTGACAGAATTGAAGAGGAATGGACATAACCCAGAGGTCCTGGACTTGAAGGCCAACACCTCCCTTCTGTGCACAGTGGCTGGAATTAGCTTTGGTTGTTCCCCATTGCAGTTGTGTGGGATTTAGTTGGATCATATGTTATGAGCGGTTTTCTGGGATATAGAGAAAAAAGTGTGTGTGTGTGTGTGTGTGTGTGTGTGTGTGTGTGTGTTGAGCAGCCAGAAGGTGAATTATAGTACATCTCTTTGGGGTAGCTAGATGGTCCACTATGAGTTTCTCCTCTCTCACAGAGATTATTCTTTTGCACACAGACATAGGCCGTAGGAGATTAGATCTGTGCTGATCCTGTCTACCTGGCCACCAGTACCTGTCTGGAGTTGTCCCCTATGTTCTACATCCCAATTATTAAAATTTGAAATGGTGAGACAGAGAGATGGGATGCCATGATCCAAAGCACGTTAGTGGCAAATTCTGGAGAGAGATCTGTAAACTCCTTGAGGCCCTGGAACCTCCCCACTTCTCGTCCTTTTAAGACTTTGCCCTTTATGCTTTCCTTGGATTTCATGAAATGTTTTAGAATGCTTCCCATAATCTTCCCTTTTTGATTAAGTTAGAGTTGTTTTATGTTTGTTATAATCAGAGGACATTAGTTAACAAATACAGACAGCAAGGGCAATCTATGTATACAGTGATCCTACATGGAGTTGCTCAATTTTAACTAAAAATCATCTAAGTATTTGTGAAAAAGAAAACTACAGGAAGAAAAGAAGACTTCTAAGCTAATCTCTTCCTTCATGGGTTTACACTACTCTCTCTCTTTCCTTATGTCTCTGGGAAAAAACTCAGTGTTAATTACTGGAAAATTATATTTATTTTTTTAAAACTAAATTTTGTATCTACAGAGGACATGGCATGGGGAAGGATGAAAACCAGCCATCTGGAATGACCAGTTCTTTACAGGAATCCTAGTGTAGTTAGTCTAGAGAGAGAATGAAGTCAAATGGAGAGGAAGTAAAGATACAGTAGTTCCCCCTTATCTGTGGTTTCCCTTAAGTGGTTTCAGTACCCAAGGTCAACCATGTGGCCCAGGAGGGCGATAATCCTCCTTCTGACATGTAGTCAGGAGGGCATTAGTACACCAACACTGTGTCATGATGCCTTCATCATTCACCTCACTTCATGTCCTTACACAGGCATTTTATCATCCAATGTGATCACAAGAAGGGTGAGTACAGTACCATAAGATATTTTGAGACAGACACCACATTCACATAACTTTTATTGCAGTATATTATTAAGATGGCTCTATTTTATCATTAGTTATTGTCATTAATCTCTTACTCTACCTAATTTATAAAATTTTTTTAACTATTTACTTTTGAGAGAGACAGAGCACAAGTGGGGGAGGGGCAGAGAGAGAGGGAGGCACAGAATCTGAAGCAGCCTCCAGGCTCTGAGCTGTTAGCACAGAGCCCGACATGGGGGCTCGAACTCATGAAAGGTGAGATCATGACCTGAGCCAAAGTCAGATGCCACCCAGGTGCCCCGTTTACTCTACCTAATTTATAAATTAAACTTTATCATAGGTATGTATGTATAGGAGAAAACGTAGTAGAGTCAGGGTTTGGTACTGTCCTCAGTGGCATGGGGGTCTTGGAATATATCCCCTGTGGATAAGGAAGGCTACTGTACATCGGCTTGGAGTAATGGCCAAACAAATGTAAATACAGCAGCTAGATGAAATCCTGCAGTGCTAATTTCCTCTTATTTGTACCATTTTACTAATCTCCCTGCCCCTGGGACAAAGATAGATGTTGTAGTCACTGCAGGTCGTAAAGAAACTTGCCAAATAAACACAATTATATATTGATGGGTGGCGATAGGTATATTGTTCAATAATGTCACCTCTTCCTGTTTATTTTCATACACTGGTCTTTTCAGCTTTCTCCTCATTGAAATCAAATACTCTCTGTTATATATTAATGCAGCATTTCTCAAACTTTAGCAACCCTGACAATTACCTAAGGGATGTTAGTTAAAATGAAGATCCTGGGTCTGCCTGTCAGGGGTTTGAAGTTATTAGGTTTAAGGTAGGATCCAGGAAGCTCTACTTTTAATAAGAATCAGTTTTAAAAAAATTTTTTATGTTTATTTTTGAGAGAGAGAGAGAGAGACAGAGAGAGAGCACAAGTGGGGGAGGGGCAGAGAGAGGGGGACACAAGGAATCGGAAGCAGGCTCCAGGCTCTGTGCTGACAACTCAGCAAGACCCAAACTCATAAAACCATGAGATCATGACCTGAGCCGACGTCGGATGCTTAACTGACTGAGCTACCAGGTGCCCCAAGAACCAGGATTTTTAAATGCATTTGGTCATTGGTTGGCCATAAAAATTATTTGTCAAACTAAGACACTTCTGAGTGAAGTGAGTTGCTACTAATAATTACTCTGGAAGGATAGGTGCAAACCAGCACTATCCCAGGCAGTTCTTGACATGGCCAGTCATTGATCACATTTGAGAAACACTGGTAAATGAAATTAAATTTCCGTCATAGCGATCCAAACATCACAATAAAACTGATTGTAGTATGAATGTCTTTGATATACACACATTATATACATGTATGTATATGTATATATGTATATATATAATATGTATGTTATATGTAGCATATATGTTATATGTAGTATACTATATATGTCTTGTTTTTAGGCCTCAGGAAAAAAATAGATGGAAGTCCATTTATTTTTCAGATGGGGGATCGCCTGACTGCTGTACCCCAGAAATTTCATATAACCTTTGGTAGGCTTGTTTGCCCAACGATTTTGAGATTGTTCAAGTACTTTTAAATTACAGAATTCTTTTTGTTTTCTCCTCCCCTTACTCTTCCATCTGTCCATCCTTTCCCTCTTTATCTTCCCTCCCTCACCCATTTATTTACTAGATATTCATTGAGCAATCCAGAAGAATGAGAAAGTCAGAGGCTGGAAGAACACAGCCATGGGCCTTCATTCCTCTTACTATTAAAAAAAAAAAATCCATATCCTCTAACAGAGCCCAGCTCCTGGGACTGGTATGATTTGTTACTGTTCTAGATCCATGTTTAGCCCAACATCATTAAAAATAAACCAAACAAATAAGAAACCATGTGTTTTATTTTAATGCTAGTTTACCAATTCAACGAGAAACACTTTAACCTTGAAAATTTAAAGGACTAGTTACTTCAAAGTATTTTAAGTGATGTTACGTTGTAAATAGAAAATTATGTCTCTTTCTTCTGGCATGATTGTCATTGTATTTAGAGTCACTATTTTAGGCAAAGATAAGGTTTCACTTTGTTCTTTTCCAGTTAATTTTGGGTTTCTATTGTAGGGAACATGCCAAGAAGTGTGTCAGAAGAGTAGGTACATGCTGAAGAGGAGGAAGGCATTAACTATCTCATATGGGTAATAAGAAATGGTATTTGCTGCAGAAGTAAACCAGCAAATTACACTCATGATGACATGGACAAGTTAATGTTCCTTTTAAAATCCCTGACCTTTTGAATTGTTCGCCTCATAGAAAATGATACCCCTCCCCAAATTTTAAAGTTAGAAGTTCTAGGGAGCTTGGAAGAGCTTTACAACATTTACTTCTCTCTTTTATCAGAAAGAAAAGGGATTTACATAGGCAGATAATATCATCATTCTTTGATCTTTGTTGATGCTGTATCATCTGATAGATGTTTTTAGAGTCTTGGAGCAACATGAAGCACATTGATGGAGAGATACATGCTTTTTAAACAAGTCATTTTTTTCTTTGACCTTTCATCTTTCATATACTAACTACTATAAACACAATTTAAAAATTATAAGTTGAAATTCTTTACTTAGATTTAGCTCTCCTTAAGGAATTCAACAAGAGGCAAATGTCAACTCTAAAAAAAACTTTTCTTAAGTGTAGGCTGTGTTATGGTGTGCATACTTTCTATAAAATAAATGCCACTTTCAGCTTCTGTTAACCCACATTATGCCAGGAAATTTCCTAATGGTTCTTGTAGACATTCTCTCTCTCTCTCTCTAAACCTATTACTGTGAAACTAGTTCCTTCCTGACTTATGTTTCTCTGCTATTGCATTACTAATATTTATTGTGTTAGAGTAATTTCTCTTTATAAATTAATTTTCCTTCTCTTCTTAATTTTTTCCATGCTGTTAATTTTTTTTCAATTTATACTAGCATTTTTATTATGAATTCCTTTCCTTTAAAGAGGCATTCATACTTAAATTAGGTTTATTCTGTTTGTAAAACTTAATTAAAATTTCCTGCTTTCTCAAGATATTAAACCTGTAATTGTTCTTGGATTTTGATATTTCTATTCAAACCAATAATGGAGAATGAAAATATTCACACATTAGTCTAAATGATTTTCCTCCACATTTCTATCTTTCCAGCAGCTACTTGAACATTATTTATTTTACCATCTTTGGGATCTCTGAATAAAAAAACATGTTCTTCTATCTCCTGTATGTAAAGAAAGTTATTCTATAATTCTTCATATATGTACTTATATGTCCCACATTTGTGTTGTCTTCTCAATGTCCATTCATTCAGCCAGACATTTGTTTGTTTATTATTATTATTATTATTTTTATTTTTGAGAGAGAGAGAGCACGAGCAGGGGAGAGGGGCAGAGGAAGAGAGAGAGAGAACCCCAAACAGGCTCTGTGCTGATGAGTGTGGAGCCTGTCTTGGGGCTTGATTCCATGACTCTGGGATCATGACCTGAGCCAAAATCAAGAATCAGACACTTAACGGACAGAGCCACCCAGGCGCCCCGGGACACTTATTTAACATCTACCATGGGCCAGACGTTGTGTTAGGTTATATGTATTTGAATTGTTTCTTTGCAATTGCAATGTTTTTTGTTTGTTTGTTTGGTTGGTTGGTTGGTTTTTTTTTGGGGGGGGGGATTTTATAGTTCTAATGCTGCATACAAAAAGTATGGTTAAAACAAATTCTCTTACTTTAATTTAAACCTAATATTCTTGTTTGGTTGATTGAAAGCATTTATAGATCTAAAAGATATGACTAATAAATAATTACAATAGTAGTTCTGATAATTCTAAAACTTCCCAATGAAATCATCTGTGTATAGTCTCTGTGCATGTGTAAAATTTTATTGACAGCTGCAAAAAAATTACAGAAAACTTGATGACTTTTATTGGCAATAATTTTATTTACAATGGCAAATTAAATACAGGTGAATATAAGCTGTAACTTAATATCATTAATTATGTACCAACTTGGTCAAATGATTAATTTCAGTTAACATAAAAGAAGCTAGATACATGAAAAATTCCTGGCAGTCATGTTAAAATTATTCTATTAGTTAAAAATTCACCTTTTGCAAACAAAGTTTTGTTTCTGAATCTTTATAGATTACTCTATGAGAAAAGAATCAGGAGAAATAGGAAATACGTTTAAAATGGACATTTTGCTCAGATGATTTAATTAATTGGAAGTCATTTCTATTAGCCAGCTTTGTTGAGGCAGGATCATTTGAGCAGAAGATAACTGCATAAAGTAACTAAAAGCACTGGCATCTTGGAACAGCTGTGGAGAAATTCTTGACTTCGGCCTCTGCTGCATTCAGTATCCACATTTTGCCAGATTAAACCCAGGGTTGGCCAGCATTTTATGACTTGTGATATTGTGATTTATAATAAGAAATATATATTTGGTCTTTGTCCCCATTTCTTGCACAGAGTTCCTAAAACGCTTCTAGTTTCCTAAATGATGAGAACAATAAAGGTGTCTTTTTTTATGTGAATAAAGTGACTTTTCAAAAGTACCTGAGATTGGGCACTGGTTGCCAGAAGAGCCAACTCTGTGATTAGACAGCTGGAACCTTCAGTCCCATCCCCCAACCTCCTGGGAGGGGAGAGGGGCTAGGCTTGGATCAATTGCCAAAGGCCAATGATTACATCAATCATATCTATGTAATGAAGCAGCCTCTATATAAATATCCAAAAACAGTAGGGTTGGGAGAACTTCTGGGCTGGTGAACACAGGAAGATTTGGGGCAAGCAGTGCCTCAGGAGAGAGCATGGAGACTCTCGTGCCCTTTCCCCTTACCGTGTGCTGTGCATATCTGCCATCTGGCTGTTCCTGAGTTATATCCCTGTCAATAAGCCAGTGATCTAGTAAGCAAAATATTTCTCTGAGTTCTGTGAGCTGCTCCAGAAAATTAATTGAATCTAAGAAAGGGGTGGTAGGAACCTCTGGTTTGTAGACACTGTGACTGGCATCCAATTGGAGGGGCAGGGCAATCTTGTAGGACTGAGCCCTTAACCTGTGGGATCTGATGCTACTTCCAGGTAGTATCAGAATTAAGTTGTAGGACACCCAGTTGGTGTCCTCAGCATTTGCTTGGTGGTCAGAATTGGTCTTGGAACCAGATTAAACTCTTATTTTTAAAAGCCTGAGTTATAGGTACTCCTGAGAGGTTAGTTAGTATATGCAGGTGCAAGATAACTTCTCTCCAGTGACCTAAAGATGCACTGGTCTGATGAGACATGAACTAAATCTCACAGAGAAAAGTTGTCAATTATGGTAGATGCTAGACCTGATAGGTCAAATGAGCTTGAGAATCGAAGTCTCCATTTAGCCTACTATAAGTTGGTGTTAGAGAAGTGTCTGCTTGCCTCAGTAGAGGAAGCCTACTGAGGTGGGAGGGGGGACTGGGGTGGGTCCTGGGTAAAAGAATGGAGCTGATTAGGAAGACAATAAGGTGCGCGAGTGCGTGTGTGTGTGTGTGTGTGTGTGTGTGTGTGTGTGTGTGTGAGAGAGAGAGAGAGAGAGAGAGAGAGAGAGAGAGAAAGGGAGAGAGAATGAGACAGAGAAAGAATGAGGGAATGGGAGAATGTTTATAGCTTATCATAACTAACTTGGTTTTTGCCCTTCCTGAGGGCTTTTTCTTTAGCTTTTCTCCTTGTGAACCTCCCATTTCCCCCTTGTTTTATTTTTAGTGACAGTTCCATGAATTCAGGAGACCCTAACTAGATAGAACGTTGATCATTACCTCTGCCACTACATAAAAGGAAATTCAATCTCTGTCCTTTTTATATGCCAGCTTCAACCAACAGAGAAGGGGATCCCAGCATTTTTTCTCCATGAGGAGAGATACTTGGGATAGAGATTTTTTGGCTTCTAACCCCTTGCTTAGTTTTCCATCCCAGAAGTTCAAGTGGCTACTCTGATTGGTTAGGCTCTCATGTTGATTAAGCCATATTTTTACTGCTGGGTAGTGTCTCCATGTGGAAGGCCAAAGTCACGTTTGGTGTGTGTTGTTTTGCTCTCTCGTCTACTTTCTTAATCCATAGTCCAGTGTGGTAAGAGAGCCAGACCCTTTTTCCCAGTGTGAGAAGTAGCCCAGCCATGTTCCCACTGCGTTTTCTTTCCTCAGAATGGCAGCCTGATATGCTAGCAAGGAACAAGACAGCTTGGCATCAGGCAAGGGGACAAGGTGTCCTTCCTTGTTAAACCCTGGTACTTCCTTTGCCCTTGTACTGAAGGGGGTTTTGTGCTGGTCTCTTCTCTCACTGCATTGTAATAACCCCCTCTGATAAGAGAAGTGAAATGGATAGCAGTTTAGTGTGGAAGAAAATTACTTAGGTCTTCTGGCCTAAGCTGTGTCCTCCAATCTAGTATTCTTTAGAGATGTATCCCAGAGTACTGGCTACTTGTCAAGATTTATCAAGCTGTACTTTATTTCCTAATCTGCACATACACGTTTACTCTCTGGGTAGGAAATACCAAAGTAACGGGCAGATAAGTGGTACCTGGGCCTCACAGTTGGCTTTCATTTCATTATTTCAAATAGAATTTAAATTTAAATGATACTCATAATTATTTTAGTCTTTTACATGCTGGATGTTTTGTTTTAATAATGTGAAAACCTATCATTAACTTTTACTGGGCCCTTTTTATAAAGTCTGTTTTATTAGTTTAATCTCTATTAGAGGGAAAACATAAAACACACACACACACACACACACACACACACACACACACACACACACACGATCACAATTAATTCCAGAATCTTGGGGATATAGGAATGTCTACACCAAATTCTAGGTCAATTCAGTCTCCTTGATTAAGAAAATACTGACTGACTTCCCGCTCTGAGCCAGGCAGAATGCTGGGGATGCAAGGGGACTCACCTGAATCATAAGCAAGGATGGAAATTTATTTATGCTAGATTGAAAGTTTGTAGTGCTTTACGGAATAACCGAAAAACCCTGTTATTAGCTAAATAGGATAAAAGACAACTCTGAGCCTTGTATAAACACTTGATCGTCTGTTTCTGCATGCTTATTTCCTAAAACTCAAAGATGTGGCACAATCCAAAAGAAGCCTCAGGCTCTGCTACTGCATCCCACCTAAGGGTCTCCTAACTCTTCTGCTTGGTTGGATTTCTTGCCAATCACTATTCTGATAGTAATACCCATCTTCTCTCTGTAGTCTGTAACTCTTGTCTAAAATAGGTTTATTTATCTTTGTGGTCACCAGTGTTCCTGGGACTTAAAATATTTTCTTTTTCAAAGGGTACCTCCTTTCTGATATTCAGTTTTCACTTGCATTTCCTACCTTTATTGTTAAAAGCATCTGTAAAGTTTACAGGTTATATCTTTTTGTTTTTAGTAGTTTTTTTTTTTAAGATAGTTTTTCCCTCCTCAGAAAGTAGAGGTTATAAAGTCACTTGTAATTATGGCTAAATCAATTTCTAAACCAATACCTAAAATAGTGTTCTAGCTCCCTACGGGCTATTGGCATTGGTTTTCTTTGTTTGATCCATGTGTGGCTTTGGTTTGGTAAGAATTTGAAGTACATGTGCATGTAAAAGTACCTAATATAAGCAACTTATCCTTGAGGAGGATTAAACAAAATGCCCCATGTGAGGTCACCAGTGCTATGTTTAATGGTCTTGCTCGGGAAGAATCATGGCATCCATAGCTCAGTATCATGGAGGTTCAGATGATAATTAGGAAAGGCCACTTCTCACCAACTGGAGTTTAAAAATGTTTTCAGGCATCCCATTCTAAATTAGTTTATTATTGGAGCTTTTTTTCTAGAAAATAAAATGAGAAAATACTGAACATAAATATGACCTGATGTATATGCCTGTCATTTTCTACTCAAAATATGTTTTGTTATGAAGAGAACTGTATATAAGAATTTTTATATGTCTAGTCCTCAGATACTTGATATTGATCCATTTCTATTGCCATTGTGAATGGATGAACTTTTTAAAACCTTTAAAAAAAATTTTTTTAAGCTTATTTATTTTGAGAGAGAGAGTGTGCATGAGAGTGGGGGAAGGTCAGAGAGAGAGGGAGAGACAGAACCCCAAGCAGGCTCTGCACTGTCAGTGCAGAGTCTGACTCCGGGCTTGAACTCATGAACTGTAAGATCATGACCTGAGCTGAAATCAAGAGTCGGACACTTAACTGACTGAGCCACCCAGGCACCTCTAGAATTTTTTCTTAATGAGGCTTATTTCTAGTTGGATATATTGGGATTATATCTAATGCTTGCTAAGTGCTCAATAGATTATTTGATGAATGTATGAATGAATGTACAAATGAACTTGAAAGTAGAAAAATAAAACTAATTCTGTGCTTTGTCTCCATGAATAATTTATAGAACTAGACAATTTGTATTAGTCTCAGAGGTTGAATCTAGTAAGGACAGGGATAAGGTTTAAGCACATCCAGAACAATACATGTAGGGTGAGGGTGAGGTCATGAGAAATGTACAGTGCATTATTGAGGACTTATTCTATACCCACACTATGCTACAAACTTCCACAGTTGTTATCCTCTCTAAATCACACAATAGCCTTATAGACGAGGCGTCACTTGCCTTATTTTATAAGAGAAGGTATTAGTGGCTCCACAAGTTAGGTAAATACCCAAAATTACATAGCCTACAAGTGGTAGAACCAAGATTTAAACTTTTAAAACCATAGCTAGTGATCTTATGAGGATGGCCATCTTATGAGGATGGGCTTGTCTGGATTTCAATGTTGTTCTGTTGAAACACAATGGAATCCCCACAGCTGTAAGGTGAGTTCAAGCATGAGAAAGAATAAAGAAATATTGCATAAAGATTTCATTTGGCAGGGAACTATAGGGATTTAGAAATACAAAGTAGCCTAAAAGATATGAATTCCAGACCAATTCATTTCATTTACTCATTTATGATATATTTATTCATTCAGTAAATATTAATTTGGTATTCTTCAAATACAATGAGCCCATACTACCCACACCTGACTTGTCTTGGGTGCCTCTCTGGTACCATGTTGCATTTTCTTTGGCTTTCCAAAGTGAACCTTCGTTTGCAGGTTTTATCCTTGAATCCATTCACTAACACTTAGATGATAGTTTCCTTCTTGATTTGCAGCCAGGGGCATCCCAGTTAGTGAGAGAGGCTGGTGTAAAGGGGTATGAGGAGCCAAAGGAGGTAATATTTCTCCATTTCTGCTGATAAGGCCACCCAACCAAGTTCTCCTGAGGCTATGGTAATCTGGAAGTCTGTCTCTCATTTATTATCTGCAGAATCTAGAAGCTCTGTGGCCATATTGCTAAGATAAGCTAATGAGAGTATATTACTCAATAACAGATGCTGATCTGTCTAATCTTTCTTTGGTATTGGAAGGTGTCCTAGAATACCAGGTGTTAGAGGTAGGTTTTCTTGTCACTTGTGCAACCACTTGCATGTGCATTAAGTACATGAGGTAACAGGTGAAATACCTAAATCAGTTTAAAAGTCAACCAGTTAACTGTGAGTATAACAGAAATAGAATGAGCTTTGAAAATGCCAAAGTTCTATAACATATTTGTTGCTATTGGGAGTCCTTCATGATGACTTCAATGGATGGTTACGTCACAATTAGTAGATATTCAAATATCAAAGACTTTCTTATGGGCAGCGGAGTGGCATAAGGCAGTGCTTCTGAAACTGTAATATGCCTATAAATCCCCTGAGGATCTCCTTAAAATGCAGGTTCTGATTCAGCAGGTCTAGGGTGAAGCTTGAGATTCTGCATTTATAAAAAACTCCCAGTGTTGCTGTTGCTGCTGCTGGTTCATGGACCACACTTTGTAGCATGGATATAAACTTGAGAGTATTATCATCCTGCAATTCATGGGAATTTATGAAACATTCTATTTTAAAATATACACATGCATGTGTTGCAGGATTCATGGTATGTAATCAAATTATTTTTGTCTTTCTGCCCCTTTAAAATTCATTCAGTAATCACTGGTTCCCTTGGATGAAAATTTCTCCAGACCCTGTGACTTTTCTTCTCATGCTTAGGTCATAGATCATCCCACTGTCAATTAAGATCACGAAACAGGCTCAATTCAATAATTAGATTTGGGGGCCCAGGATATTAGCCAAGCTCTGGCCTTAATTTAACAGGAAAATCTCCTTTGGCCCAGCCTGGGACTGTTTTCCCTGCAGTCTGCCCTGGAAAGAGGCTCTCATTAGACTTTATATAGCCACTTTGGGCCTTTTGGTTTAAAGCAGATTTTTTCCTCATGGAGTACTTTTGTGGCATCTTCCCAGGTGCTGGAGATCTCCTTCTTCTAGTGCTCCTGTTGCTGGCTGGCTAAGCTATTTGGAATTCTGGTAGCCACTTGCTCCTACTGCTTTGTATCCTGGGAATTTGTCCTCACCTCCAGCTTCTTGCTACTGGGCCAGACTCTAATCAGCTGTCTACCTCTGGTCCACACGAAACATACTAGTGTCCTGTTGCCTGAAGAACTCTGAGAATGAGGTGGATCTACCTCCAGAGCAGTTATCCAGGCGTCCCTAGTCCTCTAGATCCCTTGAGTAGAAAGCAAATTGCAGGCCTGGGGTCCCCAAAGTACAGCAACATTCCCCAAGCAACATTCAGGATGTCCCCGAGCAACATTCAGGATGGCCAAGTGGACCTATCTGAATCCTTAATATAGAGTGGGGTGGTGGACTATTAATAAGGCAACAGCTCTTTTTAGAGTGTTCCCTTCACAGATATCCCTTCTCCTTTCTTTTCAATTCTTTCATATTCTCAAAGTAGGCCAGAGGGTTCAGAAGTCATGGAATAGATTCTCAGAAGAAATTTCCTTTGAAATTCTTTATATGGTAGTTTGGCCCTTCACTTTTAAGTGTCACTCTTGTTATTGTAACAGAATGTCAAGGACCTAAGTTTCTCAAGTGCTACATACCCTGAGGTGGGCGGGGGGCAGGGATACATTTCCCCCATTTTGCAGGTGAAGATACTGAAGCACAGAGAGATTAAGTAAAAAATGCTGGTGTGAACATAAGAAGCTTTACTCCTGAGTTGGTAGTCTTAATTCCTCTGGTAGAATACTTTCAAATATTTGAAGGCAATATAATGTTTTATCCAAAGGAGAAGGTTAAAAAGCAAGTGGTAATTCAGACCTGCAGAGTGAAATCTTTGGATAACATTTTTGGCTGTAGGTATTAATTATCATTGTCTTAAAAGACATGTATGTGGATTGCATTTCCTAAAGTGTGTTCCATGAATCCACGATTCCTTCAACCATTCAACATACTGCATCTTACACAGGACAGGGCATTCTGTCCCTTTTGAAGATTTACAGTCTATTACCATTATAAATTCTAGGAAATCCTATAGAAAAGTCTATTTAACCCCAAATTATTTGATATTAGGTTTTTTTAGTTTGCCCCCCCCCCTTTTTTTTTTGGTAACACCAAAATTGTTTGGAAGCTCCAGAAAATTGGCTTTTGGGAATTTTGTAATGGATCCGTTGATTAATTAAGATATGCATGAAGGTGCATCTACTGATTCCATGTTCTTCTTCCTTTGGTTGTAAAGAATATTTACTCTGCAGTTATGTTTTGCAGTAATTTGAAAGATTTCCTCAAGCACATTTTAATTCCTATTTGCAACTAAGCCCCTTTATTAAATAACATTGAAAATAACAGTAAGAGTGTTAACATCCATTTGTGCAAAATGAAATTGGTACAGTGACTGTCAACCTTGTCTGCCTCATAACTACCTGGGAAGCTTTTAAATATCTGATGCTCAGATCACACCCCAGGCCAATTAAAGCAAGAATCTCTGGGAGTAGAACCCAAGTATCCATACTTCCCACAGTCATATGATTTGACCTTCCCACAGTCATATGATAAATAATCTAGATACTTAGGTGTACTCCAACTAACTCTCTGAAAGGAAGAGTAAATAATCTACTACCAACAGATATAGTCTGGTCAAAATAAAATGGTTAAAACATGTAAGACTTTCTTTTTTTTAAAAAACTAAATGCATGCTATTTAACACTTCCACATTATGGCAATTACAAAGATATTCCTTATTGAGGTTTTGTAATTTATGATCTTTGATGTTAGCCCCCTCTTCATTTCGCTCTCATTTGTCAATTTTATATTTCCAAACTGCACTCTACTGAAAATAACGAAATTAGATCAATATAGTTATGTTAATGGATGTAATATGCAGCTCATTTGAAAGAGTATGGCAATACATATTTTCATAAGTTCTACATTACTCAACTCATTGACCAGAAATGTGTTAATGATATAATACTGGTATTTTGAATGTCTGAGAGTTCCGTTGATGGCACCTTAGAGATAAAAAACCTACTTAACGTGCATGAAACTAGAATGAATGACTGCACTGAATATATTTAAATTATCTTTAATGTCCTGTTTTTAACAGCACATTTTATTCAAACTCATTGACTATTATTCCTGGAACTTAAATAAATCAACTGTGCATTTTTGTTCATCTTGGCTCACACAATTTCATGTCATTTTGTTTGAATAGTGAGTTTAATTTTGTTTGCCAAATAAAAGAAAAACAAAATCATGGGGCTATAAAAAACACAATGCCGGAATCATGTGATTTAATAAGAACAAGCCAGGGGTAAATTCTTACTTGGTATTTTCTTCCTTCCAATCTCAGACACACACTTCATTGCTTTCCCCTTTGGCCTTTGCTCTTATCATGTATTGTTTCTTGTTTCAAGATTTACATTTGTAGTGGGAAAACCAATACTGATGGTTTCTATGTAGTGAGGAACTGCCAAGATATCTTTGCAGTATCTTTAGGAAACAGAAATCTATCCGATGTTTTCTCCCTGAGAAGGCAGTAGTCATGAGATGGAAGGAGGTAGGAATTTAAAAGAATTGCTTGTTGGAATATTTGAACGAGGGTGAGGATACAGAAGGAGTCTTGTTGGACAGAAAATGGATTTGTATAAATGGCAGACTACTTGTCAATCTATAGAGAAGCCAAGGATTAGCAACAAAAGATATTAACACTTAAACTTTATATTAATCAAAAAATAGAGAAACTAAGGAATCCTGGATACACCCATACATTGAAAAAATCATTTGTAAATTTCAGAATATGAACTGCCTTCCTAGGGACTATTATCTAAATATCATCTGCCTAAAAAGAACACATTTTAATTGGACCTCAATTGGCAAGTTCTTCCCCACTCCTTTTCCCTTTGTGAAGATGTTTCAACGGGCAGTATGGGAGAGTGCAGTTTTGAAAGGGGAAACGGTGAGCAAACACTGTTACCTGAATCTTACCCCTGTGACACAGACAACTGTTTTCATATAATTCTTCCTAATTGTAGTTTACTAGTCTAAAGGGCATTACTGAGCTGGTTTCATTTATTTTTTCTATTTAATAAAAATACATGAAAGCACGAGAAAGGAAGTTTGAAGTTGCTAGAATGAGTTCTAATTTCTCCATAAATAGGTTGGAACTAACTGGAGCCTGTTTCAACAATTGTCAAGGTGAGATGCCATCTAATGTTGCAGAGATCCAAAACTATGAATTAGCCTAGAGCTAGATAGAGCACATTTGCTTAAACCAATGGTGACACCTGGTGGCTGGATATGCTAATGACTTTTTTTAGATGCCTTCAAGTTTTCCCAGAGCTTGGTAAGGCTGGTTTTTTAAAATGGCTGCCTTTTCATTGAGATAATGGTCCAAGGGCCAAACGGAGGTCTTCTAGTTCAGATTTTGTGTCTCTAATTTATTTTTTATATTATGAGTTTTTTTTTAATTATGATTAAGGAGGTGAATAAACAACATATTTTTCAGTGAATGATAATTTGATAATCTTTTAAATGCAGTACTATAAACAGAGCTCTTGTGTCTTACCCGCCCCCCGGGCATGGAGGATTATGCGGCTGTCATACAACTGTCTCCATTAGTGCAGGCTGTTAAAAAGCAAACTGAAGCGTATTAAAAATTTTAAGAGTTTATTTGTGCAAAAATCAATTTGAATCATAAGATTTCAGCCAGGACAAACAGTAACGATTCCTGGCAGTATTAAACAACCCTGTGGATGCAAAAGGTGATCCCAAAGAGGGTACAAAAGATAATATCCTCTCAAGATCCAGAGTCTCTACAAAAGATAACCCAGGGGGGAAAAAACCCTCAGATCCACTGAGATCTGGCAATAGTTAGTAGGACCCTAGAAGCAAGTGGAGTGCAACCCACATTTGTCAGCTGTATCTAGTTGCAAATGGGAGGCAACATTTCTGTTTGGCCATATTTTGGCCATAACCTGATGGCTGACAAACCAAGTTCTCATGACAGAAAATGAGGCAAATAAGGTAATAGCTGTTCTGAGGAAGGATTAACAACCAATGGGCACTTGAGAGCAAACTGACCAGTCACAATGCAAAGATTTTTTTTCCCTGCCAATCTGAATTTGTAAAAGAATGATATGATGGGTGCCTGGGTGGCTCCATTGGTTAAGCTTCAGACCTCAGCTCAAGTCACGATCTCCTGGTTCTTGGGTTTGAGCCCCACCGTTGGGCTCTGTGGTGGCAGCTCAGAGCCTGGAGCCTGCTTCACATTCTGTGTCTCCTCTCTCTCTGCCCCTCCCCTGCTGGCACTCTGTCTCTCTCTCAAAAATAAACATTAATAAAGATAAAGAAGGACATGAAATTTTACCTTCCTTTCTGGATCAGGCACCACAAATAGACATCTGGGAGAGCTGACTGGTAAGAATACTTACTCTTCTGCTGGCTTCTGCCAGTTTTCCAAGGATCCTGGCTGCAGGCTTTGGAGGGAGTGGAATGTCCTGGTCACCAGAACCTGTAGAGGAGGAAAAATAATTTTTCCTCTACCTTTTACAGTGAGTACCTGGCTGAGACACCTTTATCTCTATGGCACCTCAAGACTTATCTAGGTTTAAGGTTCTCCACTGGCCACTGAATTTCAAGATAATGGTTGGTAAGGTTATCCTGCTTGTTCAGCCTTAAAATTTTGTTCACCTGAGGCCTCATACTAGACTCAGTTCAGTTTAAGTTGGTTCCAGCCTGACTTCAGACCTAATCCGGTTTCGAAGAGAGGCCCAGGCCGTGAATGCACCTGGTCCGGTTTCCAGGTGGGACCCAGGCCGTCCCCGGAGCCGGTCCGGTTTCCAGGTGGGATCCAGGCCGTCCCTGAACCCGGTCTGGTTCCCAGGTGGGACCAAGGTCGTCCCTGAACCCGGTCCGATTTCCAAGTGGGACCCAGGTCGTTCCTAGAGCTCATCCGGTTCCCAAGTGGGAGACAGGCTGTCCCTGAACCTGGTCTGGTTCCCAGGTGGGACCCAGGCCGTCCCCGGAGCCGGGCCGGTTTCCAAGTGGGACCCAGGCCGTCCCTGAACCCGGTCCGGTTTCCAAGTGGGACTCAGGCCGTCCCTGAACCAGGTCCGGTTTCCAAGTGGGACCCAGGCCGTTCCCGGAGCCGGTCCGGTTTCCAGGTGGGACCCAGGCCGTCCTCGGAGCCGGTCCGGTTTCCAAGTGGGACCCAGGCCGTCCCCGGAGCCGGTCCAGTTTCCAGGTGGGACCCAGGCGGTCCCTGAACCAGGTCCGGTTTCCAAGTGGGACCCAGGCCGTTCCTAGAGCTCACCCGGTTCCCAAGTGGGACCCCGGCCGTACCCGGAGCCGGTCCGGTTTCCAAGTTTGATGCAGACTGGCTCCAGCTGGTTCTTGGACCTCCAAGTCTGAAGGCTCCTGACAGAAGCTGTCCTAGAGGGACTTACCGTGTCCTCCAGAGACAGCAAGAACGCTGCGCCTTCAAGGAGCTCAACAGGTACCTGTGTCCTGGGGCTCCTGGGGCTGTTGGGAGTGTCCTTCAGGTCCCTCTTCTGACCTGGAGCTGGTAAAAGATAAACTGAGGCGCGTTACAAATTTTAATTGTTTGAGCAAAAAATGGATTCAAATCAGACAGCTTCCAATCTAGCCGATAGAAGGGAGCTCCAAGGAGCTGCACAAACTGAAAGATTTTTATACGTGGAGGGCACGGGAACCAGGAATTTATACCAAGCAGAAAGGCTTTGGCTCTGGCAGGATCGCTTTCCCTATGCTGATCAGGTAATTCCTGATTGACTGGTTTAAGAATGCATTCCTGGGAGAGCCTAAAGTGTAAGTAAGTGAAGTTTTGGTTTGGTTCCTTCCGGACAGCTCTTAGTTTCTACACAGGAATGAATGAGTGAGCAATGCTCAATATTCCTGCCTCCCCCTGCCCCCTACCCCCCTCACCCCCACCATTTAATAGCCACAGTTTATGGTGTGTGGAATCTTGAAATTCCCCTAGTGCAGAGTGACCACCACCTCCAGCTTTGTCCTTCTCCATGCTATCTGGTTTATTCTGAATTCCCTCCTTTTCCAGTCTCGGTCGTAGTGGCCTGTTTTTTATTTCGTTTTGTTTTCATACATTTAACATTTACAGTGATCCTCTCTATTAATCTGTCTATTGCTGTTTTTTCGCCCATGATCTAAGATAAGAAACTTGAAACTCAACACATTTGAAGAAATTTCCGTGAAGTGTGCGTCTTCACAACATGTCCAAATGGTCTTAAGTCTGGAAGGGTGAGACCCTCCCTACCCAATTCCTCCTCTTCAGCTCCTTCTTAACTACTGTCTGTAGTTTTAGGATTGTTTGTGGATAAGAAAGTGGATCCAACAAGAGAGAATGTGGAGAGCGTCTCTTTCCTCTATACCCTTGTCCACTGTGGCTTATGAAACAGGAAGTAGAGTTATAGGCAGGTGTGTATTCAGTTTAGTTTCCCCCAGGAACACTGACAGCTGGTTCAAACAGAAATCTGAATTATTTATAAGAGACTGTAGCAAAATATTTACTTTAGGAACTCTTGCCATTTTAGGCCAGAATCATTTATAGTGTCTATTATTTAGAGCTGCAGTTGGCTTTACTATCATTTATTCATTCGTAAATTGAGTCAGTGAGCCTTTAATTCTGCAGATACTGTAGGAATGAACCAGATTAGGTTATATTCTTAAGCAATTTAGAAGTCACAGTTAATTTGATAGACTTAACCATTGTACTTTTAAAATATTGCTTCCTCATTTGTGTTCCCCTATATAGTCTAGGAGAGGATGAATTCTGGAACACACAGCAGTGGCATAGAGGATGGCCTGTTACTGCTTCCCAAATTCTGGGGTATGCATGTGCCAGCACAGGTGCCTGTCACACAGTAGATGTTCTGTGTATAGTTATGTAATTGTTGTATAATTGTTAAACTGACTGCCTGAGTGAATATGATGATGCCATCGGCATGCTTGAAATCTTCTAAGGGCCTCATGTTGTGCAAACAATAAAGTCCCGTCTTTGACTCTGACCTTCAAGCCCTGCTTATCTTTCAGACCTCCCTCATGTAGCCCCATCTGCACTGGTGGATTTTTTTTTTTTTTTACAAAATTTTTTTTCAATGTTTTGTTTTTGAGAGAGAGAGAGAGACAGACCATGAGTGGGGGAAGGACAGAGAGAGAGGGAGACACAGAATCTGAAGCAGGCTGCAGGCTCTGAAGTCATGAACCATGAGATCATGACCTGAGTTGAAGTTGGACGCTTAACCGACTGAGCCACCCAGGTGCCTCTGCACTGGTGTTTTTAAAATCTCTCCTATATGAGAACTTTTGCACATATTTTCCCTCTGTCTGGAATACTCTTTTCTCTGTCCTTCTTTGGGTCCCAGTTCAAATGTCTTGTTCTCAGAAAGGCCTTCACTGACTTCCCTATTTGACTTTTTTAAAGTTTATTTATTTTGAGAGAGAGAGAGAGAGAGAGGGAGCATGCATGAGCTAGTGGGGGAGGGACAGAGAGAGGGAGAGAGAGAATCCCAAGCAGGCTTCATGCTGTCAGCGCAGAGCCCTATGAGCCCGAAGTGGGGCTCAAACTGTGAGATCATGACCTTAACTGAAATCAAGAGTCAGCTGCTTAACCTAGACTGAGCCACCCAGGTGCCCCCGACCTCCCTATTTAAGTAGGTTCCTCTACTATTCTCCATGTCAGAACCTTGTTTGTTGCTGGTGTCGCATTTACCTCAATTTTTAATAATTTAATATTTAATATAGTTTAAAAATCTTATTTGCTTTTTTCCCCCAGACTGCTATCTCAGGGCCTGCCTATTGTAGATACTACAGAGAGAGCAATATAGCGATAGGGCAATGCATAAGTAACCATGAAGTGAGAGTACTATGTGCCTTTTTTAAATGGTTGGAGTGAATATATGGGTAAAACCAATTTTTTTCTTTGCAGTATAGACCTCAGATTTTTCTCTAATCTTCTGGGGTTAAGTGTTCTGTAATCTTCTGAAGGGTTAACAAAATTTTTGTGAGTCTGTGGGTCACATATTTCTGGTTTCCTTTTTTTGTAGATAATCTCTCAGCTTTTATAGGCTTCACTTTGTAGAAGCAAACATACTGTTACTTTGTTGTGGCAACCTGGACGGACTAAGACACCATGTTCTCATGTGCTGCACTGACATCTCCAGCCCCCATCATCTCTGGCCTAGACTATTCCTGCCCTCCTACATTTGCTCCTTCACATTGCAGCCAGAGTGAACTTTATAAATAAATCAGTTCTGTAGTCTGTCCTAGTTACTATCCTGGCCATGTTATGTACAGGCATGTGAGATGATATGTTCTGAAATCTCTCTGGGTCTCAGTTTCCTCAGTTTACTATCCAAAAAATAAGGATAGTAAAGCATCTATTTTATAGGCTTGTTACAAATTTTTTTTAATGTTTATTTATTTTTGAGAGAGAGAGAGACAGGATGTGAGTGGGGGAGGGCAGAGAGAGAGGGAGAGCCAGAATCCGAAGGAGGCTCCAGGATCTTAGCTGTTAGCACAGAACCTGAAGCAGGGCTTGAACTCACAGACTGTGATATCATGACCTGAGCCAAAGTTGGACACGTAACTGACTGCGCCACCCAGGCACCCCTCGGCTTGTTTAAATGATTAAGTGAGGGGCGCCTGGGTGGCGCAGTCTGTTAGGTGTCCAACTCTTGATCTCCGCTCAGGTCATGATCTTGCCATTCGTGAGTTCAAGCCCCACATCAGGCTCTGTGCTGATGATGTGGAGCCTACTTGGGGTTCTGTCTCTCTTTTTCTCTGACCCTCCCCCGTTTGCACTCTCTCTCTCAAAATAAATAAACTTAAAAAAATAAATGATTAAATGAGTGCATATTTGTGAAACACAGTAGTCTAAGTACATAGCACTATATCTGAAGTTTTAAGATATAAGAAAACTCCCACTGCTTCTCATTACACTTAAGTAAAATCCAGACTCTTTACCATGAATCTCTAAGGCTCTACATTATCTTGTTTCCTGCCTCCCTCTTCACACTGGCTGCTTATGACTTCTCCTTGCTCACTTTTCAGCCACATGGACCTTTCTTCTGCCTTCTGGTTTTAAAACCTGCTTTTACCGTAGCCTGGAATATTTTTCCTCCAGATCTGTGTTTACTTCTGTCCTTGCCAATTGAGATCTCTGTTAAAACATGGCCACTTCTAAGAAACCTTTCCTGACCACCTTATCCTTCACACACCCCTAATTGTACTCTATTCCTGTATAGCTGTTGTTTTTTCCTTAACAGTTGCCATAATTATGTTATAAATTGGTTTATTTACCTGTTTACTTCCTGTCACCCAAACTCCTAAGATATCTCCATGATATCAAGCACTTTGTCTGTCTGGTTTACCTTTGTTTTCCCAGCATATAGAACAGTGCCTGGCACCTAGTAGGTGCTTCACCAATATTTGTCAGATAAATTGCCAAACAGTCTCATAAATGCACTTCTCCATATGGTAGAATTATTGCCATTTCATTATTCTTGGCTAATGCACGAAATCTATGGAATAAACTAATCTTCTTAAATTAACTATAAGCACTTAGCTGGGATTAAGCAAATTCTAAACTTACATGATTATAGTACAGGGAATTGCTTTGACCTCTCATAGTTGCATGTTTAAGGGATTTTTTTTTTTGTATTTTCAATGCCCTGAGTTAATTAAATAGGTCTGTAGTGTAATTTTTTTCAGTTGATACCACTTTTATTAAACCATTATGTAAAAATGGTATCTCTGGTCTTCCCTGATAGATGCGATTTAAGTTCCTTGGGATAGTTGAAGAAGATAAAGAAGAAAGGAAATAAGACTGGGACTTAGAAATAAGACTTAGAGCCTAACACACTTTGAGGAATGTAACTTCTGATTCATGTCACATTTTATCAGTTTGGTAAGAATGGGGAATAGTGATAGCCCACTGCAGCATTGCATACAAAATTATAGAGGAATATGGAGGAGGGAGACATTCATTCTGACTGCATGGGTCTTTGGACATAATAGTGGTGAGATTAATTAGAATAAATGAGATAATCATGAGTCCTCCACCTCAAATTCTATAGTGTGGCACTGAGATAGCAATATTAGCATCATGTATGTACTTGAAGGGCTTTCTACAGTGAACTCTGTATTTTTGGAAAAAAATCAATTTCTATAAATAATCATAATCTTTTAGAGTTTTGCTTTGGTTCTAGTTTCTTATTTCTTTTTTTTTTTTTTCAACGTTTTGTTTATTTTTTGGGACAGAGAGAGACAGAGCATGAACGGGCGAGGGGCAGAGAGAGAGGGAGACACAGAATCGGAAACAGGCTCCAGGCTCCGAGTCATCAGCCCAGAGCCTGACACGGGGCTCGAACTCACGGACCGCGAGATCGTGACCTGGCTGAAGTCGGACGCTCAACCGACTGCACCACCCAGGCGCCCCTCTAGTTTCTTATTTCTATAGCTACACTTTGTGTTTTTTTAAACGTATTTATTTATTTATTTATTCATGCATGTATTTATTTATTTAGAGAAAGAGTGTGGGCAGGGGAGGGGCAGAGAGAGAGAATGCCAGGTAGGCTCCATGCTGTCAGCTCAGACCCCGACATGGGGCTCAATCCCACGAACTGCGAGATCATCACTTGAACCAAGATCAAGAGTCAGCCACGTAAACGACTGAGCCCCCCAGGTGGAATGAAACTCATCACTTGGTGGAAAATGAAAGGTAGAAATCTGATGGTTTGTTTTTAGGTAGTGTTACAATGTTCCTGCTTCAAACCCATTTCCTCAGATTGGTGTCATCATATTATCTTGCCATCAGAATGGCTGCATCGAAGCAGCTTTATCAATAGATCATACCCTCAAAATAAAGAGCAGGCACATTACCTCAATACAAGAGTAGTTGTTATACCATCTGCCCTTGCAAATATGCCTCCATGACATTCATGCCAATTAAATCAAGTGCATTAGAAGTCAGCAATGACTTAATTCCATGTCTGGCACATTAACAGCTGTGTGTTTATACATCAGTTATAAGAATAGGAGTACTAAACTATAGAAGTAATCTAGGTGGCACTTTCTAAACAACGTAGATCAATTTAAAGTGGATTCACTGTAGCAAGTTATGTATAGTGGAATAGTAACATCAGACCTGTAATTAATGTCCACAAAAGGAGCGGTACATGACAAGAGTAAAATATCTGGATTGAATTATTAAAATTCTTCAGATGAATCAATTCAGTTAACATTTATTTGAGTGTCTACTGTGTATTAGGCATTGGGGGTAGAGCAGTGAACAAAACAGACAACAAATTTCCCCACCTTTATGGAGCTCTCCTTTCTGCTAGAGGCTCAGTTAAAACACTGAGAGTTAAATTTGTCGTGTGTTAGAAAGTGATAAGTTCTAGGAAGAAACATAATGCAGGAAAGGAGATTTCACTTCTGTCAGCAAATTCTGATGGTTTTATTTGTAAAATATATTCAGAATCCAAGCACTTTTGCCACTTCCACCTGCTCAGGCCAACCCACTAAGATTATATCAAGGGCAGAATAATGCAGTAGCCTCCAGATTGATCGCTCTGTTTTAACGTGGCCCTTCACAGTTTATTGTTAATACAGCTTCCAGAATCATCCTGCTAAAAAGAAAACTTAGATAATTTATGTCCTCTAAACTCTCCAGTGGTCACCCAAAGTAAATAGTCAAGTCTTTATAATGCTATCAAATCCCTGAATTATCTGGCCTTTGCTTTCTCTTTAGGTTCATCTCTTCTTAATCTTTCCTCTTCTCCAGCCCTCCTGGACTACATGCTGTTCCTTGAATACTGCATCTCCTGCTTTAGGGCCTGTGTTGTTGCTGTCTCTCTGCCTAGAAATCATTGTATTTATCCTTTTTCTTTGGACATCATGATTCTCAAGTCACCTCTGGTCCTTACAGGAAACAGTCCATTCAAATTGGGTAATTTGAAGAGAGTTTTGCGGATGTATGAGCAGGGTGTGGGAAAAGCACTGAGTGCAATGCCATCGAGAACCAGAGGTGAGGTGAGGGGACTGAGTTATCAGGACATAGACATGGTGAGGCTATGTGAACAGGGCTGCCAAGGCCTTTGGTGGGAAGATGCAGCTAGCCTGGGGGGACCCCTCAGGGAGGGAGGTGGAGGAATAACTACCCTGACCTCACTGCGTGGCATTGGAACCCACTGGAAGCCAGTGGATAAGGCAGCCTTTTTAGCTTTATGGCAACACAGTAAACAACAATATCCTTTTTCATCTCTCATACTAGGAAAGATGAAAAGATCAACAATATATAGTTTGTCAAACAAAACAAAGCAAAACAGAACTTCTTCTGCAAAGAAGATTATAGGGGCTTCTCTGTGTGCGTTTGTGTTTGCACCCTCCACTCCCTCCACCTGTTGTGATTTTTTATGGAGGGCCACATGGTGATTAAAGATGCGTTTAGCATTTGGTAGTTTTGGATCAGCCTATTTAATTCAGACATTCTTTATCCTCTATTGTCCTCCCCTCTCAACAAGCCTATTAGGTGCCAAGAACTATGTTAGAAGTTGTTGGGAAGACAGGCTTGTTTTGGAAGAACTTACGATGTAGTTAGGGACATAGGACAAACCCATGATAGTGAGCAAATCAAGATGATAGATGGTTATGCATGTGGTAGGGTGGAGTTCCAAAGATGGCTGTCGTTGAGGACTTGGTGCAGTGGGGAGTTTCTTTGGAGGGGACAGTGTAGGGGAGCTGTACTGTGAAGTTCCGTGGGGGAGAAAGGAAAGCCTTCTAGGTGACCAGACTAAGCACAAATGTGATATTTGGAGTCTAGATATCTGGGGCACTGGCCAGAACAAATATTACCCAGTAAGCAAGATGGAACCAGAGATGATCTCAAATGTCATTAGGGGAAAATGTTATAGAGCAGGTCACTGGGGAATGAGGTAGGTTTACTTTTTCATTTGTTGCCCTAACAAATCTGGAAGAAACATCATGGAAGAAATAAGAAAAATTCCTAATGTTGACTTTCTTGATTAACATAGAATCTTTAAAGGTGACCAAGTGAATCTAATAATTTTTGTTAGTTTTTCTAACTGCTGAAATGCAAAAAAGATGTGGACTTAGAATTGAAATAATGAGATTGGTGGATTTACATAAATTAATATGGTTATAGGAATTTAATTGATTCAAACACCTTCCTGAGACTGAATAATTAACTGATAGCTAAAATAAAAATAGAAATTCGTAGTATCACTGCACTCAGGGATATGGAAACAATTGTGATGTATTACAAGGGTGGGATTTTTAAATAAGTCTTTACAGGGGTTCCTGGGTGGCTCAGTCAGTTAAGCGTCCGACTTCAGCTTAGGTCATGATCTCACACTTCATGAGTTCGAGCCCTGCATCAGGCTCTGTGCTGACAGCTCAGAGCCTGGAGCCTTGGGTTCTATGTCTCCCTCTCTCTCTGCCCCTCCCCTGCTCATGCTCTGTCTCTGTCTCAAAAAGAAGTAAAAACATTACAAAAAAAATTAAATAAGTCTTTACAAATAATTGTCTGTAAACAATTGCTTTGTAAACAATTCACCATTGACCAAATGCACCAATATAGTATGTTATTCATGTAAAGTAAGTTCTCTGCTTTTTTGTGTTTTGTGTTCTCAGGGTTTCTTTCTATAAAGAAATTTCAGTGCCCTTACTTTGTGCTTTCTTAAATTTCTTTTTGGCTGAATTCAAAATGCTTCTTTTTTTCCATCTGTGCCATTAGTTGATTTATCAAGTCTACCAGCCTGTGTTTCGAAGAAAGAATGAAGTTTACAAACTGGGGGTTAACCCCATCACAATCACCAATAAATGCAGAAGGTGGAAAGAAAAGAACCTTTGTTTAGAGCCTTCTATCTACCAAGTCCTTTTATATGTGTAAACTTACTGCTGTTTTTTATATGTGTGATCTTAACTGCTATTCATAGCAACCTAGATGGAGAGTTAATGTATCATCTCCATTTTAAAATGTGAGGAAACTGAGGCTCATAGAGGATAATTGACTAATGTCAGACAGTTTTGAAATGATAGATCTGGGGTCTGGACCAGGGACCATCCAGTTCTTTATCTTTATTTTAATACAATCTTTATCATTATTTTAATATAATCTTTATTTTAATATAATCTAACTTTGCTGAATTAATTCTTAGAAGCTCACAACACTTTTTTTTAAATGTTTCTTTATTTTGAGAGAGAGGGAGAGCAGGGGAGGGGCAGAGAGAGAGAGAGAGAGAGAGAGAGAGAGAGAAAACGCCAAGCAGGCTCTGCACTGTCAGTGCAGCTCCAACTTGCGGCTCCATCTCCAAAACTGTGATATCATGACCTGAGCCGAAATCAAGAGTTGGCTGCTTAACTGAAGTACCCAGGTACTTCATACAACACTTTTTATTAGAATGTCACAAATACTTCATAGACAATGATGCCTCTTATCTCAAGGAATACTAAAGCCATGCAAAACTATGGAACTACATATATTTCCTACTCTCAGACTCAGAAAGGAATTAGGGCTAATGCCTAGGTTTTCTGAAATCATCTAGAAAGTGAGAAGGAAATGACAGAATACAGTAAGGGGAAATTCACCTTCTTCCATTCTTTTTCTCAATTTCTTTTTCCTTTGAGAGCCTCAATTTTTTTTGGTTATGATTAATAAGCTTATCAGCTTCTGTGTATGTTACAAATTTTTGATATGGGAAGCGTGAAGCAGGCAAAGGAGAGTTTCAACTTTCCCTGGGAAGAGATTTATTCTTTTCAGCCAGTGAATCAAGTCTCTAAATCTTTTCATGTTTGAGTACTGAGTGCCTAGTCTGAGCTGACCATAGTGCAGAGGTTCTGGAAGATACTAGGGAAGATAAAGATATGGCCCCTGCCCTCAAGTTGTTTCATGCTAGGTAAGGCTTAAGACAATGCACATGAACATCCTCAAGTTTTTTGTATGTGTTTGGAAACATGGTATTATAAAAAACAAAAAGAAACAACGTCAAGTGTTACTAGAGAAGAAAGGGAAATAAATGGGATGGTATAGGATGGTGAGGTGTTTTCTCTGTTTTTCTTTTTGCTCTTTATAACTTTTTAAAAAATAGTGAAATATATCAAGTAAACCATAGGTAAAGCATAAGCATGTAGCTTAATGAATTACTATGAAACAATATTCACGTGAAAACTACCCAGATCAAGAAATATGTACAACATACCTCTTTCTTATCAAAGCCCTTTTCCTGCTCCAGAGGAGATCCTTACTGTGGTCTTTGTAGTTAGCATCTCCTTGCTTAATTTTACTTTATAGTGTTATCTATGAAGAATGCATTACCAAATACTATGAAGGCTTATTTACTTCTTTTAACCCACTTTTGAGCTTTATATAAATGAAATCGTACAGTAAGTACTCTTATGTGTATGTTTTCTTTCAACAGTATGTTTCTGAGGTTCAACTATGATGATGTGTACCATGGTTCATTAATTTTCATTGCTGTAAAATATTCCACAATCTTTTGTGCTGTTGATGGCCACTTTAAAAGATTTTGGAGTTATTATGAATAATGATGTTATAGAACATTCTTGTATGTGTATTTGAGCCCAGAATGCACATTTTTGTTGTGTGTGTATCTAGGGGTTTATCTCTAGGTCATAGGATATTTGTATTATCAACTTTATTAACAGTGCTGTTATTTTCCAGTTGTACTAATTGATACTGTCATCAGCAATGTTTGGCAGTTTTCATTCATCAGCATCCTTATAAACACTTGACATTAAATTAAAAAAAATTTAGCCATTCCATTGTCAAGTTAGTCGTATCATGTTGTGGATTCAATTTACATTTCCAAGTTTACATAATGAGGTAGCGGTGTTTTCCAATATTTAGTTTTATTCATTTGGATTTTCTCTTTTTGTACAGAGCTCTTTTAAGGCTTTTGTGCATTTTTAAGCAGGTTGTCTTTTTCTTATTGATTTATAAAAGTTTTTTTTATGTAATATGAATCTTATATTTGTTGATTATAGGTGCTACAATTAGTGTTTTCCCTCATCCCATGGCTTGCCTTTCACTTACTTAAGGCATCTTTAGATGAACAGAGTTCGTAATTGAATACAATAGGATTTACTAAGATTTTTGGCTCTCTTTTTTCTTTTTCTTTAAATTCTTTTGTTATTTTGTCCTTTGCATAATAACTTTCTATCCACAATCATAAGGATATTCTGCTATATTATTTTCTAAAAGCATTATTATTTTGCCTTTTACACTTAGGTCTAACAGATTTGAAATCAATTTTTGTGTGGTGTGAGATGGGGTCCAATTGTATTTTTTCCATATGTTGAATTGTCCAACACTATTTAGGGAAAACATGGTCCCATTCTCACTGCTCTGCAGTGGTACTTTTGTCATAAAGTGTTTATTTATATATGAGGGTCTGTTTCTATTCTCTCTGTTCTATGTTGATTTGGGTATTCTTCCGTCAATGTAACGATCCCTTCATTACCTTAGCTTTATGTCAAGTGTTGATATCCAGCAGAACAAATCTTCCCACACCTTGTTCTTTCCTTTTTGGAATGTCTAGAATATAGATTATTCTTAGACTTTAGCTTTTCCATTTAAATCTTAGAATCAGCCTGTCAGAACACACACACGCAGACACAGACACAGTCACACACACACATACACAGAAACTGTTGGTATTTTGATTGAGGTTGTGTTGAGCCTATAGATCATTTTGAAAATTAAATCTATACAACATTGATCCTTCTAAGCTATGAACATAGTAGATAATCTCTATTTCTTTAGGTCTTTCATTTTGTTCAGCAAAGTTTCATAGTTTCTTCCATAGAGATTTGCATATCTCTAGTTAGTTTTATTCCTTAGGTACTTGATACTTTTTGTTGCTTTTTCAATGATATTAAAATTTTTTTGTAATGTTTTATTTTATTTTTGAGAGAGAGAGAGACTGAGCACAAGTGGGGGAAGGGCAGAGAGAGAGGGAGACACAGAATCTGAAATAGGCTCCAGGCTCTGAGCTGTCAGCACAGAGCCCCATGCGGGGCTCGAACCTACAAACTGTGATATTATGACCTGAGCCGAAGTCGGTTACTTAACCAAGTGAGCCACCCAGGTGCCCCTACTTTTTCAATGATATTTAAAAAATTGTTTTAAATAAATATTTTTAGCAAACTATGACATCTAAACAGAAAAGTGCCCCAAACACAAGTAATGCAACTGAATGATCACAAAAATATACCCTGGTTACCATTACTTGGATCAAGAAACAGAACATTACCCATACCCCAAAAGCCATCCACATGCCCTTCCCAGTTAGATCTTCTCTCTTCCACAAAGTTATCTGCTAATCTGATTTCTGACACCGTAGGTTAGTTTTGCACATTTTTGAATTTTATGTAAATAGAAGTATACAGTATACATACTTTTTTGCTTGGCTTTGCCTCAACAATATATTTGTGATATTCATCCATGTTCTTGCATGTAGCAATAGTTTCTCTTTGCTTGTAGTTCAGACTTACCCTACCTAATAATGGTTCAGCTAACAACTCTTCATTACAAAATAGGCTCATGAAAATTTATTCCACTTTTTTTGAATAACTCCATTTTATTCAGCATAATGACTTTTTCAACCCCTGGCATACTAAATGAATATGCTCTGGGGAGTGGAGTGTTGTTTTAACATTATAATTTCAGGCAGATACATTCACCCAAATTTTCAAACAATTGTTCATACTCAAAAAATGTCACGTGGAACAAATTCTAATTGTGTGCTATATCTGCATGAACGCAAAATGTGTTATTTTTTTGGCACACCATGACTACTCACTCATACTGCTGTGTGAATGTTGTATTTCTACTTGCTTTCAAGAGATCTCATGTTTAGCCTTTATTTTCTTCTGTGTTTTATTGTGCTATTATTTTGTTTATAGGTGCAGTTTGAGTGTAAAATCCCATCCTCCCCCCTACAATTTAAAAAGTTGTTATAAAAAATGGTACAGAACGAAGAAAAAGAATGAATACAATAAACTTTATATCACATTACATTTTACGTGCAGACAATTTGCTTTAAAAATTTTTTTTTTTCAACGTTTTTTATTTTATTTTTGGGACAGAGAGAGACAGAGCATGAACGGGGGAGGGGCAGAGAGAGAGGGAGACACAGAATCGGAAACAGGCTCCAGGCTCCGAGCCATCAGCCCAGAGCCTGACACAGGGCTCGAACTCACAGACCGCGAGATCCTGACCTGGCTGAAGTCGGACGCTTAACCGACTGCGCCACCCAGGCGCCCCCAATTTGCTTTTAAATTATTGGTCATTGGGGCACCTGGATGATTCAGTCAATTGAACATCTCTTAATTTTGGCTCAGGTCATGATCCCAGGGTCATGAGATTGAGCCCTGTGTTGGGCTCTGTGTTGACAGAGCAGAGCCCACTTGGGATTCTTCCTCTCCCTCCCTCTCTCTGCCACTCTCCTGCTTGTGCTGGCTCTCTCTCAAAACAAGTAAACATTTAAAAAAATGGAAAATATTGGCTATTACTTTTATAAATATGTTTTCTTTATTCATTTGATATATTTTCTATCTATAAATATTATTTGAATCTTTATGGTTGGAATAAAATGCATCAGTTGTTTAAAATTACAACTAATAAAAATATTTTTCTTTGAATGTTTTTGATTTAGTAGCTATGATAGTGTATTTATAATAATAAATGTGTATTTGGTCTTCTTCCATTGTTCTCGGCCTATAGCTCCTAAAGCCCTTGGAATTTCCTAAGTAATGGAAGCCATAAAGGTGTCTTTTGTTATGTTAATGAGGTGACTTTGGGACCTCTTCTAAGGATGGGCTGGTTGCCAGGAGAACCACCCAGGTGATTGGAGCCTTGGAACTTTCAGTTCATCCCTCTGACCTCTGGGGAGCAGGGAGGGGTTGATATGATGGCCAATAGCCAATTATTTAGTTGATCTGTAATGAAGCCTCCATAAAAATCCCAAAGGACAGGGTGTGGAGAGCTTTAAGGCTGGGGAATATGTGGAGATTGGGGGAGAGAGGCTTGTCTGGAGAAGGCATGGACAACTCAGTACTCTTTCCCCATACCTTGTTCTGTGCATCTCTCTCATCTGGAATTCAGGATAGAATTCCATCCTGAATTTTATCCTTTTATAGCAAACTGGTAATCTGGTAAGTAAAAAGCTTCTTCTCTGAGTTCTGTGAGCCACTCTAGCACATTAATGGAACCCAAAGAGCAGGTCGTTGGAACCTCCAATCTATACAGAGTGTGGTGCAGAAACATTGTGGTAACCTGGATGTACAACTGGTGTCTGAAGGTGATGTGTGTGTGTGTGTGTGTGTGTGTGTGTATGTGTGTGTAGTCTTGTAGGACTGACCCTTAAACCTGTGGGATCTGATGCGATCTCCAGGTAGGTAGTGTCGCAATTGAGTTCAATTGTAGAACACCCAGCTGGTGTCTGAGAATGGCGAAACTCCCTTCCACACTTTGGAATTGGTGATCAGAGTCAATAGTGGCAGTGTTTTCAAGAAGGAATTAGAGGATTCAGCAAAGGATAGGTATACTTTATTGTATGATTATACCACAAGTTATTTACCCATTCTATTGTTGATAAGTATTTTTGGCTGTTTTTCTATTTCTGGTATTTAAGAACAATGCTTCTAGAAATATCCTATAAAAGATGTTTGGTGTACATATACTCATGTTTCTGTTGGGTACAAACTTAGGAGTCATTTTTCTCGGTCACATGTATATGTGCAACTTTAATAGATAATGCCAAAGAGTTTTCAAAACTGCTTGTGCCAACTTGCATTACTACAACCAGTGTATGAGAATTACGGTTGCTCCAATCTTTGCAAACACTAGTTACCGTCAGTCTTTTAAATTTTATCCATTTCTGTAGAGTCATGATACTCCATTGTTGTTTTAACTTGCACTTCCCTGATTATTAAAAAGTTGAGCACGTTTTCATATGTCTATTGGCCGTTTGGTATTCTGTTTTGTGATGTATTTGAGTCTTTTGCCATTTGTCTGGCATATATATTGACTTGTAGGCATTTCTTATGCATTCTAGATACTGGCCCTTTGTCTGTTATGATGTTGCAAGTATGTGCTCTTATCACATGACCTGTCTTTTCACTCTATTAGTGCATCTTTTGATAAACAGAAATGGTTAATTTTATTGAATTCCAGTGTATCAATCTTCACTTTATGTCTAGTGTTTTTTGTGTTGTTAAATAAATCTTTGCCTACTTCAAGGTCACAAAGTTGTTTTCTGTGTTGTCTTTGGGATGCTTGATTGTCTCACCTTTCATGGTTAGATCTACAATCCACCTGGAATTGATTTTTTTGTATGATGTGAAGTCAGGGTCAAGTTTCATTGTTTTCCATATGGATATCCAATTGACTAGCATCATTTTTTGAAAATATAACCCTTTCCCACTGCTCTACAGTGGTAGATTTGTCATAAATCAAGTGACCGTATATGCATTTTTTTTTCTGGGCTCTTTACACCTCCATAGATCTATTTATTATTTTATCAGTAGCACACTGGCTTAATTTCAATAACTTTATAATAAGCCTTGATAATTGGTAGAGTGAATCCTCCAACTTTGTCTTCTTTATGCTTGTCTTGGTTGTTCTTTGTTGCATTTTATAAAAACTTGAGTGTCAGGTTGTCAGCTCTCTCTCTCTCTCTCTCTCTCTCTCTCTCTCTCTCTCACACACACACACACACACACACACACACACACACAGAGTTGGACTTTTGATTGAGATTGCACTGAAAATATAGTTTAATTTGAAGAGAATTAATATGGTATATCCTTTCATTTGTTTGAAAGTGTAATTTCTTTCAATAGTATATTATCATTTTTTATAAAAATTTTGTATACATTTTATTAGATTTATTTCTAAATATTTGACCTGTAGATGCTGTTATACATGATATTGTTTCAAAAACTTCATTTTCCAGTTGTTTGATGCTGGCATAAGGAAATATAACTGATTTTGGTTTGATAGCCAGTGACCTTGCTAAATTCACTTTTTAATTCTAAGAAATTATTTGTAGATTCTTTTGAATTCTCTACATTCTCAGTCATATTGTCCGTGAATAATGACAGCTTTATTTCTTTGAAATTTCCCTTATTCCAAGGGTGTAGGTTTTTTACGGCTTAGAGCAGAGGGTGGTTTAACAACTTCCCTGACCTTGATGGGCCTTGAACTCTACTTTTGTCTCTCTAGCCCCTCTGTGGGGGCTGCTGTTCATTGTGCAGCTCAGCCTCTCAGCTACCCCTTCCAGTTAAAATGTTAACAGGCAGGAGCAGCCCACTTTCTCTGGGTTCTCTCCCTTTTGGCCTGGTTATTCCTCATGCTCTTGTTAGCTCTTTGATGCTTTTAAGAATCTGTTTTGAAAACATTTCATCCAGCATTTCCCAGTTTGTCTTCAGGGGAAATATTGATATTGATTACCATGTCTGCTATTATTAAAAGCAATGGTTCATTAGGTGTCTTTCTGAGCTAGCCTTGGGAAAGAAAGGGTGCTGAGCCTGAAAACTAAATTATGATGTTTGTTTAGGAGGAGACGGGTGAGTCATGGGTGCAGGGGGCTGACAGAGCCAGGTCAGAATGACCTGCTGGCTTTGGCTATGCTCTGAGATTGCAGTGATCATGGACAAAGACAAAATTGTAGAACTCAGTGTACTGGGGAATGGACGGGTGTAAGGACTACTCCCAGGTGCACATGGAAAGTTCTTTCCTATCTGTGCCAAACACAGTGATTGGTGTTTACCCAGAGCTGCTGCTTTCTCAAGCATCCATTTTTATTTTCAATTCTTGGGACTATAATGGCATGTGGGAATCAGTTCAAGGAAGTAAATTGAGTTCTAAATTGATTAGTTCAGACAAGTAGGTGTGGTCATGGCAGAGAAAGCCTTTTACATGTTCAGGCACCAGAGATGCCATTTTTTGAGTAGGTTTATTTGTTGTAAAGCATTTTCGAAGTCAAATCCACAAATATTGGCTTACAGAAATATATCTGTTCTGTAGAAATTTACTTGAAATGGTATTTATTACACTGAATCTGAACTATAGTAATTCTAGGCTGGATTTTCCCTGTATAATATGTATTCCAGTGAGATTCCATCTGAAAACTGATATAAATCCTTGAGGTGAGGAGTCTGTCCTAGAAGAGGGCTGCACCTGGGTTGTACACTGTTACTGAGCTTTCCTGAAATGTTGTTTCTCCCTTTGCCATATACTTTTTGCCTGCTGGAATAATATACTATTTCATTAGGACACATTACCTCTTAGAAAAAATTCCATACACATACACACAAAAGGTAAAATCTATCCTTCACTGGTTATAGAGCTGAAGGATCAGCAATCAATTTAAATTTTCACATAAAAATGGCTTAAGGCCTCAGGGAGTCTCTGGTTCCAACATTCATCCAGCTTTAGTTGATTCAGGGACACTGGAATGCCAGGAGTCAGCTTTTTCTATTTCTTTGTTCTTTAAGAGTCTGGGACCTTATATGTTCTTCATTAGCTGTTATGAAAACATAGTTGTTTACTACATGAGCATTTCCCATAAGGTGGTGTTTTGCAATGTTATTTGAGGCAGAATTTTAAGAAAAATATTTTTAATAAAACTTACCTATTCTAAAGTAAGAAACAGTCTGGCTTGGGTTACACTAATCCCACAGACAAAAATATCTGGATGAACTGCCACAGCTAATATTTTTAAAGTGAGATCCAAGCTGGGGCACCTGGGTGGTTCAGTTGGTTAAGCGTCGGACTTTGCCTCAGGTCATAATCTCACAGTTTGTGAGTTCGGGCTGCATTGGGCTCTGTGCTGACATCTCAGAGCCTGGAGCCTGCTTCAGATTCTGTGTCTCCCTTTTTCTCTGCCCCTCCCCTACTCTCGCTCTGTCTCTCTCTGTCTCAAAAATAAGTAAACATTAAAAAAAAAAGTGAGGTCCAATTTGAAGTCTGTCCATCCTTTTACGACTCTTGACTAGAACCTACCCTTTGTACCTAAATATTGGAAAGGAATCATTAATCAATAGTTATCAATGCAATAAAAAATAGTACATCCAGAATACAGAAAAAATCCTTTCAGATCATAAGAGCAATTTTAATTAAACTGTCAGGTATAAGTTGCAGGTATACTGCAGCAGCAACAATTTAAAAAGCCACAAAGCACCCAGACACTTAACTTGTAAAAGTATCCCATTCCATTCCCCCACAAAAATTACTGAAATGGACAAAACCCTGAATGAGGTTGATCTTGTGCACAGCACTGTTGACTGAGAGAGACCCCTCTGTTTTATGTGGTGGTGAATACACATAAATAACACTGGAGCACAGAAGAAAACAGAATGCACTTATATTTCTAATTGGTTTCAAAGTGTTTAACATGTTGTGGGCTTGAAAAACAATGATTGTGCAGCCACATTTTATGCTCTTGGCTTGATATTTCAGTATAAGTTGAAAAATCCTGGATGTTTGTTTTGTTTGCTATTACTACTTGCAGAGAGTATTCCCAAATATGGGTTTTTGGCAAAGAAAACTGGACTGATGTTATCAGAAGGGAGAGAGACAAGATTGTCACATTAAAGTGACTTAAGTGGCAATCAAAACAATAAAAAGCACTGGCATAGAACCTTGAAAATCAAAATTAAGAGAAATGTGAATAAGGCACAAAGTAGTGGTGAAAAATCCTAAATTACAGTTTTTTTGGAATAACACTATGTGCAATGTCAAAATATGACAAACATTACTGCTGTCCTACTTTGAGATACCTTGAGGCAGTACATTGGGATAGCATTCATTTTAATTGAAACCAAGTTTTTAAGGTTTATATCCCCTGTAATGTATGGAGACATACTTCTTCAACACATGATTAAATTAGCTCCATTTGAAAGGAAAGAAAAGGGAGGAAGACAAGGATTAGATATTCAGGTACTAAGTAAGGAAAATAAGGAAACAACAGCTCCAAGACCCGTATAAGTACCAATAGTTTTCAGGATTATAAACCATTACTTCAGACACTTAGACAACTAACTAGTATTTCCATTACTTCACACTGCCATCCAACTGTTTCTTGGCTAGTCCTGGGCAAAGTGAAATTTGGGCACCCAAATTCTTCCATCACCATGAAATTCCCACTTGCGTGAAGGATGCCTTACTACGTAAGATTAGAACAGGGGTGAGGAGGCTGGAGGGACTGTTCTCTGACAGTTCCTGGGGATATATGACCAAGGCATAGTTTTTCAAAATTTCCATCTTGCGGAGGGTCGGGGGGAGCCAAATAATGTTAGCAATGATTATAAACACATAATACTGGTCACTCACTACAAAAGAGATTTGTACAAAATTGAGATGTGAGATAGAGAAGGAGTAGGATAGAGGGTAGGGCCAGGGAAGGAATAGGGAGAGCCCAGAAAGTGCTGCCCTTGAGTTAAATACCTAAGGATGAGTGGGAGTTCAGCAGGCGAAGAGGTAAGAGAAGATGCTCTGAGAGGCAAGTACATCATGGACCTGGGAGTGTTTAATGGATCTGAGCCACATGTAAAGCACCAAGTGTGCTACCAAGTGGTGAGAGGACTGGAGAGAATGCAGACTGAGGATGACAGGCTCAGGATTCGCCTGTTGTCCTGTTAGTCCAGAAGGGCACATGGAAGCCTTCTGAATAGGAGCATAAAATGTTTCCATTTGCTCTTCAAGAAGACCATTCAGTCTGCTTTGTTGTCAGCTGATTGGAGGAAGCAAGACTAGAGGAAGGAATGCTGATTTGGGAGGCGATTGCCAGAAACCAGGATTTAGACCAGACCGAGTTTTGGTATAAAAAGGTATGAAGATAACTCTGAGATTGTAGACGGGAGTTGTGGTAGTTTGGTTCACTAGGACAGGGAATGTAGGTTTGGGGAGGAAGGTAACTGAGTTTGGGACTTGCTGTATTTGTGGTAAATGACAGTGTAGAGGACAGGTAGGGGATGGCACGTGTTGACATTGACCTCAAAGGCAGAGGAATATTCATCCACGTAGGCCTACAGAGTACCTCTCTGGGAGGCATTCGTTTCCTGTATTCAAGCCCTTTCCACTCTGTGGCCAGTACCAACCCTAGTACTGCACTGAATGTGGATTTTAAAAGAAAAATGTCCCTTGGAAGTTTAATGGGCTGCCAGTCACTCTTAACCTCATGGTAAATAATAATTAGCAATTAACTAAGCTGATCTTAGATTTGGAGGAAACGGGAGGAACTAGTTTGGGGATGTGGAGGAAATTGCAGTTAATGGGATAATGGCCACTGGGCATCTGGGGGTGCCTGATGCCACCCAAATTAGGAGGTTAGGGTGAAGAAGTGCCACCTTCCAGGAGAAGCCAGTCCCGATAGAGAGGTGGGAGAGCCCAGTTATAACACTTTGGAATTTTTCCCTACAGCGTCCTGTTTGTGCTACTGCTAACAGTCTCCATCAACTGGAGGACAGTTGAAGAAACCTGACATATACATCCTAAGTGCTTTTAATTTAATTTTTTTGATGTTTATTCATTTTTGAGAGAAAGAGAGAGAAAAAGAGAGAGATCAAGTGCATGAGCAGGGGAGGGAGGAGAGAGAGAGGGAGACACAGAATCCAAAGCAGGCTCCAGGCTCTGAGCTGTCAGCAGAGAGCCTGATGCAGGGCTCGAATTCACAGACTGTGAGATCATGACCTTGGCTGAAGTTGGACACTTAACCAACTGAGCCACCCAGGCAAACCCTAATTTAAAGTAGATGTCATCATATCTGTGAGCCCACTTTACAGATGAAAAACCTCAGACTTAGAAAGTTGAATAGTTGATAAATGGCAGAGCCAGATCTCTGCCTACCAAGTCCATAATCTCTTTCTACTCTGTCCTATTGGATCCTGAGAGAAAGAGGAAAGAAAATAGGATGAGCATGGTGTTAAAGGGAAAGAATGGGTAACATTATTCTAATGTGTTGGATGGATGTAGGTCCTCAGAGAAGATGTTCCCATGACTTCTTGTTGCAGTGCCTGTATTTAGGCCTTTCCCCAGATCTTTAGATCTCTAAGCAGGGCCCTGAAGATTGCCTTTGAAATAAGCCAGATCTGAAAATCATTATTTTACTTTCTCAAGACATCAGTTAATCACTGGTTACAAAAGCTTTCCATCCAGTGGCTTTGCTTCCCAAATTATCTAACATGGTGGGAACATATTGACAACACTCTGTTTTGAGAATATGTAGATGAGAGTTTTATAATTTTAAATGTGCTTAAATTTCATGATCTCATTTAGTTTTTGAATCAATCCTATGAGATAACTTTGTTTTCCTGGTGTCAGAGCTGAGGAAATGGAAGATCCGAGAGGTTAAGTGACTTACTCAGATTTGCACAGCTAGTAAGAGTTGATGTCATTACTAGAAAATGAGAGACTTTTTGGCTTATTAGCAATATTCTTTCCACAGTGCTACACAAATGTGAATGTGTGTGTATAGATTTATACAGAAAGAGAGAGAAGGAGGGGGAAGGGGGAAGATATATAATAGAGAAGAGGAATGCAAAGTAGGATTCAATAAAAATCTAGGGAACAGGGAACTGACCATTCTTTGCTTCACATGCATCATTTATGTCTTTCAGATATCCATCCTTCTGTTTTGTCTTTTTTCAAAGTTCCCTAGGCTCTTGAGAGATTTCAGTGAAGTGTCCCTTGATGTAGCCCCACAGGCTGTCACCGAAGGGTCTTGAGGTTGAGAAGTTAATGCCTAGAAGCCCACTGCAGTGCAGTCAAGCACAGTGCCAGAGTTACAGTGTCCTTGCTGGTAGTGAGGTGAGCTTGCTTGCTCCATTGTCTAAAACAGACCCAGGGGGGCGCCTGGGTGGCGCAGTCGGTTAAGTGTCCGACTTCAACCAGGTCACGATCTTGCGGTCCGTGAGTTCGAGCCCCGCGTCGGGCTCTGGGCTGATGGCTCAGAGCCTGGAGCCTGTTTCCGATTCTGTGTCTCCCTCTCTCTCTGCCCTTCCCCCATTCGTGCTCTGTCTCTCTCTGTCCCCAAAATAAATAAACGTTGAAAAATAAAAATAAAAAAAATAAAACAGACCCAGGCTGTGGTGCTATTTGATGCAAATGACAGCGGCTTTAAATGGCATACTTCTAAGGGTGACTCTGGGTTGGGGATCCACTTTGGCACAAGCATCACTGATTAGATTTTGAGTTTTCCCTTTGAGGGCTACCGCTGTTCAGCACAGGATGCAGGCAGGCCTCAATACCCCTTGGATCACAATTCCTTCCACTCATCAGCTTTTGTGGGTAACAGTCAAAGTGTCTCAGTTTTCAAAGTGCAAGGCTGAATCATTACTGAGTAATGGAGCCACCAGACCTGTCCAAGGCTCTCCTATGGCACTTCTGCACTTCTCAGGAAATATTTGTGTCTGCTGCTTGACCATTATTGAGGAAAGATTAAGTGGTTGTTGTTCTGTCTTTGGAGAGGAGCAAAGATGGCACCCCGGCATACCTAGAAAGCTCATTTATACCTTTTTTTTTTTGGTTGTTTGCCTGCCATTGCTGTTGAAGGCAAACTAATTAGTTCCATCCAGAAATATCCATCTAAATCTGTACTAGCCAAGTCAAAATACCTTCAGAATACAGCTTTCATAGTACAGAGAGAACACAGATCTTAATGTCTCTTTCCCCTTGAATACCATAATTTAAAAACAAAAAGCTTTCAGTCACATATACAAAGCAAATTTTTCACAAAGTCTGTCAAAGTATTAAATGTATAAGTAATAGCAAAATAGCTAAAACTCTGCACTTGCAGCAGAGTCAGGGTCATTACTTTTGATGAATATTTTCCTTTTTAAGAGACAATGATAATATAAGTAAGTAGTCCAAAGAGGATATTTAAAATATATTCATATATTGCCTTTTGTTAAGATCTTTAACCCTGGAAAATCATGTCCATAATCATAGCTCATTATCTTAATTAGATCTGTCCTACGTTATCTCACAATTTATTCTCATTACTTCATAGGTGATCAGCCTTTTGAAAAGAATGTGAGCAGAATTTTCTGATTTTTATTGTTGATAGTGTCTGTCTTCTCTTTCAAACTCTATTTAGATCTTTGGGGTGTTATAATGGTGATGCTATATTTAATTAAAAATTACATTAGAAAGATATTAATATTCATTCTGATGAATGAACATGGGATTAACTCAAGAATTAAAATCTCTATAATGGCTAATGAGGTGAACTATGCTGTGCTGCCCATAAAAACAGAGATGAATCATCTAAATGACTGAAAATATGGTTTTTCTTCCTATTGTCATGCTTTGTGTACAAGCAACAGACCTCTTCAGTAACAAGTTACTTCAACATGTGCTTGTCTTTGAAAGTGTAGATGCCGCCTCATTTTCTTGACCTACTGCCCTACCCTTAAGCTCCAACACCTTAAAGGGGATCAAGATTACATTGCCAGAAAGCTATCTCTTTCCTCTTCCTCTATCCCTCACATTCAAGTTGGAAGCAAAAGAATTGGCTGTATTTCTTTTTTTTAAGTTTTTTTTAATGTTTATTTATTTTTGAGAGAGAGACAGAGTGTAAGTGGGGTAGGAGCAGAAGGAGAGGGAGACACAGAATCTGAAGCAGGTTCCAGGCTCTGAGCTGTCAGCACAGAGTCCGATGTGGGGCTTGAACTCAAGAACCATGAGATCATGACCTGAGCTGAAGTTGGACGCTTACCGACAGGGCCACCCAGGCGCCCCAAGAATTAGCTGTGTTTCTAATGGCTTGTCAGTTCACAGGGGTTATAATCTCTTAAGATGGGAAGTAAGGACTGCACTTTGAATTTTCTGGTTTGTAGTATAGATCCTGGAGAAAAGCTACATCTGAGGAAGGCAGAATTGTAAATGTTTATGCAAAATAGGAATGGAAAATTGCAAAATTAAGATTATTAGCAACTGCTTGTCAATAGCAGTTCTCTTAAGACCGTACACTGTTGAGGCAAATATGGATGTTGTTGGGCAAGTGCTGGGACTCTCTGGAGCAGGTTGGTTCTGTAGGGAGGGATAGTTATGTGACAGGGTAGGTAATGAGACTTATGGAATTTCACTGTGAGAGAGGTCTTAAGCACTATACTCATGGGTTAGAAGGCAAATCTCAGCGTAGCAGGACAAGGTCTCAGTGAGGGATCACAGCTAAAAGACCAACAGTCTTCCTTGGCTACTGTTGATGTTTTTCTAGATAATCATTTCATGGCATATGTGGTGGGTAAAAAAATGAACAAAACCAAAATTCTTTTGTGTCCTAAAGGTGTCCTTGGAAGAGAAGGTAGTACAGTGTCTTTGAAAGAACTCTGAGCTGAATCAAAAGTAAATTCTAGCCCTCCTTCGCCTATGAGAAATTAATCAAATTGCATAACCTCTCTGGACCTCACATTCCTTCTCTCAGATATTAGGAGGTTGGAATAGACAATGATCACTGAGATCCTTCCAACTTTAGCTTTCTGGAAAGCTTATGGAGAGCATAGGACCAAGTTTCTCTCATAAAAACCATACCATGATAAAAACAGTAACACAGATGCAGTGGATTAATTGCAAAAATGGCCCCAGTCATTACCCTCTCAGAAGATGCCACCCTTGCAATTGATTTTGCACATTTTCCCTAAGAAGTAGAATCTATGTCTGCACCCCTTGAATATGACCTGGCCTTGTGATTTGCTTTGATTTGTAGAAGGGGTGGTACTGATGGTGTTCCAGGTCCATTTCTAAGCCACAAGAATTTTTGTGTTCTTGGGGCACCTGGGTGGCTTAGTGGGTTAAGCATCTAACTTTGGCTCAGGTCATAATCTCATGGTCCGTGAGTTCCAGCCCTGCATCGGGCTCTGTGCTGTCAGCGCAGCTCCTGCTTCAGATCTTCTGTCTCTCCCTCTCTCTGCCCCTCCCCTGCTTGTGCACCTGCACGGTCTCTCAAAAATAAACATAAAAAAAAAGAAAAAAGTTTTGTGCTCTTTTGTGTGCTCACGTTCTCTCTCTCTCTCTGTCTCTGTCCCTCTCTGTCTCTGTCTCTCTCATTCTTTTGGACTCCTACCTCCATAATGAGGACAAGTCTGGTTTAATTCACTGGGGGGCTGTTAGAAACACGGAGGAAAGCTGAAGCATTCAGCCAAGGCCAACTAGTTTAGCATGTCTGCAGCTAACCTGTTAGTTGACCACAGACACATGAGTGAGCCTAGATGAGATAAACCAAGCACAGCCCAGTTTACCAAAGCTGCTCAATCCATCTGGACTTGTGAGAAATAACAAATGGTTCTTATGCCAATAAGTTTTTGTATGTTTTTGTACAATAAAAGCTGATACATGAGACTTCCCTAGATGTACCCCCCACTCATTCACCCAAGAATTCAGTTCTTGGTAAAATCCTTTCATCTGAACCTGATTATTTCTTGGGGTCCTTAGGCAATGTTTTATAAACGTTCATGAAAAGTCTGGTGATCAGCCAAATAGCATCCACAGGATCCCACCCGTATTTCTGCTGGATACTGTTGTTCCATCTGGGTAGGTTGAAACTGTGCTGGCGGCAGCTTTTGCTTCTACCTTCTACTGCCTGGTGCTCTGGCTTTGAAAAGATGTGCTTCAAGGTGCCAAAGCTTTGTTGAGGGGAGAGTGGCAAAGTTGCAGATTTGCCTTTCTCCTCATTTTGTGTTATTCCCTATTACATGGTTTTCAAAGCTACATCAGTACACATACTGTCTTAAGTTTAAGTTAAATAAATTTCAGGTTTTATTTATAGCCCTCCGTCTACCTAGTGCTTAGAAACTGGGATAGGAAAGAAATGAGTGAAGATGCCATGTTATACCCAGAATGCTTCTCCCCTTCAAAACGAAGACTTTGCATAAGAGACTCTTAAAAACTGAGAACAAAGTGAGGGTTACGGGGGGAGGGAGGGTGGGGAGGGTAGGTGATGGGTATTGAGGAGGGCACCTTTTGGGATGAGCACTGGGTGTTGTATGGAAACCGATTTGACAATAAATTTCATATATTAAAAAAACAAAAACAAAAACAAAATGAAGACTTTGTTGTTGGGGGAACTTTGTCATACCCAACTCTTCCCTACCTAAGGATGAGTTCTTTTCTGGAAGGCTCCTTTGAACTTCCCAGAAATACAATTCTGTAAGTTTGCCACAACATTATATGAGACATACCCAGATGTATTCAAATCCTGCCCAGGATGAAGCTGGGATATCCCATTGCAGTTGTTTTGGTATTTGCCTCCTGTATCCGGAGAGAGGAGCACTGGGAGCCAACAGGTAGTTAAGTGTAACTTACACATTGGCTGGTTCTCATTGCAGTGCATCTGTGTTTGCACATAATGTCTTAATATTTCCAGTTCACTTTAACCCAGACACAAAACCTTCTGAAACACATCCTTCTCTGTTAATTTACACCAGGAAAATTGGTCATCAGCATAGACCCCACTAAAAATGTTGTGGGAGAATGAGGATGGGGTTTCTATTGCATAATATGTTAGTTAATCTAATTTAGGCTATGCTGTGATAACCCCTGAATGCTAGTGACTCTACACAAATAATACATATTTATCCTTCATGTAGAATCTGATGCTCTCTTTCATCCTTTTTTTCCAGATTATTGAGGTATAATCGACATATACCATTGTGTAACTTTAAGATATACAGTATGTCAGTTTGATAAACTTATATATTGGAAAATGATTACCATCATAGCCAACACCTTCACCATGTGATAAAATTACTAGTTATTTTTTATACTGAAAACATTTAAGATTTGCTATCTTAATGACTTTCAAATATATAGAGAGTATTATTAACTATAATCACTATACTGCTTCTCTATGTATAGCTATACCATTTGGATCATATAACCTCTCCAAGGTCACCAGAACAGTGATAGGGAAAGAACTAGAGACAGTTTTGTTGAGAAGTTACCTATTCCTTTTGCTCACCCTCCACTGGCATAATCTGGTTGCATGATCCCACTTAGATAGGTGGATGGGGGCTTGGAAATAGAGAAACACAGGAATAATAAGTAGGCACCCAAAATTTCTCCCCTCTCTGCCTATCTAGTCATCAAATTTCCAATTACTGCCATTTTCACGTACATAGGACATCTTAACCCAAAATCAGGGTAGACACCCCAAATTCCAGTCCAGTCACCACATCAGCCTCTATGGAATATATGGACTTCTGGGCCTTGTCCATGTGAAGCTCTTCTTGATTAGGTGACCTGTGAAATGAAAAGAAAATCATAAATTTCCCCCCTCTACTGGATATACATTGATGGAAATGGGCAGAATAACTATGGTTTTCCCTTGGAAAAGGGAAGATAAGGGACACATAGCAATGATGATGAAAATCCACTGGGAAGACATAATAAAGTCTTCTTTATCCTGAGGGTGGTGAGTATTCCTGAATTAGGCCTTAGTTCTGAGTCTTGGAGTTCTTTCATCCATTGTACTTCATGGCTGCAAGCTGTACTCTTTGAGATGTTCTTCTTTTTTATTATTCTTTTAAGCCACCTCTGAAATGGGTATTAGGGAACATGGCCTCCTTGAGAGCTGCACAATTTTCTCAGTGACCTTCTTTCTTATGGAACATGGGGACCCAAGAGTTGCAAGTCTCAAAATATCATTTTTTTTTTAAATGCAGATTCGTGGTTTCTTTGGCAGTATAGTTCCCTCCCAAACATACTAGAATTCTGATGTACTTACTTCCAGTATGCTCTATGTGCTACTAATCACACCTAAAGTTCTTTTCTAGACAGAATTCTAAAAATCTGTGGTTTCAGTGCTTCCCACTTGTGTGAATTTCTCTGTCAATTGTATGGTAACTACCATGAAGATGTCTGAACTGGTGGGAAATTCACATACTTAATCGCATTTTTGTCCTGAGTCATTTCATCCAAGAGGAAAGTTTCACAGTGATTTTGTTGCCTAGTTTTCTGAGATCCCTAGTTTTATTGTTTGGGTTCTAGAAGTGGTCATTTTTTTCAATTTGCAAGTCTCATAATTCCTCAACTATTCCCATCTCTTTCCTTTGTTTGCAACCAGGCAGGGTTTTCCTGAGTATATTTTATCCTTGTCATCTTTTGTCAAATATAGCCAACATTTGCTTTTAACATTGTTACCCTAAATCCATGGGCTCAGAAGCACATGGTGTACCTCTCAAATTACCACAGGAAATAATTTTACCAAATGCTTTCCCACTACATAAAATGGATTAGCATTTTCCTGCCTCTGACATTGGATTCCTTACTGTCCTCAGTCTAACTGCTAAGCCATTGCTACATATTTTAAGTTTCTTTGCTATGGCCTAGATATATCACTGGTACAACTTCTGAATTTGTTGCTTAGAATATGCTAGAAAATTCTAGAGTATGTCAGGCTAGAATATGCTGTGGAAACAAATATCCCCACACCAACCTAGTTGTTGGACACAGTGAAGTTTTATTTCTTCTTATCTCATGTCTTCAGGATCCTGTCTTATTTTGCTATAGACCATGGTTATAAGCTACCTTCACATCAGATAGGTATACATTGTGAGGAAAATGGGAAAAAAAGTTCAGGATGATATTTTAGCAAACTTGGATTACATGTCAGTAGTATTGTTTAGGTATATTTATTTTTGTATTCATTCAACATTATTAGGAAAGTTTACAGTGCTTAAATCATTGGTTTTCCTCCATTGTGAAGAGCAATGGATAAGAATAGGGAGAGGAAGATATTTTATCAGATTTACCAGATTGAAAATTAGCAGAACGTTTGTGCTGGTGGACACATAAAATTAAATCTCCTTTAAGTTACAATGATATTCAGATTGTTTTGCAAGGATAACTAAATTGCCATTGCACTTTCTTCTGGTGGCTTACTGATGGAAAACAAACACAGATGTTGTTATTTGTTCTATAGGGCTTTTTGTTTTATAGCTTATTTGTTTTACAGTTTTTAGCAACCTTGAGAGGTAGGCATGGCTGGTAAAACTATTCTCTTCATTTAATGATATGGGAACAGAGGCAACTGCCACAGGTCCTGGCACACTGAGGGTCTTAGGAAATGAAGTCTAGACTGGTTATTAAGTGACATAATCTAACCAAGTTCTCTAGCATTCCGTTAACGCTGCCTCAAAGCAGCTTCAGAATGGGGGCTTACATTTCTGCTATAAATATTTTCTTTAGAGTTTTGCTGATGAATTGAAGTTTCATAACAAAAAGAAAGCAGATGGCTTTTGGGAGGGGCTCCTGCTTGCATTTTGAACTGTGTTTCTGTTTTGCTTGTTTATGCCGCGTGTGCACGAAGGTTGCCAGAGCCTTAATTTCAAACTGCATCATTTAATAAAATACAATAAGGAGAATTAAGAAGAAAGGCTGCAGGGGAACATCCTGCTTATTATCTCTGTAATGAGAGGACTATTTTTTTCTCCCATCAGTTGCCAGTGATGGGGGTTTTTGTTTCCATTCGTCCGGGCACAATTGTGATATTCAATGAGAGGAGTGCAAAGTGCCACTTTAAAGCCAAACATTCAATTCCTCCTAATTCACAAGGGAGAGAAGGATCAAGTTGTGCAGCTGGGAGGTGATGTTTCTTCCCAGCAGCTGTCATTGAAGAGACACGTGCAAACCATAGAAGTCATTTGTCATAAGAACTCATCCAGAATTTGCTATGCGCGTCTCTCTTGCTAACGTGACATGAAATAGTGAAGCTTTCAAAATCAAGTACGGCGACTTCGTTGTGTTGACACGGGCAAAATGAAATGGGGAGCCGAGGCAATTATGTGGATAAATCAGGCCAAAAATATCCAACCATTGAGAGAAAAAGTTCCTTTAGTTCAAATTATTGAGAGTGACTGTCCATGTTCATCAATTTATCAGGATAATGAATTTTATCCTATACTTTACTTTGTCATTACAGATATATCTTTAGTCTATGAATTTGAATGACTTTGTGATATTTTATTTCACTAGAAATTATAATAGGAGTTGAATGAGCAAGCACTATGTTAAAAGATTGCTGCTGTAGCTATTATAATAGCCCAAGAGAATTTAAACTTTATTATTCAATAGCTAGCAGATATGGCTATTGGAATGGCAGTAGAGAGGGAGGTATGAAATCTGTTGAGAATCAAACACTTGTAACTAATCTGTCTCTTCCACTCAGCATCCCATTATCCTAAAATATCTTGGTCTGTAGCTCCTGGCTGCTTTTCTGGTCATTTGAAAACTGGTTAAATGAGCCTGAAAATTCCATCAGGATTCATATAAATAATAATGTATTATTACATTATACACACAAGTATATTCTTTTGTGTATTTTTAATATCCCTTATTTATACACAGAGATAAATACTTCAAATGCAGGAAGGATAAGCAAGGTCAGGTTTTATGTCTGCGCTTGTATTGGCATTGAGGTTCCTACCTGGACGCTTGCAGCATACTCCACCTTTATCTATCCTTCCTGTTTTTTTCATGCTTCCAGAGCCACCAGAATCATGGTGAGTAGGCCCAGGGCCTTCTAGGGGGCAGAGGGAGAACTTCTGAGTGACCACGCTCCTGCCTCAGGTAGTCTAGCCCTGCCAGAATCTCTTACATATCAGGGACAATTCAACACTTAGAAGTTACGAATAGTGAACATATTTGCTGAAAAAATAACATACTGTATAAGCAAGAGATACCTAATATTGATGAACTTTTTATCTTTATCATAAAATAATAACATAAGAAAGGACCCAGAAGAATGATACTATTGCTTGCAATCACAATCACATTGTAAAATTTTGTTTTGCAAAATGGAAAATGAGTGTACTCTCTGATTGAAAGAGAAAAATATTGTATAAAATTATCAGGAAAATAAGAATCACCTAGAATTCAATTATCCAGAAATAGCCATTGTTATTGACTGTTTGTGACCCCTCTGTGAAAGTTCAAAGGTTGAAGCCCTAGCTCCAGTGTGCTGGTATTTGGAGACGGCCTTTGGGAGAGAATAAAGGTAATAAAACTGTAATCCAATAGGACTGGAGCCCTTAGAAGAAGAGGAAGAGACACCAGACCTCTCTTCTCTCTCTCTCTCTCTCTCTGCCATGTGAAGACATAGGAAGAAGGAGGTTGTTAGAAAGTCAGGAGGAGCGTGCTCACCAGAAACAATTCTGGCACCTTCATCCAGCTCCAGAACTGTTGTTTAAGCCATCTATTGTAATGTATTGTTATGGCAACCAAAATAGACTAATGCAGACTAATATTTTATATTCTTTTATACTTTAATATTCTCTTAGTCTAAAAAAATACATACACTTACACACATATACAAATACATACAGATATGGCACCACACACAGTGGTTTAGAGCAGCACTGTCCAATAGAAATAGATGACAAATCACATACATCAGTCAACGCATCCAACTTCAGCTCAGGTCACGATCTCGCGGTTTGTGAGTTAGAGCCCCACATGGGGCTCTGTGCTGACAGTGCAGAGCCCACTTTGGATCCTCTGTCTCCCTCTGTCTACCCCTCCCCTGCTTTGTGTGTGTGTGTGTGTGTGTGTGCGCGTGCACGTGCGCATGTGCGCCCTCTCACACTCTCTCTCAAAAAAAAATTAAAAAAATTTTAGTGACTACATTGAAAATTCAAGAATATGATAAAAATTATTTTGCTGATATTTTTATTTAATCCAATAAATCCAGAATATTGTCATTTCAACATCTAATCAATTTAAAAATTACTTTTGAGATACCTTACCTTTATTTTATATTCTAAGTCCTTAAAATGTGGTGTATATTTTATACATATAGAACATTTGAATTTCTACTGGCTACTTTCAAGTGCTATGGCCACCTTATTGGACAGGGTAGGTTTAGATCAAGGGCTTTCAGTCCTGGGTTTGGATTGGGACTCAGTCTTTTTTGCCAAATGACCTTGAGCAATTTAAGTAACTCTGTCAGCCCTATGTTCCTTGTGTTTAAAATGGAAGTAATCGGGGCACCTGGGTGGCTCAGTCGGTTGAGCGTCCGACTTCAGCTCAGGTCACGATCTCACGGTCCGTGAGTTCGAGCCCCGCGTCGGGCTCTGGGCTGATGGCTCAGAGCCTGGAGCCTGCTTCCGATTCTGTGTCTCCCTCTCTCTCTGCCCCTCCCCCGTTCATGCTCTGTCTCTCTCTGTCTCAAAAATAAATAAATGTTAAAAAAAATTTTTTTTAAATGGAAGTAATCAAAGTATCTATATCAAAGGGTTATCACGATGCCTAATTGATACAATATATAAAACACATACATTGTGTGGTGGATAGCACTTTATAAATTTTGGCAAAAATATTTTTTTAGCAATATAATATGAATCCTTATTTTATAATAAATGCTGATTTGTATGTTTGAAACCATTTTCTCATGATATTTTTTCCATAAAGTCTAAATTTATAGACACATGCCAGAAAGTAAAATGTGTTACCATCAAAGATCATGTCAATTGCAGTGTAGTGTGTGTGTGTGTGTGTGTGTGTTTCCGTCCATGCTTCCGGAAAAGTACATAGGTGAGAACATGTTTCCACAAAAATGTTTCAGGGCTGAGATGTACCTTTATTGAACTGAATTCCAAGGTATAATGAGTTGCCTTATGTTGAGAGCTCAGACAAATATTTGTAATGGTGAATTAGGAAGCATCTTTTAATTACTTTATTGATAGGCATCATATTATCCCAACCACTGCCACATTAAATAATCATTTCATTTATTGACAGTCTCAGCAAAAAGGCTAGGGAAATCAATCCTGAACGTGAGTTATGGCATTTCTTTGAAGAGCAACCATTTCTGGTGTTTCTAAAATCTGTACCATGGTATCCTCTGTTTCTGAGTGGTAGGTTATTAATGAATTCTAGTTGCACCTTTTTCTGTGCTTGTTATAATTTTTGTCGGAAAGATAATAGCAGTTTCTGGCACAATAACCTTTCCAACACTCTGTAACTTGATTTGCTGACAATTCTTATCCTCAGTTCTTATAACTAGAACAGAAGAGGTGAAGTGGAAGGGTCAATCAAGGGACAGCAAGTATCAAAAAAGTTTAAATAACTAAATCATTAAAATGCTGATATCTTCCCACATGACAAAGATATTAACAAGAAGAGGAAACAGTGGATAGTATGAAAGCATTTTTCATGAAATGAAGATAATGGGATTGGAGAAGAGGAAATTGTACCAATCTACTTGCATTCATTGGAGTCTAAATATTGACCTTTCATACATCTTCACGAGTCCTAGATCCTGCTCTCATTCTCTGTCAAGAATGGCAAATCAATATGGCATTTTTGGTGAGGACCTGAACTAGCCTCAAAACTATGTCCTTTTAAAATTAGAACTGTTACACTAGTCTTTTTTATTTATTTATATTTTAAAGTGTATTTATTTATTTAGAGAGAGTGCACAAATGGGGGAGAGGTGAGAAAGAGAGAGAGAGAGAGAGAGAGAGAGAGAGAGAGAGAGAAAGAGAAAGAGAAAGAGAATTCCAAGCAGGCTCTATGCTGGTCGTGGAACCTGATGTGGGGCTCAATTTCATGACCATAAAAACATGACCTGAGCTGAAATCATGGGTCAGATGCTTAACTGACTGAGTCACCCAGGTGCCCACACTAGTCATTTTTAAATGTATCCAGTGGAAGCCATTACCAAAGTGATACGATATCCACCAGCATCCATTTGAAATTACTACAACAAAGTCTTCTTTAAGAGTCATTTTACATTGTTCTTTTCCTCACATCCCCCACAGAATTTTGACCCAATGAAATATGTATATTTTTGAGAGTTTTTTAAAATTGATTATCCTGTTGTATTTCTATGCTACCAAAACATGTTTATAAGTGGGAATTATTTTCTTTGTAATGTTGTAAAGCTCTGTGGGTTAAAATGTTTTTCTCTATTATTATAACATTTTTGTTAACTGATAATTTGCAAAACCAAAGGAAACATACTAATTTTTTGGCACATTAGTATTGCAAAAACATAAAAGCTCATTTCTTTAACAATTCTTTTTTTAATGTTTATTTGTTTTTGAGAGAGAGAGAGAGAGAGGGACAGAGAGAGAGACAGAGCACAAGTGGGGGAGGGGCAGAGAGAGAGAGGGAGACAGAATCTGAAGCAGCCTCCAGGCTCTGAGCTGTCAGCACATAGCCTGACATGGGGCTTGAACTCACAAACCGTGAGATCATGACCTGAGCCAGAGTCAGACACTTTACCGACTGAGCCACCCAGGCACCCCAAAAGCTCATTTCTTAACAAGAAGAATTGTGATTCTGTGTGTATCTCATGGGAAGGGGAACTAAGGTATCTCAAGGAAGCAATATTTCACATTATCCCCTGAGACAATGTGCCATAAGGAGGTAAGGTATGAGTGGGAGGTGTGCTTTTCTTTTGTAAAATGGGAAAAGAGCAACTGCAAAAGGGGATTGGAGTGGGGGAGGGAAAGCTCAACAGATATAATTGCAGGTGTATTCTTCCTCAGGTCAATTTTAGGAAAGACTATACTGTTTGCTGAAGCTGAGGATAAGACTGGGAAATCGAGTTTCTTAAAATTTCTGTGCCCATTTTCTCCTTTGGAATAATCTTGAGCCCTCAGGGGTCAGCAGTGCCTCTTGGAAGACCTGGATTATAACTTTCCCATAATTCTCAGTAGAACATTGATGAATAGAAAAGGTTTGAAAAAGAAAACCACTTGTCATGTTTTCTGTCATATTTTCAGTTCCAGGGCCATGTTTGACAAGGAGCAAACTCAGTGTGATATAGTGGAAGACCCTGGGTTTAGGAGGCTGGCTTGGATTTGTGGTTTTGTTACTTACTAGCAATCAAACCACCTGTTTTGTCATAAGTGAAATTGGGATAATCTTTAAATAGATGTTATAAATGTCTGTAAAGATTCAATGAAATAACATAGTTAAAGCACCTAAGTCATAAAACATCTAGTAAGTGTTCAAAAAACAGCATTTAAAAAAATGTATATACATGTGCAGTGTTTACTTTTGGCAAAACTCTTCAGAGGAAGGGTGAGCTCAAAAATACCCCCAGATTGGTCTCAGGTACACTCATGAGGCAGCCAGATACAGGTAATCACCTGCTGCCTCAGGGATAATCTCAGTTGTCATTTTTAAAAATTATTTTATTTTTATTATTTATTTATCTATCTACCTATTTATTTATTTATTTTGAGACAAGAGGAAGAAGCAGCAGCCTACTGCTCTCTCAAAGAGTGCTCAGAGAATTGCTGGAATTTTCTCAGCCATCTTAGAGTACAGGATGATATATGCAAAAGCCACTCACAGAGAAGCCCTCTTATTCTAGACACTTAACAGCTGAATACAATGCCCAACAAACAGCTAGAAGGTTTCGTTTCACCAGAAAAGAGCTCCTGCTTTGAAATGTTTTCAAAGTTTCCATGACAAAATATTCTTCCACAGTCTCTGCATCACTGAGCTGCTTTGTATTTCTAGCACAGCTAAGCAATTAAAAGAAGATGAATAGATGTATTCCGGCATGTGTGATAACAAATGGCATACTTAAGGTGACAAGGTTTTCTATGTTAACTGGCTTTGCAGTCACTTGCAAGTTTTTGAAAAATTTTCCTTTTTATCGAGAGTTTTTCCCTGCTTAATCTGAGTTTAAAGGCTATTTTTTTCTCAAAGCAAATTGGAGGAGGGCTTTTCAAGTCCTCTTTGATGAGACAAAATATATGTACATATTCCCTCTGTGCAAAAGGAGCTGCTGCTTTTTTTTTTTTTATGACAGCTCAAAATTGACTGAAGTTTTAAGCATCAAGCTGTTCACCATCACAAAAGATGCTCATCTTGGCTAGGAATGGTGACACGTCCGCAGGAAACGGAGTCGGTCCGTTTAAATTGCTTCTCTATGGCTCATGCTTTTAGTAAAGGTTAGTGCAAATGAGAGAGGCTCTCCGAGGATCTTGGACTGAGGATATTTTTGGATCTAGACCATTACCAGGGGCACGGATAAGAGAATTTAGATCCCATTTGGTTGCGAATTGATGGGAAGAAAAGCAGATGGCATTAAAGCCCTCTTAATTTAATCTTCAGGTCTCATCAAATCTCTTTCATTTTTGCTTGCTCTTTTGGAAAACTCACCTATCCTTCAGTTAGGATCTCTCCAGTTATTTGAATTTATGTTTATTAAATCTGATAATTAGAATCACAGAGAGTGCTAACCTAGTTGTTTATGAACTGTCTTGTGGCTTCTGAAAACAGGTAATGTGGGGCAGCTGAGTGACTGAGTTGGTTAAGCATCTAACTCTTGATTTCAGCTCAGGTCATGATCTCCTGGTTTGTGAGTTCGAGCCCCATCTCGAGCTCTTGGCTGACCGTGAAAGAGCTTGCTTGGAATTTTCTCTCTCCCTCTTTTTGCCTCTCCCCTGATCACACTCTCTCTCTCAAAATAAATAAATATACAAACAAACAAAAAGAAAACAGGTAATGTGATATAAGTTAATATAGGCTGACTTGGAGGAAAACAAACCTGAATTCAGGTTCTCACTCTAACACTTTTGGCTCTGTGACCCTGGGCAAGTTACTTGACCTTGTGTAGCTACCAGTTGCCAGTGTAAAATAAGGCCCTGGAATCCATCACATTTCCAATGGATGATATGATGACCTGGTGGTTAAGAACCTGTCTTTCCCATCAAATGGACCTCTTCTACTTCATAACTGTGAAACCTTGAGAATTTTGTTTAATCTTTCTAGGTTTGTTTGTTTCCTTTCCTTACTTAAAAAATAATTCAAATGTTAAAATTATCATAACAACCTTGTAGGGTTGTTGTGGGGCATGAAAGTAAGATTGCATGTGAGTGGTAGAGAGTAGTTCATATGAGCTAAGAACTCTCTTTAAAAAAATTATGTACTGTTGTAGGGTCATTAACAAAGACTTGAATCATAGAACACTGGAATGAGACTCAGATGATCTAATCTAAATTCATTGTTTTATAGATGGAAACAACAACAACAAAAACCAAGTGGAGATTAAGTGAGCTACTCCAAATCTCACACCAATATCCCACACCTGACTCTATCTCCATAATATTAAGTGTGTGTTCAACAAATATACTGTTCACTTCTAGAATTTCCAAATATAGTATTTTACCCCTAAATCAGTGAGTTCACCAAAAATTTCTTCCTTGTGGGGGAAATAGAGATCTTTTTGATCACTGTATTCTTTTTTTCTACCTAAAATAGCAAATTTTTCATGATGAAACAAAGAAATGGACAAATAAGATAATGGGTTCAACCTTCAGCAGAAGAGTTAAGACATTTATCAAGACAGAGTCCTTTGTCTGGTGCGAATCCATCTGTGTCTTTGAGTAAATGAAAAAATTTCTACAGACCACTCATAAGAGTTGTGACAAAATTTTTACACTGGATGTTTAAATTTTGTATTCTCGTTCTCATCTTTTCCATGGAAGATGTTTCCAGACTTCTCCAACCACAGTTCCTTCAAGAATTATTTTTATTGTACTTTCACAGAAACATTTTGTCCCTTCATTCCATTTTAGACATTTCATTTCATTCGGCTGAAACTAACTAGGGTTCCCAGTGGAATAAAGGGAAAATGTGAATATTCAACCATAAAGCAAATGTGTATTTTATGACCTGCACTTTGTGAAGTTACCTTGCTGTGTGTTCTGGCTAACTGGTATCTTTAGACATAATGAATCTTACTGTCTGATAGACTGCTTGAAGAGGTTAGAACATTTCCCAGCTATTTAAAGCTCTAAATTGGGGACATTAAATGACAGAATGCCTTCCAGTGTTGTTATGGCCTGCATGGCAAACACGTGTTGGCATTTCGCAGTTTTGTGCATGGTGTCTTTTAAAGATATCCCTTTCACTCTTCCCCTCATGGCCCACTCTTTTCTTCTACAGTGGAAAAGAACTGTATGCAAATGCATAGAGAACAAATACTCTACAGGATTTATCTACAAAACATGTTGTGGCTGGAGCTGTAATGTTTACCCATATTCTCCAATCTTCATCTGAATAAATAAAGTGGTATCGTGGGATAGGCTGCTCTACAGATAACCAGTTTTAAACTCATTCATCCTGAGAAATTTCAACTGATATAGTTTGCCTATCAAATGGATTTAAAATTGTATTGTCACCGCACTGCTTTCCATGGTGATTGCTTCTGCTTTGTGGTTCCATGCCTCAGTAGACGGTTTGATTGTATATATCTACTGCTTTGTTCATATGATTCTGTTTGTAATGGTCTGTAATGTACAACCCTGCTATCCAGTAATAAAGTTGAACATAACCTCTTCTGTGATTTTAACTAAGGAGTTTATCTGTTTGTAGTGCTATTTTCTGACCATAAATGAGGATATCCTTTTTGATGAGGACTCTTTTTCTTTCTTTTTCTTTTGTTCTTTATTTTCTCCTTCTCGTTTCTCTTCCTCCCCTTTCTCTCCCTTCCTTCCTCCTTCTTTCCTTCCTTTCATCTGTGTATTTTTCTTTCACAATTTGGGTTTGATGAATATTTTTTGCTGAGTTTTTGTGAAGAGAAGATAAGTTATCAATGCATTTTTTCTTTCTTAATGGTTTCATTAACCTATCATTTATTATCTGAGTGCTGGATGCCTTGAATAGACAGTGGGGTAGATGAGGCAGCTTTCACTTGTTGATCTGCCCCCCAACTGTCAGAGAATAGTCTTGGATCTCTGATCGAAATCAAGGACTTCATTTGCCTCATACTTTGCTGGTTTCAGGAAGGAATCCAGGATTATTTTCCCCTGGAAAGAGAATCAGCTATATTTCCTTCAAAATGCCTAGATTTTGCTCTCAGGTTCAATTATCTATAAAAAGAGCTTTTATAGCAAGGAGACTTCACCACAGAGAAATGATGTTAAGTCAAATGGAATATAAAGAAAACCATATTCCAAACTCTTTCTGATAAGTAATTTAATATTAACTGAAATCTGCAGTTGCAGAATATAAAAAAAAGAAATAAAAAATAACTCTGCTGCTTTCTCAAGGGAAAGATTACTAAGCCGCATGGCTGAAGTTGGCCCCTGTGTCCTTTCCACAAAATCACCCTCTTAACCACTCTCTCTGACTAAAATCCTTAAAACATCAGTATAAGCATTACAATTTTACTGAATTTGATGCTGTCTCAAAATGACTAGGTGTAGAACATCATTGAATTTCAAACTGACCTTGGCATGTGGAAGAAATGGGCAGCTATAAACAGGTTCAACTGGTTTAGTCTAGATTGAGAAAGAAAGACATTGTGTACAGAAACCAGAGGGGCAGATCCACTGGTGGACAAACAGCAGAAAACAGGTCAGGATATACATGAGCCACTTCATTCCAGATTCTCCTTAAGTATTACCTCGTCATCAAAAACTTCTCTGAACACCAAATTAAATACAGAACACTTCATCACACTCCATCCCTCATTCAGCTTTATTTTGTATCACATATATGTTATATAAAAGGTATAGTATATGTTACATGTACTAAATATATGTTAAATGTATATTATAGGTAAATAAATAGGGTGCCTGGTGGCTCAGTAGGTTGAGCACATGATTCTTAATTTTGGCTCATGTTATATTCTCATGGTCATGGGATTGAGTCCCATGTTGGGCTCTGTGTGGAGCCTGCTTGAGATTCTGTTTTTCCCTTTGCCCCTCTCTCACATGCATGCATGCACGCGCTCTCTCCCTGTCTCTCAAAAAAATAATAAAATAAAATAGAATAAATTCCTTAAAAAATGTGATTATTATCTGAATTTCCGACTTAAATACAAGCTCAATGAAGGCAATAACTTTGGTTCACTGCTATAGACTCAGCATCTAGAATAGTACCTGGTACTAAATAAATATTTGTTAAAATAAAAAATAGAAGATATAAATTGGTTATCTTACATTATAGCAGGAAGTCTTAATTAGGAGCACTGATTGCTAGTAATTATTCCAATCACTCAACAGTTTATAGGCTTTATATAAAAACCATGCTCTATTTGGTACATGATCATACTATATTAGAAACTTGTCACAGATCTTGAAAAGGTAGATGAAAAATAGATATAGTTCAGCCTTAGCAAGAATTTCCTATGGGGTCTATTACATTTGGAGAAGTCAAGGGAGGAAAATATTGTAGGAGTATGAGATTTAATAATACTTAATGTATGTAGGAATATCTAATATTTAGTCAACTAAAGTAGCTAATATTTCTTAGTGCCATTCAGTGTTTTAAGTACATTTATTAGCTCTCTTAATCCTTAAAACAATCCTTTGAGGTAGCTTTTGTCATTAGGCCCAGTCATATAATGAAGACTTTGGCTGGCCTTCTTCCTGGTTGTAGGGAGGGAGCCTCTAAATTTTTGGAATTTCCTCAGTTATAGGAGTGTCTTTGTTATTCGGGTAGGCTCTGATAGCTTATGGTAACTAGATCACTCATGATAGGTTCCTATACAGTAGCAGGATGGGGGCTGACTGACAGAAAGACCAATATATGACTATAGAGTTGAGTCCTTGAGCCATGTAACATCAGCTCAGCCTCCTGGGAGGAAAGAGGGGCCTGGAGATTGAGTTTAGTCAGGTAGCCAATGATTCAACCAATCATGCCTACATAATGAAACCCTAAGGAAAATTCCATACATTAAAGCTTAAGTGAGCCGGGTGATGTGTCCTGAATCCATGGGGAGAAGTTGTGGAAGTTTTGCATTTGGTATGCTCACAGATCATGTCCTGTGTGTCTTTTCACTGGTTTTGAGTGCTATTCTTTTGCTATGATACAACTGTAATAGTATAGCACTTTACTGAGTTCTATAAGTTGTGTTGGCAAATTATCAGACCTGATAATGGGAACTCCCAGATTTTTAGCCAGCTGGTCAGAAGTGGAGGTGGCCTGGAAACCCCTCGGCTTATTGCCAGTGTTTGAGGAGAGACTAGTCTTGGGAAGGCCTGAGCCCTTAACCTGTGAAGTTGTGCCTCACTCCTAAGTAGCTAGTGTCACAATTGCATTGTAGCCCCACTTTACAGATCAAGAAATGGAGGCATTCAGAGGCCAGATAGTTTGTCCAGAGTCTCCCAGCTAGTAAGTGGCAGCATCAGGAATTAAATCCAGGCTATCTACCTGCCAAAAATATCTATACTCTTAATCATTATGCTGCTGTTTTTCTTAATCAAAGAGATATTTTCAGCTTTCAATAGATTTAGGATTGGAATGAATCAGTTAGAACTTATTACCCTGTCCATACTTTGATTTTAAACTTCAGGCATCCAGAACTGTGAGAGAATAAATTTCTGTTGTGTTAAGCCACCCCGTCTGTGGTAATTTGTTACAACAGCCCTAGAAAACTAATACAGTATTTCAAACTTAGTATAACCCAAACAGAACTTTTGATCTGTCCATACCCAGAACCTGCCTCCCCTTGGTCTTGCTTTCTTGGCAAGTGGCAACCACATCTATCTAGTTGCTGCAACCAAAATTGGAGGAGTCATTCTTGATTCTTCTTTTCCTCACTTCTACTTCTATTCCTCTAACAGACCAAACTGTTTCCTTTATCTTCAACACAGATTGACCTTTACCCACTTTTCTTCAGCTCCATTGCTACTACCCAGGTTAGACCCACCATCATCTCTGGCCTGGACTATTGTGGCACCTTTCTCACTGTTGTCCCTCCTTATATTCTTGCCCCATCACACTAAGAATAAAGTCCAGAGTTTTTACCTTGGCTTACAAAACCCTACCTGATCTGGCTGGTGCCTACCCACCTGAATTTATCTCCACTCACTTATACTCCCTGTGCTTTGGCCACACAGCTGTTATTTAAGTTTCTCAAATAGATCAACTCATTCTTACCCAAGGCCTTTGCACTAGTTGTTTCCTTTGCCTGATATGCACTCCTCTGCTCTTGTTCAACAGGTTTCTCCTTGTAAATTAAATCTCAATTTTAGTATCACCTCCTCTAAGAGACCTTTTTCTGATCCCCTGTTTTAAACTAGCCTTTCTGGTGTTTATTCTTGGTCACATTAGCCTATTGAAATTCTTTGCATTGCACCCACCATCATCTAACATTTTTCTTCTTTATTTGTCTATCTTCCATCACTAGAATATAAATCCTATGAGAATAGGGAGCTTGCTTGATTGGTTGACCACTGCTTTGCTAATGCCCTTGCCATATAAGGGGAACACAGTATGTATTTGTTAAATGAATAACTCGATTCTCCCCACTCCTTGTTATACCATGTAAAAAAGGTAATGACACAGATTTTCAGGCATAGAGCCTTGAAGTCTTGGGCAAAAGTAAGAGAGGGGTGGGCAATCATCTAACATGCTCCCTTTTCCTTTGTGAGTTTTTTATACGTTTAAATTCTCTTACTGGGTTTCTAGATTTGTCCCTGCTGTTGACATATACCAAACTCCTAACTGGGATGATTATATGTCAAAGAAAAAAAAAACCCACATATTCCTCAACAAAATTGTATGGAAGCTCTAAAGTTGTTTGTATTAGGGGATAATTGTACAAAATTAATGAGTAGATGCGCTGTTAAGTAGTACCTGTAAGGTCTATTGAGGCAGGTCTAATTTAATCACTTTAAATTACTTACACACAGTGAAAATAATTTCTACACTTCACTTATAATTTTAGAAATTTTTATTGTCATTAGAAAACAGTGAAAAACAAATCAATAAATTTCTGAAAAAGAATTGCCTTTTAAGGAAACATTTATGTCTGTCTTCACTCTTCTTAAAATATGAATTTCAATTCAATATCTAACTCATGATTTCAGAAGTTGAATTTTAGGTTGATATAAAAACACATGATAAATTCATGTATTATCTTAGCACACGTAATGTCTTGACACAAAAATGTCCACTTTTGTGTGTTCTTAGCTCAGATAAACATTTCTAATTGAAAAAAAATTAAAGAATATTTGAGACACATGAAAATCATATGAAATTCATATATCAGTGTCCATAAAACACAGCCATGCTCATTCATTTAAGTACTATTTATGGTGCTTTCCTATTACAGTGACAGCATTGAGTAGTTGTGACAGAGACTACCTAGCCCACAAAACTTAACTATTTATTATCTGGCTTTTTACAGAAAAAGTTTGCTGACCCCTGTCCTAACATATGAAAATATTTGAATAGTATTTTTTTTCACTCAGTTCATCTTAACCATCTAATTAGACAGCAGTATGCCAACTCAAGACAGTATTTTCTTGTACCTAAGAACTAATGGTGTTCAGTGTAAGGATAGCAACACAGACATATAAAAAATGGATCTACCTGCATCAACTGTACTGTCATATATCTCTAGGACCTATTAGTCAAAATGTTCTTCCCTCAATTATATGGGAGCAGGGGACTGTCTTTGCTAAGGCATCTATATTCAGGCATACCATTCAACCCAATGTGTGTTTAAAGTTTTTGGTGCTGTGACACAAATATGAATGGGGGAGCCCCTACTCTCTAGGAGCTCCTGATTAAGCAGAAGGTTATATTTTCATTCCCCATACAACTCAATCAGATACTTATTTTCACTATTTTAGAGGTAAGGCAACAGAAATGCAGAGAGATCAGATGATTTGTCTAACACCATGAAACACTTGGAATTTCTGTATTTTTTCTGGATTTGGGTTAGTATAGTAGTGGAAGATAAAGATACACTTTTACAAATGTCATACTGCTGAGAAAGTGCATAGGAGAAAGGAAGAACTTAAAGTCGGTCCAGACTCAGCAGGGGAAATCTGTCAGGAAAGTCCATGCCCAAATGAATTCCCAGTCCATGTTGTTTCTTTCAATATCTAACAGATTCCTGTATATGTTTCAGGTTTAACATGCATGAGGGTCAAGCATAAGGGACAGTGGGTGTGGTAGGGCATCAGACTGGAGTCTGTCTTTTAGCAAAAATATTTCAGTGGATCATAGACACCATACCAACTTTCCCATTTGAAAAAAAATCTCAAAATAGACTTGGTGGAGCCCTGTAAAGTGTAATAATACAAGGAAGAACAGCTTGGGTGCTGAGAGAAGCTCTGAAGTCTGACCTTTCTCAGATGTAGATGTGATGACCCACTTCCATTCCAGGTGGAGAATAAATTCAGATAAAGATTCATGCTGCCGTCCTGTGGAGCCCACATGTGGCCTTACAAATGAGCGTGCTGCCAGAGCTCAGAGCATCCAGGTTTACACATGCACTGATAGTCACTCCTCTAGCTCCAACTGGAAAGGCAAATCCAAAGAATACAGGTTTAGACAAATGAGCGTGCTGCCAGAGCTCAGAGCATCCAGGTTTACACATGCACTGATAGTCACTCCTCTAGCTCCAACTGGAAAGGCAAATCCAAAGAATACAGGTTTAGACTGAAGACTATGCCAGTGTTAGAAAGAAATGGCTCCTCCCTCTGGCCTCAACTACATGTATGAAATTGTATATACCTAGAAAATTATACATACACACTTTTTCTTTCTTTCCCTGAACAATTTGAGAGTTAGGTGTAGGCTTGCAGGATTCATGATACTTCCCCTTTCAGCCTATGTCTCCTAAGAAATGGACATTTTTTGACATAACCCAATATTATTTTCATACTCAAGACATCTAACACTAACATAACACTATGATCTGATATACTGTCCATATTCTGAATTCCACAATTGTCCCAGTAATGTTTTCATTAATTCATTTTTTCAAACCTGAAAGTCAGGAATTAGGCAAGGATCTTGCATTGCATTTACTTGTCATCCTTCTTTAGGGTCTTTCACGGACAGTTCCCTAGTGCTTTTTTGGCATTTTTAAAGAGTTAAGATCAGTTACTTTGTAGATAATCCTTTAATTGGGATTTGTCTGACTGTTTTATTATGATCCAAGTGAATTTTTTTCTTTTGCAGGAATATTACTGACTTGATGTTGTACCATTCCCACTACTTCCAGTTAGGAGACACGTTAGCTCATTTTGTCCTTCACTGGTGATGTTAAGTTTGATCATTAATTAAGATAGAGTGCATCAGGTTTTCTTACTATCAAACATACCTTTTCCTCTTTGAAATTAGTAAGTTATTAGTAAAGTGAGACTTTCACAACTATGTGAATATCCTCTCCAGCAATCTTCCACCCTTGTTTTGGCATTTATTTCTGATTCTTAACGGAATCAGTTATTACTGTGGTGGTTTCCCAATGGTGATTTTCTAATTCTATTGACTCTTCTCAGACATTTATTAGTTAGAATTCTTTTGTAGATAAGAGCTTTTTCTTCTCCATCCCACTTAAAAATATTATTTATTATTGTAACACACATACATGTAAGATATATTTTATATCTGTATGGGCTGATGGATTTAAAAAGTCACTGTGTTATAAGTGGTTTCTGCCATTCTTCATTATGATAATTAAATTAGAACTAGTTTAATGTTGATCCACACTAACTTAGTCCTTCTCCTGAGAACCTGAGAGCGATGTGGCTTTGAATCTAACATGGACCAGAGCTCTCTTGAGAAATGTTAAGACTATAGCTATTAAGAGTTGAAAGCAATCTTAAGCATTACCTTTGCATGGACAGTAGGAATCGTCTATATTATATCTTATATCCATCTGTGAAAAGTGTCCATACTATTTGTTTTCTCTGGCTATCTTTTTCCCAGTCAAGATGCCCTATTACATCTGATTCATTACACATCTTCTGCCATCTGGTGGTAGGTTACTGAGCCTATAAGAAGAGACCAGGCAGACACAGCCCTTTGATATTTGGAGACCAAAGCATGACCTGTAATCTCCAATACTGCCCACATGTCAATGGACAATGACAAATTAGCAGGTCATTTCTTTGTTGGTAAGAATCTTTCATTTTAAATGCTTACAAATTTTGGGGGGAGAAAAAAAGATGAGAAATATTTACTGGTCTCTGTGTTGGGACCTGTCACAACTGCTATGTTAAACCACTAGAAGCTCTACACTATTATCCTTATTTTATATATCACAGAACAGAAAGGTAAATATTCTGTCAAGGACATGCAGCTTGTAAGTGGTAGAGCTAAAATATGAAACAAATTTAGCTGACTTTGAAGGCTGTGTTGTTTCCATTCACTACAATGACTCTAAAGTGTGTTTGTGTGTGTGTGTGTGTGTGTGTGTGTGTGTGTGTGTGTGAGAGAGAGAGAGAGAGAGAGAGAGAGAGAGCGAGTGAGAGCGAGCTATTTTTGTGTAAATCACTGAAGACCTCCCAAAATGTCAGACTGAAGTTAACTGGGTTATAAGCAATTAAGATATATTAGAACACCATATTGTATATACTTTTTTAGGTGAATGCTGTTCTGATATCAGATTTCCTAATTTCTACATAAATTTAAGGATTCAGTAGGGTCAAGTATTTAAGAGAGTCTGGATTTAGTAATCACAGACTTGACTTTGTTCAAGTTTGTTTCTGTCTCTTAAATGTGTGAATCTGGATATCAGTAGATGTCCCTAAGATTTAGGTTTCTCATACATAAAATGGTAATGTAGATATAATATTTGGTCTATGGAGTTATAAATATTAGGTTAAATAATATAGGCAAAGCGCTTAGTTCAGGGCTGATGAGGATCACCATTGCTAATTATGAGAGGAGTGAGTGGGAATCCTTTTAGGGCCATAAATATTCCTCAGATTTGAAGATATTCCTGATGCATCTTCTTAGAGATGAAACAGTAAGTTATTCTTGCTTTCTATACTTGACCCTACTTAACATTTAAATTAAAGTAGTGCTTAGCCAAATAATTCAGAGCCTTAGTACTTAACTTGTGACTTTTTTAAATCATTGAAGGATAAACTTTTTTTGGTGACATTTGTAAGGTAGATTTTGATATTTATATCAATGTTGTTGAGGCAAAGAAATGGAGTATCATCTTCAAATATTCTTAATGTGACTTTTTTTGTATATGTGCAGTTCTCCCTTGACTTATTGCAAATAGAAATACATGACATTTTAATTAACTTGATACATTCATTGTCTTGTTATAGTTCATCATTTTGTACTTTGCAATGGATTCACTTAAAAATATTTGTTGCTTATTATATGCCAAGCAAAAAGTTACTTAATAAGGTGTAGGGCATAAGAAAAAGTTAGTAAATATAAAAATATATTTATCAAGCATTATGCCTGATATAGGAGATATAAAAATAAAGTACTGTCTTTTTCCTCAATGAGCTTAAAGTTTGGTTTGTCATCATAATTTAATGAAATTAGTATTATTAAAAACATTTAGTGAGAGATGAGGAACTGAAGAGAAGTTGAAAAACTCACACAGAGAGTAAGAAGTACAATTGCAGTTTGGGTAAATCAAATATTTTTATAATATTGTTTTATTTCCTATATTGACTTTGGAACTCTATCTATCTATCTATCTATCTATCTATCTATCTATCTTTTAATGTTTTATTTTTGAGAGAGAGAGAGAGAGAGCACAAGTGGGGGAGAGGCAGAGAAAGATGGATACACAGAATCCAAAGGAGGCTCCAGGCTCCGAGCTGTCAGCACAGAGCCTGACATGGGGCTTGAACTAATGAGCTGTGAGATCATGACCTGAGCTGAAGTTGGACGCTTAAACAACTGAGCCACCCAGGTTCTCCTATGTCTAGTTTTTAAAAAAAGCATTGATATGAATAAAAATAATGCATTCTTAACTTATTATAGTGTACTTCATATCATTAGTAGGCAACTTCACATATAATATAATAATCAGTTCCATTTCTCCCTTCTAGACTTTGGACTATTTTTGTCATATATTTTATTTATACATATGTTATAAATCCCATAATATATTGCTATTGATTTTGTTTAAACAGTAAAATCTCTTTTAAATTGATCTAAAAAATAAGAAGAAAATCATGTATTTATCTATGTAGCTACATTTTCTAGTAATCTACATTTCTTTGTATAGATCCATATTTCTATCTCATATCTTTTTCATTTGGCCTGAAGGACTTCCTTTGACATTTCTCATAGCGCATATCTTCTGGTGATAAATTCTTTCAGCTTTTGTATGACTCAAAAATACTTTATTCTGCCTTCATTTTTGGCAAAATTTTTTGCTAGATATAGAATTCTATGGGGTGCCTCATGGGCTCAGTCAGTTGAGCCTCTGACTTCGGTCATGATCTCATAGTTCTGGAGTTCGAGCCCCGCATCAGGCTCTGTGCTGATAGCTAAGACCCTGGAACCTGCTTCGGATTCTTTATCTCCCTCTCTCTCTGCCTCTCCCCCACTGGCACTCTGTCTCTCTCTCTCTCCCTCTCTCTAAAATAAATAAACATAAATAAATAAGTAAGTAAGAATTCTAGGTTGGCAGATTGTTTTTTTCGTTCAGTGTTTTAGACATGTTGCTCCGTTGTTTTATTGCTTGCTTTGTTTGGGGTGAGAAATCTGCTCGCATCCTTATTGGTTTGTTTGTTTGTTTATTTGTTTATAAATGTAACATGCTTTCTTTCTCCCCACCCCAATCTCCTGTCCCCAGGCTGCTCTTAAGATTTTCTCTTTATCACTAGTTTTGACCAATTTGATTAATGTATCTCAGTAGTTTAATTCCTGTTTCTTGTTCTTGGGGTTTGTTGAGCTTCTTAGATCTGTGAGTTTATGATTTTCATCAATTTAGAAATTATGGCCATCATTTCTTCAAGCATATTTTTGGGTCCCTCCCTTTCTTTCCTTTCCTTTAGAGACTTTAATAACATAAATGCTAGGCCACTTGAAGTTGTCCCACAGCTCACTGATTGATGTTCTGTTAATTTTTGTAAATTTTTTTTCTGAGTTTCATTTTGCATAATTTCTGTTGTTACTTCTCTAAAAAAATTTTTTTAATGCTTATTTATTTTTGAGAGAGAGAGTGCAAGCAGGGGAGGGGCAGAGAGTGTGAGCAGGGGAGAGGCAGAGAGAGAGGGAGACACAGAATCTGAAGCAGGCTCCAAGCCTGACATGGGGCTCGAGCCTATGAACTGTGAGATCATGACCTGAGCTGAAGTCGGACACTTAACCCACTGAACCTCACAGGCGCCCCTGTGGTTACTTCTTCGTGTTTATTTTTTCTTCTTCTGAAATATCTAATATCTAATCTCTTCAATCCCATGAACTGCAAGATCATGACCTGAGCTGAAGTCAGATGCTTAACTGACTAACCAGGTATAGATTTCATTCCAGTCATGGCTGTTTTCATATCTAGTTTGATTGCCCGAGATTTCTGACTTTGGAGAATCTCCCTTTTTAAAAATATTTCTTATCTTTACTTAAAATTTTGAACATATGGAATATAGTCATAATAATTATTTTAGTGTCCTTTTCTGTTAATTCTAACATTGGTCTCAGTCTGGGTCAGTTTTAATTGATTGATTTACCTCCTCTTTAAGGGTCATATATTCTGGATTCTTTGTATTTATGGTAAATTTAGATTGGATGCCAGATACTGTGAATTTTATTTTGTTGGCTGCTGAATATTTTTATATTCATTTAAATATTCTTGTGCTATGTTCTAGGATGCAGTTAAGTTACTTGGAAACAGCTTGAACATTTTGGGTCTTGCTTTTTTAATTGTATTATGTGTGACCAGAGCATCATTTTGACCTCATGTCTAATGTAATATTTTTGAGTATTTTATCCAGTGTTCCATGAATGATGTGACTTTTCAATCTGGCTGGTGATAATGGGCACTGGTCCTTGTCCTGAGAGGCCACTGGGTATTGTTCCTTTAATTCCCTGGTCCCCCAGAAAGTTTCCCCAAATGAATGTGCTGAATATCAGGGAGACTGTCTGGAGACTTTGAAGGTTCTCTTTGTGCTGTTCTTTCTGCAGACTCCATCTGCCTTGTTTTTCCTAGGCTCTAAGCTCTATCTCCTCAATTCAGAAAGTCTGATGGGCTCTGCCTGATTTCTCCCTCCCTGTTAGAGGCCTGGAAACTCTCAAGGCATGCAAATGAGACAATTTTGAATCTCACCTTATTTATTTCCTGTCTCTCAGGGATCACTGTCCTTTGTCGACTGATATCCAGTGTCTTGAAACCATTGTTTCATATATTTTATTTTCCCCATTTTCTTTTTTTTAAGTTGTTTTGTTATTCTATTTTAGTTGGAAGCTGAAGTCCCCTTTTTAGCATTTTTAAAGATACTGTCTCATTGTCCTGTGGCTACCCGTGTTTCTGATGAGAAGTCAGAGTCATCCCCCTTATTGTTCTTGTGTGTGTGATCAGTTTTCCCCTTTTGGTGGTCTTAAATATTTCTTTATTTTTGGTCTTCAACTGTCTTACTATCATGTGCCCAGGTATGGTCTTCATTGTACTTGTACTGTTTTGGTTTGCTCAGCTGTTTGGATCTGTGCATTGATACTTTTCACCAAATTTGGGGAAATTTCAATGATTATTTCTTCAATCTCTTTCTCTCCTATTCTTGTGATACTCTAATTGTATGCCTGTTAAACATCTTTCTACTGACCCACAGTAGACTAAGGTACTGTTCCTTGTTTGTTTGCTTGTTTTTTTAAGGTGCTGTTCATTTTAAAAAATTAAGATTTATCTTTGTTCTTCAGTTTGGGTGATTTCTACTGACTTATCTTCAAGCTCACTGATCCCTTTGTTTCCAATGTCCAATTTTCTCCTAAGCTCATCCAGTGAGTTATGTATTTCATATATTTTATTTGTCAGCTCTTGAATGTCAATTCACTCTTTTTTATAGTTTTATTATCTCTAGTGATATTCTGTATTCACTCATTCTATTCATCATATCCTTTAACTCTTTGAGCATGTTTATAATAGCATGTTAAGAGTACTTCTATGATAATTTCAGCATCCACATCATTCTGACAGACTACTTTTAACTGAATTTTTTTTTTCACTTCGGGTCATACTTTTTTTCCCTTATTTGTATTATAGCAGGGTTTTTTTTTAATGTTTATTTTTGAAAGAGTGTGAGAGCGTGAGGGAGGGAGGGGCAAACAGAGAGGGAGACACAGAATCCAAAGCAGGCTCCAGGCTCTGAGCTGTCAGCACAGAGCCCGACATGGGTTCAGTCCCATGAACTGCAAGATCATGACCTGAGCCGAAGTCAGATGCTTAACTGACTAAGACACACAGTCACCCCCATTATAGTGGTTTTTAAAAATGTATACTGGATGTCATGGGTGAAACATAATTTATGGATTATGCTATTTTCTTTACTGAATTTTGAGTTTTTCTGGATGACAGTTAATTCATAGTGATCCCTTAGATCTTGTAGAGAGGTGGTTCTCAACCAGGAGTAATTTCTCCCACCCTAGGAAACATTTGGCAATGTATGGAGATATTTTTGGTTGTCACAACTTGGAGATGATGATGGTATATGGTGAATAGAGATCAGGAATGCTTCTGAACATTTTATAGTTCACAGATAAAGCACCCCACAGCAAAGAAAGATCTGATCCAATATTTCGATAGTCCTGAGGTTGAGAAACACTATTGTGGTTGTTTTAGACATTGTTAGAAAGGATATAGTACAGTTTTTTTCCCTGTTAGAGCATCTCCCTTATTCTAGGGCACAGTTCTTATTTCTAATGTGTGGCCTTTGTGGAATCTTCACTAAATGCCCAAGGTACTAAGTGAAGTCTCTCTGTTCCACTGTGACTGACTAGAACTCTAAATTCTCACAGCACTTTATAACCTCTTATATCTTCATTGAGGAATCACTTCAGCAACTGTTCTCTGGATGGACTCAATGAGTTTTACCCTGCTCAAGTGCAGCCTAGTGCTTGGCCAAAGTCATGAAGGGCACCTCCATACAGAGTTCTGGGGATCCAACTTTTTGCATCTTGCCCATCTCAAGTCTCTTTCTCTTTAAATTCTAGCCTTTTAAGCAACCCTAAATTCCAAAGTTTGTCTCCTCTGGCTAATGAGACCACCACTTTCTGTACTTCAGAAAGTACCCTAGATAGAAATATGGGGTCAATATGAAGCTCACCCTACATGTTTCTGTGACCCTTCTGTCAAGGATCATAGCCCTGTATAGTTCGTTGTCCAGTGCTTGAAAATAATTGCCTCATATACTCTGTAAAGTTTTATAGTTGCAGTGAGAATATTTCCCATACCAGTCATTCAATCATGGCCAGAGTTAGATATTTCATACTGGAATTGAATGTCAACTCTAAATCTTAGGTTTCCTTATCATTCTTTGAGATGAACAAGATATTCTTTTAATCAGAAGTAATTCTTTGGTAATAGATGAAGATATAATTGTAGCTTCCTTCTCTAGAAAATACTAGAGAGGAACATTTCTGATCTACCTTCTTATTCCATTCTCCAAGGCCATTTAAATGCTGGCTAATGAGAACACACAAGCAATGCCTTCTTTTTACTGATGATAATTATAGCTATCTTATATTGTGTGCTTTCTATTGCCAGGCACTGTGCCAGTAGATTTACATACACTTTATTTTATTTAATGTTCACAGCAGCCCTATTTCTTCTGTTTTACTTATAAGGGAACTGAGGCTCTGCGAGGTTAAGTAACTGGCTCAAGTTTGTAGAGCTAGTGAAGTGACAGAGCTGAAACAAAGGCTTAAGTTTGTCTGACTCTAAAGCCTTAAATGTATATCAGAGCAGGCTAAATGATGTTCCAAACAACCCCTAAGTCTCAGTGGCTAACCACAGTAACGGTTTGTGAAAGTGTTCTTCTCCTTCCCAACACATTCCAATATGGGTTTGTTGGAAATGTCTCCTCATGCCATCCTTCCTGCCTGTGGCCCCATCATTCCCTGGGGACTTGGTGTTCTCTGCTCCTCTACTTCCTCAGAAGACAAAAAAGAGAATGTAGAGGATCAAGCTGGAGGATTTTCAGGCTGGTAAGTGGTCATTTGTGATCACATGCAGTTGGGCAGAAGTCAGTTACAGAATCCGTCTCGAGGCCAGGAAATATAATCTGGCTATGTCCTCAGGAAAAAAAGAGACTGGGTTTTGGTGAAGAACCAGCCAGTCCTACCATATTATATTAACCCAGATTCTCCCCTAAGTTGCTAGTTGGGAAGCATTTATACACCTTGCTCTAAATGCAGTTTTTCTAATATGTGGAATTTAAGAAGCAAAACAAATGAACGCAGGGGGGAAAAAAAGAGAGGCAAACCAGGAAACAGACTCTTAACTGTAGAGAACAAACTGATGATTACTGGAGGAGAGGTGGGGGAGGGGAATGGGGATGGTGATGGAGATTAAGGAGGGTACTTGTGAGGAGCACTGGGTGTTGTATGTAAATGATGAATCACTAAATTCTGTACCTGAAACTAATATTGCAGTGTATGTTAACTAGCTGTAATTTAAGTAAGGACTTAGGAAAAAAATAAAATACTTGTATCTTTAAAAAATAAATAAATGCCATTTTTCTAGGCTGGGGCTTGGTTTAGTATCACACATTATCATCCTTGAGGTTAGTGAAGTTAACACAAATCATGTCCTGAGACAAGTAGGATCTTCAGAGATCATGTATCATATTGTCCCTCAGAGGGGCAATCATAACTATCGATATCCCCAATTTTAAGGGATACATTTTTATTCTTTATTTTTAATACTTTAATCTATAGATGGTATCTACATTATTTTAGTTAGGGCACTACACTTGCTCTCCCATCATTCCCTCCTGTCATATGCTGCTTCGACCTGGGCTACTGAGGATTCAATGCCTTGTTTTCTTGGTCTTTCTTTCCTTGTCCATGTGTCAGGATTTCAGAATGGTATCTTCCAGTGAAAGCTGAGAGTCTATAAATACAAAATGGGTGTCAGGAACTTTCTAACTGTCGTGAAAGCAACATCAGTGCTAAATTAACAGCCAAAAAATAATCACCATTGCTTCTCAGCCTTTTGGCTAGGATCAAGTATAGTATTTGTTCATACCAGTTTAATATCTGGTATGTCCTCTGTCCTAGGACAATATATTAAGTGGATTTTTGGAGCAGGGAGATGGAACAGGAGCTGGCTCTGTACACACCATGCATCAACCTGGTATCATTATACTTCTAGGAAAGGTGCACCCTGTGGGGTTAAAAACCATGAATTTGAGGAAGACACTTCCAGAAAGGATGTGTAGGGTCCTTTGGGAAATGGCAGCAACACAAGGGACACCAACAGTTAACTTAGAAGCAAATTGGCAAAGCCTTTGGTCAGGTTGCTTTGCTCAGTCCTCCTTTCTTTTGATTTGAGTACATCTAAACCATCTGTTTGTTTGGAGTATTTGAGCAAGTTCCCTGAATTTCATTCCAACTGCATCTGCCCTAAACCTGGACCTTCTTTGCCCTCCTGATGACAACACATCTAACATTTCACTGTCTTTAATATCTTTCCTCCTCATTCATCCTGCAGAGGACTGCCATTATCTTTAGGTCTTATTCTTGCTCAGACACTTTTGGAACCAGTGGCACATTTCTTTCTTCAAATCACAGCTCTACCTTATATCTCTAACTTTGTGTCTGGGTTCTTCCCTCATTCACCCCCTGATCCAGTCAGACTGGTGACCTTTGTGTTCTAGAACTTGTTCCATACTGTTTCGCATCCATGCCCTTATAAATGGAGTTCCCAGCATCTGGGAACCTCTCATCTCTCCTCCTCAAAGTCCTAGCCAGTTTTCAGGGCCCAAGTGAAAATTGATCTCTTTTCTGAAGTCTGTACCCATGTTTCTGGTTAAATAAATCTCTCTCTTTCCTGTGTTTGTGTAGCACTTTGTACTGCTCACAGTCTGCTTTGTGTCTCATCTTCTCTGCTGGGCCACAAGAGCCTAGGGAGCAGATGTTTTGTGAACCTTCCTATCCACCTCCTGTAGTGCCCAGCATCACACCTTGCTCAGCAAAGATGCTTAGAAATGCTTATTGGACAAAATTAAAAGCAGACTGTGACATCAACTGTACAAAGACCTTTTTCTCAAATTAATCTGGAAACTAAAAATAGACTATCCTCAAAATGATTAGATAACATACTTGAGATAAACTACTTATATACAACCTAAAAGTGCATTTAGATGGACTCTCTTTAAAAAAACAAGACAGAAACAATCCCTTCAAAAAGTTAATTTTCTAAATAGGTCTATAGTATTTTTTTTAATGTTTCTTTTTGAGAGAGAAAGAGAGAGACAGAGCATGAGTGGGGGAGGGGCAGTGAGAGAGGGAGGCACAAAATCTGAAGGCTTCAGGTTCTGAGTTGTCAGCATAGAGCCCAACATGGGGCTCGAACTCACAAACTGCGAGATCATGACTTGAGCCCAAGTTGGACACTCAACCTACTGAGCCACCCGGGCGCCCCTATGGTATCTTTTAATGGTCTGCATTTTTCAAAGATAACATTAAATGCTCTAATCAGGTAGGGAGAAAGATTGGAAATATCCCCATAAGATGTATTCCGATTTCCAGTTTCCAAAAAGGCATCTGAAATGATGGGTATTGAGTGTGCCCGGGATGGCGCTACTGCTGTTGACTTCTTTGGCAATGTCCTAGATACAGTTCTGCTCGTAGGTTGGCTCTGCCCAGGAGAAGCACAACTTTTGTTGGAAAGCACAACTGCTGGTGCAGCATCGAAACAAGTCGTCTATACGAGAGAGATCCTTCAGAGAGGATGTGTATCTTCATCAAAATTCTAACTGCATTGAAACTGTCACTCAAGGAGTTAACATCTGTGAAGAATAAAAAATGCAATGGAGAGGTTTCAGGCAAAGCATGGGGAGCCTGATAAAATTATCAGTGAATTAAATTCAGACAGATGGCTTTAGAAAGAAATGAAGTACACAAACCTTATGTAGAGTATAATGACTCTCACTCTGACAGGGGCTTTGTCAACAGGGTAAGCACTTTTTTTTTTTTTAAACTGGATTTTAAAGCAGTTGGAAGTCAAATTCTTCTCCTTTTCTGAGGTGTTATTTAGTACTTAAACAACAAAAACAACAATGGTTTGTAAAGCCACCCGGATAGCCTCAGACTCTGAAGCTCCGGGAGGAGCTGCACAGCGTGATAGAAGGCAGAGGGTAGGCGTCACTACTGCTGCTGCTTCTTACTCTCCTCAGACTCCCTGCCCACATCAATAGGTCCTTGGCAGCTAAAATATTTCTACAGAACAGAGGCCAATCATTAGCTCTGCTTACAACAGCAGGATACCAAGGGAAGCTTCCAGCCATTAAACACACACATGCAGACGAAAGACACAAATACACTGATTTCTGCCTTTTAAAATTTCAGTTTTTACCATTGTTTTTGGTTGAATTAAAAAAAAATAGCTCTTAGAGCACCCCACTTAATACTATCATTTTACATTTAGACAAAAATGGTGCGAAAATAATACGTTATTTCTCTCTCAGAAATTCTTTTTCCTTATGGTTTTTATGTTATCTTCATGCATTTGGCCCCAGGAGCCCCCTCTTTCAGGTGACTGGCCCCAGCATATTCATGTTTGGACACCAAAGGCCGGGCTGCTTCTTAGCAATGGACTTTGCCTTTGTTCCAGACCAGATGTTCTGTTTCTCCCTGGTAACAGTTTGCATTGTGGTACCTTATTATACGGTGCTCTCTGGAACTGGTGCCAGGGTAGCCTCCAAATCAGCCAAGAGCAGCGCTGAATCAATGAGACAGCTGGCAGCCTCCCGAGGGAGGGAACGTTTTTACCTTTTTGATTCATGCAGTCTCCGCTAGTTCAGATCCAGGATGCCATGAATGATTTTTCTTAGCGACAGGTGAGAACAAAAAAGCTTTGTAAACCTAATTCAATAGAAGCTGGAGACTCGGTGTGCTATTGATTAAAGGGAGAAGACGATGAAGAGGAAGTGTACACACAGTCCAGTTGCATTTTCCCCATAATCGACTTCTGTGCTCTGGCCTGTGTTGGAGCTGTCAGCTTTGCCGGGAGGAGAGGCTTGAAAATCAAGAGTATTGTGTCTGTTGACCTCGGGTTAGGATTTTAATCATGTCTCTAAGATTGCATATTATCTACAAAAACAAGAAGATTACTCCTTTTTTTTTCATTTTTCTAGCTATAAAATTCACTGATCTATTGCTAACTTTGCTAAAAATTTAAGGTGACTTTAATGGGCTTGTTGACATCATCCAGGCTTAATGTTTGGGATGTGTTTATTTATTAGGGCTATGGATTGGGGTAAATATCATCCACATTTACACCCAAGGATTACAACTCAGTGTGAGTTCTTGCCCTAGGTCCTACACATCAGCACACTTATTGAGTGAACAAGAATGCTAGTCCTACCCTACTGTGTCTCCCACTGCTCTGTAAAAGCAGGCCAGTTCTTGAGCCATTGTAATCAGAGGACCATTAGATGAGATGCCACAGTACCTGAGATCTCTAGTCCCAGTGTGGTGGAGAGGAGAAAATGAGACAGTAACAGAAGTCAGAGACCCTGTAGTACATCATCCCCATCAATCATGGCAGACGTGTTGGCAACATGATGGATGACACCCAAACACTGACCTTGGTGGGTCAGCCTTTGTCACATAAGTAACAGAATAAGTCAACACAGTGGGTCTACCTACCATCAAATAGGAGCGATAAGCTGTGACTACAGCAGAGGGAAAATGAACATTAGTGTCAAATGTTGTCTATATTTCTGAGCCAGAAGTAGCTGGTATCTTATTGTTCAGGCATTGAATTGGATGGGATATTTTAGGAAGGAGAAAAAAATCAATGTTATCAAGGCATGCTTGTAGCATTATGAGTTTTCCTCTTAACTAAGCTATTAAATAAGACAGTAGTGAGTCTGTACAGTATACATTCTTATAGAGTGAAAACTATTATAACATAGATGACTTTAAACCTGAATATTGGCTCATATACATGCAGTTCAACACTTAATTGGTGACAGATGGTTTGGCTTGGGGATAGACATAATTTAGTCTGGGAATTCTGGTGACTTTCCCATGGTAGTCTTAGAATTTGTCTCTCTAACAATCTTCCAAAGTTTCACAGTTATAAATGACCTACCCCAAACCCCTTCTCTGAGTTTAAATATTCCTTGATTGGTCATAGAAAGTAAGGAGAAATTCTCAATAATGAGCAGCAGGACATGTGGAGGGCTTGACAGCTACTGAAGATAAAAGAATTGGCAAAGAGATTATGATACACTTGCTTTTCATAGGAGTGAGGTTGGAATAGATTGAAGCAAGACCTGCCCATTTGTTTTCCAGATGGCTTTGTGCCATGTTGTAAGAAATTCAGTCAGCTTTATCATTGAGAATCACTTCCCTAACCTAGTGGAATCACTGAAAATCCTGTCTCATCTCTTTTGAAATCAATATTAAAAAATCAAGAGACCCAGATATCGAGTGCTTGTCTCCCCTTCAAAGTCAAAAACTCAGGTTGGCGTCCTGAGGCATCCAGTCAAGGGGAGCCAGTCAGGTGGTACATTTACTTTTAGGGTCAGAACTTGCATATATCCAATCCAGTTAGTTCGAGTTGGCATGTACTTTTCTTGAAACATCTGTGTGCTTACCACTGTGCCAGCCATCAGTAAAGAGTTTTTTGTTTTTTTGTGTGTGTTTAGAGAGAGAGAGAGAGAGAGAGAGAGAGTAAGTGGGGGAGAGGCGCGGGGGTGGGGTAGAGAGAGAGAGAGAGAGAGAGAGAGTCAGAGAGAGAGAGAGAATCTTAAGCAGACTTCACACTTAGCACGGAGCCTGATGTGGGGCTCAGTCCCATGATCCTGAGATCATGACCTGAGCTGAAATCAAGAGTTGGACACTCAGTCAACTGAGCCACCCACATGCCCCTAAAAAGAGGCTATTTTAAGGCAAGCAAATAAAACATTATTTATCATAACAGGTCTTATAAGCTTTTGGAACTTTAAGAGGTCGGTAAAAACTGAAAATGCGTATGAAGTCAGGAAGGATTTAGGGAGAAAAGGGGCAATATTATATGCATACTAGCTTTATTAAGGAAAAGAAATCTAGGGGTGTTTCAGAGTTAACCTTCCTGCTTTTGAGATTGGTATCAGGGAGGATGAACATATCTTCTCATGGATGACCTGATGATATAAGCTATTTGTCTGATCCAGAAAGCCATTTCTTATGTTCTCCAGCTCTTGCAATTGGAATAGACACTGAGCAGCCAAAACATGTGGATGGATTGTGTTTGGCTGTGTGGACTGTTGTCTAGAGAGAGAAGATAAGGCATAAGTGCTGATGGTATTCTGGATGTGTTTCTTTCCCTTCTGGGTGAAAGCCAAAGATGCTAGTAGGCTGAAAACTGAGTTGTCTTGGTAATCTTTCCTATTCTTCTTAACTGCAGGATTTACAAGACACTGCTCTTTGGGTCTAGGTATCATTTTGGGATCATATCATCATAATTCTATGAGTATGTGCTGGGAGGGCAAAGTTGCAGAGCAATTGCTCAGCTGTGCTGGGGAAGGAGGCAATTACCAGCACACATTTTAGCCCCACTTGTCAGAGTGAGTTTCACCCAGGCACAAGGGGAGCATTAACTTGGGCAGTGTACCTTTTAGGAGGCTTAATTTAGTTTTTTCTTCCCTTTAATTGTGTGATTTCAGTATTTTAGCCACAATCCCTAGGCTGTAAGAACCTTTAAACAGCTCTTTATTATGAAGCAGGACATGGGTTTTTGAAGAAGAATGAACAGGGAACTGCATAATTTATAGGAAAACTGCATGATAGACTTTTTCTTTACAAAGAACATTGGGGTTACATTGGCACTAGCCAAATACCTTTTTAATGAATAGTCAGTAATCAGCAGCAGCTACAGTAAATGCTTGAATTTTTTCCTTTTATGTGCTATGAGTCCATAAATTAAGCATCTGATTCTGATTGCTGTCATGAATACACACGCTTTTTGCCACCCACCCCCACCGCTCAGATCCCCTGCATCAGTTCATGCTCAGTTTAGAGCAGTGTGAAAAATGGAGGGCAAATCTCTTTTAATATGTTCAATTTTCATCCACTTTAAATACTGTGATGGAAAAAGGATGTTGACAATACACTCCACTTTCTTTTTTGGATCTAGATCCCAGTTTGGGTTTTAAGACAGCAGTATTATGTTCTAGACTGTAAGAAAAAGAGTTTATACACTCTTTTTTTAAATATATATTCAAGAGCCATTAAAATAAATTTAATTGCCAAGGTATCCTTTTTTTTTTTTAAGCAGAGCTTTATCTGAATTGTAAGCTTTCCATTTGTTCATTCCTCTAAGATTTTGCACATGCTATTTTCATCACTTGGAATGTATCCTCCTTTTTTCTATTCTCTGCTTCTCAATATTTCTAAATTTAACAAAACCCCAAACAAATGCTTCAGGAAATTATTCTTTTCTAATGTCATCTGCAGCCAATCATCTTCACTTCCCTCTCAGTGGTTCCTTAGCTTCTGTGAAGTTAATGTGAACAGATGGTTATTAATTTATAACCAAGATCCTGTCTGAAAGTTTAAGAATATTTTTTAAAAATCTAAACATTTTTTCTAATTTCAACAATGTCATCTGTGGTAGTTATGGCTCCAAGCCAAGCAACAAAGTCTATTTATCCCAAAGTATGGATTAAGTACAAATATTTAAAAAGTATCATCAGAAAATATTATTGTAATATTGACAATAAAATAAAATCTTAGAGCTTCCTGTGTTCCAGGTACTGTTTTAAGTCCCTTACAAGTGCTAATTCATTTACTTTTCACAAAATTCCTGCAAGGCAAGTACTATGATTTTGCTTATTTTACAGAGGTGGAAACTGAGGCACAAGAGTAACTTCTCAAGTTTGCAGAGCTAAGTGGTAGAGCTGAAATTCAAGTCCAGGAGTATTCAGAAGATAACTTTGGGGCCCTGTTAAGTGCTTTAGTTAGCAAGAAGAAAAACAACTTCATAAATGTGGGTTCTGATAGTTTCCTCAAAGGCCCACTAGATGGCAGTGTTGTCTGATACAGCTCTGTGACTAAAGGGGCTTAGCCAGGACCTAGGGTTTATAGGGGGAAGTGAATGTGAGAAATATGTGTGGAGTGTTTATTATTCAATTGCCATAACTTGTAGAATGCCTTATTAATGGTTGTAACTTGCTGTTATACTTAACTTTTTTTGAGTTTATGTTTTTTCTCTAGCTCAGTAAATTATAGTATTTTAAGGACAGAGAATATTGTTTCTTTCCACAGCTCCTGCAACTGAGTTTCTCATACTTGGAAAATGGCAGAAGTCTTTCCTACAGAGTGCAGAAGTAAACCTTGCCATGGGAGAAACAGCTTCCTGATCAAGATATTTCCTCAGCCAGGTAAGTTTCTTACTGCACCTCAGGTAGTGATTTGAACACCATATTCATGCAGTTAGTATTGTTGAATACATGTCATACGACATTTGGAACCTTGACTTTTGCATAAGTACAGTGATTTTGTAGTTTAAGTGTGAAAAGTATCCCTTGTGTCATTCCGTTAGCTGAAGAGAGTGACTTTTGCTGCTCTCTTTTGTATTTCACTGTGACTGCCTGAGGAGGGAGTGACAGGGAATATGGAGGAAGCCCAGGAGGAGACTTGGGTAGGATGTGAACACTGTGGAGAAGTGAGGTGTTTAGCTTTGCATTAGGTAAGCAGAATTTCAACAAGTCAGGATCAGCAAATTTGTGCGATGTTCTGGTAAGCCACTTCCCTTCTGCAGCCCACTCATTAATTTTCGGAAGCCTGACAGAATGGCTAAAAGGATGATCAATTTCAAGTGTCACTCCTGGCGTGTTTTTAGCCTTATGTAAAAGGAGTTCCTGACAAGTAACCCTGTTAGTGCCCTCAGAATGTCTCCTATTATTAAATATTGGGAATAAGCTGAAATAATGAAATGAGCTTTTTTTTTTTTTTTTTTTTTTTTTTTTTTTTTTTTTTTTTTGGTCACCAGTGTGGTTGGTCTAGGAGATGATGAGATTAGTGTCTATTACTGACTATTAGGTGGGCTTACCTAAGACTCAAACCAGCAAAACCTTGAGAGAAATGAACACATTTCAAGGAGAACTACTTTTCTTTAGTGGATTTGTTTGGAACAAATGGTTTGTCTCTACTCATTTTGCAAGTGATTGCATAACATTGTTACCTAGCAGATAAAATCCTCCTTCTCTTCCTCCTCCTCCCTGAGAAATTTTATTCTAATATGTTGCTTTAATCCTGGGTAGGTAACTGGTGTTATCTGGGCCGCTGAGCTGCCCCTGAGAGAGTCATGGGTGGCACTGTGGGTGTCTCTCTACCAGAGGGACACAGTGCCTTTCTCTCCTTGTGTTTGCTTCTCTCTTTTTCCTCACTCACTCAGGTATTTTCTTTTTTCCCTTCTTTCCTGGATGTCACATTTGCTTCCTTTTCCTTTTGATAACACCTTCTATCCTTAAATCTTTAGGCCACGTCATAGATGATGTTGGACATTTTGATGCCTGTTGGCACTAAAGCATTTGCTGATGCTGGTCTTAATTCCTTTTATATCCTAATATTTGGTGAACTAATTTTATTTCCAATGTGCTTGGTGAAAAAAAGGAAAGTTATTGCAGAACCCAGTTGCAGAATTTCTACTGCAAAGATGTAGAAAATTCTAAGAAAGATAAAGCCTTAAGGTGAGACAAACATTGCATGACCCTGTATGTGAATAGGTAGTGGCAAATGTGAGTGCCTGCTCACAGGAGCCAGGTACTTAAAGCAAGTAAATGACATAGACCTAGTAAGAATGGAAAAGAATGGAAGAACATGTAAGCCATTCAAGGGGGTGGGGGGCAGCTGCTGTTCAAGTCTGAAGCTTCTGCCCTTAACAATGTGCAATCTACATGACTTTAACTTGGGGTGATGCTAACTAATCTCTATATATCTGTATGTATGTGCATGTGTGTGTGTGTGTGTGTGTGCGTGTGTGTGTGTGTGTGTGTGTGTGTGTGTGTGTATATATATATATATATATATAGTTCTGGGGAGGAAAAAGATAGAGAGGGTGCCTGGGTGCTCAGTCAGTTGAGCATCCAGCTTTGGCTCAATTCATGGGACTTTGAGCCCTGCATCAGGCTTGCTGCTATCAGCACAGAGCCTGCTTCGGATCCTCTGTCCCCCACTCTCTGCCCCTCCCTCATTCATGGTTTTTTTTTTCTCTCTCTATCTCTCTCAAAAATAAAAATAAACATTAAAAAACAGAAAGAAAGAAAGATAGGGAGAAGGAAAGAAAGAAAAAGAAAAAAAAACCTGTCTGCAGGCCTAGAATATCCCTAGGCAGCTTATTTGTGACTCCTGCTATAAATACTATGAATTCTAGAGATAGATTATTGTAATTTTGTTACACCTGGGAATCTTAATGTTACCACAGTGTTCTGACAGAAGTTTTAGCACAGTTTTCTGGATGAATGTTCACCCACTCAATTAAAACTCTGTAACTCATCAGAATGTGAAATTCTGAACTAAGACTGGAAACAGTAAACTGACTAATTAAACAACATCACTTACTGTTAAAATACGAAGAGTTATTAATTTATAAAGCTAATTGGATTGGAATCCAGCTAAACTTAAACCAGAGTTACATTCTAATTGCTCTTTTACTTTAGAAAATATCAAAGACCAGGAGATGATATTTTTATGGTGACAGTTCTTAACAATCCATGCAGGTCTTCAATAGAAGCCTTTATTAGAGGAATGGTATTTGAAAGAATAAAGTGTAACAGGCTAACTTTATGGAGTTGACTCAGACTGCATTAGAAAAAAAATAATTTATAAAGAATGTTAAAAAACACAGCCTTAATTCCATATGTACTAGTATCTAATACTCTCATAATGTATTTTTTAAAAATTTTGTTTTCTGGAATGTTGTCTGAAATACAGATTTTACAAACCGAGTTGTTTTCAATACTTTGAACCAGTTACGAATTGTTTCCTTTGTGTTAATAGAGCTGTCAGGCTGTTTGTACTCATGTTGCCTTTGATGTCTATCAAGAATGGACACCCAAAGAGAAGGCTGGGAGGCCTGTTTGACGCAGCCCTCCTGTAGATGCAAAGTGACTGACTTTCCCAAGTGGAAGAGCGTATACAGACAGTGTGACAGGAGTAGAGGATGCTCTGTCTTCTGGGGCAAACGCCCACTGATATTTGAGCATTGCACTGTGAACAATTCTGTTCAGACATGTTTCTCAGATGTTTGCCTCAGATTGCAGGGGCTTTTCCTTTTGTAACCCAGGTTACAATAACCTTAGAGACCCCTATGAGTCCTTTCAGGTTTCCTGCTCGATGAGTTTCCTCTAGCTGTTAGCCAGCCTTCTGAAACTGTGTGGCCTGCCAAGCTTCTTGGGAATCCTGACCACATCCACTGTACCTTACAGTCCTGTCAGGAAGTGTCAACTGCAGTTTAATCCCCAATACCGAGGACGGTCAAAATGCTAATCCCCACCCACTGTGGGCTCCCAGGAGCGGTGCTGAGTCCTTACACAGGACGCTGGAGGCCTGTACGTGTCAAGGTTTGTCTCCTGTCGCAGCTGCCTGCGGAATCCTGAACCCTGCCTTGTGGCCACAGCTGTGGAAAGTCAGGCCCCGCAGGGCATCCCCACTTCCCAGCTCAACACTGCTGCTTGCCTTGCACGCAGATGCCTCTCAGGGCAGGTGACTTTTACCTCCTTGGGCTCTGTCATTCATGCATTCCACCTGGTGACCTTTCCTTCATGTCTCTTTACTGGGTGCCCATTTACGGGTGCAAACAGTGTCTCATTACCAGCTCCCTCGCTTTGTCATTTGCCAGCTTTGTGTCAGGCTGCGGTCTGTCAGCAGCCTGACACTCTCAGTTCAAAACCAATACTCCTGCTCATTGTTGCCCGCACATGTCTCCTCTCTCGCCTCTGTCTGCCATTGGACGGAGCCTCAATGCCATGCTCAAGGTGCCATTGTGTGGTATAAAGGAAGACAGGGTTAGGAGACACTCTGAACTCAATCACTTGTCAAAGATTATGTCTTTATGAGGCACTTTTAATTAGGCTTTGCTATTTGGTTTCTAGCTTTTCCCTACATCCCTCTCACCCTTCTTATCACTTATCCACATGCCCACCAGAGAGAACTGTAATAACAATGAAATGGGATTTTAACTTGAACAACTATAGGACTTGAAAGGTGAAGGTCGGGGCAATAGCAATGCAATGAGTAGGAAGAACAAACAATTACAATTCAGTTGCCACCCATATACCTCTGTGGGGAAGACGATAAACAATCATAAGGCTCCTTTAAGGTTTTGCACAAGACAAGAAATCATCTACTTTGTTTTATGTAAGGCACGTTGCTCCTGAAGCTGCTTGGTCTTGTCATATGACTATACTTTCTTCTCTTCAAATGTTTCATTTCTCTCTCTCTTTTTTTTCTTACTGGATGTAGAAACCCTTTTCCTACCATAATGGCATTGAATTGTGTAGAACTGCATTTTGTTGACAGTACAAAAGAATATAATCTGGCTTGTTGTGTAAGCCAATACGTGTATGATGTGCCTACATTTCTACCTGGACTTCTGTTTCTGTGAGCAATGAGTGAGCACACACACACACACACACACAGCTCCATAACAATCTCTTGTCATATATGCCTAGATGGTAATGTTTTATGTAAATAAAGTCTCTAATTAATTTTTATGACCCATGCAGGCTTCTGCAATTCCTTTTCTCAACACCAATGTGTACAGAGTTAGCATAATATTAAAGTTCTTTTATCAATTTTTATTCTTTAATCTGCTATCCTATTTCTAATTGGTTAACAGCTTAAAAGTATATTTTTTTCTTTTGAAATATTTTTTTCCCCTTAAACTGGAAAATTTTATAATTAGGTGGTGTGATAAAATCAGTAAAACAAAAAAAGACTCTCTCAAGATTTAACTTCCTGTGTGCTATCTTTGGACAGCGACTTTGCAAGGTGCCTGAGAATGCATGGCCTGAGAATTTGTTTGGACTGCACTTTTTTCAATAATTGAAGTAATAGTTCATGTGTGGATGCAGATTATAAAGTTCTGTAATAGTTCCCATTTGTTCATATTTTTATTCTTGCTGCCAACATCTGCTTTATTTTCTGAATGCATTTGTAAGTACTCTCTAGAAGCTATATGAGAATTTAACCTTCTCTCTTCCAGAAGATGAGGAAATACTAACAGATGAGGCTTTAAGGCATCTTTTTGCATCTTCCCCTATTCCCCCCAAACTGTGAATTTTATCCTATTTTGGTTTTATGATCCACACAGAGTAAGGACATAATTTCGTTCATATTACCTCAGTCAGGTATGTGTACCAACAGGCATGTACTTTTTACACTGAGAGGAATTCTCACTGTTCATTGCAGAGAACTTCTTTTTAAAATTTACTGGTAGTAGGATTTTTATTATATTTTAGTCTGGAAACAGAAGCATTCATTCCTCTGGGGTCTTTTTCTGTGTGTGGAGCCAAAGAAAGTCTCTAGAAGTCAGGAGCTGTGTCTTCTCTTTGTGTTGTTATGGGTAAATTGTAGAGGTTTCTCGTTACAGATTGTGCACTTGGCATCCTCTTACAGGCGCAACAGACCTTTCCACTTAGTTACAGGATGTGTTTCTGAAGACAAATTAAATCTTTTCCACTGAGAGCAGAGAGATCTTTTCTTTTTCCTCAGCCAGAAAAGATCTGGTTAGCTTATGTTAATAACAGAATCCCCCATATTATGGCATAACTCTCCCTGCACACCGTCTGAAATGCTGCTCATGTGATTGGGTGTAATCAGGAAGTGGGTGGTATGATTAAATAGGCCTAATTTATGTTGGGGGTAGCTTGGAGCTAGAAGCTTCAGAAAATATGTATAAGAACTTCTCACATTTTGTTACTTTAATTAAACAGTTTAAAATGCACATTTCCCAAGAATTTGATATCCTACCCCACCCAATAATATTCTATGTTGTAAATACATTGGATTCTCATAATCAGAAATTCTTGATAAATTTTACACCAACTGCCAGGAGAATAGTGTAGTTAAAGAATCCAGAGGGTGAGGTTGAAACAAGGTCAAATTAGAGGCAAAGACCTGGTGTGATCATCCCTATACATGTCTTAGGTTGGGTGCCTCAGAAGCAGGTCCCCAAGATGAGGATTAGTGTATGAGTGATTTTCTAAAGAAATGCACCCTGGCCAAACACAGGAAGTGAAGGAACTAAGGGTGTGATTCTGTGCTGAGATCCAGAGGAGACTGGCTTTGGTCTATACCACATGGAAATATTTGAGGCAAGAAAACTGGGCTTCTCTAATCCTGTGCTCCACGAATCACTAGCTAAATATTCTGACGGTGAAGCAAGCTAGTAGCTTGAGGGCTGTATGCCACAGAAGAGTAACAAGTGTTATCCAATAGAGGTTAAGGCACACTGCAGCCAGAAGAGGCTACAGAAATAGCAAAGGGCAAGTAGGCAGAGCATAACACAACTACATACTATAATTCCTGTGGAAGCTGGTTTGAGCTCCAGAGTACCACCTGGGTGTTTCCTCAAAGGCCAGTTGTTTTCCCTTTAGTTAAGCCCACTAGGATATGAGACCATTAACAGGAAGCTTGGGTACTAAATAGGAGAGAGATTCTGGAGCCTACTTCAATCTACTTGCCAGGTCTGATTGTGCACATCTCTTCCTAACTCCTAGCTCAGTGATGCACTGGTAACTTGCAGTCAACTATGGTGGCAGTGTTTCCATATGGATATTTGAAATCACCACATATTAGGGCTTAACTGGGGGCAGGTAGGGAGCAAAGCCAGTTGTAAAATGATTACCATCATACCACTCTGATGGCAAGCAAAAGTGTTAATAGAGAAAAGAAATTGTTAAAAGTGCACATTTATTCTATTAAATACACCAAATAACGTGTACATTAAATAATATTAAATGATTTATATGAAAACATTTTGTAGTAATCAAGTGCTATACAAATGTAATTGTTGAAATTGCCTATTACAACATAAGAAACATACAACACTTCTCTCCAGAGCATCTAAAGTGGCAAAATACTGTAAAAATAATTGTGACAAGGTGATTCTTTAGTTGTTCTGATCTAATTGTTGCTGCTATCAGGCAAAAGCTATCCCAGAAGAGAGTTTACTTATCACTTTATTCTTTTATTCCTTTTCCCAAGGTGCCTAGTTAATTGCCTTATGACTCATGTCTTATAGAAAATGTTTTATTGGGAGAGGTCACCACATAAATGCGTAATACTCTCTTTTCTGGTGGATATTGTGAGGAAAATAGACTAGTCCAATAGAAAGAAGCCACAACAAAAAACCCCAAGAATTTCCAGTCTGCCTGAACATTTTAGTATATGGGCTGCCGAAGCAAGCACTGCCTGAAGATTTTAAAGGAACACAGTGCTCTTCAAACTTTTAAAAAACTCAGAAAACTCAGAAACTTTTTTAAGTGCTGTGTCATGAAATCTTGTTTGCGGGATGCAAGCGTCACTTCAGTTCATTTTGTAGCCACCAGTGTGCCATGGCTAGTACCCAGGCTCTGGGGAAGGCAGTGAAGAAAATTGCCCTGAAAAGATAGTCATACCCCTCTCCCATTCCAGAAAGGCATTGAGTCCTATTTGATAGCTGAGGTTTTGAAAGTTCAAGTATGGTAGGCAGAATCATATCCTACCTGCCAAAGGTTGTTTATATCCTAATTCTGAAACGTGGGAACATGTTATTTTACATAACAAAAGGGGCTTTGCAGATAAGATTAAGTCAAGGATTTTGAGTTGGAGAGATTGTCCTGGACCATCTGGATTCATCTAATGTAATTACAGCCCTTATAAGACAAATTCAGGAGGGTCAGAGCCAGAGGAGTGATAAGGAAGCAGAGGTCTGAGTGATTGGTGGGGGTGATGAGCCAAGGATGTGGCCTGTAGAAGTGGGGGGGAGGGGGCAGGGAGACAAGGAAGGAAAATCTCCCCCAGGGCCTCCAGAATGAGCACAGCCTGGCCAACATCTGTTTTAGACTATTGCCCTTCAGAAGTGCAAGGTGATAAATTTGTGTTGTTTTAAGCACTAAGTTTGTGATACTTTTTACAGTGGCAATGGGAAACAAATACACCAAGGTTCTAGGCCCCAATATCTCCTCTGAAAGTACCCTTTAGTCCTCCTTTTTCATAGTGCTGTTTAGTGATTCCCATGAGCTAAGCAGGGACAGTAATAAATGCAGCTCCAGAGAGGAATGCTACACATGACTTTTAATGAGCTCAAAAAACTTTTCTACATTGATTCATTTATCCCAACAGATTTTTTTTATTAGAAAGGATTTTATTCTAACTTAGCATACAAAAACATTAATAGTTTCTAATATATGAAGTCTTTTCAAATTTTATTATCTTCCTGCTAACCTGATTTTTACAAGATAAGCATTTTCTATTATAAATGAATTAGGTATTCATTATAGAAAATTGGAAATAGAAGGAAAAAGAAAAAGCATCCATTTTCCCATTATCAGAGAAAACCATTCAATGTTTTTTCTTCCAGTGTTTTATGCACACTTTTTATGTTTATTGTACTTATTTACGTAATAACATTTTGCATCCTGCTATTTTCACTTAATACTATATAAATATTCACTGTATGCTTGTGAACTTATTGTGACTATAATTTTTTTTTTTCTGTTCTCCAATTTGGATTGTTGAATAAACCCAAACCCAGTAAAGGTTCTTGGATACAAATATAAAAAAAAATATCAACTCTGGCAAATGGAAACAGAAAAGCATATTATATTGAAAGGGTAATTTGGGTGACTTATGGAACTAATGGGCAGACTGGAGAATCAAGGGAGATGAGATGTAGCCAAGGTCACATTGCCTAGGACACTTAGGATCCTGGTCATTGGGCTCTCTTTTCTGACTGTGCCATCTTTAAGAAATTATTTTTTAAGTGTTTTTATTTATTTATTTTTAGAGAGATAGAGAGAGGGCTCAAGTAGGGGAGGAGCAGAGAGGGAGAGGGAGAGAAGGAGAGAGAGAGAGAGAGAGAGAGAGAGAGAGAGAGAGAGAGAGAATACCAAGCAGGTTCGTAGCTGACAGCACAGAGCTTGAGGCAGGGCTTGATACCATGAACCTGTGCCGACATCATGAGTCAGATACTCAACTGACTGAGCCACCCAGGCACCCTTGACTGTGCAATCTTTAAATGTTGCCTCCAATACACAAAGAGGCCCAAGAAACCTGTCTGTGTGGTAGGAGGCTCCCTGCATAGCATAGAAACCTTGGAAAGAATATTCTGATATTACCCTCCTTAAATTATCAGGTTTTTATATTTTTAAGGGATTTAAATGCCACTTTGTGATATGTAGGTATCTACCCAAGGTTTCTAGGATAAATTCTGTCTTGGTTTACAGAACGTATTAAGATATCATCTCTATAAGGGACAGACATGGTATCTTGTGGAAGGATGTGATGTTCAAAAAAATTTTTGGTACCAAATTACAGCATGGAGCTAGCGATTTCCTAAGATTCTGAGGCAGGATGGTAAAATATACTATGCACCTTGCCAGATTGTAGCAAACTGCTTCTGGACTTTTCTGGTTTTAGTGATACAGAGAGAGAAAAACATTTTTTAAAAATTGAAAGCCACATACTAGATACCCAAATCTGTATTTATTTGCTTCAGGAAGAACAACACAACTGGAAGAGCACTTTCACATAGTGCAATCAATTGATTAAGTGAGCATGTTGTCACTACCTTCAATTCCCTGAGACCCTAATGTCTTCTGCGTGGGCTAAACTGAAAGGTTAAATGGAATTTTCCATTTTTTGTTCCACAAATATGTATTCAGTGCCTAATCAGTGCCACATCTATTCTACACCTTTGAGATATGTAGGTGAACAAAACAAAGGTTCCTGCCATCATGTAGCTTATATTCTAGTGGGAATCACCTCCTCTACATTTTTCATGTTTGGAGGAAGACACTCATCCTGAAGATTTACCCAAGTAGCCCTCCCTGCTTTATGGTCCTCACTTTCTACACTTGTCCTCAACATGGGTGGTACCACCTTCAGGGACATTTTGAAAATTTGTGGACACACTTTTGACTGCTCCATGATTGATCAGTGCTACCAGATTCAGCAGACGAGGGCCGGGAATGTTAGTCACCCTGCACACAAGGCAGACTTCTGCAAGAGAGCATTGTCCTACCCCTGCACAAATTGCAAATGATACTCCAGATATTCTAATAGCCTAATTGTGTTGAGGTGAACACAAGTTTTCAAAATCACATCAATGATGGCAATGCTGCTTCTGTGTCTTGAGTTGCCACATGACATACATATGTCACCCTTCATTGACAGATGTAACATTCACAGTGATTCTTTGTATGGGGCAAGTATCTGACTAATCTATTATGACTTCCAATGCAATCATGCATTAATTATAAATTAATTTCCTTTTATTTCTTCTTCATATTATAGGTAGGCCATTCTGGTTGTTATGTATGTATGTATGTATGTGTGTGTGTGTGTGTAGATTGGTTATATTTATGAATTTCATTCCAGGGAAGTAAAGCAGGCTTTTAAAAATATTTTACAGGGACCCTGGGTGGTTCAGGCAGTTAAGTGTCTGACTTCGGCTCAGGTCATGATGTCACAGTTTGTGGGTTTGAGCCCCGCATCGGACTGTCTGCTGTCAGCACAGAGCCTGCTTTGGATCCTCTGTCCTCCTCTCTTTTTCCCCCTCCCCTGCTCATGCCCTTCCTCTTTTTCTGTCTCTCTCTGTCTAAAATAAATACACATTAAAATTTTTAAAAATGTTTCTCAAGTTTTATTGACTTGAGATTCACCACTTCACTAGCTCTACAAATCAAGGAGCCAGGAAGAGGAATCTGTCAGCTGATAAGTTGGCAATGGTATACCAGAATATAGGGAAATAACTCATGTTATTGTGTTATTTATTGTGTTATTATACCCATAATATTTTGGGGGTTCCACCAGGGCTATGTTGATATGCTCTTTGTTTGGAATTTATCAATATTTATCAGAAGACCCAATAAGCCCCTATCTAACAGCTGAACTCCAGTGGTACTCTGAATAGCCAAGATTCAAAGTGAACCTTAGCATGTGACCATAAGTCCCCAGTGCCACAGGTTCTGTTTGAAGGCTAGGGGAAGGGTTCATAGAAAGTGCTTGTATTGAGTCCTCCTCAAGGACACCCCTCTTCCCCTCCAGTTAAGAAGCTCTTCGTCCATGAGGTATTGAGATCGTTGATGCTTATAGCTCAGATTAGGCCTCTCTTCACCAGCCTGGAGTCTTAACCAGTTACACAAACTAGGTAGCACTTTGGTGATCTGCTGGTACACTTTGGTGCTGTAGACTTCATGGTCAGTTGTTCTCTGTCAGAGAGAACAGCTGCAAGTCAGCCACTCCAGTTTTCACTCTGGCCCTCCTTTTTGTTTGTGGCAGCCACTCTTATCTTGTGTTAGGTGGTTCGGCAGTGCTTCTGAATCTCTGACATCTCAGGATCCTTCCATCCTCAGGGAGTTCAGGGGGTCTGTTTTGCTGCAGTGCCTCCCTCAGTATCCTGGTCTTAGTCAAGAGCCATTTAAAGTACTTTTCAGAGATATTAACACTCTCCTCACCAACGTATTTCTCACGGCCTTGATGAATGGTGTCAGAGCCACTTGACTGCTATAGAGGATGGGTGGTGGTAGATGAGTTGCATATGATAGTTCATCCCATCATTCGTATTTCATGAGCTATAGTATATAGTATATATAGTATATATATATGGTTTATAAACAGTATATATATATATATATATATATATATATATATATATATATATGGTTTATAAACAGTATATAGTCCTGTTTATAAACCAAGTTTGTTTGTTTGTTTGTTTTCTGGCATCTCATTTAGTGTTGCCCTCTGTTATGTCTTAAGTTTCAGGAAAAGCCTCCCAACACCAATTAAAACAACTTGTAACTGCTTGAATTCATTTCTCAGATCTACAGTCTCTGGTGAATGTACTTGTGCTGAGTACACTTGTTTGAAAAACTTCAGAATTCTTTCTACACATATTCCCCAGATTTTTCTGACTTAAAATTGTACATTCCAGCAATCCTTTTGGTGTAGAAACCTTTCCTGCAAGTGTTTGACTTTGTAATTTTATTTCCAAAACATGCTGGGATCTGACACTAGTTATAAGACTAGTGGTAGGGAGAAGCAAGGGATAAAGAGAAATGGATTTTTTTCTTGCAAAACAGCTTCTTTATATGAGGTTATTAGAGGGCCTTCTCATTCATCACACAAGAGTGGCAGTTGACTGTTCAAAGTACTTAGAGACCTCCAAATCTTCCCTCGCGTATGAGTCAGTTTAAGTTGCTATGACAAAATACCATACACTGAGTGGCTTAAACAACAGGAATTTATTTCTTACAGTTCTGGAGGCTGGAAATCTAAGACCAGAATGCTAGCTGATTTGGTTCCCAGGTGAAGGCTTTCTTCCTGGCTTGCAGACAGCTGCCTTCTTGCTGTTTCTTCACAATGGCAGAGAGACAGCAAGCCCTCTCGTCTCTCTTTCTGTAAGGGCACTAATTCCATTGTTGAAGACACCATTCTCATGAACTCATCCAAAATTAATTACCCCCCCCCCAAAGGCCCCATCTCCAAATACTATCACACTAGGGATCAGAACTTCAACATATGAGTTTTGGCAAGAAATGATTCAGTCCATAGCACCATATATCCTCAGTATAATTTTCAAAGTCCAGTTACTTTCCAACGAATGTTCTAGCTTTCACATCCAACGAATGTTCTAGCTTTCACATGTGACACATGGTGAACATATGAATTTAAATGGATTTAAATTTAACATATAAGATGTGACTCAGGGGCACCTGGGTGCCTCAGTTGGTTAAGCATCCAACTCCTGATTTCAGCTCAGGTCGTGATCTCATGGTCAAACCCCACATTGGGCTCTGTGCTGGGTGTGCAGCCTACTTAAAAAAATAATGTGATTCAGTAATTCCCAGAATAAACATTCTCAATTATTATAGATTTCCAACTGTCCCCTAGTGTGACTTTGTGCCACACTTTCAATATTCAAAATTCCAGGTATGGGTATCTGACTGATTGAGCCTGTGTTGCAGGCACATGCCCACTTGTCTTCCACAGGGGAGGCGAGGCCTGGAAGTCTTTACCTCTTGGGATTTCCCCTAAATTGAAGGGATGTTCAGGTGCTAAATCGCAATTGTTTTCTATAAAGATGTTCAGATATTTTTCTTCAGTGTTCTGGCTATTTTAAATGACACTGATAAACAGCATAGTTTTCAGTTATTTCCTAGAGAGATTCTCCAAAGTAAAGTTGGGGGGGGGTCAAAGATTTTATTTAAAAAATGTAGGATGTTTGATATATACTGTCAAATTGTTTTTTTAAAATTTGGTACCAATTTGTTCTTACTCCAGCAGTGTTTGAGTGATCCTGTTTCACTGTGTTGTCTCTCCCACTGACCTCAGACATTTCCTTTTCTGTCAACAGTCCATTATTTTTTGCTTGACATCAACTTTTTGTCTTTTAAAGAAACTTAGCATTTCCCATGCCAAAAAAGAAAAAAAGAAAAGAATAAAAGAAAAACAGAAGAAAATAAAAACCCTCCTCAAGCCAAATAATACTCATGTAAATTTACTCTTGGCAGAGCTACTCACAGCATCAGACCAATTTTGATATTTCTAGATTTTCCAGATTGAGCCAAGGTACACCCTTGCCATCTCTTTATGTCTTTCTTGGTACCACTATTATTATTATTATTATTATTATTATTATTATTATTATTGTTATTATTTTAGGATGATTAAAAGTTATGAAATATTCTTTCTTTTAGATTGTATGGGTTTTGTATCTGAGGAGATGCCTCTCATAGCCAATATTAGGAGCACCTGCTAAGTGCCTGCTGTATGTACAGTGTCATGGAAGACACAGCAATGGATGGAGATGCTAATTGGATTCAGTAACAGGATGGCTTTTCATTTCCAGATGTTTTTTTATAACCCTGTTTTCATCAAGGTCTTTGTTCATCCATGTATGGTGGGCTTGGCCATCTCCCTTAAGCCTGTGTCCAAGCCTTAAACTGTCAAAACCCTTTATAAAATCCATCGGTGAAACTCTCCAGCCCTAGTACCCTTTCCCCTGTGGAGTCATTCTCTATTCTGCTTCTGGTTGTTCCTTACACCCTTCTCTTCTCCAACACATCTCTACCCATCAGCCCCACCCTTTTTAGGACAGCTCCTCAGTGTTTCCAAGAAAATGAGTAAAGGTTCCTAATGAAGCATATTTGATTATATATTTTTGTTGACCATTAACCTCTTCTTTGAAGAAATTAAACATACTTCCCACTGTGAGAGACTTTCACATACTACGTTCCTGACATACTACATCATTTTGCTTTAGCAGTGCCTCAGGGTCAGGCCTGCTTTCACTTTTCTGTCTCCTGACATGGATAAGACAGCCCTGCATGTGATCCCAGTGCTTTCTGGGGCCTCCTGCCCCAGGAGGACATGCTCATTGATGATGATTCTTGTATGCCCTTGGACAGAATTATCACTATAAAACAGTTGGTTAGCATAGGGTTTACTGTCTATAGTTCAATAGATGTCCAGTGGCTTTTCCACAAAGTGTGGCTCATGGATCACCTGAATCAGAAGTTCTGTAAAAGTGTAAATTCACTTGGCTCCTGTCAAAACTACTACTGAGTCAAAATCATTGAAGTCATGACAAAGTATTTGCATGTATGAACTGCCTTCTTTTTTCTCTTTTTAAAATTGAAGTGTCATTGATGTATATTCTATTAATTTCCAGTATACAGCATAATGGTTCAATATCTGTGTATTTTGTGAAATGATCACTGCAGCAAGTCTAGTCAACAACCATCACCATACTTGCTTATAAATGGTTTTTTCTTGTAATGAAAACTTTTAAGATTTACCCTCTTAGCAACTTTCAAACATGCAATACAGTATTATTAACTATAGTTGCCATGCTATATATTATATCCTTATGACTTTTGATTCTCTTCATCCATTTTGCCCACACCTTCCCCCCATGCATCTGGCAACTACCAAGAAAGAAGTGTTGGTGAGGATGTGGGAAAAAGGAATGCTTGTGCACTGTTGGTGGGGAATGTAAATTGGTACAGCCACTTTGGAAAACAGTATGGAGGTTTCCCCCAAAAATTGAAAGAAGAATTACCATATGATCTAGTAATTCCACTTCTGGGAATGTATCTGAAGGAAATGGAATGAAATGAAAATGAAAACACTAACTTAAAAACATATCTTCACCCCATGTTCATTGAAGCATTGTTTATAACAGTCAAGAGATGGAAACAACCTAAGTGATCATCAGTGGATGATTGGATAAAGAAAATGTGGTCTGATGATTGGATAAAGAAAATGTGGTCTATATAAATATGTCAGACAGAGAAAGATAAATACTGTTTGATACCATTTTTATCTTATTTTGGATTGAAAGTTTTTCTGAATATATAATTGAAAGCTGGAAATACTGTTTTCTCAGAATTGGAAGAAAATGCTTGATGGCAAGAATTTCCTGGGAGAACTCTTTCTTTCTAAACTTGAAACTGCAATTAGAGAGATAGAAAGTTTGAATCAGAATCCCTTGATATGAAAGCAAATAATCTGTATTTTTAATAAGAATTTTGTATTTTTATTATGTTTTGTTTTGTCTTTAACCAAAACTACTTCACTCTGAATTTGACTTTTCTAGACTTATTTTCACACTTCCATTTCATGGAAAGGATAGTTGGTTTATTCTTTTAACCAATATTTTGTCACAGAGATACAACTTTGAATTATACACTGCTACAAAAAAGAGCCAAGGTTTCTGCTTTCCAGAAATGAACAAACACTCAAAGTGGGGAGACAGACAAGTAAGCAATCAGTTCCACACAGCTTAAGGAGGGCTGTAGTAGAGGAGGGCATCCAGGAGAGGTGGCAACTGAGCCTGGGGATTAGGTGGGGCTTCCTGCAAGTGCTAACAGCTGTGCAGGAAGGATTGAGGGCAAAAGTGTGTCTGTGGTTTCTGCTCTGTGTGCACATGCGTGCGTCTTTTTGTGTTAGTCTGACTTTAACCATTTCCTTTCTACTATTTTCAGTTCTACTAGTTAAATCTCATTCATTTATGACATCCCTCTCCACCTTCTTTTATCCTCCCTGTTATGTGTGTATTCATTCATTCATTCATTCATTCATATTTTATTATTTATTTATTTATCTAAAATTTTTTAAAAATGTGATCCAGAAGTGTTTATTGCAGAAATTTGGCCTAGGTTCCAATTGGGTGGCCCAGCTGAGGTTGGGCTTGGGGCCCCCTCATTTTTTTTTAAAACTAAACCATTCTTGAAGCACTAATCTTCCCATCTCCTTTGGCCTTGACCTGCCAGATTTGTTGTTTCAACCCCTTATTCCTTCCACCTCTATTTCCTCTTCTTCTCCCTTGTTCTTGTTAGACCTTGAACTAGTAAATGGATGTGTTCCTTAGGATCCCTATATTCCCACACCCTGTGCTGTGGACCCCATCAGTGACTGAAATGGCTAATTTCTGACATTGCACGAGGAGTTATGATTGACCCAAAACATGAAATGACTTCTCTCTACTTTCTGCTGAGACTCAGGAGCAGGTGGTTTACCACAGCCCTCTCCTGCCATAGTTCTGCCTGACATCAAGTTCTCCCAAACTACATGCTGCCTCATTTGGATGAGTGAAGGTTGTGATATTGCCAGCCCTTCAGAAAGACTTTAAAGATGTTGTTCATAAAGTATCTCTGGATCAAGATTCTTGGAGCATCTAAGGTAACAGTAATTTGGGTTCATTTTTGTGTTGGTTGCTGCCTTCTTCAGAGTGTGCTTAGCCCAGTGACAAATTATGTACTGACTGGGCCTCTTCATCCCTTCTTTATCTTTTAGAAACTGTATACATCTCAATATTCTTCTCATTTTCTTCCTTTAAGGTGGGCTTCAAGGTAGGGCAAAGGTAAGGTAGTGAAACGTTGAATATTTGGAAGGATTTGAGCTAAGGGAAGATTCAAATGTGGGCAGGAAGGGGGCTTTAAGTGTGTGCTGTGAACCTGTATAAGACACATCTTATGAACCACTTGCATCCTTGTAGCCATGTTTCAGTGACCGGTTCTATGCATCATTCAGGCAGCTTCTCACAGATGTCGTCTGTTAGCACCTTACCTCAGGTGCTAATATCTATCTTGCTCCCTGCCCCTGAGCTTTTCTAGTGCCAAACCTTGACCTCCATGCATGTGAATCCCGAAAGTGCATCTGTGGAGACATCCTTGACCGCTGGAAACAGAAGCCAGTGGATAAATTACATCTATCTCCCTTTTGTCTCCTGGATGAACAGTTGTGACATTTCCTAAGGCTGCTCAGAAGGTTACAGCAAGATCAAGCATGAGTCACATATAGCAGTGACAAACTCTGTAATGCATCCTTGTATTATTCTTTCCTCTTTCTCTGTTTCACTCTCACTGCTGCTCCATGAATCATATTTCCTAAAGAAACTACCTGCGCTTAAGATTTTACATCAGTCTCTGCTTTCAGGGGAAGCTCAGACTGTGACATCAAGATTGGAGGGCAGAAATCCAGCCAACGCTGTTCACCAAAACCTATGCCCTGTTGCTTGGCTTCATTCTTCCAGAGGAAGGGGTAACCTTTTCCTTGTACAAAAATGTTATCTGCTTGTCAATCCCTACATTAGGGTCTACGTCTTCCTAGAGGGGAGCTTTTCTAACTTGTCTGTTGAGAGGGAGGAGACTTTAAAAAATGTATACAGGCACCTTATAGGCTAGTATTGGCTCTCATTCCAAATCAGGTTAACAGATTAAATTATTGGCTAAGATTTAGTTCACACTAAAAATTAAAGAGTATTTTTCAGATGTTGGACAGGGGTGGATGGGGGGCAGAGGGAAGAAGGGAGACTGAGATGGATAATGGCTGAAAGAGATGGTGGTAGAGGAGGAGGAGGGTAGGGTGGCTGATATACTAATGATGTACCTAGTTGACATACCTAGTCATGAGCATGGCTTCATTCTCAGGTCAATATTATGATCCCATATGGGCTGAGCTTTATAATGGGTGTAAAAAATGCTTTGGAATGCTCTCACACACTGATTGACATTTTTATCCTTCCTTCTCTACCAAGGCTTCCCTACTGGGTCCTTAAATTGTACCCCAAATTTAGAGAGTACACAATTATGTGAATTATTTTTTGAGGGAAGTCTATAACATTAAAGAAATTCTCAAAAGGATCTAAGACCCAAGGCAGGTCAAAAACCAGAGTAGATAAGGGATCTGGCCTTCTCCCTCTGAGTCTCTGCAGTCCAGACATGTGTTCAATCTTATTCGGTATCTGCTTGTATCCCAGCATGCCCTGTGGCTCCTGGGGCTCTGACTGATGCACTCCCACCGACCAAACACCCTTCCAGCTCTCAAGGATACCACTTCACATTAGTAAAGTGCAATACAGTGATTCTTCCCTTTCTACTGAATTGCTCTTAAAAGTTTTTGCTTGCATTCTCCTAAAAGGAATTTTGAAAAAGTGTTTACAACCTCACATCTAAAAATGGATATATAAAATTTTTATCAAGTTTAAATAGCTGCAGAAGATGTGTATTCTGGCATATTGTATGTACTTTAAATATATTTGAACCAAAACTTTAGAGTTTCAAATTTAGCTCATTCAGTATATGCAAATGTCTGACACATAATATAATTAGCAAAGTCAATCCTTGCAGTTGAACTTATCAGCCAGATCAAAGTTATTTTTCTCCAAGAAAAAGTGTTAGACTTTAATTCTTCTTTTAATGCTTATTTGTTTATTTTGAGAGAGAGAAGGGAGGGGGGGAGATAGACAATCCCAAGCAGACTATGCTCTGTCAGGGCAGAGCCCTACACGACGCTCAATCTCAGGAACCATGAGATCAAGACCTGAGCCGAAATCAAGAGTCGGATGCTTAACTGACTGAGCCACCCAGGCACCCCTAGACTTTAATTCTTGAAAAATTCACATCAATGTATTACCACATTCCTGTGATAATCTTCTTAGTTCTGAATTAAAATTCTTAGGTTTGTAGGCTTATAGTAGTAATCAAGGAAGTAAGTAGGCAGGAGAGAGAGAGATTGGCTACAGGTTAAAAAAAAAATAGCTCTGGTCATTATTCCTTCCTGCATACTCTTTGCTTTCCTCCCACTAGACTCACCCTCAGAGGCATTTGAGATGTGTCCTCTGGTGTGCTTTGTAGGTGGTTTTATACCCTAGGGCAGTTTACCACAGCTAAATGAAGTGTGGGGAAGAGGTGTTTTCTTTTGTCAAGTGGGAGAAGGGTTGTTGTGAAGGGAAGAAGAAAACCAGAAAATGGTTAGAAGGAGAAGCATTCTCAAGTATGTCAGACATCTTTTTTTTTAAAAATAATTTTAGGTTTATAGAAGAGTGGCAAACATAGTCTAGAGAGGTTTCATGTACCCTTCACACAGCGTTAAGAATGCTGAACTCTTTCCAGCTCTGCCTGTAGCTCTAAAGTCCTGTCTCACTATGGTCTTCAGATCTGCTTTGCAGGGGAGAAGGCTAGAGGATCCGTAAGTGCTGCCAAGAAACTAGGGCATCTCTGTTCCCAACAGAGAATGTGTGGCTTGTGACCTGGCAACTGTTTTGGGGCCAAGTCAGACAAGAGATTCTCCTCCTCATAGAAATCACATCTCAAAGTTAATAGCTTGGATCTATCCTAAACCAATAATTGATCTCTAGGCAGCTACTGTTATATACTACTGCTACCTTGAGAGCACATCACTACTGTGTAAGCCAGCCACCACCAAAAAGGAGGCAAAGGAAAGGAAGGATCAGTTCAGCCACTGGGTACATTGGGTAATACTAAATCGTTACCTATGCCACTTAGTCTTAGAGCAAACATGCCATCAAGGTTAATCTTTGTATAATTTCTCATCTTACTGTTACCTTTACTCTAATTCCTGGCTTTCTGTCTCTTAGAGTAAACTGTTTCTACAAGCTTGTAAGCATTATTATTTCTGATGAAAATAAAGGTGTTTCTTCCTCCAAAGCAAAAACAAAAAAATCCAGCTTCTGCTTATGTTAACATCTCACACAACTGTGGTGTATTTATCAAAACTGAGAAGTTAACATTGGTACAGACTTTACAGAGTGGTACACATTTCACCAGTTTTCTGGTGTCTTCCTAAACTCTTCAGTCAGTGACTGTATTTTGATCTTTTCTTGTCTTTCATGGCTCAGATGCTTTTGAGGCATACTTGTCAGGTATTTTGTAAAATCTCTATCATTTTGGGTCTGTCTGATGCTTCCTCATGGTTACACAGGGGTCATGCAGTTTTAGGAAGAACACCCTGGAGGTGAAGTGTTCTCATTGCATCATATCAGGGATACATGATATCAACATGATTTGTTACTGGTGATGTTAACCTTGATTGCTAGGATATGTACTTTATGCCAGTTTTCGACAGAAAAGTTACTATTTTTCTCTTTCCATTTTCTATTTGATGGCATCACTAAGTACAGCCCGCACTCAAGTGGAGAGAAATTAAGCTCCACCTCCTGGAGGGAGGAGTATCAAAGCATGTGGATACATGTTAAAACCACCACAGTAATTAATACATATTTTGGGAGAGATTCTTTGAGGCTATTCAATGGTCCTGTTTCTTATTAAAGTTTGCCCACTAATTTTGGCATGCATCGGTGGGTCTTCTCCACGGCACTTATTACTGTGGCATTCTAATGGTGAGTTTCTAGTTCACTCATTCCTTCTTGGCTTCACTCCTATCCAAGTAACTATATAAGGAAAATTCATCCTTCTCCATTAATTTACTTATTTCATCATTTGTTTATATCACAACAGAATCATAGGTATTTATTTTATTCTTTGGCTGATAAACCAATACTATTGTTATGTATTTTCTTTCTCAGTTTCTTCCAGTTAGCTGAGCAAATAACTTTGAAGAAAGATTTCCTTAAAGCTACCTATATCCACATATGCTCTGGAAATTCTTATGTGTTAAACATTATTATAAGGCTTAAAGATGTCACGTGTATAGTGCAGCCTAAATACCTGAGAAATAAGTTCTATAAGATGTCAAAGCAAAGACTACATGCTTACAACGTATGTTATATGTGATAGCTATCATGCTTTATTAGAAATAAGAACAACGGCAGATCACAGCTGTGAAGAAAAATGAAGCCCGCTAACTAAATGCTATATGTTAACCCCATTCGCTTGTTCATAAGATTCCTTAAAGCTAATCGAGCTCAACTCTGTAATTAATTAAGTGGCATTTCACTTCTTGAATGCTTACTCTGAACTTTTCAGCCTGTGTTGTAGGGGCTTTAGGTAGGTATTAAAATCTCTGCATCTTTGCCTGGGATCTTAATGTTTCCTCTCTTCCAAATACATTGCATTAGCAATTTCCTGCTTCGCTGCTCTTCCCTATAAAACGAGCTGTAAGGTTTCGTGGTCTTACTGCAGAGTTGAGTAACAGTACTTCCATTCCTCTTTATGAAAATCAGCCTTCTTTTTCTTGCCTGGTGTTTGCCTTAGCATGGTCACTCAGGCTTTGAAGATATGTAAATGGAAGCAGAGGAATTCAAAAAAACCACCCCATCAGCTGATGATAGCTCAGCTTCCCTGTAATTTCTCTTGACTCTGTGCTGACCACACATGCCCCTGATCTACACTGTGGGAAATGTCTGAGATGAGTAGCTGAGACTGAGTACACACATAAAATAATTGAGGGAAAATTTTGGCTGTGCTTGGCTTTCACCCTGAATAATCTGGGCTTAATAAGGAAACTTTCAGCCTTGAAGGTGGGTACCGTTGCCACCTGTTTCTTGAAAGCAGACAGTGCTTAAACTTCTGAGAAAGGAGTAAGATAATTAATTTTTTACCCAGTGCAGAACACTAGCTAAACAGGGATCATCCTAACTAGATTTGGATTAATGTGTCCAGTAAGTGAATGCCTTGCCTAACACCACCAAATTTATGTGTGTACACCTATTTAAGTAATTTTCAACATTTTTGAGTACAAAGGAAGATTTTTAATGTCCCCCCATCTCTAAAATCTTCATAATAGCAGTTGTATTTTTAGGATGTTCTGAGAAAACACTTGAAGACAAAAGCTATTATGAATTTAGCAACACTCTGAAATAAATTTGTATTTTTCACCACAGTATATACATACAGTGGAAAAATAATCAATTGTGTTTCTATGATACATAATATGTATTCAATATGTAAGTAACTCTTGGTTCACATATTGATTCTGGGACTCCCCACAATAAGCTTGGGGCCAGGATCAGAGCATGGTAGTCTGGCAACTGCAGATATTAAAGAAAGTTGATTTACAACTGACGAATGGATAAAGAAGATGTGGTTTATATATGCAATGGAATACTACTTGGCAATGAGAAAGAATGAAATCTGGCCATTTGTAGCAACATGGATGGAACCTGAGAGTATTATGCTAAGTGAAATAAGTCAGGCAGAGAAAGACGGATACCATATGTTTTCACTCATATGTGGATCCTGAGAAACTTAACAGAAGACCAGGGGGGAGGGGAAGGGGGAAAAAAAGTTACAGAGAGGGAAGGAGGCAAACCATAAGAGACTCTTAAATACCGAGAACAAACTGAGGGTTGATGGGGGGTGGGGGAGAAGGGAAAATGGGTGATGGACATTGAGGAGGGCACCTGTTGGGATGAGCACGCGGTGTTGTATGAAAACCAATTTGACAATAAATTATATATATATATATATATATATATATATATATATATATAATAAAAATGAAGTTGAATAAATGCTATGTCACTTAAAAAAAGTTGATTCATTTAACTGTTATTACCAAGAGTTCTTACTTAATTAAGGATGGTAAGCAAAACAAGATTAAGCCTTAAGGACGGAAGCATATTCTTTCAGAAGATTAATTGATAAAAACAATACTTTATAATATCAAGTGACACACACACTTTTTCAATGTTTAATCAGAATCCTACCAGGAAGCTTAACTCTTTTTGGAATCACTTGATACCTGGAAGTAGGGGGTTGAGTAAATTAAATTGTAGTTGGTCATGATAAGAACAAGGCTCATAATGGCCATTTGTAGAATAGAGATTGCTCTGAAACAGTAATATTAAAATGTGGCAGTGAAGCCACTCTGATAATATTAGAATTAAATGAGTACAATTTCCTATGATAGTAATTTGGCAAAATTCATTGAAAACTTTAAATACCTTGGCACAGTAATTCTATCTCTTGGAGATATGAAATGAATTTCAGCATTTTTTATGTTGTTAAGGAGTATAAAACAGTCTACACTTCCAACAACAGAGACATAGTTAAGCTGATAATCATCTTTTGACTGAATGGAACATTAAGCAGTCATTAAAATTATATTTACAAAGTATTCATTAGGTATAGAAATGTTATTTAAGAGGAAAATAGTATACCAAGCTGTACATACAATATGCCTGTGTAAATAAGTTTTCCCAGGTTTTTATAATAACCCTGAATGTCTTTTATAGTGAAAAATCAGCATGCCACAACTAAAGAACTAACATCAGTGTATTCCTATGACAAATGTACTGTAGCAATGTATCTTTGCTGCACCCTAGCAAGAGGTCAGAAAGTTCCTTTTTGAACCTTCCAATGCACGAATTGAGGAAGCTTGTTCTAGCTTTGGTCAGCTCTGAAGATTAGATTGTTCACTCTTCATTCTGATTCATCCATTCAGTTAAGGCCCATGCTAGGGCATTAAGGTGCATCGGTGAAGAAAATGAATGTGGCCTCTTCTTTGCAGGGTCGACTGAAAAGTGCATCCCAGCAATAAGCGGACATCTATTTCCACGCAATGTTTACCCAGTGATCCTAGGTCTACCCGTTTTGGTGCCACAAAGTATATAGAAAAATCTCTTGCTCAAAATAATTTTCAAATTTAAGAAAGCTATGACCATGCCTCCCCTGGGCTTCCTCCAGACAAAACACCCTCTTTCCCTTCAGTATTTCTTCAACTATATAGTTTTGGTTTCTCTTTAAATCCTGTTTGTCTTTCAGTTTTTCCATATTCTTCCTGGGGTATGGAATTCAGAATAATTTTAACAACTACTATTTACCTATTCTGCTCATTGTGTGACATACTTTCATTACCTGTTTTGTAAAAAAAAAAAACAACCTACAGTTGATATTATTACCTTATGTTACTAGTGAGAAACTGATACAATGGTCAAGGACATTAATTCATTCTGCAATTGTTTAAGGAACTACTTTGTATTAGGCCTTCCTCAAAGAGATGGAGCTAAAATAGTGAATAAGGCAGATTGCATCCTTGCCTAATGAAGTTTATTATTCTAGAGCAGAAGTTAACCAACTATCATTCATGAGCCAAACTCAGCACTTGTCACCTGTTTTTGTAAATAAAGTTCTATTGGAACACAGACACACCCATTTGTTTACATATCATCAATGGCTCCTTTCCCCTTAATAGTAGAGTTGAGAAGTTCTGACAGAGACCCAGATGGACCTCAAAACCAAAAATATTTACCATATAGCCCACAAAGCCAAAAATATTTACTATTTGGCCTTTTAAAAAAAGTTTACTCATCCATGTTCTAGAAATTCGAGGATGTGTGGAATGGTGGTTAGGCATTGAAGGAGATAAAAAAAAGTAAAGCGTTCTTTTTTTAAAAAAAGTTTTTTTTTTTTAACATTTATTCATTTTTGAGAGTGAGAGAGACAGAGTGTGAGCAGCGGAGGGTAGAGAGAGAGGGAGACACAGAATCTGAAGCAGGCTCCAGGCTCTGAGCTGTCAGCCCAGAGCCCAACACGGGGCCAAACTCACAAACCCTGAGATCATGATCTGAGCTGAAGTTAGACGCTTGACCGACTGAGCCACCCAACTGCCCCCAGTAAAGAGTTCTTTGTCAGGTTGTGATGGATGCAGTGGAGAACAATGAAGCAATAAAGGGAGAAAGGGTGTGCTGCAGTGAGATGTGTTGGTGTATGTGATGGAGACGGGGACTCTGTGAAGTGGTGACCTGGGAGTAGAGACCTGAAGGCATCTGGGGAGTACTGGGAATTGCAAAAACATTCTCAGGAGAGTGTCCCTAGGTTTGAGAAGAGAAACGAAGGGAGGAGAGTGGGAGGAGATGAGGTCTGAGAGAAGAGGGTCTGAGATAAAGTGGTGTGTGGTCTGCATGCCTTGGAGGCCATTTTACTTCTCCAGCTTTCCTGCTGCCTGATGTGAGAAGTCCTGAGAAGATTGGGGAGTGAGCTGATGGGTCCCCTGCAGTGATGCTCTGGTGGCTGCATTGAGGACAAACTGGGGGAGGGCAACAGCAGAAGCACTGAGTGGGCTTACTGCGGCAATGCAGGCCACAAGTAATGGTGGCTCAAACCAGTCACACAAGGAGTGAATGACAAAGCAGATACTGCAGTCTCAGATCTTCCTCACTCCAGAGTCCAGGCCTGTCAAACATGGGTTTTAATCACAGAATCTGATACTTTAACTCTGGGTCATGCAAGGCAGCATATACCTGCAAAAGATCTAAATTCCCCATGAACTTTCTACATCGTGTCGGGAGGTTGGGTAATTCTAATAGATAAATCTGTAATAATAAGATAATTGCAGGGGCTGGTTGAATCCTGTGGGCAGTGCTCATTAGCTCTTTAAGTCAGAGCAGAGACACTCTTGATTAGCTAATTAAAACTGTGAAACACGTTTTCCAGGAAAAGGGGTCATATATGCAAGTACACAACATTTTACATATATTTTTTAGGGTGTTTACAACCTCTGACTCTAGGATTTAATGCTAAGAACCGATTCCTTTGGGGTTGTCTATGTCAGAGCACTGATGTGAAAGGTGAGAGTTTGAGCTTCAGCAATAAAGGAAGATGGCACTTCCCTGAGCAAGTGGGGAGATACTTAGGCACATGTGAACCTTAGGGCATCCCTTAAGTCACACAGAGCAAGTCACCTACAGGACTATTTGAGCCTGGATGTATCTCCTACTGTATTGAAATAAAATGAGATGTTTATTATTTTTCAAAACAAATTTAATTTTATAAAATATTGTTCAATTTCTTTGGTACAAAAGTAAAAACAAATGTCTGTTGAAATTTTTTTTTTAATTGAGTACAAAGTGATGTTACAGCTTCTTCTGAGCATCAAATGCCTTTGTTACATTTCTACTCCCATTTGTATTTTTTAAATGAAGAAATTGAAGTTGTTTTATAGGAAATCTAGATTCTTCTCCATTCATGGACTTGGCTAGAAATGGGAAAAAAAAAAAGCCCATCAGGCCTAAATGATGAACTTTCTCCTTTCTCCTTTATTACCTGACTGGAGTTGCACATCAGTGTTTGGCTTTTCCATGAGCAGATCAAACTAGTTTATTACCCTGGTGTGTATCTGGATTAAAAAGATCCAGATTGTAATTCTATTTCCTTAGACAATGCTTTTTATCTGACCCAATCCTAGCACTTCTTATCTAGAAGCAAAGATGTTTTTCTCATTGTTGGATTACTTTGATAAGGAGATTTGAGGAAGAGAAAACCAGAACAAGAGTAATAGAATATTTCCTTGAGGCACATATAGAGACTATCTCATGTCTATGCATGTTCAAGAACAAGGGGATTTTTTTTTTCTTAGTTGGTGCTATTCTGTGACATACCTAATATATTTGACACTTGGAGTAGATAATTTTTTAACACAAGCTTTTCTCTGCGTGACAACATTATTTGCAGTAATTACCATGGAATAAAATTAGAGACCTATGGCTTTCATCTATAAGGATGGTACATAAGGCTCTACATGTAAGTGGCCTTGTGTCCAGCCATTGGTTTGGAACGGTTTCTGGTTGCCTGATGTTGATTGTAATATAACAAGATTCTGCCTTAAGAATGTTGCCACATTTGCCTTGAGTGAATCTATCATATAAGGTAGTTTTGTCAGCACTAAAAAGAAGGGAACCAAGACTTTGTTAAACTTATGGAATAGACCGTATGGAAAGTTTTGTGTGTGCTAGCTATTGAATATTTCATACATATCTATAAGTGTGGAATAATTTGATGAGACATGCTTTCATTATCATTTGGTAATGAGGTTTTGGGGGAGTAGGTGTCACCCACCTTAACCTTCTTTTGTGACCATTACTTCTAATAACAAGAACTGGAGAGTGTGCTCAACCAAGTCAGTTCACAAACATTGGGTATTCAATGGTCACCCTTTGTTTCCATGTTTCCTTGGCTGTTTCTGTAAACCCAGCATGTATATGTATAGGTCTTTCGCTCTAAAATACTCAACTGAATCAACTGTAAAGTATCTTCACTTTTATCAGAAAACAGGGTCAACCTTACAATTGTGTCAGTTTGCCAGGAAGCAATGGTTAATTAAGACTTTATCAATGGGATTGAACTACAAAGATAAAAAAGACTTTGAGTTCAACAAAAATAAGAGCCTTCAGAAATTTATTAAGAATTAAGAGAAGATAATAGGAAATATATTGGCTTTAAGATTTCAAAATCAAGCTATGAAGTTCCTGTTCCTTTTATTTAGGATTTAGGTCTACTTTTGTAAGAAATTGTTAGTTTGGTTGAAGAGGTGAGCTGGACAACAGAAATGCATGGAAAACGCTAGGTGGCGCTGGAGGACTGTCATAATTGACCACAATTAGAGTCCTTTACAAATCACACCATTGTCAGAATCAAGAAGAGTGAAATTTTACATTAACAGTGATGCAAATGATCAGATTTCTTTCTCTTCTGACTATGGCTTCACTCACTAAAAACCTAAGTGCAATTTTGTCATGAGTGAAATAGAGTTTTTGCAGTGCTCACTGGGCAAGAACTTTCCAAAATAAATTACACTGGAAAAACAACGTCCCTTTGTTTCGGTTGCTCCCATTTTCAAATTTTGTTTAGCCTCAAAGTAATGGTCTTAGTTTGGTTAACAGTCATAAACTCTTTGTAATCCACACGAAAATGACTTGATAGTCACCTCTCCAGTGACTGGCAGTTTTCTTATTTTGTGCTTTTTTTTTTTTTTTAATTTAGAGGGTCACTGTAAATCTTGGAGCATAGCAGAGCACATGATGAAAGGTGAAGGCTGTTCCTTCACCCTCCATTTGCTCACGTTGTAAAAAAGAATGAAAAATGTCTGCTGCATAAGCTGATCTTTTTCATGTTTCATCTTCACTCTTCAACAGGAAAATCCACTTTATAATCATTCCACTGAGGGTTATTTTGTCCATTTTCATTGAAAGGTATCCACATTCTGGCAGTCAGTTAAGATTTGACAAAAGAGAAAAATAGTATGCAGGGTTAATTAACATTACATTTCTATTCTCTTTTTGAAAATGATAAAAGAAAGCATATACCTAGTTTTTCAATCAGCTTATTTGCCAGATTCCTCCACAATATCTGGAAAGGTTCTATCTCATTAATTCTAAAACCTTAAGACACAAGTTAAAAGTAGTGAACTTGAGATTTAAAATATAAAAATACATAATCTAAAGATAAATAGCATCTTAGTTAATTGAAATATCATTTTTCATAAAATTAACATGTGTCTAATATAATTCATCTTTTCTTTTCTTTTCTTTTCTTTTTTTTTTTTTAGAGAAAGCGTGTGCTCAAGTAGTGGGGGAAGGGGCAGAGGCAGAGAAAGAATCTTCAGCAGGCTCCATGGACAGCACAGAGCCCAACTTGGGGTTTAGTCTCATGACCTTATGGTCATGATCATGACCTGAGCCAAAATCAAGAGTCTAAAGCTAAACCAAGTGAGCCACTCAGGTGCCCCTAGTTCATCTTACTTTGAATTATAGAAGCTAAAATCCAAAATGTTTACATTGCATATTCACAATTTGCCATGAAAACAACTGAAAGGCATTTAGTGTTATATAAAATGAAAGAAGTAATAAGTAATATACAGTTAAATTTAACATCGCAATTTCATATTTATCAAAGATAATTTTAAATATTAAAGCACTTTGGTTTTATACACAAATCCTCCAGATATCTCAACATAACCTCAAATTTTGGGACAGATGATTTAGGTTGTAAGCTACAGCCTGAGGGCATCCTGGGTGGGTAATTGATGTGCTGAATGAACTACTGGACTCCCTTAACTAGTTGGTTCTTCTTTAAAACTTTTTTGTTTTTATTTTTTACTGTTTATTTATTTTTGAGAGAGAGAGATCACAAGCAGGGTATGGACAAAGAGAGAGGGAGACACAGAAACTGAAACAGGCTTCAGCACAGAGCCTGATGCAGGGCTACTACCCTCAAAACAGGAGATCATGACCTGTGCTGAAGCTAGATGCTTAACCGACTGAGCCATCCAGGTGCCCTACAAGTTGGTTCTTCTTATTGGAGAATATATTTCTTTCTTTTTTTTTTTTAATTTTTTTTCAACGTTTATTTATTTTTAAGACAGAGAGAGACAGCATGAACGGGGGAGGGGCAGAGAGAGAGGGAGACACAGAATTGGAAACAGGCTCCAGGCTCCGAGCCATCAGCCCAGAGCCTGACGCGGGGCTCGAACTCACGGACCGCGAGATCGTGACCTGGCTGAAGTCGGATGCTTAACCGACTGCGCCACCCAGGCGCCCCGAGAATATAGTTCTTTTATACAATCATGTGTTGCCATATAACTTTGCTTTCTTAATTTTTTTCTTAGAGCCCATGACCAAAAGTAAAGCAAATAGGATTGCCAGATTTTTGTTGTTAACTTTGAAAGATTCTATCATGTTGGGATACCTGTTACTAAATTATTCACTCAGATCCCTCATGGTGCCCCAGTGACCATGAGGGTTAAGAAAGCTTTCAAAATTCACAAGATTTTCCATATTGAGGAAGTAAACAGAACATCTTTATAAAATATCTGAGGTATGGAGTTCATATAGACTCAGAAAGCACTTGCTTAATAAACTATTCTTTGTTTTGTTTTCTCAAGATCATAAATCTGAGAGGAAGGTCTTGTGGTAGAAAGAAGTCCAGTCCAAAGAGGAACTATATTCCCAGAGAATATTTGTATCTTGATTTTCAGAAACTCAAACTTGTAAACCATTACTGTTGGAGTTAGTGGTATTTGATGAGTCCTTAGAGATGTGAAGGAATCAAAATCAAAGAGAGTTGTTTAAGAATGATGCACTTTGTTTTGCTGATATTTTAAGTTAAATGATCAAGCCAATTGTGACACTAGTAGTTCGTATGTTATTAAAGAGGAAAAGAAGAGAATTAAAGAACTACAATTTCACTGAAAAACAAATTCAGCAAAACCTCATCAATTCTGAGTGAAGAGATTGCAAAACAGCTTTGCATTAGGTTTTGAGTGGGTCTGTATTTTTACCAGCAAGCAACTTTGAAGGAAACAGGAAAGGGCTAGATTCTAGAGTCAGAGATTTAGATTCCAGCATTCTGGCATAAACTTGGACAGGTCAACCTCTTTAAGAATATTTTATCATAGTCTTATAAAAAGTACCCTACCCACATCCTATGGCTCTTGAGAGAATCAAAGATGATAATGTCTGATGAATGAAACAACTGTAGTATAAAGTCCTTTTCATCTATGCCTTCATCCCTTCATCATTTATTTATTCATTCTATCATATAGTCATCTTTCATATCTTTAAATATCCTCATGCATGGTGATATTTTGTTTCTCATCTGATTTTTCATTGGTTCTAAAAGTGTTATTTGATGGATAGAATAAACAGAAAACTAAAAATGCTAAGCTTGGTCTAAGATAGTTTTTTTTTAAACATGGAGTGTATATAAAAGTACAGTTTTTGAATCTAATAGATCATGTAAGAGAGGCCATGATGTTGAGGTATATGTGATAAGCCTAAAATCTAGAGTAACTACACATTAAAAAAAGAGCACCAAAAGTTGAGATTAGGATTCTTCCTTGGTTAGTTTCTGAGAGGAGAAAAGCCCTTGGATTACATGAGGAATTTCCAGACAAGGATTACTACAATTAAAATGACAGGTAAAAATAATAAATGCCCTCTTTTCAGGAAATGGTCAACAAACTGTCTTAACTAAAGCAGAGGGATATATGAGAAAATACTAAAAGATACATTTTGGGTAGGACCATTTCTTGAAGATTCTTAAAGTTTAAAGTGAGAGTAGAAATTTGACATATAATTGAAATTATAATCAGGCAGAAGAGCTAAAAAAAGGGCTAGCGAATGGGTAAATATTAATCCATCATGTATTTTCAAATACTATAGGCGCAGAATTGTATAAAAGCACTGACGGAGTTTTGCAGATGGAAAAGGAGATGTTGATTCTCTCTATTAAGACCTTTCAAAGTAGTTAGGAAGACGATTTAAAAATAATAAGTATCATTGAGGGCAAAATATGATAAAATGCCAACATGAGTAAGCTGGTACTCATGGATGATATAGAGACTCAGGTAGAAGGAAATTAAAAGAGATGAAAGAACATCCTGAAAGACGGGTCTGTACTGTGTACACACTCTTGTTTTGTACATTTCTTTCTTGAATCTGCTCTATTCAGCTTCCCCCATATCCACCCACTGAAACTCCACTTGTTAAGGTCACCAAAGACTTCCTTATTTCTAAATTCAGTTGGCATTTCCAATCTTACCTGACATAACAAAGTGAATTGGGTTGCCTTCTCCTTCTTCTTGGCTCCCTCCTACAATGGTGAGTACTTCTTCTCAGTCTGGTTTTCTGGCTCCACCCCACTCCTGACCTCTTAACAATGAAGTGCTTAAGGCCTCTTTTCTTCATCTACACTGATTCTCTTGACAATCCCATGTATTCACATATCTTTTATGTGCTGCTAATATCTAAGTAATATCCAATTTTATATTTTCATCCCAAACATTTCTTCTGAATTCCTGAGTCCTAAGATTAATGTATTACATGGATATCTAGTATACATCTCAAACTTAGCACATTAACATGTCTCAGACTCAGCTTTTGATTTCTCCTCTCCCTCTGCCTATCTTCTTTTTTCACAGTCTTCCTAATATTAATCTGGGTACTCAGGGCAAAAACCTTGGAGAGAGCAGTGTCTCTCACATTCTACATTGACTCTATCAGCAAGTTATGTCATCTCCCTTCAAAATACATCCAGAATTGGTTCATACCTCATCACTTCTTTCACAATCCATGTCACCAAACCATCACTGCCTCTTGCTTGGATTATTCCACTAATTCCTAACTATTCTTTTCCCACTTCAGGCTGCTTTTGGTGTGGTAGCAGAATAATGCTGTTAAAAGGTGAGTCAGATATGTCACTCTTTTGCTCAGTGTAAGGGCATCCTGTAGGTGCTTAAGAAGCCAAGTCCTTCCAATGCCCTTCAGATGCTACTTGTCTGCCACCTCTGACCTTATCTCCTTGCTGTCTCTTCCTGCTCTCTTTTCCTCAGGCACACTGGTGTTCTTATTGTTCCTAATACATGAGGTGTACTCCTGTCTCTGCTTTTTTCACTTGTCATTCCTTCTGCCTGGATAGTTTTTACTCCAAATAGCCATATGGTTCATTCTGTTACCTCATTCACTCTTTACTGAATTGTCATCTCCTCATGAGGCTTTGACCTTAATTGCTACCACAAGTGGTTCAGATGTCATTCTGTGAGATAGGGATTTTACATTCCAATCCACCACTTTCTAAGGTAAGGTTTCTCAAAGTGCATTCTTCTGACAGTGTTTATCAGAATCATCTGGATGCTTATTAAAATGCTTCCTTTTCAACATCAAAGCTTAGGCTAATAAATTGTAATAGAAAGTGGGGACCTGGTGATGTGCATTTTATTTTAGTAAACCGTCTAGGTGAAAACTAAGCAAACTAAGGTTTGGAAACTACTGTCTTAGGGTACCCTAGATAGATAGTAGCTCAAGGAATGGTTGGGGATGGGGCAGAGGAAGAAAGGTGGCATAGAAAAGGCTATAGGTATGGTTCCAGTGTTCTACATCCTATTTAACCAGAGAAGCTTTATGTTTCTGTTTTGCTTGTCACGTTTCTGAGTGAGGGCTCTCTTGAAGAAATAGTTTCTTGGAAAAAAATATGCAAAAATAGCCCTGTTAATGGATGTGGAAAGATAAAAGAAGGGGTATGTGTGCACAATGTAATAGGGCAAATACATTATTTATGAAATAGTCTGGAGGTAGTATAAGGAATTGATCCATGTGGCAGGCAAATATTTATTGAGTATCTACTATGAGCTGGAAGTACACAGGTGAATAAGACATGGTGCACACCATTATGGTACTCACAGTAAAGAGGTTAGCTGGGGAAGACTACAGCCAGGGAAACCAACTGGAAAGTAGCTGGCCAGATATGCGGTGATAGAGACACGGTCTACAGTGGCAATCGGGCGGACAACATGGATACTCTGAAGGGTGACCTGACAAGGCGATGTGCCCAACTGGTCTGTGAGATACGTACAAAATGATGAGAGCTAATTCTTTTCAGTGTGCAGAGAAAATGTGGGTGCCACTGATAGGTTAGCTGTGACTAGGGACATGTGTCTCTGTTGGGGGGGCAGGGTGTTGGGAGTATCGGTGAGTTCATTCTTGAACATTGTGTGTCAGACATTTGAATGAAGATGCCCTCTGGTAGCTGAAGATATTGGAGTGCAGTTTAGGTCAAAGGGGAGGACCTGAAAGAGAATACTGACAGCCTGGGGAAAGTTGGTGGGAATAGCCAGCACCGGAAACAAGAAGGAACTGCCAAAGACAGGACAAAAACTCAGAAAAGATGGTTCTGCAGAAAATTGATGACATGAAAATTGAGAAAGGCCATTGATTCCAGTGCTATGTAGGCTATAGCTTACCTTAGGGTCCTATTAATGGAGGGAGGGAGACACAATTCAAGGGTGTTTAGTGATGTCTCAGAGATCATGAATGAAGAACCATTGGTGTCTATCCTGTCAGGAGATTAACTGTGACAGGAAAAAGTGCTAGACTTTTTCCTTGACCAAAGGTTTCCCAGTTCTACTTTCTGCCAAAAAGATTCATTCAGAAGCCCAGACCATAAGGCCTAGTGTCCTGTTTTTCTATGGGTTAACCCCATTTACCAGGTCCAGAATTGGTAGTATTATGATGATGGTGTTTATGTTCTTTTCTTGAACCCTCCTCTCTCCATCCCTGCCCTCTTTCACCTGGTCCCCAAAACAGAGTGGATAAGGCCTCTGTCCACTCCTTCATCCTCCTCTCCTGCCTCCTGGCCCCCGCTTGACTGCATATTTCACATCCATCAGTTATAAGATCCTTAGAGCTGCCAACACACAACTGTATGTCTCAACTTGGGGCCTCTGCACCTTCTTTCCTTTGTTTCTGATCAGAATAAATTTTGGGGTAAGATAGTAATAAGAGGTGAAACAACAGAAATGTGAGATAGGATTTGGGGTATACCTGTGCAGGATGAAGCTAGAATTTAGGGACATCTGGGGACTTTTTGGTACCAAGGCTCAGTTGGCTCTGGAAGTGAGGGCAGTTAATAAATCAGTCCCTGAGTAATGCATTCAGGCTAGGTTATTCATTCCACCCCTGATTCTGAGAAGAGTCTCTGAGTGAAGCATCTTACGTCTTCTGGCCTAAGCCTCCCACACTGGTCTTCCTTTTGCTCATTTTACTGCACTGAGCTTTGCCTCAAAACCTTCTCCAATTATGCACTGTTTTCGTACTTCACAGAGGAAGACTTGTTATTCCAGAATCTCTGGTATGCTTTCTTGCAAGAGGTGCACTAGGCTGTTTTCTGGGCACTGTATTTTCTAAGTGTGGCTCAACATTCAACTTAATCCAGTCTAAGGTAAGGCAAGGAGTACCAAACTGAATGACATAGTCCAGTAGAAAAGACAAATTGTATAAACAGCATGATGTAATTGATTTAGTAATATGTTTTAGTGCACAAATCTCTGAGAAAAGTTGGGAGGATGGGAGGTGATCTCTGAGCAGAGGTTTATAGGAATATTAGGAGTTCATCTAGAGGTTGGGTTGAGAGGATTCAAAGCAAAGGAAAAAAGGTGCAGAGGCCCCAAGTTGAGACATACAGTTGTGTGTTGGCAGCTCTAAGGATCTTATAACTGATGGATGTGAAGTATGCAGTCAAATGGGGGCCAGGAGGCAGGAGAGGAGGATGAAGGAGTAGACAGAGGCAAGCTCAAAGCAGTGTTCTGTGCATCACTAAGGAATTTGACTTGCTTCTGTAAGCAGTGGGAAGCCCTGAAGAGATTTAAACAAGCGTGTGTGATATGCACACATTTTTGTTTTACTTCTGTCATCTGGGTGGCATGAGGAGGATATATGTATGGAGGTAGATGCTGAAAAGAGGGAGGTCAGTTAGAAGACCATTATTGTAGACAAGATGACTGACAATATGAGCCTCAGTCAGTAGCAGAACAGAGAAGAGAGGAGATATAATTAGGTGAAAAGTTGAGAGGTATTAGTAATTTTACTTTTGATGTGTAGGAAAAAAAGAAGGCTTAAGGGAATCTGATACCTTTATTTTCCAGTATACTAATGGTGTCAACTAATTAGTCAACTTTGGCTGCAAAACAAATAACACCAATATTTTGATAGTTAAATAATAAACATTTATTGCTCACTTTTGGATTTGTGGGACTACAAGTCAGCTTTGGTGGCTGTAGTCCAGATCACAGGTCAGGTTCCAGTCTGTTCCATGTGGTTTTTCATTTTAGGACCCACACTGAGGGATTCAGTTTCTACCTGGTGTGTGCTGTTTTCCTGTTGGCTAGAGGAACAAGTTGCAAACATATTATACCTCTTGGAGACTCTGATTAGGATTGAAAAGAATCCTAAAGAAGGATTTCCTAGGAAGGAAGGAGAAGAAGGAAGGAAGGAGGAAGGAAGGAAGGAAGGAAGGAAGGAAGGAAGGAAGGAAAGAAGGAAGGAAGGAAGGGAAGTAGGAAGGGAGAAGGAAAGAAAGAGAGGGAGAGAGATAAGAAAGAAAAGAAATAAAGAAGGAAAGAAAGAAAAGAAAGAAAGAAAGAAAGAAAGAAAGAAAGAAAGAAAGAAAGAAAGAAAGAAAGAAAGAAAGAAAGAAAAATTTTGCATATAGGGGGAGGAAGACTCTCCCATTCCACTGTGAGGTCACTTAGCAAAGGACATGGGCTTAATCCTATTACAAGTAGAGAACTCCAGAATCTGTCACACCAGCCAACAGAATATGTGTGTAATGTAATGGTATATAATGTATTCAGTTTTAGACATATTAATTCTAAGGGTCTCTGGGACATCTAAGTGGACGTACAGACAACCAGATAGGTGGGTCAAGAAAAATACGAGAGCTAGATTTATGAACTAGTTGGTCATTGGGTGGGAGTAGTAAATAAACCCGTGGAAATAGATAGGATTGCCTGGTCAAAGTGAAAACAGAAAGAGTTACTGATGGAGCCCTGAGAAGTGCCAGTGTTTAGTGTATGCAGATGAGCATGTAGATGATCTGAGAAAGAATGGTTAGAGGATTAGCTGAAAGATCTGAAGAGAGAATGGAGATACTGAACCGGAAATAGAGAAGAGAATTACAAAAGGAGGGAGAGAATGAATGGTCCAGGGACTCTCAGGTTTATTTTAAGAGATGGAAAACTGGAGTGTGAGGAAGTAGACCTTCTTATCTCACCTAACAAGTTTCCTTTCAAAACTAAATTGCAAATAGATGCTCACAGAATCACTAGGAAAACAGTGGGATAACATAAATAAAACCTAGGACATGGTTCCTGGCATGTGCCTAGCACTCCCTAAATGGGTAGTCATTATTATCCTATTGAAAGCTGTAGACCTTTGAGAAACTACCCCACCCCCAGTTTAAAACACAAAATTTGATGTTACACCATTTTGCTTTGAGTTTTATCAAAAGCATCTTATTATTAGAGCTAGAAGCAGCAGAAAAATGTAAGAGTATGTGATTTTTATGGCATCACCCTTGAAGTTAATTATGGTGAAACTCTGGTGTAGCTGTTTTCATTAATTTGATGGTAAAAAGGGAAATTGAGGGGGTCGTTGCATCCCTGTTATATCTCCTTTTTTAAAAGATGTCTAATCCAAGACATTCTTATCACAATGATATTTGGTTGGAGCAGCTTTGCTCCCTGCCTGTGTAAGTCATATTGTTTTAAGTTCTGTTTTCATATTGCCCAATCAGGATAAAAGCTGGAAAGACATGTGTTTCAAAATAGCCATGTACTTTAGATTATAGAAATGAAATATGCATTTGCAGACTTGTTTCAGTGTTCAGGTAACCACAGGGCTTGCAGCCTTTGTCCTCATAATTTCTTCCATCTCTGTGTGGTTCAGAGCCCCAGTGTTCTTTCTGGCTGAAAGCATATACTGTGTTTCACGTTGTTAACAGAACATTGGTTATCAAGTTCTTTGTCTTTAATGATTTTGTTTTAGGGAACTGTCAATTAATAATCCCTGGAGGGGCTACCATGAAGAAATTTTGTAACTAGATTATAATGCAAAGGTTTGCTTACTCACAGTATTTTTAAAAATTTTAGTTATGATTTTTGGGCGATGACCCCAATCTTCCCATCTTTTATATTCAACTACCTTTTTAATGCTGACTTTCTTCAATTTCTCTTATTGTATTCATTCTCTTTTTAAAGTTTGTGAGTATAATTAAAACTACCCTACCTTTGAGAACCCTCTGTTCTCACCTAGCAGAATAAATGAAATATGGATACAAAGACTGAGCATATAAATTACCTCTAAAAAGAAAATGCCTTCCACATAAAGCTTTTTGATTCTATTTAATTTTTTTTTTTTATTTCAGAGCTTGACGGTTATTTTTTCTCTCTAGTCCAGTGATCTTGTTATTAAAGCATTCTTGTAAAGGTAATTTAGCACACATGCCTCATAGTTATTAACCAAGTTCTACTACATTCAAATACCAAATCACTTTGTAAATGATACTTCTTTCCTTCCACTAGCAAAATAGCTTGGGGCGTGGAAGGGCCAGGGAGTTTCTTAGTTGTCCAGAGTGATATTTTAAAATTCTACAAAAGTTAGTAGAAATGGTTTTTGGTTCTTTTAAACAAATAATGATAAATCTAATAGAGATGCCATTTTGATTGCACATTGTTATAAATCAATGACATTAAAAACATGCAGAATAATTTATTTGAAAAAAATGATGTAATTAATACAATAACATCAACCCTTGACTTAGAAAAAACATTATGAGAATGGGTACAGAAGAAATGCACAAAAAAGCTCTCACACAAACCCACTTGCCTAAAATCTTTGCAATGCACTGAAGAGAATATATTCTTTTAAATTGTTAATATTTTTGAAAATCATAATGCTGCATACAGTTGTTATTTGTGAAGTAGGTTTTTAAAACCAGAGATGACTTTACATTTCTTTAATCATACAAAAATAGAATAAACATATTTTACACATCATCTAATCCTACTTCTTTATTATATAGGAGAGGGTATTGAGGCCAGAGGAATCTTCAGGCATTTCCCCAAGGTCATCAACATGCAAATACCAGGTTATACTGAGGTCAAGGCAGAAGGATAATGCATGCTTTGTAAGTGTTTTGGCACTGTTAGGGAAAAAAATAGATACAATGCAGTTACTATGTACAAAGCGATATAATTTGGCCTGAAGCTTAAGCAAGACCACAGCTGGGTGCTTCATAACAACAGTTTTCTGGTTTTAGTTGGATTTTGGGTAAATGATGATGATATTTATGCATTTTAAGACAGGTTCATTTTAGGACAGAGTTTTGTAGAACTCAAAGTTAATGTCTTTCTTTTCCCCAGCTGCAAGATAATTCAAACTTTCAACTCCTGCCCTTTCTTTCCCCCTCAGAAAAAGAGCCATACAGGTAAACCAAACCAAATCAATCAAAACAACAAATTACAGTTAGTTAACAGAATAATCCGTGTATCTCAGGTGAATTCTAATTTTAATTTCTTCTGGTTTTCATTTTCAGGAAAAATTTTTTAGTATCACTGCTTCTTTTCTGTTAGCTCATTTTAATTACTTTAAAAGATATATTTCTTGGAGAAGAATATATGTTATTACTTTATACTATTCATTTCAGATTGAATCAAGTAGACTTGGGGAAAAGCAGAAGACAGAGGACTTGGTTTTACCATGGTTATCATTCATGCTGAGTTCATATGTGTATTAAATTGCCTCACACACAAAACTGTGAGAGTGATTTCTGAAAGGATTCTCAACATAAACTTTTCAGAGTAAAATCTGAAAAAATTGGCACAAATACTATACTCTTTAAGGATAATCACACTTTTGTTCTATCTAGGGCTGATTGTAGATGTATTCTAAGAGTGCATTTTAGAGTAAGGTAATCCTTTAAACAGAAGAATGTAGGCAAATCATGTCCTTATCGTTTTTACTTCTTTTTAAAGCAAATGATTAGGAGAGAAGGAGGGTGAATGAGCCATCCTTGTCTCCTATTGCCTCCCCATCCCCCCAATATTATGCCATTAAAATTGGAGAGGTTTAGCAGAAACAAAAAATAAGTTTTACTTGGCTTAGTGTCCTTTTATAATTGAGTACTACAGGAAATGAAGATTCTAGCAAAGATACAAAAAATGACAATCCACTGCTGTTTCATATCTCAGGCCAAGTGTCTCATAGGATCCGGTAAGAGTTGAATGTCGGGGCAGAAGGTCTCAGGTCATTACCATAAAAAGCTCTTTGGCTCCCTCTGTCACAGAACAAAGTGTCAGACCAGTTCCCATTACTAGGTGCCTGTGGTGCTTTTCTTAAATAATCAGTCCCATTCAGACAGAGATTTTAAGGTCCTTGATCGTCTATTTCATAAGCAGTAATTTTGAAGGCTAAATGGCACTAGAGGCCGAATGTTTTTGAAGTAAGGTTTGAAAAAGAACTAGGTATATCCCAAAGCTGGCCTGATTCTTTATCACTTTTCCCAGAGGTCATATTCCAAGTTCAGCTCTGACAGCACTGTACCTGGGCATCGAGGGAGAGGCAGACAACATTCACTACAGTCCCACCTCCAGCTTGGGAACTTACGTACAAGTGGGGATGAATTTTAGGGTGGCCTCTTGAATCCTGGAGGGTGGAGACAGACAAAGCTTCAGCCTCAGATATGGGTGCCCTAAAGTTTATTTTTCTTCTTTAAACTTTTTAAGAACATGAAAAACCAGGTAAATGAAGACAGCCAAGATAACATTGCAACTATGCTATATATAAATGTGCATTTTTTCCAAAGTGTGTTTTCGGAGTCCCACTTAGAAAATGTGCTTCACTGCCTTACTCTGCATATGCCCCAATGAATTCCAAGAGGTCACGGCTGCAGAGTACAACTTTTGAGATTAGAAGAGTTTGCTCTTTAAATAGCTATTTTTAGCTGGAAAGGAAAGTGTAGGCCTCAAAGTGCCTGGCAGTATGTCCTCCAGTGGGGATCTAAATTGGAGGTCTGATTCCAGAGGAAGGTCTCAATGGGGCTCTTTCTGCCTTTGCTGCAGAAAAGGGTGGTTCTGCTGACTGGCAGTGTTAGGGGCTGGGTGGGGGTGGGGGGGGGTGGTTAGCAGCTTCTCCAGGGGAGCTCAACCTGTAGTCCTCCAGGACCTATTGTGTCTTGGCCCCCAACCAGCTGGAAAGGGTGGAACATGAGGTGTCCAATAGCCACCCTGGAGGAAAGGACTCCCCAAGACTCATTAAACAATCACGATTCTATTTTGATGCCATCAACTAGAGGTCCTGAGATAAATTTCAGCCCAACTCTTACAGATGGATGATTATGGAGCCTTCAGTGTGCAGAGGGCATCATTCCAGGTCAACCTCTGGTGAAGCAGGGCTGGGAGAGGTAACCAGGGAAGTGGGGGGAAGAAGAATGCTTTTTGCCTTGCTCACACTTGTGGACCGAGTCTGGGCACCGTGAGGAGGTGCTGGCGGCCTGGCCAGCAGTAGAAGGGCCTGGTCCTGGGATTTCACCCCGGGTGTGGGCGACGCTGGCCTGAGGGTTGCGCGCTGGAGAGAGTGAAGGGAAGAAGAAAAGGGCAAGGTTTGAGAGGAAATGGCGGGGTGAGGTAAAGACAGAGAAATACAGAGATGGAGAGAGTCAGAAATCCTGAAAGAGACAGAGAAAGGTAGAAAGATGCGGCCGAAGGACAGGCACAGAGCACAAGAAAGAGAAAGGAGATAAAAAGACGATACCGAAAGGAGAGACAGCAAGGGAGAAAGGGAGAAAGACAGCGAAAGTCAGAGAGAAGAGGCCGAGAGTGGGAGACGCTGGTTGGTAGGAGGTGTCAGGAACGAGGGAGGTGGCGAAGGCTCAAGGCATCCACCGGAGTCCCCCCTCCACCCCACTCCTCCTCTCACTCGCCCAGCCCTCGGCGAGGAGTCGAACGCGCAAGGTCGCCCAGTCCTCTCAGCTGTCGCGCGCTGAATGGCTGGCGGTCCGCAGCGCCCCCGCATCGCGCCCCGCAGCCACAGGTCGGTGGCGCCCAGCGTCGGCGCCCGAGGCGGGCTGGGGGGCCCTGCACCCGCCTGCTCCCGTTCCTGCCCTACGCACCGCCCCACCGCGCTCCCGGTTACTCCTCTGGCTGTCGCAGTTCTCCTCACGCCCCCCGGGGACTGGGCGCTGGGGCCACCAGAGACACCGTAGGAGCCACTTCTCCCTGCGAGTCCGGCCCTCCGAGAGCCTGGGAGCGGGATCTATTTACTCAGGGTATTAATTAGTCTCTGAGGAATCGTTGACCCACTCGCCAATGTAATTGCCAGTGTCGGGAAGGTAGGCGCCGCGAGCTGCGGACCTACGGAGAAAGAACGGCTTCGTCGGCGCCCCGAACCCCAGCGCGCTCCAGAGCGTCCCCCAGTGGCCGGGCAGGACCGTGCACGGGGCCTGCGACTCGGCTCTGGAGTGGTTCCCTGGCTTCCCAGTGTCGCGGTAGACGTGCAGCTACTCGGTGTGCCGGGAGCCTTCAGGTCTTGCCACCTCACCCCTCCCTCAGAAACTCGGACCGTTTGCGCCAGCCGTGTGGCTCTTTTCTTCCGAAAGGCCAGTGTTCCTCTCTCGAGTTCAAGTCCAGTCTCCTCCCCTTAAGTCATTGCCACCATCCTTCGGCAGCTTGGGAAGGCAAGGAGCCCCGGGCTGCGTGTCCCAGAGCCTGCGCTGGCAGTCCCAGTCTGTCCGGCACATTCGCTTCTCCCTCCCTCTCTCACTCCCTCCCTTTCTCTCTTCCTCTCTTTTCTCCTCTGCTTCCCCCCTCCCTCTCTTGCCTCTTAAGTTTCCTGCACCGTGAATCAAACTGTGCCGAGCCTAGGCTCCCACGGAACCAAGCCTGAGCGCCACCCGGGCACTGAGACGCGGACTCCGCCGAGGCTGAACGAGGCAGCGGGACCGGTCCGCGCCTGAGCATGGAGATGAAGCGCCAGGGAGGGCATGTCCGGGGCGCCGGAGACGCCAGGCCCGAGTAGCTCCTCCATGGAGCCTGCCCAGAGCGGTCCCTGCTCGCCGAATTCGCCCCCAGTCCTGTGCGGTACGTACACTTCGCCTCCACAGTCCCGGAGAGGGTATTTCGGGGCGGGATGGTGGGACACCAGAGAGGGGCGGCGGGCAGGCCACTGGTTGGGGGACAGAGTGCGCCTGGCGGGTGACCTCACAGACCGGGGCAGGCTCCCACTCTAGAAGTTAGCGATTGACTGTGTCCCTTGGCTCGAAATAAAAAAGTAGTGGCAAAGATGTGCTTGTATGCGCGTGTATCTCTCTTTGTGCAGGGGGCTCGAATGGGTAAACTGAGCCCGGCTTTACTGTATGCAAATTGCATTCCTTTTCCCCACCCCCACTCCACCGAACGGGTGAAGATACCCAGCACCTAATCCTGGTCAGCTCTACCTACCCCTTCCTCTTCCCGTGCCACCGCCCCCCCCCCCCCCCCCCCAGTCTCTCTAGCTCGCTTTCTCTCTCTCTTTCTCTCTCCATCTCTCTGCTGGTGTGTACGTGTGTGAGCCCTGCCAGGGCTGGCGAAGAACCAGCCGCCGCCTTTAAGTCCGAGCCGCCTGGCCATCAAACACTAGGGCAGGTCTCGCTGCCAAAGACGTTTGGGCTCCGAACCAGCTTGCACGCGGCTCTGTGAGCCCCGCCACCTCCTGTCTCCACCGCCGGGGAACACGCACCCGAGGAGCGCAGGGCGCAAGGAGCCCTTCATCCTCCTACCCTCCTGCCCGCCTGCCTGCGGACCGCGCGCTCGCTGCTTTCAGGCGCTGGATTTACTTGCTTTTCAATTTTTCCTGCCCCTACCCACTTCGGGTGTTTGGTCCACCCCTCCCTTCCACGACCCCCTTTCCCCGCTTGGTTGCCAAGCCTAACCTTGCCCGCGTGGTCATGGGATGTCTAATTTCATTTGTATCTAGGCTGCTGAGAGCGCTCCTTGCTCTGTAAAGTGGATGTCAGGTGGATCTATGTTTTTGAAGGAACAAAGACTCAGCGAAAGCACCGCCGAGGAAGTTTGAGACGCGGGAGGATGCAGGCTGCGTGCTGGTACGTGCTTCTCCTCCTGCAGCCCACCGTCTACTTGGTAAGTCGCTGCGGATCCGGCGCCCCCGCAATCCCACCCTGGTCGCGAGGCCAGACACCCAGGGGCGCGCGGGAGGAGGGTGAGACTGCCAGTTCAGCGAGAGCAGCGTTCCTAGCGACCGTGTTGGAACAACTTTGGCAAGCTGGTGTCTGGATCCCTGCGGGATTTTCCAGGGTTCCCACCCTCATTTCTTGTTCCGGTCCTCCCTCTCCTGTGCGTGATTCCGAACATGGTATAGGGTGCCCTAGACCCCCAGAAACCGAGGAGATAGTGGGACGGGATGCTTTATGGGGAGACAGGACAGAGAGAAAGGGTGTAAGACATGGAACTCTCATTAGTTCATCCACAGAGTTTAAACGAAAGGAAATGGAGGTAGAGAGTGCGGAGCACGAATCTGCCCAGGGCTGTGACTTTGAAAGTGAATCCACCCACCTAGTCCCCCAGTTTGGAGATATGGCACGTAAAGAAGTACAGGTAACTTTGTTCGACTTGTAGGGTTCACACAGGACAAGTTAATCAGATAGGAGCACCACAAGCGATCAGATCAGAAAGAGTTAAGTCAGGGGTGCCCTGGCAAAACAAGTAGTGGCTCTCCTCCCTAGCTCTCCTTTCCACCAAATAACTGAACCCCAGTTCCAGCGCCGATCCCCTTACTAGGGAATGGCGGACCTTGTGGTCAGGAAGGGAATACTAAACAGAGCCAGCCGCTGCCGTGTCTTTCTGGAATGGAGTTTCGGGGGTCCGGATTTTGCACACAGTTGGAACTGGGGTGGAGGTGAATTGGTAGAGGTGGGCACCGCGTGGAGCCAAGACGGAGGGAGCAGTTTCTCCTATCTGGCTACAGGGAGGGCCAGGGACACTCGCACCCTGCTGGTAAAGTTGTGCTCTGTGCACCGACTCCCCATAGCTTATTTCACAAGAGCACACAGAGGGCTCAGTGAGTTCTGACTAGGGGCGAGGAGCGCTGGGGCGGCCTGAGCTCTCCGACGGGGCTGGATAAACGGGATGGGGCAGGGTATGGGGGGTCGGTGCGGTCCCTCAGTCCCAAGGGTTTCAGAACCCACAAGCTTGGGAGCAAAAGTGTTGCTAACCTGAGAACATTTCCCAGCTGTTGCCCCGGTGCATGTGACTGAGGGGCTGCTAGTTGTGTGAACTCTGTGTATGTTAATGAGTGTGTATGTATACGCGTGTGTGAATATGTATGTGGGGCGTGTGCATTCCACGGGTTTCAGCTTCAATCCAAGAACCCTCAGTGTTGCCTGTCTTTGCATCTTTATCGCCTATCACAGCCGTGGACGCCAGAGGGCGCTGCGCGTCAGTGTCCTCGCCTACAGGACACCTTGGGGTAAACAGGTGAAAGCCAGGGCAGCCAATCCAAAAGAACAGCCTTTCTGACTCTGTCACCGAAGTCTGTGCTTTCCTAGACTGGAACACAGACAGAATGCAAAAATTGTCCTTCCCATTTACCATCTTCAATCATTCTTGCCCCCACCTGTGTCCAGTCAACCCACTGACATTGAGAGCCCAAAGACCGAGGGCAGAAAGTTTGACCAGAGAAAATAGAGAAATTGTTTATTGAAAGAAGGGAGGGACGGCAAAATGAAAGCTACAGAGGAGGGATATTAACGATTCCCTTGACCATGGAAAACCTTCTGCCCCTTTCCTCTGCATACCTTTACGCATGACCTGAACCTCAGGACTGTTCTTATTGTCCTTGGACTGTGCTCACATACACGGCAAAGGCTCCCGACCGTGGTGCAGTTTATTGCTTGGAGCAAGTATTTCGATAGTCTGTGAAATAATCTATCAAAAGCAGAAGTGAAATCAATACATTGTGTTAAATTTTAAATGTGTTTGTTGGCAGTTAAACCGTTTTCCACTCATTACAACAACAGTGCTGGATTTATTCTAATGCGCTGCGTTCTCAACAACAAGCGCATTAATTCTCCTTTAATTGTAAACTGGGAGCATTTGAAAACCATTCAGTGTGCAAATTATGCTGATTCAATTACCGTTTAGTTACAGACTTCATTACCTGAATGCCTTTTGGCAATACCGAGAAAGGAGACAATTTTTCCAATCTCACTCAAAACAATACAAAATGTGAAAAATAAAATAGAGAAGGTGATTTAGAAGTCCATCCTTTTCTTTCGGATCTAAAGTTGTTTTGTGTGTCGGGGATTAGAAACCACAAAAACAAAAGGCTGGTGGCTGTGACCCAAAGTAGTATTTCCAGGGATTGTAATCCTCTGGTTATTTGCCCACAGAATTCCAAGATGTTTTCCTGGAGGAGCAGAGAGCTGATTTTTACCATGGAAATGAGCTTAAAAGGGTGAATTGGACAGTCAGGACAGGTTGGTTCTAGGCAGTTAAGGAAGTGGAGAGCCTTGATTAAAGCTCTAGGGCAGTGGGACCAAGAAATGGTCAAAGCTTCTTTCTCCATCTGTTTTAAAACACCTCATACTGTAACTGAATTTATCATTTATTTGTAGTTGTACCTTAGAACATCCCAGATCTTTGCCAGAAACTACAATAGATTCATGCAGTTTATCAGGAGCTGCTTGAAGTTACACTCCAAGAAGGCAGGGGTGGCAAAACCATTATTTTATTTTATTTTTTCTCCTTGAGTTGCCATAGCCAAGCAGGAGTTTAATGAGTAATTTTATGTCTTTATGAGCTCACACAACAAGGTAAGTGACAGGGTGCTCTGTTTATGCATTGCCTTCTAGCTGATAGCACAGTGCACCTTCCTTTCCCTTTTCAGCCCCTGGAATCCCAGTTACGTTTTCCAAGGAGTGATCGCTACATTATGTCCAGGGAACAAGATTTGTTTAGGTATTTCTTACACAAAAGTATTTGTGCTTCTGCTTATTGACAAATACCTTAAATATTCCCAAATTATGGATTTTTTTTTTAATAAAAACCAGTTCTCTATAGAGAGCATTCAATGCTCTATTCTTAAGCCAGTCTCCTGCCTGTATTTGGGTGAATGTTCTCAGAGTATGTTTCTTGGTCCAGAGTTCTTTGAATGCCTGTTCTAGGTTGAGGATTTTGAGTGTTTTTGTGTTTATTGTGAGATGATTCTGTCCTATTTCAAACTGGAAGTGAATTTAGTACTGCAAAGGGAAGTGAATTAGAAATGTGTCTACAAAGTAACCTTCTGAAGCATATTAGCTGGCATATTAAAAAATCACCACAGGGCTAACTCCAGCCATAAAAGCAGGGGAATTGGAAACCATTAAAAAAAATAAAGGCAAGGAAATTTTCTGTCCATTGAATTTTGTGTATTGTAGATTTATTTAAAAGTCTCAATTCAGCAGGAGAGGAACCTATGGCATAACAATACTTGTGTAAAAAAAAAAAAAAAAAAAAAAAAAAAAACAAGTCCTGCAATCTTTATTCTCTTGTCAGTTCTGGACTGATTCCCAGATGTTTTCAGTATGATAGAATGGGTAACAGGACGATAGCATTTTAACTGAATTGAAGCACACACTGGATAAACTAGGAAAATGTGGTTTCTGGTCTTGAAGAAAGGGAGTCCTAAATTGGGTCATTCTCAGTGGATCAAACTGAAGGATAGGCCAGGGCACTCAGGGAGAGCACCTCCCTGTAGAAAGCAGAGGTGTCTTGTTGGGGGTTCACCTATGGCAATTTTCAGAGTTGAGAACTGAGTCTAATGAGCAATCCCTGGGCATGTCAACAAAAATGTTATTCAGAAATTGAGTCCAGGGAATGTGACAAGGGGTTGAATGATGTTATTGTGGTCAGTCACACATCCACAGTTCTGTTCTCATGAGAAGAGGCTCTTCACTCTCCAATTTAGGCCCCACTAGTTCTGATAGGAATTAAAATCGCTAATAATCTGGTTGCTTTTTTAACCAATATGGGCATGAATTGAAAAATTCTTTCCAAACCTTGTCCTTAAAAAAGATTTTGAGTCAGTTATTCCCTCAAAATTAGAGTGTCCTTAAAATATGAGTTCCACACCAATTTTTAACAGAGACTAAAGAATGATTAATAAATCCATGGAATACTACCTCCACACTATTAGAAGCCAGACCGTTTGGGTGAACTTCACGCAGTGTGAAGATGGCTGTTAAGAACTGAGGAAGCTGAGGAAAAACAGCAGGAGAGAGACCACCAATCTCTGTCCTTTGGATTAGGTATAAGCACTTTACATCCTTGGAAAATTAAGCCACTGCCCACTGAAAATTTTACAATTTGGGTTTATTCCTAAAAAGAAAAGTGCATTAACTACCTAACAGTTATTCAGTGTTTTCTATTAAGCCCAGTTCTTGGAGACAGTACTAAAAGTTCCCCGCCCCTGCTGCATTTCCAGAGTTTTCTATCCTGGGTCAGCCTTCCTGATACAGGATTAAACCTAGATTTTTGAAGAAGACTATACCCCAGCAGCCTAACATGAGAACTCATCAGTCCCAAGACATATTTTAGGGCTCTGTGGGAGGAAAAGTTGTTACTATCCCAGGTATTTTCCTGAAATGTTCAACTATCCATTGACCAAGAAAGCTCCCTGGGTGGTAGGAAGCGCTTGGGTGGGTTGTCCTTCTGCCACACTTCAGGAGGATTATTGTGGTGTGGGGCCTTCTAGTAATAGCTTCTGGGGGAAACTGCCTTCAGTATCAGAAGGGGAGAACCAGAATTACTCCAACTTTCTCAGCTGTTTTCCCGGAAAGCCATTAAGTTCGTGGCTCCTCTTTGTGTGAAGTTGATTTCTGTTTGGCTTTGAATTGTTGACTGCTATTTCCTCCTTAATGAAAGTGTTGTCTGGGTGAAAAATGTATCTGGTGGCAGGGAAATTGGTTGATTTTTTTGAGACAGGTGCCCAATGTCCTACTTTTTTATATGAGGGAAAATTTTCTGCAGACTACAGAAATTGACAGCATTGTCCAGGTAATAACCACCGTGGACAATATTTTCAAAAGGACATTTGAGTGATGAAAGCATTTGGATATTGCTTTTTCAAATAAGCAATTTTCTGTCTTGGCCTTCTTTGATTTTATAGGGGGTGAGGGAGAAGGGACCACCTATTGGCAAAGGGACGCCTTCCTGATCTCTCCCAGTCCTGAATTATCGAGGCGGTCCTCAGCTTCTCTTGGAATTCCGGGGTCTGAAGAGCCTAGAATGAGTTTGGCTCTGGCGGCGTTTGTTCAAAGAGTCAAAAGGGAATCTTGGGAATGAGAAATAACACTCTTGTTGCACCCTTGCGCCCAGAAAGAAAGCCGATAGAGGCTCTGAAAGTTTGCTTGCTTTCCAGTGGCAAGTTAGGGAGTGTGGATTCTTTCAGAGTTGTTTGTTTATTTTTAAATAAGATGCCTAGCTTTGATTCGATTCTGTAAAGTTCCCTTAAAACAACCAAGTCCTGTAGGATCTTCAGATCTCATTCTAAGACCTTAACAGTCTTTAACTATTTTAATTAATAGAGGGAGGCGGACTAGTCAGACAGGCGAGGGGCGGTCGGGGTCGGCTGCGTACAGGAGCAGCGGGGTGGTAAGTTGGGTATACTCTCTCGCCTCCCCACCCCCCACCTGCCGTCTACTCGCCACCATTCCTCAGGTCCCGACGCGTGTTTGCAGGAAGTTGCGGTCTTGATTTATCCGCTACTCAAGCTCCCGACCAGCTCTTTTTCTCTATGTCAGCACTAACCCCTCCCGGAGCTTGGTAAACAAGACGCGCACATTTTTTCTGCTGTCGATTGGCATGTTGACGACTCTGCTTGAAGGAATGTGACAATAAAGTGGGAAACCAAAGCTTGGCAAGCACTTAATCAAGGATAAAAAGGTTCCGCTGTAAGGATGTCACTCAATTTATTGTGAAAGTCGAATGAATTACGTTTAATGAAAGTGCTCCCCAGATGAATATTACCCGCAATTTCCTGAGTTGGCTCTGTCAGCTCGAGATGAGGAAATGCCAACCCAGATCAGAAAAGAGCGCCCATCTCAATTACTATGCAAGCTTTCCAAGAGCGGCTTTTTATTGAGATGATATATATTGGCGGCTTCTTCGTGCCCCTCCGCGCGCCTAGGAGCACGTTTGCGCATTTTCCAACTTTGCAGTCTGCCCTCGAGGGTTGCTGGCTGTTTGTTTAAACTTCTAATGAGCGCGCCGCGTTTCTGCTGCTGGCTGAAAACCTAATTACCCCGTCTGTAAACAGCTTTTTCTGGCATATTTTGTTTACTACGGAGGCGAGGGCTGGCGGGGGTGAGGTGGGGGTGGGAGGGAGAGAAATCTTTTTTCAGGTGCCCTTCGTTACAGGAAGTTCCTTTGGCGTTTAGTCGGGTGCTCGGGACGGTGGAAAGCAAGGTGGCGAGCGGGGGTTTGGGATAGTGAGCGCAGTGGGGTCCCAGGAGCAGCGAGAGTGCACTACTTGCCTCTCCGGCCGCCGCAAGTTGCGAAACGCCTTCTGACGCTCCAACTTCCTTTAAATTAATGAGGGTATTTTACTTGTTCAAGCCGGAAATACGATGGGGAGGGGGATACACAGGCCGCAGCCGGAGCGCATCACCTCATCTGCATGAGAATGGAGAACCGAGAGGCTTTTCTTGTACTGCTTCTTTCTCCTACAATAAGACAAATTGCTGCTGAGAAATACTGAGGGTTTCCTTAGAAACTGGCTCGTGGGGGCTCTGCGCGTCTCTGCTGAACCTGACTCCGGCCAGGCCTCGCCCATCACCCTCGTAAGCCTAATGGATCCTGACGGGAAGGATCCGAGGCAGTGGCGGCGAAGGCCGCCAAGGGAGGTCGGACTCCCTCTCCCCACTGGAGGGAAGGGGGGTCCTCCTGACACATCCCGCCCTAGGTCTCAGAACCCCTCCCCATCCATTGATTTTAAAGGCCATATCAAGTCGTCTTCTGCAGTTTAGGAGCCAGAAACTTTCTTCGACGTAGGCTTCATACCCTAGAGTCGGAAAACACAGCCCTCTCACCAAAGCCGCAGTGTTCGGGCCCCGCGAAGTTTCCGGGCGGGAGTCGCCGCCGCCACAGCTACGCACGCTCTATTGTCTGCTTTTAGCCTCAGGTGACCTCGAGCAATCCCAGCTGGTTGGAGAAAACACAGGTGCAGCCTTCTGGCGTCTGGAATCCAAGCCTTCCCACCAAAGCGTTGCTTCAGGGGAACTTTTTGTCGACGCCGCCGAGCTTCGGCGCTTCTGGGGCAGCAGGCAGGACTGCAGCAGTTCTCCGGGGGGAGGTCGCGGGTACGGGATTGAATGGTTCGGTGGCCTGCGGCGGTAGTTCTGCCAGCCCGGCCTGCAGAGCGGTAGTTCAGAACCACGGACAGAGCCACAGGCTCCGCCCCGCCTGGTGTCCGCCGCTGAGCCCTCCTCCCCCGCGGCCGCGCGGGCTCGGCCCCTCTAGAAGTAGAGTTGGCGCTTTCCGCAGTCACTTCTCTACCGCCCAGTCGCGACTTTAACGACCTGCCTCCCCCTCCCAGGCGTTCGGGAGCAATGAGCTCGGATAGCTAGGTCTCGGTGTTTCCTGTGGTCAGATCAGCTCGTTTGCCCCCCTTCCCCCCACAACATCGGTGGGTTGCGGCGTCACGTGATTGCCACAGAGTTCAGGCTGAGGGGTGGTGAATCCTTGTGTCTCCCACTTTCTCCCCGCCTGTCCGCATTCCCTCACACAGTTCGTTAAATCTCCCCCTCCTCCCAAACAGGCATGACTCAAGTGATGTAAAGTTGTATCTTTAACAGCGCAAAAGCCCCATTTGACACACAAGGAAACTGAGGTTTGGAGGGGGAATCAACTTTCTCTTCAGAGTAAAACCACGTGTGTGTGTGTGGGGGGGGGGAATGATTCATGCTCTCTCTCCCACCTGCAGGGAACACGGCTGGAGCCACCGAGACGCCCTCCAGGATCAGGCGCCTTTAAAAAGCGGCGCGGGCCCAGGGTGGGAAGTCCTAATTATTATGAATTTCTAAAGGAGCAGCAATTATTCACGGGGAGCAGGACAAACCAAGGCCCGGGCAAAGGAATCGATATATTTCCTATCGAAAGTGCCCGGCTCGCCTTTAATGCAGACGAATGGGGATGCAGCCTCATTATTTTCCGTGTGGTTAGGCTCCCCAGCGTGGGGCCTGATGCAGCGTGGAATCTATCATCATTAGAACAGGGATGGGGTGGGGGGAAATTTCTCCTTATTTACTTAACAAAACAAATAAAAAGCCCTTAACCCCCCCCCCCCCCCGAACAAACCCCCAAACCCTCCTACACCACGACTGTCCCTCCTCCCCTTTTCCTTCCTCCGCTCCCCTTCTCTGGCTGCTGTTGCACATCCTTCCTGGGCCTTTCTGAGCCCTCTAGAGCCGTCACTGCGGTCACTTAAAGTGTGCGCAGTTCCTCTTTGGCGGTGGTCACACGCTTGATTTGGTCCAGAAATCAGCCGGGAGTACCCAGAGTTGGCGCTAGGGGTTCTCTGTGTCAAAGGCGAAGGTTGGCTGGGAAGTTCTGTCCGTTTCTCTCGCCTTATTGGAAGAGTCAATCCTTTCAGGATACCCGATTCTGCAAATCCCCACAGTATTAAAGGAGCGAGGTCTGGCAGGCAGTGCTCCATCAACCTGTGTGAGAAACCGGCTTGGGGAAAGGCAGACCTGCGAGAAGAGAGCCAATCTGGAGGTGAAGAGAGACCGGGAATTGAATAGGAATGGAAGTAAAGGGTCAGGCGCAACGTCTCCAGGGTATTCTTGAAGGCCTGGCTGAGATAGCCTTCCTCTTCCCAGCGCGAAGCTAGCGTTTTGCCTTCGGGGCCAGCTGGCTGCAGTTTTTAATCTACCTTAACCCCACTGAAGTCACTGCAGTGTTCAGGGTCCTGCCTAGTGAATTGCACAGCGTTTTCCTGTTTCTCCCTGTTTGCGCAGCCCGCACTCCTGGGAAGTCTTTCTTACTCTTAGAAGTTGCCTGCCACCCCTGGTGGGCAGCCACTGGGATGAAAGTTGTATTCTTTGTTCGGGTGTCTTCACTGTTTCCTGCAATGTCGTTGCTTTTACGGATCAATCCAGGGGTGTTGTGTGTATGTGTGTATTTTTGAGTGCTTGGCCTTCATCTGCCTCACCCCTTCTTTATATTTGATCAGTCTAGCAGAGAAGAGAGGGTGTGGTATTTAGAAAGCCTAACTCCTCCTCCTTAATTGCATTAAAATTATCATAATTATAATAACATCTGTAATAACATTAATGAAAACAAAGTTGAAAATTGTGAAGTTCCAAGCACTAAAGTAGAAATCATACTCTTTACCCCTTGGATTTTCTTTTTCTCCAAGCCCAGCCTTTCATGGTATATTGTGATTACCTGAGTGTCTTTGTTCTGTGCTGTCAGAGACAGCCAGCTAACTCAATACCAGAACTGTATGATCTACTGACATCATTTCCTCCCACCATCTTCATTTTTAGAGGCTTTATAATTAAACTCTGTGAGATATATGTAACATGCATCCAGTGGAGAGCCTTTTTATTTATATTTATGTAGCATGCTGAGGAAGGAAAATTAAGGAAGTGCTTATATTGAAGTAATAAGCCCGCTTTGATATTAGCAGGAATGTCTTTTTAATTTACTTTTCTCAAGTCTGAAAGACTATCTCTGTAAGACCAGACCTCACAGTCATGTCTTTTTAAAGAGAAGTCCCAATAAAGTGAAAAGACATTTATTAGCTTGTACTAACTTAGTGGAACAAAAGTCCCGGCTAGCCACTCAATGAAAATGTACACTGGGCTTAGCATGGCAAAGTTGCATTATGATGCAGGAAGCTGAGCAGAAAGAAACATCTGCAAAGCCCTGCATTTTTTCTGCCTCTCCCTGTACCTAACCCACCACAGTGCACACATTTATACATAGAGTAAGTAACGTGGCCTTCCAGAGCCAACACAAAGATATCACACTGCAAATCGGGAGGAATTTTAATAAAACCAAAAGTCACAGTCTAAAAGGAAGGAGGCACAGATTTCCTTCTGTAAAATAGATTATTACCAGAAAAAATTATGATAGAAAGGCTTGGAGAAAATTTCCTGATTTAGAAGTGTCTTTTTCATTTACAAGTTAAATGCACGCGCGCGCACACACACACACACGCACATACACACATACACACACGCATATAGAGGAAGATTAGATATACATCTGTACATTTCCTTTTTGAAGGATTCCATGAGAAATTACAGTGGGGAATCCTTTTGTTTTCTAAGTTGCTGGCCTTGAAATTTCAACTTGAGTTTGACAGTAACATTTCCTTGATAGGAATCTGGTAACTGACACTATACTACTGTCCTGTTTATGTCAGTATTTTCAGCTACAGAATGAAAGCAATTTTGGTAAAGAAACTGCTGGCATGACAGCTAGAATTTTAGTTATGTATATATACGCCAACCTCTCCAACTGAACTTTAGAAAATGATTCTTCTCCTTGTAACCTTGTAGCTGAATGTTATTAGAGGCCCACAGGTATATAAAACAGCTTATATAAAATTAATGGACTGCTTTACATTCACAATCTCTTACTTGTGAAGCCCTTGTAAAATATCACTTCTACTTAAAATAGGAAGAATATAAAGTCAGGTTTTGTGTGCAATCAATAGTTGTAAATGGTTCAGTGAAATATTTGATTGTTTTGAGTGAGTTTGACAATATAATGGAAATTTATTGTCCTTCTTTGTGAACTGATGTGCTAATCATAAACCTGCCCCTTCTTTTATGTACTTGACCAGTTTTGAAACTGATTGTAAGACTCTGAGGCAACATCGAAGTACACAATCAAAATTTTAGGAAAGATTCATTTGTTTGATTTACCAGATTACAAGGAGATCCATGGGTTACTATAAAGAAAATTAAAAAAAAACCTTCCAATATTGTTTTTATTATTTTGTTTAAAATGATCAACAATATACTTATTGGAGTTGTGGACTGTGAATATTAAATGTGAATTTTTGAAGAAGAAAATAAGTAGAGGTTTTAATTTAGCCTCAAACTCCTTATAAATGAGACTTTCTGAATATAATGACACTATTAAATCTCTTCAGCTACTTTCCATAAATGTGGGCAAAATTTAGAAAAATTGGTGGTTTTCATTCTTTTCTTCCCTTTAAACATACGTTAAAAACTATGGTTTTCTTTATTCTGTCACTTGGTTTATGGATCTCATTAGCCCCACTATGAATTTCTTTCTTCTCTTTTCTTTCTTTTTTTAACTGTGTATTTTCATTTAGAGAATGAAGGTTTTTTTTTTCTTATTTTGTCTGATTGGATTGAAAATTATAATGGCCAAAAACCATTTTCAAAACATTCTTTTCCCCCCTATTTCATTCAAAGACTACCTAAAATAGTTAGACTCTTTTTTTGTCCCTTTTGTCCTTTTTGTAAAAATGGGCCCTTAATTATTGTGTTAACATCTCCTTTAAATAAGAAACAATGTCCTAAGTTACCAACTGGCTGTATTCATTGCTGATGCTGTTCAATGCTTGATAGAAAACTCTTAAAAACATGGACTGGATAACATGAATTCTGTTACGCTTTCTGTTTGAGAAGTTTTCAGTGAAAATACTGTAATTAATCCAAGGTTTGATTCTAAATCTCTTTGTAAAATGATGAGTTGTAATTTGTTGTTGGGGCAGCTGTGGTGTTGATAATAGGGCTGACTATATGATCTCTAAAATCAAAATATAAAATACCTTTACTCACGTATCTTTTTCAGTTATTTGTATTTAGTTTCTTGTACCAAGGCACCGTCATTTATTGTTTTCCAGAATTAAATGCAGAGAAAGATGCAAACCACTGCATATGAAAGGAAGTTATTCATGCATAGTCAGTGTAGTATTTCTCTGGTCTTGATGTGAAACTTAATTGCTATTGATGTGGAGATTTTGCAGAACATGGCAGAGTTTTTGCCTCTTTCACAAGAAATACATAATTGAATGATGAGTGCCTCATGTTAGATTTTCAACCTTATTTCTTTGGTTTAATAAGACACAGTTATGAACAGCTGCACCAAAGAGCCAGTCGTAATCTCTAGCCATTATCAAACTAATGCAGATCTGGCATTAGCACAGGTTTGCTTGAACTACTGCTTTTGGATCTGCAGCTTTGCTCTCTGAAATGTGCTGGAGAGTGGAAACGTGACAAGTGAATGGTTTGGCCCGAGATGTTTAATCCTGCCTTGCATTCTTGACTGAAGTCCTTTACAATTAGAATGGCTATAATTAATGTGTGGCTAGATATATATGCACCTCTCTCAGATTGATGTATACCCACACACCCCCTCCAGCCCCCTACAGTCTGCTTCTGTTCTTTGATCAACTGGTGAAGAAAACAAGAGGCTTTAAAGGCAAATGCACATGTGGAAAGATGGCTGATATCCTACCAAGACTACTTCTACTATTATTTCTACTAAATGGGTAATGTCATGGCCCCTGTGCAAGTGTCAACACTGAATTCATGGTAGAAATAGAAGAGTTATGATGAGGGGCGCCTGGGTGACTCAGTCAGTTCAGCGGCCAGGTTCAGGTCATGATCTCATGGGTGGCGGGTTCTGGCCCTGCGTCAGGCTCTGTGCTGCCAGCTCAGAAGCCTGGAGCCTGATTCAGATTCTGTGTCTCCCTCTCTCTCTGCCCCTCCCTGACTCACACTCTGTTCCTCTCTCTCTCAAAAATAAACATTTAAAAAAATGCTTAAAAAAAGAGTTATGATGAAAAAGTGGATGACATGTTGGCTCCAATGTGGACCTGGCCACAGGAGGGAGAAAACAGGCCGTTTTTCAGTCATTTCAGGATCTCTCCCTCTCTCAGATCACTCGCTTCCCTTAAGGGAAGTAGCACTAAAAATGACTTGTTAAGAGAAAGAAGCTGGAAGAGAATAGCAATGTGATTTCTTAGTTCTGTGACCTTGGGCAAACTTGTTTTTTAATTTTTCAAATTTACATCCAAGTTAGTTGGCACACAGTGCAACAATGATTTCAGGAGTAGATTCCTTAATGCCCCTTACCCATTTAGCCCATCCCCCCTCCCACAACCCCTCCAGCAACCCTCAGTTTGTTCTCCATATTTAAGTCTCTTATGTTTTGTCCCCCTCCCTGTTTTTATATGATTTTGGCTTCCCTTCCCTTGTGTGCATCTGTTCTGTGTCTTAAGGTCCTCGTCTGAGTGAAGTCACATGATGTTTATCTTTCTCTGACTGACTAATTCCACTTAGCATAATACCCTCTAGTTCCATCCACGTAGTTGCAAATGGGAAGATTTCATTCTTTTTGATTATCTTGGGCAAACTTTTTAACCTCTCAGAACCCAGTTTCCGTATCTGTAAAATGGGGCTAACAATACTTCTTAAACCATACGGTTATTATTGAGGATTAACTGAGGTAATGCGCTATAAAGAGCTTTGACAGGTGCCTGGCACATAAAAGTGGTAAACTAGTAAAGAAAAAAGTGTTGATACTTTTTAGACAGGAAGGTTTCTGGACCAGGTTCCCCTGCTCCCAACACATTTACCCTTATCTGGGTAAATGCAAAGGCTGACTCTATCCTAGGACCATCTTTTCTTTCCCAGTGGTTTATTGCTGTACAGTTGCCCAGTGTTGCCCAGAGAGCCATATGAATTTAATGGGAATAGTAACCATTGTGTAAAGCCAGAAGAAAATGGCCATTTCCACAGCAACCAATCAAGTGTTTATTGAAATGAAGACACAAGTAATTGACAGGCCTACTGAACAGATTGCCTAGTTGAGTGAGAATTTTTGTGATGTTTTAATTTAGGTGGCAAACAGTGTGAACATTTCTTAAGATCTAATTTAAAATATTGATATTTGTGTGGTGCCAGTGTGGCTCAGTCAGTTAAGCATCTGACTTCAGCTCAGGTCATGATCTCACAGTCCGTGGGTTCGAGCCCCGCATGGAGCTCTGTGCTGACAGCTCAGTCTGGAGCCTGCTTCAGATTCTGTGTCTCCCTCTCTCTCTGCCCCTCCCCCACTCATGCTGTCTCTGTCTCAAAAAATAAACATTTAAAAAATAAAATATTGATATTTGTGAGCAATTTTTGCTTTTAATTACTGCTAACAGTTGAAATTCTGTTAAAATTTGCATACAAAGTAATCAAAACATCTAGCCTCCTGGGTTTTGAAGTCCAAGGTCCTTTGGCCATGGTATGGGCTACTTTTCTCCACTAAAGTTCATTGTAGCTGACTTCCTAGATGTGGCAGCACCCTAAGCTCCCAGCAGTACTAGATGAAATAATTTAATAGGTGAAAGCCACAGCACCCCTCTCCTATGTGGCTCAAAATATCTCCTGTCTGCCACCATATACCTCCTTCCAAGGCATTGCCCTGATTACCCAAGAAGAGGTTCCTACATAGAACTTTTTTGTGTCTTGGATTTGACATGAGAATTGGGAAAGGTATGGGATGACTGCAGAGGATAAAGTGTTCTACATTCCTGTTTATACCCAGAGCCAAGCACTGTGCCAGGACTTTAGCAACTTTAGCATGGATTTATTTTTTCATTTTCATTTTATTTTTCTCAGTCCTATGAGATGATAGGTACTATTAGTATCAGTATTGTTCATATGATTAGTTTTAATATATTACTAAGCCCATTGTAGTCATATCATTAATAATACACCATTTTATAGATGAGGAAATTAAGGCATTGAGAATGTATCTAGTGCAAGGTGGCAATAATCGATCCTAGGCAATATAATTCTTGAGTCAGTGCTTTTAATTCCTACACCATATTGTCTGTGTGTGTGTGTGTGTGTGTGTGTGTGTGTGTGTGTGTGTGTATGTGCATGTGTGCATGTATGCATGTATGCATGCATGGGTGCCTGTAATGGAGGGGGAGGAGAATGAGCCTCATTTTAAAAAGTTTTTGAAAGAAGTAACTGTTGCTTTCCACTTTAACACAGAGTTCTTCTTTTCCACTGCTCTGGGTAGACCTTATTTGGGTAGCTGGAGTGCGCATAAAATTGCTGTGGTGCTACTGTAATGTTGTTTTCATCATTAGATGTAGTTATTCTGGAGAGGCTTCCCGACAAATGGGGGATACAAGGGTAACAAATGCAGGTTTGATATTAATGGCTGTGACTCAAGCTTATGCTGATGGCATGTGGGATACAATCTCTTTAGGAAGTCTACATCTATTGACCTGACTGATATAAAAAATGATCCCTGGGCCTCAGGGTAAGGTAATAAGTGAGACCAGGGCATAAAGCACAACCCTCACAGTCATCTGTGATGGAGTTTAAAATGATCCATAATATCTGTATCTTTCCTAGCAAATCATATACCTGTATTTTGAATTACTTGCCATGTCTGGACAGAAGGAAGTGGGGAGAGAAGAACAGAGTTTATTTGTAACGGGATAACCACATGTAAGAGGCAAAAACTCTAGTTTCTCCTGTGGCATTCTCATGAGTCCCGTGTTCCGACAGCTTACTGGATATAAGACAGACATGCAAATTCGTATTCTTTTAAAAGTAAAGTCTTTGCGTGATGATACAAACTAAGAAACTTTAAAATATCTGTTTAGTGTAATACCTTATTGTCAAAATAGTCCCAAACATTCAACTATTTTAGCTTAGGCATTCTTATCATAGTCTAGATATATGATTTAAAAAATAAAATAGAAAAATGCCCACCAAATATTCTATACACTTACTCGTGTTAGAATTAGGAATTTTTCTATTTCTGAAGAATAAAAGTAGACCCAACATACTCCTGCCCAAAGTGGCATTGGATGGTGGGGGGAGAATCTGGTTTCATTTCAGGCTTGTGCTACGTTTGACCTTGGGAGAGCTTAGTTATGCCTTGGGGCAAAAAATTAAATGTTCCATTTTGCAGCAGTATCATCTTTCACCTTTATGTGGATTTAAAAATGTAAATAAAATTGCTTTCTGTAAATGGTATACATGAAGGTCATATTCATATTCTCTGCAAGAATTCAAAATGCCATTTGACCCATCATTGGCTCAATAGATAATAATGTGTTCTATTAGTTTCTAGTAATCTACTTTTTAAGCATTTTATGACCCAATATTTTTATGCCTAGTTCCTAGTTTGTGAAATAAGAAATCAGAAATAAACCTTTTAGCACTTCATTGTAGGCTTATTTATAGAATGTATGCTTTCAACTTTGAACTTTTAAAAATGCCACATCTTCTCAGAATACATTTCCTTAGTATGAAAGTGGTCTGGCTGAGAGAAGAGTGTACTCTTAAAAAATTTTGAGGGCTCAAGCTATTTCAGTTATAATCTGAAAAGCAGAGGACAACGGATGGATTGAAAAACTAAAGTAACTGCTCTTCTCTTGGGGGGAGAGGGTGTTGGAATTCTTTTCATTGAAATTTGGATAATAAGACCCTAATAGATCCTTGTATTTAATTGTCATGATTTTGATCGTTAATGACTTTTGATTGCTTCTTCTGGAGGCACCTGTCAGCCGTCTCTGAAGCACAGATGGCTTCATCAGCAGCAGTAGGAGTTTCTTTTTCTTACTAACCCTGAGCTGAACAAATTTTTTTGGGGGAAGATGAACAGACCAATGTCATCCTAAGTTTTTCTGTGTTTGGGAAATTATTTTGTTTATTGAATAATGAATTGAGATCACTCTGTTTCAAAAGCTTCTAGTTGTGTTTTTAATTGTGAAGAGAATTAGTCCTTTTTCTAAGTAGGTATTTAATGAATATTCAGTGATCAAGGCCATAAGACTAAAATGATAATATACTTCTGTTTGCTTGAGACAGTCCTATTTTATGCTTGTTATTGATATAAACAAAATTTTCTTTTGCTTTCAAAAGTATCTTGGTATAGATGATAAATTATATGGTCATCTTACATGCAACTCAGTGTTCAAATGGCTGACTGAGAAAGGTTGGTTATAAGTCTTTATAAAAGTCTTATGATTATGCAAGATTGTTGAACAGGCAAGAATAGCATTTGTTCTCTTTCTCATGAAGTATTCACGTTCTTCATGAAAACTTGGGTAACTAGCCTCCATTACCATGATGTGCTGCCCACCCCATACTCTTTTACTTAAAAATCTGGAAAAATTTTTAACTAAATATTGTGCATTAAACAGTCCTGAGAAAAGCTGGTAGAAAAATGATTAGCTGAGGTCCTGCAGGGTGGCATCAGCTTGGTGAAACTGCTTTAGTCCAAGGCCCAGAAACTAAACTTTGCCAGTGCTTTCAGAGTTAACAGTCGGAAATAGACTCACTGTAACCAGAACATTATTTTGATAATGCCCTTTTCCTGTGAGAATACCTAAAGCACATAAGCAGCTCTGGAGAGCCCAATTAGTAATCAAAACTTGATGTAGATCCGTATATCGATGCATCCGTTTCTCTCTATATATCTAGAAAGCTTTGAGGTTATTTCATAAGAGGACATGGCAGGATCCAAAGTAGAGTGAAGATTCTCTTTCTGTCTTGTGCTTTCCTGTCTTTGAGAGTGGTGAGCGTGCATGATCTTTCTTGCTTCTCTGAATCCCTGTTTTCTATGCTAACAAACCCATTCAGTCCTTTTGATCCATTCTTTCTCTGAATATGTTACTATCACTGATGAAACTTCAAACAACAGTTCCTATTGGATATTCTTCCTATCCCACTTTTTGTTCACTCAGGGAATCTAATAGTTTTCTAATAGTTTTCTTCTTTAATATCATGGTTCTTTATGGGCTGGAACTTCGTTGACACTGTTGACCCTCTACCATCTTTTATATCTTCCCTTTTTTAGGGCTCTGCAAGGCCTTGAGACTAGGATATGTGAACATGTGATGTTGATTTAATAGGGTTTTATTTCATACCTTTACTGAGGAGTTATTAATGGTAGGTAATTTAAGCAAATAGATGGGCACCTATGCGAAGCCATGTGTGATGTGTGATGGGAAGAGGGGAGAAGAAAGTATTTTCTATGCCTCTGTTTAAATGCTTGATCTGTTTTTACAGTAGGCATTCTGTAGACCTGTCTTGGTTTTTCCAAATTTCTTGGGATTGTAGAAGTTGGTACCTGGTAAAGCATTAAAAAGGTTGGTGGGGGGAAGGGGAGTGGAGTGAAGTGGCTATGGGGATTAATGCTAGAACCACCTCACAGATTCTCCTCTGTTTTGCAAATGCACTGGCAAAAATTAACTGGATCCCCCTTGGTAGGAAGTATCAATGTGGATTGCTCCTTTTGATAGCTCAGGAGATGAGTGTGCTTCCTACTTTGCTTTTCTGGGACAAATCTCATGAGGGATTTTTTCCCTAGAAATCTAATTTGCACAGGTATCTGGCAAGGTCAGAGTTTAAAATTAATTTTTAAAAATTAGTTTCTACTTTTAATTATGGTAAAATATGCAGCACATAAAATTTACCACCTTAATCATTTTTTAAAAAGCTTATTTATTTTGAGAAAGAGAGAGACAGAGGGAGAGAGTGAGCAGGGTAGAGGCAGAGACAGAGAGGGAAAGAGAGAATCCCAAGTAGGCTCCACACTGTCAATGCAGAGTCCAACGTGGGGCTTGAATTCACGAACTGTGAGATCATGACGCGACCCAAAACCAAGAGTCAGATGCTCAACTGACTCTTAATCATTTTTAAGTGTACAGTTCAGTAGTAAGTACATTGACATTGTTGTGCAACCAATTTCCAGAACTGTTTTCATCTTGTAAAACTGGGACTCTGTACCCATTAAATGGCAACTTTCCCATTTCCTTTACCCTCTACCCCTAACAGCCATGATTCTACTTTTCATCTCTACCAGTTTAACTATTCTAAGTACCTCGTATAAATGGATCATACAATATTTGCTCTTTTGTGACTGACTTATTTCTCTTAACATAATGTCCTTAAGCTTTATCCATGTTGTAGCATATGTTAGAATTTCCTCCCTTTTTAACTAAAAATATTCTTTAATGTAGTCATATTTATTGACCTTTTTATTTTCTGTTGATTTTGAGTCATAGAGAACTTTAGCTTATACCTCGTTAATATAGGAATTCATCCACATTTTCTTGTACACATGTGGTTTTATTTTATTTTTTTTTACATTTAGAACCCTGATCCATTTGGAATTTATGTCTTGTATATGGTGTAAAGTATTAGTTTAATTTTATGTTTTCAATTGGTAACCAGACATCCTAGCATCATTTATTTAATGTCTCATGTTTGCTTCAGTGATTTCAGATGATGCTTTTATCATATACTAAATACCCTTACATCTGTTTCTATTCCATTGGTCTGTATGTATCAGAAACACTATGTTCATTAGGATGACTGTCTAGCTATTTAATATGTGTTGAAGCCAATCCCCTCTCATAGCTTTTTTCCAGCTTTATTGAGGTATAATTGATAGACAACATTGTGTAAGTTTAAAGTGCACAAGTGACTATTTGATACACATATATATTGGGAAGTGTTTACCATAATAAGGTTCGTTAACGTATTTCTCACCTCACATAATTACCAATTTGTCATTTTTGTTGTGGTGAGAACATTAAAGCTCTGCTCTCATAGTAAATTTCAAGCGTATAACACAGCATTGTTAGCTATAGTCACTGTGCTGTATGTATAGTTCCCATGCTGTGCTTTAGATCCTCAGAACTTATTCATCTTATAACTGCAAGTTGGTACCCTTTGACCAACATACCCGCATTTCCTCCACCCTTCAGCCCCTGGCAACCATCATTCTATTCTCTGTTTCTGTAAGTTCGATGTTTTTATATTCCAAATATCAGTGAGATCATACAGTACTTGTGTTTCTCTGTCTGACTAATTTCACTTAGCATATGGCCCTCAATATCCATCTATGTTGTCACAAATGGCAGGATTTTCTTCTTTTTTATTATGGCTAAATAATACTTATGTTGTTTCCATGTCCTGGCTATTGTTAGTAATGCTTCAGTGAACATGAGAGTGCAGATGTATATCTCTTTGAGATAGTGATTTTGTTCCTTCGGATATATACCCATGACTGGGATTGCTGGATCATGTGAGAATTCTATTTTTAATTTTTTGAAGAACCGCCATACTATTTTCTATAGAGACTGTACTAATTTACATTCCCACCAATGGTGTACCAGTATTTCCCTCTTTTCCACAAACTCACCAGCATCATTTTTTTCTTTCTTTTTTTAATTTTATTTTTTATTTTTTAAAATTTACATCCAAATTAGTTAGCATATAGTGAAGCAATGATTTCAGGAGTAGATTCCTTAATGCCCCTTACCCATTTAGCCCATCCCCCCTCCCACAACCCCTCCAGCAACCCTCAGTTTGTCTCCATATTTATGAGTCCCTTCTGCTTTGTCCCCCTCCCTGTTTTTATATTATTTTTGTTTCCCTTCCCTTACGTTCATCTGTTTTGTCTCTTAAAGTCCTCATATGAGTGAAGTCATATGATTTTTGTCTTTCTCTGACTGACTAATTTCACTTAGCATAATACCTTCCAGTTCCATCCATGTAGTTTCAAATGGCAAGATTTCATTCTTTTTTTGATTGCTGAGTAATACTCCATTGTATATATATACCACATCTTCTTTATCCATTCATCCATCGATGGACATTTGGGATCTTTCCATTCTTTTTGATAATAGCCATCTTAACAGGTGTGAGGTGATAGATCTCACTGTGATTTTGATTTGCATTTCCCTTATGATTAGCTATTTTGAGCACCTTTTCATGTATTTGTTGACCATTTGTATGTCTTCTTTAGGAAAATGTCTATGCAAGTCTTCTGCCTATTTTTAAATCAGACTTTTTTTTTTTGCTATTGAGTTGCAGGAGATCCTTACATATTTTAAATATTAACTTCTTATCATATTTATGATTTGCAAACTTTTATTCCCATTCCATAGGTTGCATTTTCATTTTGTTGATTGTTTCTTTTGCTGTGCAGAAGCTTTTTAATTGAATGTGGTTCCATGAGTGGATTTTTGCTTTTGTTGCTTGTGCTTTTGGTGCCATATCCAAGAACCCCCCCCCCCCACAAAAAGCACAAAAACAAACAAACAAACAAACAAACAAACAAACAAACAAACCAAAACATTGGCAAGATCAATGTTGAGGAGCAAGGAAAGATTTAAGAGTTAATATCACATGCCAGGAACTTCACTCCAACCTGGAAACTAAAATGGACTAAAAGAGATCATCAGATTTTTTTTCAAAGATACTTTTTTTCACCCTATAGGATTAGGAGGAGAGAAAGGAAAAAAGAAAGGGAAAGATAAATATTTAGTATTTGCAGTTATTCTCTATTTAGAAACTATCATCATAAAAATATTGCCCTCTCCAGTGAGCTAAATGGTTGACATGAACTTCTGCCTTCTTAGTCACTCAACATCTGAAAATGATTCTAAATATTTTAATCAGTAAAAAAGAGACCAAAGGAGAAACACTCCAGATAAACAAACAAAAAACAAACTAGCAAGCAAATACCATGTGCAACCCCCAAAAAGTTTTATGGAAATGTCTCATTGATTTCCAAGATGGCTATGTACCCCACGTGGCATTTTGCAATGTTTTTCTAAATATAGAAAATGGGCAAATATGCTCTTAAGCAAAACATTTGCTTTAAGAAAATTCAGCGTTTTATTTATTAAACTTCCTTAGCTGAGGAATTTCTGAATTGTGTGTTCTAATTGCTCTGAAGACTATCACGATATTGATACTAATAAATTCCAGATGTGCCTGACTTTTCTGATATGTGTCTTATACATAATTTTGAAACAAAAAGTTAGGGGACTGCCTTTGGGACTTGACAGATTGCCAGTAAACAATAAGATATGACTGAAATAATAGATGATTTTCTATGTCTTAAGTATTTAAAGTGTAAAGGAGATGATCAGTTTTAACTACCACAGGTAAGGGACAAAGCTTTTCTCCCCTGCATTGTATACCATGCTTCCCTTGTTACACAATACATCTTTTCCATACTTGGCTTCTAGAAGTGATAGAATTAGGGCAAGAAGGATATAAAAGATCCTCTGACATGTTTTTGGTCACTAGCTCCTTTTTTTTTTTTTTTTTTTTAAAGTAGGTTCCACACCCAATCGGGACTTAAACTCAACAACCCTGAGATCAAGAGTTGCATGCTCTACAGACTTAGCCAAACTGATGCCCCACTAGCTCCTCCTTTTGACTCCTACTGTATCTTACCTGTCTCTATTTCCTCAAAATTAAGAATGAGTGCAAAAGTGTTCTTTAAAAAGGGAAACATGGTTCTAGAGACACATTGCCAGTTCATGGTGAAGGTAGACATGAGTCAAATTTTGCAGTAATCAGTGTTCACTGGAGTCCCAACATTGAAATCAGAGTTTATTTACATCCACATGGGGCAATGTGACACTTTTTGTAAATCATGAATTTCTCTATTCTTGTTATGGTACATTGTGTTTCAGGCAGGAAATAGAGATATGAAGAGGTTGTATAGAAGTTTTTTTTTCTTTGGTAAATGCAAAAGACAAGGGCATTAAAAATTTTTTTAATGTTCATTTTAGAGAGAGAGAGAAAAGAGAGAGAGACAGAGAAGGCGCAAGTGGGGAAGGGGTAGAGAGAGAGGGAGACACAGAATCCAAAGCAGACTCCAGGCTCTGAGCTGTCAGCACAGAGCCTGGCTCAGGGCTTGAACTCAAGAACTAGGAGATCACGACCTGAGCTGAAGTCAGATGCTTAACCGACTGAGCCACCCAGGTGCCCCAACAGGGCAATTTTTTAAAGAATAGAATCTAGAAATCTAACTTAGGCTACTGGTGCTATCATTTGTGTTGCTACTTACTGTAGAGTGAATCATGGGCCAGAGGGGCTGGGTGTTTGTGCCACATTATTATCACCAGTAACCTTGTAATGGTATGTCTTGCCATTACTTTCCATAAGACCTCAAATGAATCAGTGAATTATTCCATGAACTATATATTGTTAGTTCTCCTATGTGTAAATTTCACAAAAGAAGACTAAAGTCGGGTTTGCAGAACTGTAGTATAGGGCTGAAAAGAAAATGAATTGGCTTAAAGATCAACTTGTGGCCACTTTAACAGACTAATCCTGAGACTTTAATCAGTTAGTGTAATATTCCATGCATGAGGAAAATTGATGTACTGTACATTGTGTCTTGGCGAATAATCTCTGGTCCTATTTTCCTTTGTGGTGCCATTGAAAAAAGAAATGAGTGGATCTTTTAATGGAAATCAGGGCTGTTACAGCTTTAATGGAAGGGTGAAAGGTAAAGCTTTATTTCCCAGCCAGCCATTTCAGCTCACAATGAGAACAGACTTCCCTCTTTCTGTACACCATCTGCATGCACAGCCTTGTGGCCTGGGTTGCCATTTACTGTCCAGAGAGAATGGCACTTCCCAGAAAGGATCAGAATTTGAGCCTGGAATTTTAACATTCACAAGCCGTCTGTGAGCACAGGTTGGGAGGAAATTGGCTGATGCTTATCAGCGTCCACTTTTTGCCACTTCTTCCAAAAGTGTTTGGGCCAATATTTGATATCAGATGCTGTTGCAAGTCACTAACCTATAAAATATTAAGTGGCTTATTACAATGCACATTGATGTGCTTGTCATTTGGTCAAGCTAAATATGAGAGGCAGGTTTGTTTTTTTTCCCTTGTGCCCTAAGGACTTTTTTTTTTTTCCCCAATCATTTATTTGCTGACCCTGACAGAAAAGAATAATTCTTTTGCATCATTCTTGTGAAGTCATCAGGAACTTTTCTAGATGTAACCTCTGCTCTGAAATGGGAAGTGAGGGAAGCTAGGTGTTGGTAAGTTATTTTATAAGTGGTAAGGGTGAGGCACAGGATAGTTAATAAATGTCTTACCTGAGTATTATATGTTTGAGTTAGAACTCAAGTCTACTGACTTCTATTTTGCCAGCTACAGGATTTTGTTATATACCCCTCCCTGTCTAGATAAGGGTAAAAGCTTAATATATTGGCTTAGGGGGATCTACCTAAAAGCACAATATTTGTAAGGGAGATAAAGAATTCTGGTTTATACTGGTGGTAGCTGATTATAGTTCATTGATTGCTGGGTTGGGAATAATAAATAAGGAATAAGTGTTGTGATTGTTTGCCATTATTTCTTGATTCCAAGGTTGCTGTAGTTTGAGCAATTTCAAGAAATAATATGCCTATCTCTTTAGAATTCACAGAGGCTGTGGGACCTTGAGTCTGGTCCAAGTGGCTGTGTGTGCTCAGCATGTGACAAAAATGATGAATGGAGACGTAGGTTCAAGGAAACAGAGGTCTTATTGGAATGACATCTGCTTCTCTTCTAGGCCAGACATGTCATACCAGGGTTCAGTGAATCATGGTGGAAGAGGAATTCGACAGGCTTGAAAACATAACTTTTTTTTCTGGTCTATTTGATTTTGAGCAGAAAATGAACAAAAACTAAAGTAATTGATTTTTCTATTTCCTATACTTTTTACATCCAAATTCATAACGCTATATTAAATTAATTACAAAAGTAAATAAATTTTGGTTTTATCAGACTTTTAAACCATGGTTGCCCTTTTATATCTATTTGCTTATTCAAGTCCAGCTTGGGGAAAACAGTGCTTTGCTTTTGATTTATATTTTCATTTTTTTTTAAAGTTTATTTATTTATTTTGAGAGAGACGGAGACAGCATGAATGGGGGAGGTGCAGAGAGAGAGTGAGAGAGAGAGAGAGAGAGAGAGAGAGAGAGAGAGAGAGACTCCCAAGCAGGCTCCACACTGCCAGCACAGAGCCAGATATGGGGCTCCAACTCATAAACCATGAGGTCATGACCTGAGCCAAAACCAAGAGTCAGATGCTTAACCAACTGAACCACCCAAGCGCCCCTTGATTTGTATTTTCAAATTGTTTCTTTGCCAATGATTTTTAACTCTCCATTCACACTACTCTCCCTACCACTATCTACATAGACTCCCCAAGTTTCAAATTAAGTTTTCAAAATGGTAACACATTATCCTGGGTAGACTTCCAAATACTACCTCACATCTAGAACAGAGAATCTCTTATTCCCATAAAGATTAACTGGGTATTTATACTCAACAGGTGGACATTTAAAAACACTTTGTGGGAGCAATGGGTTCTTTACATTTTAAAATGGCTTTTTTTTTTACTTTATTTAAAAATCTTTTTAAGTTTTTTTTTTTTTATTTTGAGAGAGAAAGAGATAGTGCAAGTGGGAGCAGGGCAGAGAGAGAGGGAGAGAGAGAATCCCAAACAGGCTCCACGCCATCAGCACAGAGCCCGATGTGGGGCTCAAGCTCACAAATGACCTGAGCCTAAATCAAGAGTCAGATGTTTAATTGACTGAGTCACCCAGGTACCCCTAAAATGGCTTTTAAGAGGTATTTTCAAACTTCTTAGTTATGGAAAAGACATTACTTCTTGACTTTTCCACTTAAGTTCTTATGGCATTAAAGAAATGCTCTGTGGTACAACCATTTGACAACAGTTGCCAACTAATGCAAATGAAATGAATCTCTACTTCTCTGGTGTAAGTAGTTTCATTTTCTCAGGCAGTTCCACAGCCTCTTTCTAAATGGGGGAAAGAAAGAACTACAGATGCAATGTGTGACTGGTGTATGCTGGATCAGAATTGGTGCATTCCAATGCAGTTGGTGCATTCCAATTGGTCCATTCCAACAGAATGGAGAAAATATTTGTCAAGCTACACAGCTAAGAATCATGGTACTTGTGACAGCCCTGGCCTGGAGGCCCACATTCTTATTATAGTTGAGAAACCAAGGGTCTCATCACACACTATAATTTTCATTGGTAGGATGCTTTTCATTGCCCTAATTTTCATGGATTTAAAAAGAAAAAAAAAGAAAAAAACAGTTGAAAGCAGCATCGAAAGGCAGGTAAGCCAATTTCATTCGTCCATTAGGTCTTGTAGCTACTGGCACTCTCCTCCATTGTTAATACTTAGATTTCCTCAGCATTCTCTTTGGGTTGAGCTTAGTGAGGATCCACAGAAAGTACTCACATATCTATCCTTTGCTTCTCAGTCCTCTGGCAAAGACTAGGTGCAGGCTGTTTTTCTCCCCTTTCTGTGTGTGTGTGTGTGTGTGTGTGTGTGTATCTTTTTTTGAAGACTACGGTAGGCATTTCTATCATCTTTGTTTCCATTTATCAAAATAATTTTAAAAAATTTAGAACTATAAAAAGTTTAGAAATTTTTATGCTTACTTGCTTAAGGTCAGACAGCCAGTCAAATGACAGAGCCAGGTTCCTGGAACAGTTCTTAATGATGTCATACTAAAGGCCCACTAATTGTTTGAGACCTCTTTCAGTTAAATTGATGCATTTTTTTAAATTATGAAAATAAGTGCTGGTTCATAAAAATAATACAGTGGTCCTAACGAATTGATGTCTAAGGAGACTGCATATAGTTTGCTTTTTTTTCTTTCATAGTTTGTAGGGCTATGCTGATGTAAAATGATGAACAAGGGTGTTCTGAGGAGACATTGGGGATCTTTTACTTTTAGGTTTATTGACTTAAGCACTGGAGAGAGAACCAGATGAATAATCAGAGACTTGTATACTAAGTATGACTCTCAGTCTTGGGCAAGACTTAGAATTCAGAACTAAAATGCACCTCGGAGTTAATTTACACTAGCCCCTTATCTTCCTGGTAAGGAAAATCAGCAGAAAGATGACATGACTAATTCAGGAGGAACAAAGAATAGGATTCTGGTCTTCTGACTTTAAATCCTTTAGTATTTTTCCTACAGTAAACTGCTGTCAAAGTCATTCAGCTTCTCCACATCTCCATATTCTCATCTGTGAAATGATGATTGTGGTCTTTTGTTTATTAATAATAGCATTGTTGCAGAGAGTAACCTGTGATGAATGAGAAAGAGATACAGAGTAGTAGCTATATTAACAAATTAGTGGAGTAGGAATTATGAGTGAAACATTGTAAACATAGTAGGGTGAAATAATCTTGATGGAAAGGACCACACTGAATACAAGTGTGTTCAGTTGAAAAGATGCTTTCTGACCTGGAAATGGAATTTTAGGGTAAGGTTAAGGGAGAACAAATGACCCCTTTCTTTTCTTAAACTAAATTTATGAATTGATTCTTGTCTTGGGGGCATTCTTAGACATAAACTTAAAATTACATAACACAGCTCCATATCATATAGTAGCTTTTTGATGATGATCTATTAATGATTTTTCTTTGATTTTTTTTTTTGAAGTAGGAAGAAGTTAATTTAATGAGCATCTTGGGTTGTCTCTGCGGTCTAATAATTTAATGCTTATCTAAGAATTTTAGTATTTTGCAGGCAAAATAGTTAATGAGGACATAAAATTATTCATTTTTTACCTGAATTCTAGATGAAATGATATGAAAGAAGGATGATTAATTTCATCATGTGGAGACTTTACTGGATTTTAGAAATTAAAGCCAAATACCCTTCATGAAAATTCTTGGAGATGTGACAAACCGATTTATATTCCATTAATTTAACTCTACTTAGGCAGAATCATGGACTTTTGTACTAAAACACAAAATTAATTAAATTGCCCAGTAGTATAATTACAGTTTCATCAACAGAGAAAACAACTTTGAGTGCCAGAGTTTTGAAATGTTAAACTGCATTTTCAGTTTAATTTGGGAAAATGTGTAATTGTGCACTGCCCTGTCATTTTCTTCCACCTAGAAATATTAATGCAGATGCATACATAACTTTCCTCTACTTATGACTTCAGCTTTGATTTCAGTTTGTTAAACTTGTCCATGGTGGGTCCTCAAGGCCGGAAGAAACTGTGAGATTGGGGAGACAAAAGCATCAAAATGGAGTGGAAAAGGTAAGGGAAATTTAAGGGGAAAAATGTAAGGATGGGTAGTAGATATAAAGCCCATTATGAAGTATGTGTATCTGTGAAGAGAATGACAGAAAGCAGTATAGAGCTAGATAGGCAATAAATATTTGTTGCATGAATGAATTCATGAATGAATGATATAGGGCAGGAGACCCCTTAGAAATGAAAGCATCCATGAGCTATATAAAATATGGATGCTTAGCCAGACTGAACTATGCCATGATGACCCACAAAGTTTAATAAAATAACTGGCTTTCCTCAGGATTACAGTTCAGTTTGTGACATCTCCTGTTTTCATATTAGGTTCTCTGTTAGTTTTGTTTACATAAGTAAATAAAAAGCTTCCTTGCATGTAAAAAGAACTTAACAAATATTTTATTTACAAATATAAGAATGATATGATATATAATTTTGTAACCAGGAGAGTTTTTAACTGAATCTTGTATTAATTTTGTCTGAAACTTATCATTTACCAATTTTGTATCTCAGTTCTTCTTCATTTATTTTCCCTAATGGCCCCAGACTCCCCATTCCAAAGGAAGATGAAAGTCAAGAGGGGCCCTCTTTATATCTTTTCTTGTCCATCCAGTCATTGTTTTATACTAGATTCCATTAAGTATCAATTTTTAAAAATTAAGTGGCAGCGTGCATACAAATTTAGGTGTTTGAACCTTGATAGTAAAATTGAGTCCTCTTTGCGTGATCCTTTGCTTAGGAAGCAGATCTGAAGCAGGTCTCTTTCATTAGTAATAGAATGGGATCAATGGGAAGGTTATCAGTGGGAAGGCTAACTTTCAAACCTTGCATTGGCTTTGGACATGCCAAGCTCTGATCTCCCCAGATGAGTAGTAGGTTAGGGGAAATAATTCCACAAGGTTTTGAATGGTTTTTACTTCTTGCACTCAAGTTTTTTTGTCCCATTTTTGGCAAAATGCGAAGTGGAAAGTAAAACAGCAGGAGCCTTGGGCCAGACACACTTGAGTTTGAATTTCAGCACTCCTAATTATGGGCTGTCTACCTTTGGCAAAATTATAACAGCCAAAGCCTCTGTTGCCACATCTGTAAATAGGGCTGAAAATAGTAACCATCTCCCAGAACATTGTGAAGAATAAATGAAATAGTATCTATGAAAGTATCTGGCACATAATAATAGGGCTTCATTACATTCCTTCGTCTTCTGTTTCCTTTCCTTTTGGCTCTTTGTGTCTGCAACTTTGCAACATTAGGTATTAAAAATGACGGATTGCATTGTTGACAGAGTACTGGACTGAGAAAAATGTGGTAGCTGTTGTCTATTGAGAGCATTGGGAAAACACAAGGATCTGAGTGAGGGCCACTGGGAGAGGATGCCAGCATTTGGTTGCAGAGGAGGGCATTTGGAGAGCGGACCCTGCCCCCAGCATTTGCTAAATGTTTAGCTTTGTTCTTCTCCATCTTCCCTCCCACATTACATGATCAGGAAGAGATACTAGTTTGCACAAATCCCTTTCTTGCTCGCCAGTTTTCTCCCTCTCTCTCAGTCTCTCTCACTTTGTTTAAAACCCCAGTTGAGCAGAGTAACTTTAGCCACTACCTGGTTCTATGGAAGAAGAAAAGAAGAAGAGAAAAGGTAAGTGAAAAAATTACGGAGCCTAGAAGACAAAGGAGGGCCTTGTAGAAACTCTGGACAGAAGCATTGATTTGAAGTAGATAGTATTATCTAGGTCACTGAACTTCCCTCAAATCCAAATGACTTTGTTGCATGCTAACTATCAGAATAACATATACACACACACTCACGCACACACACACACATGCATGCACACACGCTTTCATATGCAAATGTACCAATATTTTAAATTCTTATAAGTGGAGTTGTTGGAAAATTAAATCTTTGATAGAGAAAACAAAGAAACAAACAAAAACTGTGATAGATATTTCCAAATTGCCCTCCTAAAGCTTTGTCCCAAATTGTAGCTCCAACAATGTATACGTGAGCTATTTCTCTCATCTTCATCATGTTTTTTGATCATTAGCGCTTTCAAAGAAGAAATATAGTAACATTTTTATTATTTTCACTTACTTAATTTTGACTAAGTTTGAGAAACTTTCATGTGCTTAAATGCATTTGTATTTCTTTTTCTATGAACTATTCATTCCAGGTTAGTCACTCAAGCTTTCTAAACCTCAGTTCCCTCATCTGTAAGCCGAGGGGCTCTTAGGGCTGAGAATGTAAGGGTTTTTTTTTTTTTTTTTTAATTTTTTTTTTCAACGTTTATTTATTTTTGGGACAGAGAGAGACAGAGCATGAACGGGGGAGGGGCAGAGAGAGAGGGAGACACAGAATCGGAACCAGGCTCCAGGCTCTGAGCCATCAGCCCAGAGCCCGACGCGGGGCTCGAACTCACGGACCGCGAGATCGTGACCTGGCTGAAGTGGGACGCTTAACCGACTGCGCCACCCAGGCGCCCCTGTAAGGGGGTTTTGCACAGCACCTGACAGAAAATAGGCAATTAGTAAATGTTGATTGGTATTGTTGTTTTCTTATTACTACTCTATATCAGCACCTTTTCTTCTCTGTCATTTGGATCTTTCTTTAGAATTCCAGATTTCTATTTCTATTTCTATATTTATATATTTACATTATATTTATATTTCTCTTATTGTTTTAAACAGTATCTCCCAGGAATCTTTTCTCCTCTTCCTCCTTCTCCTTCTTTTTGTTTTCTTAGTGGCTCTTTCCAACTCCTATATAATCAGGTTTGACAATTCTTGGAGCTTTTCACTCCTCCCATTTCCTCCTTTCCCATATCTAATCAGCTGCTAAATCTTATCAATTCCACCTCAATAATCAATCCATTTAGTCTCCTTCTTTCTTAGCCCTCCCTAGACATCTTCTTTATATCCATTGATAGAGCCTTTTCTTACAGTCCCTAACTGGGAACTTGCCTCTTCAATCCATCCTTCTTACTGTTTTGGTAATTTTTCTTTCTAAAAACCAAATGATTAAGATAATAAATAATCTTAGGTAATGACACAGATATTTGCTGTTATAAAAGAGGGGGAAAAATAAAAAGAAAATTCAGGAAGAATAAAAACAAATCCAAACAAACAATTAGAATCCAAAAAGGACAAAATAAAAGAAACAAAATAATGAGATATCACGTAATTCCAGAAACAAGGAATGCTCAGTAAATGTTTCTCACTTAAGCAAAACAAACAAAAATCAAAAAACAAAAACAAAAACAAAAACAACAAAAAACCCCACCAAATTAGTTATTTTGTATCTTTTTCAAATTATTTGATAGCTGCCTAATGCCCACAGGCTAAAGTCCAAACTCCTCAATCAGGTCTTCAAAGCACTTCTCAGTTTCAGTCTTCCAGACTTGTAGCCCACTATCCTAATCCTCTCCATGGCCCCAGAGGTTTCCTGATATTTAGCTCTTCAAATCCCTCTATTCCCTGAACATTCTCAAACCGTTCCCTCAACTCTTATCACTTGCTTGTTGAATCCTCACCCATTTCTTTAGGGACAATTCAAATTCCTGTCCTTTAAAGTGGTATTCTTACATGTTTGTGGCCAGAACTGATCACATTATATGAAAACAGAACTTTGTACTTATGAGGCATTTTGAAGTAACACGACTTGTTTTAGAGCAGGAGTTAAGCTGATTTGGATTTGAATCCTTGTTCTGTTTGATTTGGAAAAAATTACTGAGACTCAGTTTCCTCATTTATTAAGATCCAGGGTAACAAAAATTAAATGATGATTATCAAAGAGTTTAGTAGAGTGAGAGGCACACAGTAGACATGTAATGCGTGCAGTTTGTTTTTCTTATCCTTGAAGACTGTCTTCGACAGCTCACCTGGAAGTCTCCTGAGAATTCATACAGCAAGTATACTGCTCACTGGGCTGGGACCATTTATGGCCAAGGATTCATATGCACATGCTCTGGGGGGCCTTAAAGTTAACCTAAGTAGTTTAGACTTTGGACTTTTGATGTTTTTTGAGTAAAGGAGGGATGCAATCAAAGTGTACTCTGGAAAATTAATCTGACAGTGTGATGGGAGAGAAGGAGACACGGAGAGACCAATTAAGAAGAGGTGGATGTAAGGGTAGCTGGGTGGCTCAGTCAGTTGAATGTCTGACTTTGTCTCAGGTCATTTTGTGAGTTCGAGCCCCACGTTGGACTGCGGACAGCTCAGGGCCTGGAGCCTGCTTTGGATTCTGTATCTCCCTCTCTTTCTGTGCCCCTCCCTGGCTCATGATCTGTCTCTCTCTCAAAAGTAAATAAAGAAAATAAAGAAAAAGAGGTGGATCTAGATACTAGAATTGAGGAGTCTGGGGGAAGGGAAGCAGGTATAACTAGGAATGATTTCACTTATAGCAGAAAGGACAAAAGTAAAAGATATAGTAAAGAGTATCTTCCCAAAGTCTAAAAGAAAGAAGCCTGAGGAGGTCTTGGTTTAATGCAAAAGCATGAGTAAAATCCAATTAAAACTTCCAGGAGATTAAAATGGCAAACTTACAGACATACTTGGTTTACCTCTAGAATTTCTGATATAACCCTTTTTCAGTGTGATCTTTATGAAGAATTTAGAATAAGGGAATTTCGTACTCGCTCCTCTATGCTCAGGTGACTTTGGGGATTGTGCCTCCCAGAGTATTAAGTACCATGAAAGGCCTCTCACCCCTGAAAGGCTTCCTTTTAGGTCATGGTCTAGCTCAGCCTGGGTCGAGCTGGGAAGGCTTGTATGTAGGATGCCTGCAGTGCCCCTGACAAGTAGATAGATGAGCTCTCATTTCCCGTATCGTGCTATTAGATTCCAGAACCAATGTAGCGCAGGATACTGGGAAAGTATTGCAAAGCAGGGGGCATTGTCACAGTCCCTTTCCAGCTGTTGGCTGTTAGCAACAACATCCATTCTGCTGCTGACACCCTGCTCTCCCCAGCGGCACTTATGCTTAGGAATTATTTAAACCACTTAAAGACAGTAGAATATTTAAAAGTCAAAATGCCTGCTTTCTAATTATTCCCTAGACCTCACTTAGCAATAGCTGGCTTCGTGTCACACAATGTGACTCTCATGGGGACTTCAGCAGCCCCCTGAGCAGAAGTGGCTGCATTGGCATGCTATTAACAAAATGAGAGACTGCTCTGCCCACAGCCTTGAAGAGGAAGGCGAGAAGCCCCTCCCCCTTCCCCATTCCCTCCAGTCTCTAATCCAGTGGACAGGGCAATTTCAATGGGCTACTCTTAGGTGTTAAGAGGGAATCTTGAGGCTATTCCTTGATTTGCTTTAATTCACTCAGGTCATTTCTCATGAAATGATCTGTGAAAAATGGGAAGTAGTGAAAAGGGGGATTTGGTACTGTTGGCTTCTCTTGACCCTCCCTGACTTTTTCGTTAACGTCTTGAAAACTGGTGAGAAAATACAAAAGAATTAATGAGTTATAGCAAATCAGGACTGGGACCATCATATTGTCAGGAAGTTTGTTGAATGGCTTTTGAATTTGCTTTGTTAAATCTTGAAAATGGCATTAAGCAGCTAATGGGGTTGGTATATTAAATACAGCCCTAGTCTGTACACAAAATGGACCCTAGCTAATCAGTGATTTGGTACATCAATTGATATGGGAAAGATGAGCTCTTTTTATTAGGTCAGCAGAACCAGTGATGTATGGAGGCACTAAAAATGAGGGAGAGATTAAGCTTCTCTTTGCAATTTTAATTATGAATTTTTATGAACAGAAAAATAAAATGTAGACATCTTTAACTGGGAGAATAAAGGTGTCTGCAACGTTTGCTGGAGTTCTGATCTATTCATGTTCCATTTTTCTTTAGTCTCACATCTAGATAAAGATTTGAAGGGACATTATAAATTTACATATTCTTAGTTTTTAATATATTATTAAGGGAAGGTGAGGTGTGAAAAATCCTTTTATCTGATTTCCTCTGATATTACTCATATTACCCATTTGAAAAAAAGAAGAGAAAAAGAATTTTAGACCCAGAAAAAATGTAAGAGAGGCTGAGTCCTAGTCTTTTGTTCCCTAGTCCTGAAAATTCACTTCTCTCTCCATTTGTTTCTCCCAGTGATGTGCATGGGAGGTGGTGTAAGATACTGGGGATGAGCCCAGCACCTGGAGTCATTAAGGCTGATGCAATTAATGGGCTCTGACACTTGCTAATTCTGTAACCTGGGACCTTTTCCTTAATTTTTCTAGATTGTAGTAGTTTCTACATCTATAAAATGGAGATAATAACTCCCCTATGGTGTTATGAGGATGAATAATATAAATGAGAGAAATATAAAACACTTAGCACATTGATATTTAATGTTGAGTGAATATTTTTTTACTATTTGGGTTTGAGTCCTGCAAAATCCTTCTATTGTAGAGTATGTTTTTCTATATAGAAGTCTGTGACTGCTTTGGGCCTTTTCTAGTGTGGCCAAGTTTAACTCAAATTTGGTTTAAAAGGTCAATGTATTTTATAGGACTATGAAAGGGTATTAATAGCTAAATACTGCTAAATGAGGAATCATAGAAGCATCAGGTGATAAGGCCTCTTCTTAGAATCTCTCTAAGGCCATATCATGCACATTTGCATATAGTTGGCATGTGATTTACACACGCTTCCTATCTGTTCTGAGATATTTTCAACTTAGACTTTTATTATGGCTCCCCTCAGGACACTAATTTCCTGAGTTTCCCTAATCTTCTTGGAGAGTTTCTTATGTCTTACACTCTTTATGTTGTTAATTTTCAGAAATCATGAGCCTGAGACAGCAGATAGATAAACTTAAATGAGGAGTGTAGAGTAGGGGACTGGCATAAACCTTTGCCAGCATTTTAGCCTGGGCATGAAAATGTATTTTCAATCTAGTATCTTTAGATCTTGCTAGAGTATCTTGGAAGTTCACTGGTATCAGGTTGTTAATTAGGACTAGTTGGTTAATATGATGATCAGTAACAAGATAACAGTCATTCTCAATTTAGAACTTTTTGATTTAAAGTGAATAATCGTGAATAGACATTTTCTTGGAAGAAAGGAGTTACTGGATAGTCTGCCTATTTTTTTTTCTAGAAATTTATTACCAAGCACTGCTATTTATTTTGAGGCCGATTCCAAGTTTTTTTTGGACATCTCAGGCTATCAGTGTTATTGATTGCCCTCTGTAGGGATGCCTGTAATTTGTATGTAGTTAATTAATAAAGTTTATTGAGCATTTAGTTGGGAAGTAAATTGCACAAAATGAGAAAGAGAAAAGAAATTGTGATCTGTGCATACACTATTTAAATAAATCAGAAAAAATAAGTAAGGAAAGTGTTTTGGACCATGTTTTAATAAGCTTTCACCAGAATTTCTAAAACAGATGTATCAGATTCTAGGAAAAATGATAAACATAAATCCTTCCAGAGTGTAATATATAGGGTGTTGTATGAAATCAAATCTAGAGATTGGCTAGAACATGAAAAATAAAGAAAACTCAGACAAATGTCTTAGCAAATGGTTAAGAATAATCTTTTCTTCTATAGTTTCTTTTAAAATGGGTATGTAGATGACTTTAGAGAAGTTGAAGAGGATTTAAAATCAGTTCAAAAATTTAAAGCCTATTTGCATTTTATTTTTGAAAGCCTCTTTCCTGAAAATGAGTTTTCTTATAGTGACTCATAGACTCTCCATGATAATAGTCATTCAAACATAATTTTTATTTGTCAATACATTTTTGTTTTTATTAAAAAATTAAAAAAATATATTTATCTTGAGAGAGAGTGAGAGCGCAAGTGGGGGAGGGGCAGATAAACAGGGAGAGAAAGAGTCCCAACCAGGCTCCACACTGTCAGCACAGAGCACTGGGCTCAATCTCACCAACTGCGAGATCATGACCCGAGCCAAAATCAAGAGTCAAACGCTAAACCGACTGAGCCATGCAGACACCCCTGTCAATACATTTTTATTGAGTACTTACCAGGTGCCAGACACGATGCCGGGTTGAGTTCTAGCTTAGAAGCTCTTGGTTTTGGGAGAACAATCATGTAGGACATAATGATACAGAGGAACAAATATGTCTTTGTGCTCTCATCTGTTTTTTTTTTTTTTTCTTTTTTTCTGAGTCCTGTTTCCTCCAGTAATGACTCCCTCTCCTCTTACTCTTTCATGAAACTACTGGTCTTTTTCTTCTTCAAAGTGTGATCTCAGGAAACAATCAGAGTCAGATAATCTTACATCGTACATCTTAAATAAGTTACATCTTATCTTGAATAAGTTAACTATGAATAAGTAGAACAAGTTCACTGTGAAGGCTCCTAGAGATTTTTACACTTCAATATAATTGCAGATTGAAATGTACACTATGTTTGGGGCAAAATACACATCGTTACTATTGTTAACTGTAGAAGTCTACCATATGTATAGCATTTACTGTAGGTTAGACATTATGGTGAGAATTTTGTATACATTATCTGTAATACACATACAATCTCCGTGAAATGTCATTATTATTACTCTAATTTTGCACAAGGAAGCTGAACTGTCTTGTTGGGCTTGCTCAAGTCCCTGTAGCCTGTGACTGGAAGAGCTGTGGTTCCATCTGAGTTCTGACTGCTTCCAAAGCCCAAGTCCCTTGCACTCTACTACTTGGCCTCTGAATATATTTTAATGATAAAAATATTAGACAATGGGGATTGTGTGTCTTTTCTATATAGTTAAATTGCATGTGTTATAGAAATCCAACTCAGGTGCAGTCAAATTGTGTGAAAATCCTTTTGGGATGAGTTTAGCTCAAGAATCTGGAGTTGGCCATAGCTCAACCTGCCAGGCTTACAGAAAAGACTCTATTTGTAATTTATGCTGTGCTTGCATTGCCAGATGGATCATGTAGAGAATTACATTTACCACTAAGATGGTTAAAATGTAGATTCCAGTTGTTTCATGTATGTGTAAGTGAAGTTAGTGCATATCATCGAAGAATGAGAGGTATTTAGGGGGTTGAAGTTTATGATATGTGGTTAAGAGTAACAGGTGAACATTCCTAAGAAATCCTGAATCTGGAAATAATTTTCCTATAAAGGGAAACATTTCACTTTATTCAAGATGTATTGTTTTTAAAATTCTCAGAGAATGCATATGTTGTTTAAAGTTGAACCACTTTTGAAGTTTAGACCATTTAAGGCCAACTTCAGCTTTACTGGAAAAAATGCAGAGTAGGAATAGAGATAGATCTCAGGGAGGGAAACCTGGTGCCTGGCTAGGCCATCAGGGAAGGGGAAGACCATACTGAAGGTTGATGAGGGGGTGAGTACAAAATGAGCACCCCACCTTTAAGATTCTTGTTTAACAGGTGTTTCACAGTCTTGTTTTCACATGGATTTTTATAATGGCTCTTTATCAAGCTCTTTCAAATGTTGTGAAATAATCATAAAAAGCTTGTTGCAAGTTGCTACTTTTGTACAATGTTTACAAGGCCATTGGCTGTGAGCTCTGCTCTTTTCCACCAGCTATGCCTCTGGGATGATGAAAAATGACTATTTAGTTAGTTAGTTAGTTAGTTAGTTAGTTTTTAGAGACAGAGAGTGAGCAGAGAGTGAGAGGGGCAGAGGGAGGGAGAGAATCTTAAGCAGTTGCCATGCTCAGTGTGAATCCCAATGCGGGGTTCAATCCCAATGCGGGGTTCGATCTCATGACCCTGGGATCATGACCTGAGCCAAAATCAAGAGTTGGATACTCATCCGACTGAGTCGCCCTGAAAAATGACTTTTTAAATTAAAACTTTTAAAAAATATTTGTTTGTTTATTTATTTTTGAGAGAGAGAGAGAGAGAGAAGGGCATGATCAGGGGAGTGGCAGAGAGAGAGAGAGGGAGACAGAATCTGAAGCAGGCTCCAGGCTCTGAGCTGTCAGCACAGAGCCGGATTCAGGGCTTGAACCTACAAACCACGAGATTATGACCTCAGCCAAAGTCGGATGCTTACCCATCTGAGCCACCCAGGAGCCCCCAAAATGGCTTTTTAAATAAAAAACATGGGACTGGCAGGATGGGCTGGACATGGGGATGGGGGTCTTACAAAATTCTGTGGTGCAGAAAGATAACTGGAGGTTAGGGCAAGGTTAGGAAAGGAAGTAATGACTTGAAACTTCTTGGGTCTCATTTTTAGACAGTCAGGCACTGGACAGATACAAAATGATGGCATTTGAATTTCCAAGGGATTTGTATCTGAAAATTAGAGCTACTTCAGTAAACCTGGTTTTATCCAAATTAGATTTGAAAAACTTATGTAGAACTGCCAAGTTTAGCATCTCAGAATTAAAAAGAATAAGCACTTAGCATAACATTGCCAGGTAGTAAATAAAAACTGAGAATAAACTGAGGGTTGATAGGGAGTGGGAGGGAGGGGAGGGGAGGGGGATGGGCATTGAGGAGGGCACCTATTGGGATGAGCACTGGGTGTTGTATGGAAGCCAATTTGACAATAAATTTCATATTAAAAATAAATAAATTAATAAAAAGAATAAACAGTGGGACATGGTCATCTTTGAATTTCACCTTTTTAAAAAGTTTATTGATTTATTTTGAGGTGGGGAGGGACAGAGAGAGAGAGAGAATTCCAAGCAGGTTCTGCACTCTCAGTGTGGAGCTTGATGTGGGTCTTGAACTCACAAACTGAACTGTGAGATCGTGATCTGAGCCCAAACCAAGAGCCCAATGTTTAACTGACTGAACCATGCAGGTGCCCTTGAATTTCACTTTTTTTTCAATATATGAAATTTATTGTCAAATTGGTTTCCATACAACACCCAGTGCTCATCCCAAAAGGTGCCCTCCTCAATACCCATCACCCACCCCCCATCAACCCTCAGTTTGTTCTCAGTTTTTAAGAGTCTCTTATGTGAATTTCACTTTTTTAAGATGGATATCAGTTCAGTGAGGCAGCATGCTACAGTTAAGTTTGCATTTAAGGGAAATTATAAGTAGAATGAGCCCTCGCTCTGTGAGGAAGTATTGTGAGGAGTAAAACTGGGTCAGGCATATCATTAACTTTATGTTATGTTCTCATATTCTCATATATGCTGGTCATATATGCTGGATATATTCTCATAAAGCTGGTCTTTTGTTTAGAAGAGAGATGGAAGGACAGAGGATGGAGAAGGATGACTATTAAAAGTCACAATATCCCAGTTTTGTTACTCAGGGTAGGAGCTGCTGAGTCAAATCGATTGTAAATACAATTGAAGTGACTTCTCATAGGAACTCGTTTTCTTGCTTACTACTGAACAGATCTTGATTTACCATGGAACATTAGTAGGATGGATTTGTCCATGGCCTTCAACTAACTGGAGAAACTACTTTTTAACTTTTTAAATTCTTCAGCTATCTATAGTCTTTTGTTCCCTGGAGAATACATCAAGACCTTTATGGGGGTTTTCTCTTCTCATGAAAATAAGTGCCCTATTTTTCTTTCATATTTTTCATTATTAACATATTTCACAGGTATTACTTTGTTAGAAGATACAGAATAGCAATTTAAAAAATTTATGTATTTTGAGAGAGAGAGAGAGAGAGAGAGAGAGAGAGAAAATCTCAAGTAGGCTCTGCACCAGGCTCAATCCCATGAACTGTGAGATCATGACCTGAGCCAAAACCAAGAATCAGATGCTTAGCTGCCTGAGTCACCCAGGTGCCCTCAGAATAACATTTTTAATTCTTCTCATTCAAAATATCATATCACAAAATGGTATGTAGGGTATAATGTCATGGTATATGGTGTTTACCATAATGTTAACACCAACATTTTTTTCCTGAGAGAAGGATTACACGTAATTTTTATATATTTATTTATTTTCTGCTAACCTATAGTGGGGCCAGAAAAACTGAAAATGTAAATAATTTTACCATGTTTACAGTGTCATCACAATAAGCCATTTATTACATATTCTGAACTCAGATCACTCCCTGATCATTTCATTTTATTTCTATAGGTGATGTGTCCTTTGTGCGGAGAAGAAAGAAAGATAAGTTATTAATATATATGTAGTCACATTGGAATTACACTGATTTGTAATAATTGTACTTTGACTTGTACAGAAGCTGTGCTTCTGTTTGACATTGTTCAAGTCATTTAAGCACTTGGGGACTGTTTCCTCATCTGTTTGTAATAAGGGACTGCACTAAATGATCTCTAAGGTCTTTCTAAAATTGTATACTTTTATGAGTGAACATTTTTCAAAGTAATTTCATATTCATGATTTCATTTGATTCCCAGACTGCCCAGTGAGGGAAATAAGATCAATGCTATTTTACAAATGAGGAACTGAGCCACAGAGGGGTTGGGCGCTTTGTCCAAAGTCACCCTGAACCGGTATCAGAGCCTATGTGAAGGCTGTGGCTGTCCTTCTCTGAGTCCATGTTTCTGTCCCTGGGCTGCCTGCCTCATTGCCACCAGTTCTTTCAGATGCTCTGGCTTCTGTAAATGCTGCGGATGCCATTCTCCTGGGTGGGCCCCTACATGGTAGGAAAGAGACTCTGGCTGGGATACCACATTCCAAGAGTAACCCCATGACAGGAGATGGAAGAAATCACCAGGCTAAGTCAGAGGATTGCAAATAATCCCTCTCAGCCTAATAACGAGTGAAACTAGGTTGTGGAGGAAACCTGCTTATTAGCCACAATAGATTCCCTTTTCCCTAATGGAGGCAGAAAGCTTGAATACAAGGATCTGGACTAATTGATGGAAACTTGCTTGTATTAGCACCTTGTCCCAACTTTCCAACAGGCTTCCAGGAGTTTGGAAAAGCCATTACTGCTCTGATGCTCCAGTTTCTCTATAGTTTAACAACACAGCCAATATACCTCCTCACTGAGACATCACCTTGTTGTCTTTACATAAAAGAGTAGATTAATATTAGTGTTATGTGCTGCCCTCCAGTTAATTCCAGAAGCAGAGAATGTCTGGGGCCAAGAGCCACTTTTCCAGTTACAGTGTTTAGACATGGCATAACTGATGCTCCTTTCCACTCTTTCTTTCTATTACTGTACCTGGAGTTTTTTGGGGAACAAACTATTGGATAATTCTTCCATGTGGGAAAATGGTCACTGTCATGTGCCTAGAACTGTAAATGCTTTAGCAGTGCAGCTGCTCCCAACCAAGGCTTGAAAATCATTGACTGAACCAGGCTGCATCACCTAAGTTAGTTGTTCCAATGCATTACACCCAAGCTGTGTTATCCATCATATGTACAAGAAAGCCTTTTTCCCGCTGCTATTGATTTTTGCATGGTGCGTATTTGTCTGTACTCTTGACAGGATGACAGTTGGCTGACATTGCTAAGCTTGGGTGTCCTTTTATACCTCCTGTACTCTAAAACTGGCATGTGGGTGGGAAGATTCAGATTAAAGCCCTCTTAAATAATTGTTCTCTTATTGGTTTTTCCCCATATCACTTGTTATTGTATTGTACTGTCGGTTCCAACATCTTGTGTCCCTTCACCAAACTTTAGTCCTATTTTTTTCAGGGTTCCTTCTCCTTATGCTGTGTTTTCTGTATAAATAAGGTTATATTCTCATGTGCTAGATTCTAAAGCCATTCTGAGGCAGTAGACAAGTGACTTGAGGTAGATACTAAAATGCCACACTTCTCTAGGAGAGAAGACAAGTTGCCAAACCCCAGCAATGATAGACCTTCTATTTAGTTAACTTCTTAGTCCAATTTTAGTAGTCTAGATGAATCTACCCCAAAAGAACAGACATTTTCAGCTTGGGCAGAATGTCATTTCCCGTTTATAGGCTACTCAGATTTCATTTTCCACTTGAACTGCTTGCAGGTATCCTGAGCTCCCTTCAAATTACCCAGGGGCTTGATGAGTAGCTGGACTCACCAGTGAGTGGACAGCTCATTAGCCAATCTGTGAGGGCCTGCTGTGACTATTTTGAATCAAGAAGCCAGGTTTCTAATGGTGGATGGCCAATTAACAGCAAAATGTACCCTCATGAATTTTAACTGTTGCCTTGTCAGAAGGCTGAGTTTGATGTTCTTTTTCATGATGTTTATTTGCCTTATGATAATTTGGAACATGGGAGGACTTGAAATTGAGAATCAGGTGAGTGAAGACAGTTTTAGGGGTTGTGTTGATTGTTATGAAAATACTTTCAATTATTTTTTTCTTTCTGTTCAATTGGTACAAACAGTTTTGATCACAAGTTTTCATCAGATGGGTGTTGGAAAAAAGGATACAGAAAAAGAAGTAGTAGCATAGCTTTCTCTCTTTTTTTTTTTTTAATTAAGTAGGCTCTGTAGGGGAGCCTGGGTGGCTGAGTTGGTTAAGCATCCAACTCTTGATTTTGGCTCAGGCAGGTCATGATCTCATGGTTTGTGAATTTGAGCCTTGCATCAGGCTCTGTGCTGACAGCGTGGAGCCTGTTTGGGATTTTCTCTGCCTCCCTCTCTGCCCCTCCCTCCCTTTATCAAAATAAATAAATATACATTAAAAAAATTTAAAAAATTAGGTAAATTAAGTAGTAGGCTCCACACCCATGGGCTTGAACTCATGACCCTGAGATCAAGAGTCACATGTTCTACTGACTGAGCCAGTCAGGCTCCCCTTAGCTTTCTCATTTTTATTAATTATTATTATTATTTCATGTATTACACAAAATTAAACAATACAGAGAAGCCTAAAAAAGAAGAAAATCTCCCATAATCCCATCACACAAAATAACTCATGCTTACACTTTTTTCTACTTCCTCCTATCTTCTCACCCATCTCTATCTCACACACGGCTAATATATACACAAGTACCCTAACCTCTATGTTTAGACATATTGAAAAGAGTGAATAGATACTCTGTACACTATTTCATAACTTGCTATTGTAGTTGATGATTATATTGCAACCATCTCCCTGGTATCACTGCATGTATTAGGAAATATGATTTCAATAGCTGCACAGTAGCATATAGCATTTTACTCAGCTCAGCCCTAATCATTCACCTTTTTCTTCTAGTTTACTTCATCCAAGGCCACACTTTTCCATTTTTCTTTTTTCTAACCTCACTTTCATGTACCTCTCTCCAGCTTTAGTACATTATCCACCTGAAACTGGCTTTTTACTCCCTCTTAGATGGAGTTCAAGATGAATGTGTTATGGAGTTGTGGCCACACTAGTTCTTCCATGAACCCTTTCCCGAGAATAAAGAATAAAGAATAAAGGCAGAATAAAGGCAACTGAAGCCTGAGTATAAGGAGGGAGTCAGGTATGAGAGCAGGGATGTCCCTAGCAACATCCTGGAGCTGGACACCACCTCTACTGGTGGACGGCCATCTTTGGTTGTTTTCTTGCCTGGTTTTCCTACAGTGTCCTACTCTCTTTGCTTTTGCTTCCACCTTCCTTGACTCCTTCAGAAATCCTTAAACTTCAGGTGTTTAAACCTTTTATAGAGAACTCTAGGATGTGAAGCCTGATTTCCATTCTGACTTGTCCCCCACAAACTCTATTTAAACTCTTCTGCTTGGTCTCGTCAGAGGGAATCTCCGGGACTTTGTGCTTCCTTGGATGTTTCCCTTGGATGTGAGTCTTTCTGTTCCATAACCAGAATATAAAGTTGTACCACTTACATTTGGTATGAAAGTAATGGGTCATTTGGGAATATTTGGGATTAGGTATAGGAGGGCTAATTTAGACATGATGTATAATTACATTGTAATTAATTAAACCCATGGATTGGAGAGCCTTTGTAAGAAATAGCAATAACTATACTGAAAAACCAACTAGACCAAAAAATAGCCCTCTATGAATCACATGAAGCTGGCGGCTTTCATATGCTTTCCTTTTCTGCTGCCCAGAGCATAGTAATCAGGAATGAATATAGGAGAACTTTTAGTGTTCAGTGTCTCTTCTTTGGTGGGAAGTTCTTCTTTCCTCTTTCAGTATCTTAACTCTAGTGTTTTTCAATATTTTTATTGTTTTACTTCTCCACCCCTTCTTTCCTTTCCTCTTTTCCCCCATTAAGTAAGATCTGATATCACATATACAATTGTAGATTAGGGATTGCTAAATAATTTGATTGAAGTAAGACTAGTCATGGTAAAATGGTATCTCAAACAAGCTTTTAGATTCTATGATCTTTATCTCCACTTGTTTCCATTCTAGCTAATACCCATGTCCCCCACCCCTGCTCAACCTTTCCAACTGTCACTCACCTTGCTAACAGGAAATATTTTTGTTTGTTTGTTCTTAGGGCAATGGAAGTGGGGGTGAGTCTGAAATGATACTAACATTATTCTCTTGATCCTGAAAGTAGTTTAAATTCTTCTGTGGGAGGTTTCTTAATTCTCTGTTTTAGAGATTTTGTATTCCCTTCTCCCATTATATATGTATTTAAAGGAAGTTCATCAGAGAAGTTCATGATTATGGTACCTGCTCTTAGTACCACTTTCAATGAGTGTGAGAAAGGCCCAATTATTTCTCTGTCAGCTGATCACTCTCTTCCCTTAAGCACTTGGCCTACTTCTTTTTTTTTAATGTTATATGTATTATACATTGTATTCTTTTTTTCCTTCAATTCTGTGTTTGTTTCTTTTTTTTAATATGAAATTTATTGTCAAATTGGTTTCCATACAACACCCAGTGCTCATCCCAACAGGTGCCCTCCTCAATGTCCATCACCCACCCTCCCCTCCCTCCCACCCCCCATCAACCCTCAGTTTATTCTCAGTTTTTAAGAATCTCTTATGGTTTGGCTCTCTACCTCTCTCACTTTTCAGTTTTATTTAAAGTTCAGTTGGTTAACATATAATGTAATAGAGTCTCAGGTCTAGAATTTAGTGACTCATCACTTACATTCAACACAAGGTGCTCATCACAAATGCCCTCCTTAATACCCACCACCTACTTAACTCATCCCCCTACCCACATTCCTCCAGTAACCCTCAGTTTATTCTCTGTAGATGAGAGTCTATTTACTGGTTTGCCTCTCTTTTCCCTGTGTTCATCTGTTTTGTTTCTTAAATTCCACATATGAGTGAAATATGGTATTTATCTTTCTCTGGATGATTTCACTTAACACAATACATTCTAGCTCTATCCATGTCATTGCAAATGGCAGGATTTCATTTTTTATGGCCAAGTAATATTCCATTGTATATATATATACACTGCATCTTCTTTATCGATTCATTAGTTGATGGACGTTTGGGCTATTTCCATAATTTGGCTATTGTTGATAATGCTGCTATAAACATCATGGTGCAGTAAAAAAATCTTTGGCTATCCTTTTAGGCCTAGGTTTGTGTCTTCATGTCTCCAGCACAGATATGCCCTCTGGCTCTCTCCCTACAGAACTATCTTACCCTAAATCATTTCTTTTTTTTTTTTTTTAATTTTTTTTCAATGTTTATTTATTTTGGGGACAGAGAGAGACAGAGCATGAACGGGGGACGGGCAGAGAGAGAGGGAGACACAGAATCGGAAACAGGCTCCAGGCTCTGAGCCATCAGCCCAGAGCCTGACGCGGGGCTCGAACTCACGGACCGCGAGATCGTGACCTGGCTGAAATCGGACGCTTAACCGACTGCACCACCCAGGCGCCCCGTACCCTAAATCATTTCTTATCTGAGATCATACTAAATTAATTTTCTTCCCTTTCTAACAGTATTCAAATGTTCACTTATTTTCTTTCCCCTCAAGACTTCCAAATTCATATTTGATATTATTAGTGTTATTATTGGTGATATTAACAATTATAGTATTATTTTAGTTACTTATAAATGAATTTTTATGCTAAAGTTCCTCTGATTTGACATCCTTAAATGCAACTCTATGCATCTGGGTTTTTTTATACCTTAGCTATGAAGTGTGTCAACAAAAGACATGCTTTATGTTAGTAAATGTATTAATGTGGTTTCCCTTAATAAAGATAATAAATCTATCATTGCATTTAAAATCTCACAACAGTGTAGAACAGTTCCCAGAGTTGATTTCTGGAGCAGGTTACAAATATCTTCCCTCCTTATGCTCACCCCACCTTTATTTCAAATTGATAATTGGCTGAGAATTTTAGCTGAAGGAGGATATCCAAGTTCAAATATAGTCACATTTTTGTGAGACTTGGGCTTGTATGTCAAACAATTCCCCAAAATGTATTGTGTCTGCATAGGTGGGAGAATGAGCTGATAAGGAGTTTCTTATTTTATTTTTCTTGGTTCTAAAATGGAGACAACAGTCTGAGATACAACTCTAAAGAGGCACTTTCCTGGTAGATGACCTGGGACAACAAACTCCCACAGTTCTTACAAGCAATAAAAAAATAGAAAATTCTGGTCTTCCCAAAGATTGGTATATTTGTCCACCTTGTGTTTACTTATCCTTTCTTGTTTTTTTATTAATTATGTTGCCGGAGTGCAAGTGACTGATGGCTATAGGTTGTAACTTCAGCTGGATGAATGAATACATATTTCCTTGAGATGAAGATGACTGGGGAAATAGCAGTAACTCTCTTTCCTTCTTACCCTTTTGTGTAGATGCACATATTGATGTTCAATAGGACAGAGTGAACTATATAATTTAAGAAGGGGATATGCAAATGTATCTGATTTTATCACATCTCTAATGGGTCTCTTAATATAATTCTACATTTAATGGCATATTAGTGCTTGAGTTATACCAATGATTTTTTTTTTAAGTTTAAGCTGTACAGCATGATGGCTTGATTTACATAGATTGTGGAATGATTACCATGATAGGTCTAGTTAATATCCTTCATCTCAAACAGATTAATAAAAAGAAAAAAAATTTTCTCCTTGTGATGAAAACTCTTAGGATCTACTCTCTTAATATCTTTCCTCTATATCATACAGCAACATTAGCTATTGTCCTTATATTGTATATGGCATCCTTAGTACTTATTTATCTTATAACTGGAAGCTTGTATCTTTTGATCACCTTCTCCCAATTTCCCATCCCCCTATCCCCCACTTCTGGTAACTACAAATCTTATCTCTTTTTCTATGAGTTTGGTAGTGTTGTTGTTTTATTTTGTTTTTATTCTACATATAAGTGAGATCACATAGTATTTGTCCTTTTCTGACTTATTTCCTTTATCATCATGCCTTCAAGGTCCATCTATGTTGTTGCAAATGATAAGATTTCTTTGTTTTTTTCATGGCTGAATAATATTTCATTGTATATATACATGCCATCCTTCTTTATTTATTCATTCATCAGTGGACACTTAGGTTGTTTACATGTCTTGAGTATTGTAAATAATGCTGCTATGAACATAGGGATACAGTTATCTTTTTTGAGTTAGTGTTTTCATTTCCTTTGTATGTATTCCCAGAAATGAAATTTCTAGATCATGTGGTAATTCTATTTTTAATTTTTTGAGAAACCTCCATACTGTTTCCTATAGTGGCTGTATGAATTTACAATCCTACCAACAGTGCATGAAGCTTCTCTTTTCTCCATATCTACTCACTCCAGAATTTGTTATCTCTTGTTTTTTTTTTTCTTTTGGTGATGGCCATTCTACCAGATATGAGGTGATATCGCATTGTGGTTTTAATTTGCATTTTATTGGCGACTAGTAATCCTGAGCATCTTTTCATATACCTGTTGGCCATTCATGTATCTTCTTTGGAAAAAATGTCTATTCAGTTTCTTTGCCCATTTCTTAATTGTATTATTGGTTTTTTGGTATTGAGTTGTATGACCTCTCTATATATTTTAGATATTAACCTATACAGACCAATGATTTTTATTTATTTATTTATTTATTTATTTATTTATTTATTTTGAGAGAGAGAGAGAGAGAGAGAGAGAGAGAGAGAGAGAGAAAGAGAGCGAGCCAGAGAGGGGCAGAGAGAGGGAGAGAGAGAGAGACAGACAGACAGACAGAATCCCAAGCAGGCTCCACACTGTCAGTGAAGAGCCCCGTGCAGGAATCAGATTCATCAACTGTGAGATCATGACCTGAACTAAGATCAAAAGTTGGGCACTTAACTGACTGAGCCACCCGGGTGCCCCCCAATGATTCTTAATATGAGTCACCTCTTGCTGCAGGAGTGTTGGTGGGGAGGATAGCTGTGTCAAAATCATGTGGAGAACTGATTGATGTGCTACTGTAAGGAAACGTGTTTACTGAGCTGAAAAATCTTCACTGCCTAGTTAGGCTATTATCTATTGCTCTTCCATCCCTTATATATGTTATGGTAGAAGAAGGTTGAGGATCACAGAAGTAGATTTTCTTTGAGGACTTATTATAGTTACCTATTTGATTTTTCTGACCCCCCCTCCCCCCACCATGAGGTTGTAAATCTACAGTGGCCTCGACCATGTCTTTTCCAATAATCATTCATTTTATTAATCATTAATTATCTTATTGGTAATTTGATCTATTGCACACATATAGGAGTTAACTCATTAGATGTTTGTTGAATGAATAAAATAATTAATGCATGATGATTGGGGAGACATTGCAGATGGAGATTTCTCTGGGGTTTGAGTTGGATTGTTTAGTTAGGCGTAGCTTGCAGGGCACTTGCAAAACTTTTCTTCTTCCATCTCCTCCAAAAGGTCACCAAAAAGATATAGTTAAAAAGAATTAAAGACTGTAATATATTATGTAAAAATAAGGTAAAGATTAAGAAAATTATTCAATACATGGATCAATCAAAGAAGAATAAAAAAATACTTAGAAATGAGGGAATGTGACTCAGGAAAGAATCAGAAATAAAAGAAAAATCAGTTCAAAAATAAAGACTAAATTAGAATAAACAAGAATGAATAACAGACACTTTCTTAAAAGAGATATAAGGTGAAAAGGAGGAAAATTTTAATGGCCAAGAAGAAATGAAGTAAAGAAGTTTTGAAAGAAAGAAGATCCATCACAAGTATAATAGGAATCCCTGAAGTAGTAAACCAAGAGAACAGACGAGAACAAATTCTAAAAACTTAATTCAAGAAAGTTTTCCTGAAATTCAAAAAAGATTTGAAACTACATATTGGAAGATGTATCTGAGAATATCAATCCAGAACAAATAATGCCAAGGCATATTCCAGTAAAATTTGGTGAATAAAATTATTTGAACATCTTGACAAAACAGAAAGTGAGTTATAAGGGAAATAAAATTAGATTATCATCACACTTTTCTTTTGACAGCAATGTTTTATGCCAGAAGAAAATGGAGTAACATATTTAAGAAATTCAAAGAAAGAAAAATGTGAGCCAAAGATTTTTATAACTTTCAAGTATAGGACCACAGACTGTGATTAACATACACTGACCCAAAGAATATTGTTCCCATCAGATTTTTCTGAGGAATATCCTAGAGAATGAACTTCAAACAAAGAGGATAACTAGAGAGACATTGCCATAATGACTTGTGATGAGTATTAAAGATATAGTTACAAATAGAGCTAAGATTAAATGAGGTCTGGAAGGGAGCAAGTATTTATAAAATAGCAGTATGCTATAAAATGTAGTTAAAGGTTAACTATAAACATGGGAGCTCAAATAAGAAAGCACATGCAAATAAACACCCCAAAACTGTTCTCATTAATTATATTGGTGGTGGTAGTATTTGTACTGTTATTCTGAGACACTTATACTTCTAATAAAAGAAAAAGTACATGAGTAATTATGTAATTTTCTAATTCTGTCATCCCATCTACACTCTCTTTGAGAATTGTAATTTTTCATGTGGAAGAAAGAGATATAGGTGTAGTCTGAGGGGTTTAATAAAAAACCCTATATTCTTGAATTGCAGATACCAATTTGAACTTATGAAACATCGCATATATATAAATATGTATAAGTATGTGTATCTATTTCCTTTCTCTCCCTACTAGAGAGGCCCAGAAACAAAGAGCAATTTAGGGGCAAATGTACACCTAACATCCAGATTGTGGTGGATTTGAAATAACATTTCCCTTTAAAAGAAACTGGGACTTGGAGAAATGGCTAATTGTAGGTCTGGGACAAGAAATGTACAAGATTCATTTGGAACATCTTGTCATACCATATCAGAAACTACTGAGGTCATGTAAAAGAACTCAGGAACCAACTTTCAGAGCTTCCCATTGTGGGGGACCTGGGTGGCTCAGTTGGTTAAGTGTCCTTGATTGCAGCTCAGGTTATGATCTTGTGGTTCATGGGTTTGAGCCCCATATTGGGCTTTGCACTGACAGCACACGGAGCCTGCCTGGAGTTCTCTCTCCTCTCTCTCTGCTCTTCCCGCTGCTCGCATGTGCACTTTCTCTCTCAAAAGAAATAAATAAACTTAAAATAAATTAGGGGCGCCTGTGTGTCTCAGTTGGTTGAGCATTGGACTTCGGCTCAGGTCATGATCTTGTAGTTTGTGGGTTTGAGGCCCTCATTGGGCTCTGTGCTGACAGCTCAGAGCCTGGAGGCTGCTTTGGATTCTGTGTCACCTTCCCTCTCTGCTCCTCTCCATGCCTGAGCTCTGTCTCTGTCTCTTTCTCAAAAAAAAAAAAAAAAAAAAATTAAAAAAAGAGCTTCTCATTGGGACAATTTAAGTTTCAAAAGAAATAATAATTCCAATAGAATGAAACCCTATAAATTATGCTTAAATTCACAAGTATATAATTGTATTTAAAAAAACCTAGCCACCTTCAGATAATCCTAGAGAACCAATTTATTTTTTTGAAAATGGACAAGCAAAGGGAATGAATGAAACATTTATACTGCCTTTCCAATAAGAAACACTGGGAAGCCAAATAGTGAATGAGCATTTACTTATAAAATATTTTAACTAGTAAATGAAAAATACTGGATAAAAGTTCATTATCACCATTTTACAAACTCCAAATGAATTATTAGATTTATGTATTAAGGTTCAACAGCTGCGAACAGAAGAAGAGAGATCATCAGACATTAAATGTTTTTTGATGAAAGGCCACACTAATTAGAATCTTTGCAAAGTATTGGAACCCAGACCTAGTCAAGGTTCTCGATCCCGCTGCCAATTTTCAGGAAATACACAGGGCAGAGGAGCATGTTGAACTCTGTGTACCATCTCCATCAGCAGGGGCCATGAGAAGCTCTGCAGGTCAAATGCCCATATTCTTGAATAAATAAAATCTTTTTTTTTAAACATGTATTTATTTTTGATAGAAAGAGAGAGAGGCAAAGAGGGAGACAGAGGATCCATAGTGGTCTCCGTGCTGACAGCAGAGAGCCCGATGTGGGGCTTAAACCCATGAACCATAAGATCATGACGTGAGTTGAAGATCATGACCAACTCACCCACTCAGGGACCGCCCAGATCCTAGAATAAAGAAAGTGAAAGGCAAAGAAAAGAATAGTTGTGAAAACTGTGCATTAAAAGAGAGTTAAAAAATGTATCAGATTTAATAAAATGGGCAAGACTAAAATATGAGGTCTAGGAATGTGCACTTATGTGTTAAAATCATAAAGAAGTGATTACTATAAAAATTAGGATAGTTATAACTTTTGGGAAGAGTACAGTTTTGAGATATGGATGGTGCACATGCATGGAGTTTCTTAGGTGGCTGTGAAAAGGTCTATATCTTGACTTAGGTGGTGGTTGCAGGATGTCTGCATTGTAATAGCTCGTTAAACTATACATAAGTTTTGTATGGTTCTCTGTATTTTATTTTACAATTTGTTTTACAATTATTTTAAAAAAGGAAAATGAAATTGGATGGGATTTTTATTTCCTCTCCTAAGTAAATTCTGTGGTTCTTCCTCTGCTTATATATGTGATCTGAGATCTTACTAATGCCTAAAGTCCAGAAACTCTTAAAGTAGAGGACAAATCCATCTTTACATGAGAGTATGCCTAATGCTCTAGAGAATTGATATGGTTCAAAACAGACATAATTTCCTTTTGGAATCCAGCATTTTCCTTCATTTTATGTGCCTCCAGGGAAAACAACATGACTTAATGGGCTTGTTGTCATCAGTGAGAATTTCTAACACTGGGGTGCCAGGGAACTGGGCAATAAATCTCAGTGGACTAAACCACTGCCCTAAGTGGCTTACTTATGCCTTAACATTCCATGAATAGCTGCTAACAATGACTGCAAGCTGTACTTTCCAGAAGCTGGAGTTGATCTTTATTTAATCTACCCATCCATTGTGTGAATGTGGCCACCTGGGAATTGTAAGAAGAAAAATGAGTCACCAAGACTTGTACATTGTGGAAGGCAAACTCTCCCTCCCCCAAAAGCAGTTGTAAAAATTAAACCTTGTTTTCCTTAGTGATTCACTAAGTGTTTGCAGTCATGGTCCACGCATTTAGTCATTGTCAAAATGGATGTTTCTAAAGGAATTATTTTTTCATTTCATGGTGAGATCCTTTTTATCTTCCAGACACTTCAATTACTGATAGAAACTGGACATGAGAGGCTCAAGTAGTGAGGTTTCATTTGTACATTGGTGCTTAGGGATGAGGGTCACACATATACTGTCTCCACTGTTGAAGGAGCCACAGCAGCCTCTTTCATGGACAGTGATGAAGATTTCTGAAACTCCATTCAGGGTCTGCCTTTTCAGTCAACATCTAAAAACATAAAAGAAATACTCTGCAATGATTACACCAGTCAACAATTTTCTCTTCTTTGCAGAACTCATGTTGAATAAACTGCTTCATAGATAATGCCAGACTGACTGGAGAGGGCTCAAGGCAAAGATTTTTGCATTAGCTCCTGGAGCATATATCAGAGGCATTTGCAAAGGTGCAAAGCAATGGTCATCGTATGGGTATAGAAGCATCTTGGGACAGGAAAAAAAAAACCCATAAAGACATTTGATTGTAATTGGGAAAGATTTTTTTTTTTAATTTGAGGGTTTGGGAGTATTGGGGAATGAAATAAATACTGTCAAATGAAAAACAGAGGTCAGAGGTAAAATAGTTCATTTTCATTGCTTTTGGATTTGTTTGTAACTTAGAGGCCTTTTATCTGGAGGAAGTTCTCATTGAGAGAAAGCAATGTATTTTGTAAGGTTGAAAGTAAAATACCCTCCACCACCATAAAAATGCTTTATCTTGGTCTAATAACTAGTTTTTGAAATGAATCCTGATGATTTCCATTTCAGGAGCCCTGTGAAGTTTTTGCATAGACCAGACTCTGTGCCTCAGAACAGGCTGAGCAGGACCCAGTACCCTCTTTGGGCAGTTTCATTTTGGCCTGGACCTAATGCACATGGAGTTCTGTTGACTTTTTGCGTAACTCCCTGTAAGACTGGCTTGGGAGGCCCTGAGCATCTGGCCAACGTAGCAGAATCCGTGGGCTGGGACTCTGCAGAAGCTTTGGCCCAACAGAGTGAAACTGCTGAACTTCAGCTTTTTCGCCAGTTTGCTTCACTTTAAAGAGCAGCCTCAGCTTGAACAGCTGGGGCTAAATTACAGGGGAGAGTGTTTCCGTGAGCTTCGCTGGCTTTCCCAAATGAGTGTGTGGAATCTGGCCCCTGTCAGCAGTGCCCAAACACAGCCATCTGATTGTGCCTCAGTCAAATGAGGGTGGTTTCATTTCCCTTTTTTAAAGTCCATTTCCCACACAATCATACCTCCTCTAGTCAGGCCCACTTACTTCTGTTTTTAGCTGGGAACTGTTTAGGCAAGGAAAATATCTAGAAGCACTTATTTTTTCATATGGCTTTGGGGTCTTTATGTCTCCTTCTGGGCTTTCCAAGCCTAAATAGGCAGATAATGTGACTTAAAGGGAAAGCTAGCTTGCGACTTAAGATTTAGCGTTCTAGTCTCTTTCTCTCTTCTGATCTTTTGGCATTTTAAATAAAGGATGGTGATGATTTGACATGCATGGCTCCATTTCTCCCTTCCTGTGCCAAAGGCTGATATTGATCATAATCATGGACTCCTTTTTGCTAAATCAGTACTCAACCTCAGAATACTTGTTAATATGTCCAATCAATGAGTTAGCCTATGTGTTGCATCTTTTTTCCTGTTCTTAGTAAGAGGTGCTTGAGTGAAAGTGGAGTTGCCCAAGACACTGGTAAGCTGGCCTTGCCCCAGTACTGAAATGAATGGAGTCTTGGATAGAATGGTTAGAAGAACTATGTTCTTGTCTCAGCTCTTCTACTTACCAGTTAACTACAACTACATTTGATCTCTTTGGAAATTAGTTTTTCTCATCAGAATAAATGGACTATCCAATTTAAATACTTTGCAGGTTTGTTATAAATATGCAAGAATAAACAAATGTATGTGGATGCCTTTGCAAACTGCCTACTGTGAAACACATATAAGCTGTTAGCAATGTAATATATTGAAAATATCTGCTTCTCTATTTCCTAGACTTATAGGAAGTATTAGATGCTAGGTACTTTAAGTAAATACCTACAATTCCCAGTATGAATATTGCTGTGAAAGAATATGAAAGAAGCGGTAGATTGGGATTTAGCACGTCTGGGTTTTTGTTTATGACATCTTGGGTGTTTGAAATCTACATCCATATCTGCAAAATTAGAGTGTTAAATTAGATGAGTGGGTGCCAGGCATTGCTTTTAGTACCTGAAACCACATTTACTAATAAAATTGTATGAAACCCTGTTATATAATTGGGATATAGAAGAGGAGCTGTGCTAAATTGTAAGGGAGTGGGATGTCTAGAGGCCTGCCTATTTGACCATTTCTGCAAGTGTCCCAGAGTTGTGGAACCCTGGGGTCCCCTGGAACACAGTTTGAAAACCATTAGCCCAGATATATATTTTTTTAAGATCCATTCAGTCTTTTAGATTCTATGATTCTAACTGAGCAAAGAAGACTTATCTCTCAATACCTGGATTAATTTTTTTAATCATACATTAGAAATAATCAAAGTTTATACCCTTGTCTATGCAAGCAAGCATAGCCAATAATTAGAGTAAGTGACTCTCTCTCTCTCTCTCTCTCTCTCTCTCTCTCTCTCTCACTGTCTCTTTTTAACAAGTAGACTATAGAGGACATCAGAAATGTCTCTCACAGTCTATGGAGCTGTGTTGTCTATGGAGCCATCTATTTCATTAAACCTTGAATCCTCCATACACTCTCTTAAGGACCATAGAAATTTGTTTCGTGTCCTGTATGTGCTAGGTATGATGTTGCCTGGGGTACCTTTGTGCTGGGGTTACAAAGGTCACTAACACACAGCTCTGCCTCATGGATCTCACATAATCACAGTTGTTTTCAAACTGTGCTCAGCAAATTACAAATTGGTACTTTATATCTTGGACCTTACATACCAGGATTTTATTAGGTTTTTAAGGGTTGGTAAAACAAAATAGTTTGATTTATGTACCTGAAATATTTGGTCTGCTTTATTGGCTGTAGCTTGTCTTCGCTTATACCATCAAATTGGATGATGGCAATGCCTGTGTCTCAGGGCTTAGTGATGGCAGCTATGAAGAAATAGGTTTTGGATTTGTGTGTGAATTCTGCAAAGCATTTGAACCTTCTTTTTAACCAAGTGAGAAAAATGTAAGTTAGAGATTTTAAAAATATCTTTTTAAAAAAAATTTAACAAAGCAATAATCAAAATGAAATTAGCCCTCCCCTTTTTAAACAATACACAACATAACCAGCTCATACGTTGCTTTAGGATTATTTACCCTGAACTTCATTGAACTAAGCTTCATTAAAAATGAGAAAATCTTCGGGGTGCCTGCATGGCTCAGTCAGTTGAGCGTCTGACTTCAGCTCAGGTCATGATCTCACGGCTTATGAGCTTGAGCCCCGCGTTGGGTTCTGTGCTGACTGCTCAGAGGCTGGAGCCTGCTTCAGATTCTGTCTCATTCTCTCTCTGCCCCTCCTCCACTTCTGCTCTGTCTCTCTCTGTCTCTCAAAAATAAATAAATGTAAAAAAAAAAAGAAAATCTTCAATAAACTATCACTTTGGAGAGCAGTGAAGTAAAATGGGCATATGTAAGTTTGTGTAATTTTTCTCTTTTCCCTCAATAAAAAAATTGGTCTTTTTTCATCCAGCAAAAATATTGTTCATTCTGTAATAGACTTTTTTAACCTTAAAATTATATTCCAGATGTAATCAAATTTCAACAATGACCTTTAACCTCTGTCATTTCATATTATACAGAGATCTAGAGACCATCACCTAAGCAATTTGCAAAATCTAAGCTTCTGACTGAAGGGAAGAAGACATGACCAATCCTCAAACTGAAGTCAAACTAGATTATAGCTTGTCAGCTCATCCTCCAGAGCATCCTGTTCATAGAGATCTCAGAAGTTTCTTTAGAAGAAACTTTGGATTTCTCATTACGTCCATGCCTTTGCTCCACTGAAGGATGACACAAAGAACTACCCTATTCTTCTCCAGGTCCCATGAGATTCAATTCCCTTTCAGGACCTAGGTGGTGATACAAGTGGGATAGGAGTAGAGGTGTAGTGTTTTGTTTGGAGTAGGGTAGAGGGGGAGGGCTTAAAAGACTTAACTTTCCATTTGGTAAACTTTTTTTCTGTGTTTTAAATATGTTAAAAAAGGGAAACCTCTTTTTCAACTTCAGGCTAATACATTTCATGGGATTCACCAGAGGTAGTGTACAAGAGGCAATTAACTACAAATCATTTTTCTGAAGAGAACATTTTGGATTCAGGTATTGATTAGGACCCTCTGTGATAATGAGAGGAGTCCAGGGTTGATAAGCTCAAATCAATGTCATAAAAACAAGAACAGTAGCTGCCAGAACCATTTGGTAGGTTAAACATTATTGGTGTTTATCTGGCATTGGCGCTGGTTGTAAAGATGAGTTTCAACCTACTTGGTTTTCCATTTCCAAGCTGACTTGCTAGGATAAAATGCTTAGAAAAAGAGTTACTTCTTAGAGTTTAAAAATACACTTATATTATGGTATTTAAGATGTCCCCATAAACATCACTACTTTCCCTACCTGAATTTGAACCAATTGAAAGGTGTCAGAAAAGATGAGTCCAAAATATCTCTATTTCTTTTTTTTTCAAAATATATATATCCAATTTTAATGGCTTCTTAAAATTGGAAAGATATATGGCATATTAATCAGTTTTCTTTTTGTACTTGTATTATAAAGGGTACGTTTTTGTTAATTTTTTAAATAATTTATTATCACATTAGCTAACATACAGTGTATGCAGTGTAGTCTTGGCTTTGGGAATAGATTCTTATGATTCATCACTTACATACAACACCCAGTGCTCATCCCAACAAGTGCCCTCCTCAATGCTCACCTCCCATTTTCTCTGCCCCCACCCCATTCCCCCATCCCCATCAACCCTCAGTTTGTTCTCTGTATTTAAGAGTCTCTTATGGTTTGCCTCCCTCTCTGTTTATAACTTGTTTTTCCTTCCCTTCCTCTATGGTCTTCTGTTAAGTTTCTCAAATTCCACATCTGAGTGAGAACATAGGATATCTGTCTTTTTCTGACTTTGGAAAGTGTGGCTTTTATCTGCTTGCAAATGGATTTCCTCATTCTAAATTTTTTTTTAATGTTTATTCATTTTTGAAAGACAGAGAGAGAGACAGAGCACACAAGCAAGGGTGGGGCATAGACAGAGGGGGACACAGAATCTGAAGCAGGCTCCAGGCTCTGAGTTGTCAGCACAGGAGAGCCTGAGGTGGGGCTCAAACTCACAAACCACTAGTTCATGACCTGAGCCGAAGTCAGATGCTTAACCAACTGAGCCACACAGGTGCCCCAGATTTCCTCATTCTAAAGGTAGAACTGGGGAGAATTGCCCTAAGCCACAAGCAGCAGAATGGCATTGTGTGACTCTTAATGTAACACAAGGAAGACCAGAGCAGATGTGTGCTTCTTTAAGGAAGAGAAAGAGAGGAAGCAGAACCTAGGCTCTGAGCACCCCCTTTCACCTTCCAAACTCACCTATTGGATGAAGTTGCCCCTGCAGGAGTGGAGAACATCTGGCTTGTTCTGCTAGTGGAGTCTCTCACTTGGAAGAAATCATCTGGAAGGGAAGGGACATTTTCTTAAAGGATACATTCTTATAATAAGACTACTCTCCTACTGACTAGTTGTGTGAACTCAGAGAATTTGTTAATTTTTCTAAATCTTTGTTTCCTCATATGTAAGACAGACACAATAGAGACGTACCTCTTTCACGTGATTGATTTAGATGATACAGGCATGCTAAACTGGATCTAGCCCCTGACTTCCTCTCCAGACTCATCCTGTGCTGTTCCCCTTTTGTTCTCAATGTTTGGTTCCATAATCTTGCAGTTCCTGTACATGTCAGGCTCTTTGTTATCTCAGGAGTTTTGGTATACAATTATCTGTACCTGGACAGGCCTTCCCATTTTTCTTGATCTGATTAATTCCTACTTCAGCTTAAATATAATTTCTTTAGTTAAGCTTTTTTATATATAAAAATATAATTTTTTTAGTTAAGCTTTTCCTGACCTCCTCATTATCTAAATTACCTGCCCTTTATTATTTCTCTTTCATAGCCCTTATGATTTATAATTCATATTTGTTTATTTAGATGGTTATTTATTTAATGTCTGTTTTCCCTGTCTGATTATTATGCATATAAGAACAGGACTGTGTTTATTTTGTTTGCCATTGTATACTGAGAGCCTTGCAGAGTACCTGACATATAATATTTTCTCAATAAATATTTGTTGAATGAATACATTAAGTGCCTAGCATGTAGTGTGTGTCCCATCGATACTAGTTTTCTTCTTTTTCTTTTCCAAATTATCATCTAACTGGCTAATAGGATGGTAGACACGTCACTGGTTAGTTTCTCTTTTGTTCTTTTATTTTATAACCACCTCCATAAGTAGAGTAATACTTATGAATTAATACTGTATTTCTTAAATTACTGTGGAAGATTTGAGTTTCCTGAAATGTAAGTCTTTACAAAATTTTTAAAAATGTTTATATGTGCTGAGATAGAGAGAGATAGAGCACAAGCATGGGAGGAGCCTAGAGAGGGAGAGAGAGAATCCCAAGCAGGCTTCACATTGTCAGCACAGAGCCGGACGCTTGAACCCATGAACCATGAGATCGTGACTAGAGAAGAAACCGCGAGTCAGATGCTTAAGTGATTGAACCACCCAGGTGCCCCTAAAATGTAAGTCTTTTCATTTAACTTTACTTACCACCTTGTCTTGAAATAAGTAATTTTACCTAAAATAGGAAGTCTTAGAGAATAACATCTTGGAATTCACTTAGGTAGGATAATTTCCCCATCTGGGGTGAGACGTGAGATCTTGAGATAGTGTGGCCAGTGGAGAGAGCTCCTAGTTTAATATTAGAAGGTTTAGTTCTGAGTTCTTCTTCCAACACTTACTCATTTAAAATTTTCAAACCTTAATTTCCTCACCTGTAGCATACTAAGGGTCACTTGAAGTAATATATGTTAAAAAAAATACAGAGAGCTATTACAAGGCTTATAAAGTTCATCAGTTGTAGCATGGTGGGACGAGGTACTTATCAGGCCCTGCCACTGGACTATAAACCTGTTTAGGGAAATTTTTTTACCCATCATTTTATCTGGTACACTCCTTGTTCTTAATCTGCTTAATATTAATAACAATGTCTAATTTATAGGATGTATGAAGATACTGCATAGAAAGCATTAGCTTATAGTAGGTACTTCTTCTTTTCCTTCCTTTCCACTGTACCATACTATGCTATCTTATAAATATAGTATTACATACTAAATATTTATGTACTACCGTAATATGATCTATCAGTTTATAAATCATATATCAGTGGTTGGATGGGGAGGATTTCTTTGCATCTCAATAACTTTGCTGAATCCTATTTTGACTTGACATCTAGTTCAGGGTGATTTGGCCCTTAATTAAGCCAAATTCCACATTGATCCTCTGAATCTGCATCTTGGTTCCTCCCACCCTCAAGTCCTATTACATCATCATTGGTAAAGCCAGAAACGCACAACCCTGCCTTGAGAGGGAGGTTCCTTCTGGGTTGCCTAATGACCTAATCTTACTCTTTGGAACATCTTTCTCTACATAAGCTTCTGATTTGGACATTCAAATTTTATAATTCTTCAAACAGTATATCTAACTACTTTTCTGTTAATAAAAAGGGCTTTTATGAATGATATGATACCTAGAGAAAAATTAACCAACTCGCTTTGGCAGTACTTCAGATTAAGTCTAAATGAAAAAAAAAATAAATGGAGGGAAACTAAAAGAATCCATCAGCAGTACTTGGATTAGTACAGAAATTGTCCTCACATATGGCACGGGCTGTTTTCCCAACACATTTAACTCACCAGTTGCAACTTTGCAACCAAACTGTCTACTTAGTACTTCATAGAAAGAGCACTGTATTTCCTTCTCACTCAGCCTTGTGTGAGTGAGGGAATGTGGAAGTGATGATTCATTTGTGTGGTACAACACTTAACAACCAGGGAGGTCTTTGCTTCCTGTGAAGCAGATCAGTTCCAACATTCGTGGGAAAATTTTGAGTAGCACTATTTACTAGTATAAAAATCCGCGTTAAAAAATGCGAGAATTCCTGTTTTCTCTGTAAGATGTCAATAGTTTTATAATAGCAATAAATATTTAAGGGAGGAAGGAGGCACAGTGTTTAACTTATTCTAAAGCTTGACATCCCAAGCCATATAATTTAATCACAACAGCCCCACCCTCCTGTTCTTTAATATTTTACCAAATACATTTCATGAATAAATATTAGCCAAGTACTTCTGGAGTTTGTGATTAAATATTAACAGGGTTATTTTTACAAAATGCACAGGAACATTTCACAGGATTGTGTCTATGAATGTAAATAGGTGCACAGATATTTTGACAGAAGATTGTGGTTTCTTTTAGTGACACCTACTTTAGATATTACTTACTTAAAAAAATTTTTGGCTAATATACACCATTTGCCTTCTTCCTCATCGGGGTAGCTATGATTTGTAGTCATCTAAAAGTGTGATTTTTACCAGGGCAATGAATAATAAAAAATTTTTTGTAATTCATCTTAATAAGTTTGATTGGGAATCTACTTGCTTTGGACATTTCCAGCCAGGCATAATTTATCCCCATCCTTGGCTGTGAAACAGTGTGGATCTTCTTAACTGAGTCCCTGACAGATGGCTTCAGTATTTTCAGGACTCCATTTCCAATCATTTTGCCCATATTGCAAAATTGGCCTTGAAACAGGGTAAAGAGTTGTTATGCTGCATTAACATCCCTTCAGAATTGCTTGCTGTGAAGGGCATGAAGAAATGAAGGAAATCAAGAGAGCAATGCTTGAAAAATATGCTTCTGGAAGTTAGAAGTATTAGTGACATATTGATGGCCCCAGATTACATCACAATCTCCATTTAATTTTGATTGTAAATCCCAAAGACACATTAAATGCAATAATAAAAACACAAATATTCAGTTAATGTGGTTCATAAGCCATTCTAATGGCATCCGTAATGTAGCAAGCTAGAAAGAGCTCTAGTTTAGGCTGGCTTCCTGTCGTCTTAAATCCTGCTGATAGGTACCACCACTGACTATTAGATGAACAGAGATTCTCATAGTACCGTTAAAGCCTTGCCACCAGCTCATAATGGAAGCACTCAAATATCTACATTCATTTTCCAAGAAACATGAATTGATCACATTCAGCATGCCAAATTTTCATTTTCTTTTGCAGCTTCAGCTGACTGACTTCTTCATATAAAGTGCTGTTCTTTTCTTTTTGTCGCCTTTTAGTTTATGATCAAAATCAATGAGGACTGAAGCTTTCCACAGCCATCTATAAAATGCAATTACTGTATACAACACACAGTAAAACTCCTGTGGTGTATATGTTGAGACATAATTTATGCCACTTACCTCCAGAGAGGTATTGATCTTTTTCTGTGAATGTTTTACAAAAGGGTCTCTTGAGTGCAAGTGCAAGAAAATATGTGGCTATTGGGGCTGATCTATAATTTGATTAATAATGACCAATCTCTTGAACTTGACTCCTCACTACACTTTTATTGTGATCTGACCTTAGAGTTTTAAAATTTTTTTCTTTTGCCATTCTTTTCAAAGGCATAGTTGCTCCTACACTTTGACTATGCTAATCTTATTACTTGCCTTATCCACGATGTAGCTCTCATCAAGTTTGGCAGCACTTGTAGGGGAATGAATTCTAAATTTGGAATTGGAATACTAAATTAGTTTGTCTTCTGACTCAGCCACTATGTGTACACCTTGGGCACACTGCTTACTTCCTGAATCTCAGTTTTATACTATGTAAAATGGAACTAATAATTTACTTGGGGGACATTGCTTTCTGAGAATCCAATGAGATATTTAATTTGTCTATTCAACAAATATTTACCAATCAGGCATTTTGACAGGCTTTGGGAAACATGACAATGAATAAGACACTCATGATTCCTGCCTTCATGGAGTTTAATCAACTGGTATATAAATAAACTCCATATTCTTGAATATGTCACACATATGGAATGTGGCATCATCATCATTATTGTTATATTGTTGTCGTTGTTATCATGCCTGAGAGTGGAAAGTAAAACAATGCTGATGTTGTTTCTGACAGTCGGTCCCATTGGTGGAGGGAACAGTTAGAGCTAATGACATGGAAATTGTTCTGAAACTGCACACTGAGACTTCTTAATGCTCCAAGGCTTAGCATTTACCAGTTCATCCCCTTAAGTTTGGCTGGAAGCTCTATTTATTGATTATTTCCCTTGTATCCAGAGTGTTCTAAGTGAAAGAGACAGAAAGAAAAAAGAAGGAAAGGCCTTTTCTTTATACTCTTCTAAAATATAATCTATCAGAGCTAATGAGCTCGGGAAGTTAGTTTTCAAAAAATAAACTTTCCTATTTTATCCATGACCTCTCAGAATCTTATCTTGGGTCAACATGTGACCCACCATTGTCTTAACTGTCTTTGTGAGGCAGGGCAAATTTGTGATTAAGGGGTTGTGACTCTTTGAACTAGAAGGTTTTAGTCATGACTAGGGTTATATTGTGGGATTTTTTATGTCTTTAACTAATAGGGGGCAACAGTTTACTTACTTGGAGGGATATATCCTTTTGAGACTTCTGTACCAGCCAAGGAAGAAAGTATGTTTCAAATTACTTGCAATTTTAACCCTATAACTCTGGCTATTTCAGCACTGCTCAATGAAAGGTAGGGTTCAAACCCGGTACTTTGCTGGTGTAAAAAATAGCCGTTAGTAAATGATGAATGATCAGACTGCTTAGTGCTTTGACTTTGCTTACTGCTTGCTATTCCAGGAACTTATATTCTGAAATACTTGTCTGTACCATGTGAAAAAAGAACATTTTGTCCTGATAGAATGAAGGAACAGTTCAGGCTAATTTACCTTGAGCAGAAACCTGGAGAGTAGTATAAACTTCATTGTTATATGACCACAATATATTTTCCCACCTTGACCTGGGGTAAGTGTCCACTTTTGGGATTAGAGGAAAATTAATTGCCTATTTTCTGCTCACTGATGTCAGCAACATAATAAAATGCTCATATATATGCAATCAGAAATATAATATGGTCAAGGAAACTTTCTAGGGAGGTCAAGGCCTACTTTTTGGCTTAGGAAAAAACTTCTGGAAGAAGCCACTTCTAGTTAGATGAGAGCTTTGTGTGTGTGTGTGTGTGTGTGTGTGTGTGTGTGTGTGTGTGTGTATGCAAGTGAGCTCTTGTTTTCTCTCTCTTTTCAAAAAAACTTTTTTTAACATTTATTTATTTTTGAGACAGAGAGAGACAGAGCATGAACGGGGGAGGGTCAGAGACAGAAGGACACACAGAATCTGAAACAGGCTCCAGGCTCTGAGCTGTCAGCACAGAGCCCGACACGGGGCTCTAACTCATGGACCACAAGATCATGACCTGAGCTGAAGTCAGATGTTCAACCAACTGAGCCACCCAGGCGCCCCTCTCTCTCTTTTAAGATGAGAGAATTTTCTACAAGTCTGAAGCATCAGGGACAACATGGGGGTAGTTCTGGATGAGATCCATAGAATGGGACATTTTGTCCTAATTTTGTTTGCTTATATAAGGGTAAGAGTACAAAAGTAAAGTGAAGGAAAACATAGGGAGCAGTTAGTTGATTTTTAAAACTATTTTTCTATTAGGAAGGGCCATACTTCTATATCCTAGACTTTTTATTACTGTGTCCAATATCAGAGGCCACAGCTGAGAACCAGGTGCTTAGCAGGCTCACAAGAGGTACATGTTGGCACACTTTGTTTTCTAATTCCTTCTTGAATTTTAATAGCAAAATAAAATTTTTAGGCAGGTAAGTATAATTTCTTTAGGTAGATATTTATTTCTGCAAAGGAGAAGGACCTAATATTTATTGAATACATAGAATGTGTTAAAATTGTGATAAGCACTTTTGCATATATTATTCATATATTATTCTTCATGTCAAACTGTGAGGTAAGTAGTATTTTTTAGTTTTACTGCTGATGTAGCTAGGATTTAAACTTATTCATTGTGCAACCTTATTTGACATCTGTAAGCCTCCCTTTCTTATTTGTTAAATGAAGCTAATAATACCTTTTCTTTAGATGTTTAACAATAATGTGCATAGAATGAAGATCACTCAGAATAAGGGTTTCAGAAAATTAATTCTTAAAATCTTTTTTACTATTATTACAAATATATTTCCTCACCAAATACCTTGACAATATAAGCAAAATGTAGTCAGTCATCTGAATGGTATATTTTTGTCAAGTGACAACAAACTGGTTCAATCAAGTTGATAAAATTATCTCTACCTAAAATTACTGAGTTAACTGTTCTTGTTCTAGATATATGATTTCATTGGTGAATCTACTTATGAGTTACAACTGCTGTAGGGATTCAGCCTTTACAGGCATGTGGTGATACTCTATGGTGGTGAGAACATGATCGTTAGAGTGAGAAAGTCTTGTTCAAATCCCACAGCTAGCTAGCTATCTCTGTATACTATCTATCTATCTAGAGATTGATTTACAGATATTTATTTTAAGGAATTAGCTCTCACGATTGTGGGGGCTTGCAAGTCTGGAGTTTGTAGGATAGGCTAACAGACTGGAAACTCCTGCAAAAGTTAATGTTGCAGTCTTGAGTCCTGAGGCAGTCTTGAGACAGAATCTCTTCCTTTTCAGGAAACTAAAAAATGCTTTCACAGCCACACTGAGATAGTTTTTTTTTGAGATAGTTTTTTGATTAAATAAGTGGTCATTTTAGTCTAGCCAAGTTGAAATGTAAACTTAACCAGTACACCTATGATTTAATGGATGAGAAATTTCAAAACTGGTTTCACATAGGTCAATTCATAGAAGAAATGATCAAGAGCCAATTCCACACTTTTCTAACCTTTTCACATGCTGAAAATATAAAGGGCTAAGGGGAAGGAAGAGAAGGCAAGATTTGTGAAGAGATGTAATTGAAGAGAGGGACAATGCATCGTGAATCTGTACCCCCGCCCTTACTCTAAGGAATGGGCATGTGTATTACTTCCTTTGTCTCAAGCTTTGTGAGGGAGATTTCCATGAGTCCCCTTGGAGATCCTGAAATGTGTTCCTTGCAGTTGGGAAAAGACCTAGAGGATGAAGGCATACACACACATGAGAATGGTAAAGAGGCTTGTGGCAGCAGCATAGAAGTGGCCACCATACCATTGGTGTATATTCCTGGAATTTGTTGGGGCAAGATATGTGGTAGTGTTTCTGTGAACCAAACAAAGGAGAGAGAACTAATGTCATAGGTCATGGTTCTATCCAATAGTGCCTTCCGAAGGGACAGAGACCCTGTGGCAGGAACTTAAAGGGTGAACATTAGATTTCTAGGGGCTGAGGGAGGAGTAGGTGGCAGCTAGTTAGAATAGAGATATAGCACATGACTTGCAATGCTGACATTCTCAATTAACCCACTAAAGCACTCATGGGAGAGTCAATTTCAAACTGCCTGAGTGAGAGTGCGTGAAGGTCATTACAACAGAACCAGTTCATGTAAGTTCTTTCTTTACGTGTTATCTTTCTTTTTTCTACCTCTACAAGATCCTCTCCACCAACCACAGAGGAGCTGGTCTATGTGGGGAAGAGGAAGGAGAGAAATCAGAAGCCAGTCAGGTCCTCTTTGCTACTCTGATGTCTATCAGCCTGAGAAAGCCTGAAGAGAAAGAAGGGAGGAGTCTTGACATGCAATTAAGTCAGAATTTTGATTAATAGCATAAAGTAGACATTCCACTTTCTGAATTGAGATTATGTTTATAATTATGTTTATAATTTAGAGTATTTGTAATTTAGGAGAACACAACTGTGAGCAGGAATGCCTTGGGACCTACTCAAGTTTTCATCTGGGGCCAGTGGGGGAAAGAAGAGAATTGTGTCTTGAGTGTCTAACAAATGGTTCTCAAAGAGGGGTCCACAGACCCTTTAAATTAACGTTGTCTGAGAACGTGTTAGATATGCAACTCCTCCTCCTCCTGCCCTTGACCTACTGACTCATAAACTTTGGCAATCTCAAGCCCTTTTGGTGATTATTATGCATGCTAAACCTTGAAAACACTTTTCCTACAACAATGTCTGACAGTGGCACATACCACACTCAGATAAATCTCTTTAATGATCATCACCTCTGGTAATAAATATAATGAAGGTATGTAAATAAGAAAAGATTTAACCTGTTTCTTTATGGCGCTAGTATTACAACTGATGTTTTCTGTATGAGATAATCATTCCTTCTCTGATTATTTTGTAAGAATATATTGTATCAAATAAGCTAATATACTTGGAAAAGCTTTTTAAACCATGAAGCACTGTACATATGCAAGTTGTTATTATTACAAGTAACTTATTTACATGGACATCAACTTCAGTTTGAAAGTGGTATCCCTGGGGTTTGCTGAACATTTAACTTTCATTATCACACCTGTCAACCAGATCCTACCACTAACTAATAAGGTATCAAGCAGAAGAGCCAAATCAGAAGGGAAAATTGGTCAAATCATGGCTGGATGCTTTAATTTTAGTGAGAAAAAATACAGTTGATGGATTTTGTTAAGGCTGAAATTGGATATTTAGAGTAACTTAATGACATCTGGTCTATCAATCCCCCTGTTTCCTTTCCCTCACTTTCAAAAATGTTTCTATCCATCATATGGACACAGCCTTGGGTGAGGTTAATAACATTTGCAAACCAAAAGGAATTTAAGGATGAGATTGACTGTTTTTGAAATTCCCATTTGTGGAAAGTTGTTTCCATATTGAAAATTGTGTCCCTTTTTCCTCTTTTTCAGTTCTACTGGGGAATTAGAGCACCATGGGATTTTGCATTTAAAAATACTGAAAACTGTGTGTTATGAACTTCAGTATTGCCAGCGGTCAGGGATCACACTATTTTGAGGAGCTGTTATATGTAAAGTCCTAGGGGAGATGCCAAATGTGATATAGCTCCAAGTTGTTCTCAGAGCTTAGTTAGATAAAGGGTGGAGATTTTAGACTTAGGGAAAGGAAAAATGTGATGTCAGTCAATTTGGTATGAAAAAATAGAGTCTAGGTTTGAGTTGGGTAGACAATGTATGGGCATAAGTGGCTTTATTGAGAATTTGGAAATTTTAGTTCTGGTTAGGTGGTATATATTTTGTTTAACATGAGAGTATAATGTTTGGCAGTTGGTACTCCAGCAACTTGGATTTAGGCAACAGGTTCTACATATTGTAAACCTCAGATCAGCAGGTTGAGATGAAGCAGTAATGCTAGTGGGAACCCCCACTACAGGTGACTGGGTGATTAATGGTGTTTGACAGGAAGTATCTTTGAGCTGTGCCAGTGGAGGATCCTTTTTCAGTTCTACATCAAGCAGGAAGAGACCATTCTTAAGAAAAGGGCTTAAAAACCCCTCCCATTACCACTACAAAAGAGAACAAGTTGAGCCTAAGAATGCTCCTTCTAGCTGAGACAGCTCAGACGGAATGCTCGGGAGACCTCCAGCTGAGGCAGTCTTATACAGCCCTCCCCAGGTTCACAGAAAACATCCAGTGCTCCAAGACTGTACTTTAATCAAGTGCCCAGGCAAAGACAAAGACTTGGTAATAAGGGGCCTGATGCAAACAGCAGAGATCCCAGCTGAGCTATGCCAGCCCACAAGGGCCTGTCTGGGTTTAAAGATTAGCAAGAATGAGACTTGGATTCAGCTTTAAATTGCTTGCAGTTTGGTTAACTATTGAACTACTAAAACAAGCAGTGTAAAGATAAGGGTACAATGAGCTGGTGGGTATAGCACTTTCCCAGTGCCTCTCATGTTCTACACAGAGATAGATGCTCCCAAGTTCTGCAATCAGTACCTGTGTCCAGTGGGAAACTAGGTCAGAAGAGCAAAAACTGGGTTTGAGCAAGGCCCATCCAGCCCTCAAAGGTCTATTTTAGGGGTCTTTCCTGTCAATGCCATAGTTGCACACTTCTGCATGTGGGCCTGTGCAGCTGACTAGCCATGGCTTCCCACATCACCATAGACTTTAGTGGGGGAGGGGAAGACTGGATGAGCAAAGAGACTCCTTCTGCATTAGTTACAGGTGATCTCTAGTTCTCTTGTGAGGAAGAATTACAGGCAGGGAGCTCTCTCCATATTCTTTACACCTTGTTTTGTATGCAATCTATGAACTGTAAAGTAAAATGAATAATGTTTTTATAATAGAGTGTGGGTTCTAACATCCTGGATAAATCTTTTTTGTCATTTTCATGTATTTGTGAGTTAAAATATTGCATCTAGGCAATATTCTAGGCAATATTTTATGTGTAGATTTGCACTGGCAGAAACTTCCTGGCCATGAGGGTCAAGATTTTGGAACCCAAATAGAGCAAAACAAGGCAAGACTTTTTGGAGTCTGGGTGTACACAGACTTAAAAAGATAGCAAAAAGGTTAGTTTTGGGGTAGAATGCATGTAAGCCATGGTCACTTTTGCATTTTAAATGTTTCCCTCCAACAGCATCAAATTCCAATGTGTTACACAACCACTGATGGTAAGAACATTGGATCAGGTATTTGAATTGCTTACAGTTTCTCTGGAAAACTGATGACCCATTGATTTGTGGAAATAATTCCTAAGTGGGAATTTTTAAAAGTTTGTTGAACTGGGAAGAGGCAGGATATGACAATAAGAGCACAGACTTTAGGATCAAATTGCCTGAGTTTGAATCCCAGTCAGGCATTTCCTAGCAGTGGGACCTTGGGCAGGTGTTGATCTCTCTGCTTCAGAGATGGTACCTGTTTTATTTGGCTGTTGTGAGGATTAAGTAAATTGCTGTTTTGAACATTTATCACAGTGCCTGCTATATAAGCATTTGCTATTATTTCCAAACACAGGCTTCCTCTTTTGTGAAGGGCACAATATTGTCTAGACTGCTTATTTTACCTGCTGCTAGGATATAGAGTTTTTGAAAGGAAACTTTTTTCTTAACTCATTGGTCATCCCACTGCCTATAACTTTTGGAACTAGCTGATACATTATCCATAATCCTTATAGAAAATCAAATTTATTAACCTCACCTTTCACAGAATCATTTAATTTTAATGCAGACCATTTCCAGTTGGACATCTTTATTTTTCAGACATGTATATGACCAAAGGTTAAGTAAGTAGGTATCAGTCCTCAAGCATACAGTTAAAGTCAGAATTTGAATACAGATCTTTATACTCTTAGATGTAAGAAGTCTCCCATAAAACATAATGTTCAAAGAGAAATACTATAGAGGAAGTCTCTATATTTCTAAGCTTCTGTTATATCATGATAGGTGTCTTATTAAATCCTGGGGCGCCTGGGTGGTGCAGTCGGTTAAGCGTCCGACTTCAGCCAGGTCACCATCTCGCGGTCCGTGAGTTCGAGCCCCGCGTCAGGCTCTGGGCTGATGGCTCCGAGCCTGGAGCCTGTTTCTGATTCTGTGTCTCCCTCTCTCTCTGCCCCTCCCCCGTTCATGCTCTGTCTCTCTCTGTCCCAAAAATAAATAAAAAACGTTGAAAAAAAATTTAAAAAAAATCCTTTCATATACTTGTTTTTGAGTTGGGCTCTTCAGCATATGTTTTTGGTTTTTGCTTTGAGAGCTTTGGAAAATCTGTCAGCTGTCACAGATATGATTTCTGTCATCTGGTTCTTTCAAGCACTAAGGATCTGTCATTTCTAAATTTCATAATATAATGTGGCTATCAGTTTTCACCACTGAACTGAAGTTGGGCTTTTGATGTGCACAATGCAAAAATGAGAAACTGTAATTTGTTATCGAGTAATGAAATGGCAAATAATCAGTTCTTGGAAGCTTTGAGGAGCTGTGCTATACAAGATAGGACTATAAAACAATGAGTCTGAGTGCCTGGAAGCAGTGATTCTCACACCCAGCCATGCAATCCCTGGTACATTTTAAAATACAGATTCTTGGACCCATTCAAGCCTTTGGAGTCAGAATATATAGTGGATGGCATTATTCTTTAAAAATTCCATGGTGCTTCTGATGAACCACTTTCCCAAATGACACATTAAAATGGTCATAAAACTCTGGATTCATGTTTCAAATATTAGAATCAAAGCACATGAGCACTGCTAAGGATTTAATGTAACATCCAGTCCAATTCTACATTTTGTAGGTAAGGAAAGTAAGATTGGGAATGACTTAGCATTTTTAGGATTATAGTGGTTTAGAGGAGGAAGAAAGCTCATACTTGATGTGACAGGTCACTAACCTCTTAGAGATGAAAAAAACTGAGATGTAGGAGGGTTGTGTGAAGGGTCTGGGGTCAAAGTCAGAGCAGCAAGCTGAGATCTATCATTGCCCCCATCACACGGATAAGGGAGTGATAACAGACATATTCAAGGTCTTTCCAAGGGCTGTGGACACATTGGTGTGGAGATGGGTATTGGAGGGTAAGGCCCAAGTTGTATACCTATCAATTTGGCCTGCATAAATCTAAATTTGTCTTAGAATATTTCACATTTTAGAGAAAAAGTTAATTTAAGATGTCATTTGAGGTTGAATCAATCTTGATCACAGTTGTCGAGGAGTTAATACAGTAAAGGGGAAAAAGCATTTGGCTGAGAACTGGGAGATCTGGAATCTGTTCTCACATTCATGACTAATTAGCATTGTAAGGGTCATAGGGAGAGCATTTAACCTCTTCCAGCCTCAGTCTCCCTATGTCAGAAATTAGAGCGATCGTATCTTCCCTAAGTACTTTCAGAATCATATGGATGTAAAAGTTAAAAAAATGTCTCAAGAAAGTATATTGAAAAGCATGATGTATTATACATTTTAAATCTTGTATGGGAAACCATTTAAGTACAAATGCCTTTTTTATGAAATAGGGGCATGTTAGTTAACTTGAGTTTATCATCTAGCCAGTGCTATCATACACATCAATTAAAACACTAAAATATATATGCTTTAACTGTATATTTGTTTTTAATATCACTTATTTAATGTAAATTCCTGGTCTTTGTCTATTATGACAGGCAATATGTGTTATTACACAAGCGTATTTAATGGCAAAAACTGTAAATGAAATAAAAGGAAAACAGATAGTTCTTCTTTCCCCAAGGATACTGGGTCATAGCAGACATTTATATAATATAGTTAGATCTAAAACTATACTTACTCCTTTCTTTTCTGGCCTTCATATTAAAATATTGTTATAATAAACACATTAAAAATTCTTATTGTACAAGGGATTGTTTTATGCTTAACAAATAGGATTTTATTAATCCTCCTACATCAGTCAGGGTCCAAGAAGGAGACAGAAACTACACAGTGATTTGAGCAGTGTAAGTAAAATATAAAGCATTAAAAGCCATGATAAGAGATTGGATTTATGAGGCATTGGCTAGTAAGAAGTAAACAGAACTCTAAAAATTATGGGATTAACACATACAGGAGCAGCCACTACCTGCCCCCCCCAGCCCCCCCCACTGCCCAGGTTGAGATAGAGACCTCAAGGAAGAAATAAACCTGAAAGTGGGTTCTCCCCACTCTGGGATTAAGATCCAGACCTCAATGGAGAAGGTGTGGTCATGGCATGCAGGATGGCAGAGGAGATTCCAAGGTACTTCACTGGTGGAACCTGCTAGGAATCTGTTCCCTAGGGTGCTGGAAGAAGCTATTCACATCACCAGGGTGTGTGGTACTTCAGAACTTGCTGCAGTAATGCTAAAAGAAGTGTTAGTTTAGGGCAGCAGGGAGGCTGCTGGGTGCTAGGTGCTGGCTGATATTGGCCACTGCACACTGCAGAAACAGGGTACTGGAAAACTAATTCCCTACAAGAGCCTCATACCGGAAAGACTGCAAGCTGCACGAGGCTGTTGAATGAGAAGAGGAGAAGCTGGTAGGGAAAGCCCTTTCTCTTCCGGTGTCTCCCCAGTGTCCTCTTATGATGATGCTCAGCATCATGCCAGTTGGCAAAGGAGAAATATTTAAAGGGCCCATCTCAATTTGTGCAGAGCAGGCAGCAAAGGTTGAATTTGGAGCTTTGAAGGAATATATTGATAACTGGAATACCTTTCAACAGTTCTGTGAAATAGGTCCTACCATTATCCCCATTTTACAGATGAGAAAACTAAGGCACTTGCCAAAGGAAGGTCACATGGGCATTAAGTGATGAGCTAGGATCTGAATCCTTATATTTTGGCTCTGGTACCCACTCTAAATTACACCCCTGTGCAGTCTTCATGTTTATTTCCTCACCTGTGATGCATGTTCAACATTATCTCGTGGCTTCATGTGCAAGTCCCACTTGACGGTTCTTGTATTTATAGACATGATGTAAAATCCTTGAACTTTAATACAAAGTTTTCTTGTTGCTCTTCCCACGAGACCATTCTTCTGTTTGTTTTCCATGTTTATTTAATTTTTCCTAAAATTGTATATCCAAACCAAACCTCAGATTGACTTGCTTTTAAGCATTTTCTGTTCTCTATGAGGGGGAAAATATGAAGGAGCATTCTGTGGATTCTCTCTATAACATTTCTATATCTGTGTATCTATGTACCTTTACATTCTTTATCTGTATACTTCTATATCTGTTTTCTGCTTTCCATCTCACTATACTAGTTCAGACCCATAGTACCACTTACCTGACTATGAACACAGCCTACCAGTCTGTCTACTGCCAGTCAGAGGTCTGGTTCATCTTGAACAGCATCACTGTGTTAGCTTCCATGAAGAGCAGCCCTGGTCTTATCACCATCCCCCTCCACAGTCTCCAGTGGGTTACTCAGGTGCTTTCCTATTAATGCACATTCCTTCAGTTCAACCTGCCATGCTGTCTACATGATGATCCTGACTAAGCAGCTTCCTGGCTCTAACTCTCCTCTCTTCTACTAGCACCAATTCTCCTAGCTAAGTGATTAGTTAGTTTTCCTCCAACCTTGTTTCCTGCCCACAGCCTTTGTTTCAGGTGTATATTTTGCTGGGAACTTTTCTGCTCAGCTGTGCAGGTCCAATCCAACCTCATTTCAGAAGCTCCTTCTTCCACAAAGCCTTGTCTGTATTAAAATAATATTTTTCTTTCCATAATTTGGCTATTGAAAGTGCTGCTATAAACATTGGGGTACAAATGCCTAAATGTCCATCAACTGATGAATGGATAAAGAAATTGTGGTTTATATACACAATGGAGTAATACTTGGGAATGAGAAAGAATGAAATATGGCCTTTTGTAGCAATGTGGATGGAACTGGAGAGTGTTATGCTAGGTGAAATAAGTCATACAGAGAAGGACAGATACCGTATGTTTTCATTCTTATGTGTATCCTGAGAAACTTAACAGAAGACCATGGGGGAGGGGAAGGAAAAAAAAAGGGGTAGGGAGGGAGAGAGCCAAACAACAAGAGACTCTTAAAAACTGACAGTAAACTGAGGGTTGATGGGGGAGGGTGGGAAGGAGGGGAGGGTGGGTGATGGGCATTGAGGAGGGCACCTGTTGGGATGAGCACTGGATGTTGTATGGAAACCAATTTGACAATAAACTTCATATTAAAAAAATAATCTTTTTCTCTTTTGAGACTCTAGAATGCTATATTTTTCTCATATTGTAGCCTTTTAAGATAGCAACATTGGTCTTGATTTCTGTACTATTATTAGATTCACAAATTCCTTAAAGGCAAGGACAATATTTTATTCTTTTTTTTCTTTTTTCTAATTCTCGTATCATATCATTATCTACCTACCTACCTACCTACCTACCTACCTACCTACCCACCTACCTACTTAACTCCCTACTTACCTAACTGACTGATTATATATCCCAAAATTCAAGAGGCCACCAATATAGGTTTCAAGATTTGGATTGTCAGTCAAGTTTGCAAGACTTGCCTAGGCTTACTTAGCATCACATTTACTTAGGATGTAGAACAGGGAAGACAAGTATGAATTATAGTGTCATCATAGAGTCTAAAACCATTCATACATGGTTTCTAATGTCTCTTAGTCATTGCTGGGATATGTTTTTGTGTCAAGATTAATAGTGAATGAATGGAGAGGAAATATATCAAGAGAAGTCACTGTTTCTGGGGTCCATGAGGTCAAATTCCCTGTTAGCTACAGAACTTTGAAAGGGTAAAGCACATTACCTAGCATGGTACCCTACACATAGTAGAAAATTAAAAATTAAAAAAATTGTAATTGTATGTTATTTTGGATTAAGTTTTTGGTTTTTTTCTGCCCTGAAGAATCAACATTCTCCTACCTATCAAGAGTATGTTTGGCCTCTGAGCCACTGCAGGCCCTGCTTCTGTCTATATATGCCTTTACCTGTTTCTAATTCCTAGCCCCATTCACACTTCCACTAACTGCTTGATATTTGAAACTTTTATAGTGATCTGGGCTCATTTTCAGTGCTGACATCCTGCTGATCCTTGAAGGCTTGCCTCCACCTCCTCTCCAGTTCTAGGGCCTTATTGTTTGTCTATAATTTGTTCCAGAGTAACTTGAACTGCCAAAATAGTCATTTATAGAGTTCAGTGTTGTAGATTGAATTCTTGAACCATTCAATGGAGGCTTCTGGTAGAAGCAGTATTGGAAAAAAAATAGTTTTAAATCACATTTTTTGTATTAGCACACTCTAGGAGATATATCACAGTGTATACTTATTAGATAACATCCACAAAACTTTTTATAAAAACCCAGACTCTTTTTGTGCCTATCAGACTTCCCATGTGGCTAACTGGGGATTTCAGCTTGCACTAAAATTTTGCGTACGCTGAACATTCAGTAGCTGTTAGTTGAATATCTATCCGTGTAAGACACATGGTGTTTTGTTCTCAATTATCAGGAATTTCATTGTTTGCTCAAAAATTACTTTAAAGAACAGGTAGGTTTCTCCGTTAAGACAAGGTCTTAACCAGGTGATTTGTCTTCTTGAGGGCACTTCCCTTTTTTTAAGCAGTCTTGCTGCAGATAGATCACTGTTTCTAAACTTTGATGTGCATAAGAGTCACTTTCCATGCAAATTAAAAATGTAAATTTCTGAAGCCCCAACCATTTTGATCCAGTAGATCTGGAAATGGGTCTAGGAATCTGCACTTTTAAAGCATCCAATGTAGTTCTGATGTATGTGGTGTGAGGACCACACTTTAAGAAACACTAAATTAGTCTCTAGAGAAGATATTCAAGTGTTCCATCATTTTTGAGGTACTTTCTGGGTTGAATTTCAAAATATCACTTAGGAATTATGATGATTTTCAAAGACAAATTTATCGAAGTATAATTTACATGTCATAAGCTTCACCTACTTTAGTGGACAATTCAATATTTTTAGCAATTTGCTGAGTTGTGCAGCTATCGTGACAATTGTTATATTCTCTTTTTTTGCCTGGATCAATCTTCAACAGAGTCCATTATGCTCACCAGTGAAAATGTATAACGTGATTTCTTATTTGGAAGGTAGCAAAGTGTTTGGGGAGGACCAGAGAGTCAAAAGACACAAGTTTGAGCTTTGGCTGCATCATCCAGTGCCCTGAGACCTAGAGCAAGAGAGTTGGCTTTTCTGAGTCTTCATCACCTCCTTTATAAAATGGGATAACATTAATTAATATTTCTTCTCTAGGGCTCTTGGGAAGATTAAATAGAAAAAGGTTTTTGGAGTATAATTTGCACGCATATTAAATTATTTAACTAATGAGTACCTACCTTCTGTTGCTCAATTACTGGTCTAAGAAGTGAAGGTGCTTTAATGAGACACCATCCCTGCTGTCTTGGAACAGACAGTAAGGAAATTGAACATGATCCTCTAAGGGCATATAACAAAGAAATTTAAATTGAGTGAGGAGAGGGGAGTCTGAGGAGAGTCAGGAAAGTTTTGTTCAAGGGGAGAATGTTTGAGATGAGAGTTGATGAGTAAACTGGCATTAACTAAGCAAGGAGATGCTGGTGCTAGCACTCCAGGCAGAAGGAGTAGGGAACGATGTGGCAGAGGGTACAGGATACAATTGTAGGATGTGAACAAATGCTGGGGTAGCTGGAGGACGAAGTTCAGGGAATAAGGTGGTGCTAGGGAGCAGCTTCCATGTGATGGTTCAGGGCCTAATCCTTGAAGGGTGTTAAATGCATGGGCAGGTGTGTGTGACATGACTAGATTTGCATTTCCAATGCTCACTCTGGGAAGATGAATGGGGAGTGTGGGAGGGCAGAGGATGCCAGAAAACCTGTTGAGAAGCTATTGGAACAACTGAGATGAGGGATGATGGGTTAAGGTGGTTGTGGTAGACCTAGAACGATGCTGAATATTCAAAATAGATTTAGGGAATGGAATTGATTGGATTTGGTTATGGGTTATATTTGGAGGGTGTGGGGAGTGTGGTATCTGGATGACTCTTATTTCTGACTCACATAATCAAATAGATGGTGATTCATTCACTAAGATATGGAACACTACAAGGACAAAGAGTTTGAAGGTGAAGGGAGAGATCATGAGTAAAGCACATGTAAAGCACTTAGAGCTGTGCCTGATGGTCAATGAATGGTAGCTGTGATGATGATGGTGATGATTTTAAGATGCCTTCAAGGCATCCTAGTGGATATCTTGAGCTGTAATGAGCCATACAAATGTTGGTTATTACTATTATTTTGGTCATAAAGCTCGGCAAGCAATATATTAATTCATGTTTTAATTTCTCTAACTTACACTTCAAAATCACTTATAACATTAATCCTTCCCCCAACGGCATAAAAGCAGGATTTTACTATATTAAATAGGAGCCCATGTTTCATAATCTTCCAAGTTTATTGATTGAAGCTGAAAGCTTCAACTAGATCATTCCTCAGAGCTCCTCTAGGGAGTGTTACATTAGAAAGATAACAGCAGGCTTGTAAATTAGTACAGTTTACCAACCCACAAACATTTGTCACACTCCCCCCAACCCCCCGCCCCTCACAAGAGAGCAGAAGGAAAATAAGCAGCCTTTCCTCAGTGCCTTCTGCCTCATGATTTGTTTGGCATAAATTGCTACCTGCCTTGTGGCTGGGAAGTTAGCTAATTTAAAGGCTGAATGAGAAAGCTCTGAAAACAACCAGAGTATTCTATTGAAGTAGATGGCCAGTCAATAGGGAAAAGGGGGAATAAGCTGATTAATGATGAAATCAGGAACACCCTTTGAAAAGAATCCTTAAGCTTTGCCAAGCTGATTTAAGTGGATCTCATATTCCTGGTGCCTGGTGGTCATCCAGTGTTTCTGATTTTGACTCTAGACGGTTCCCAGTTTATTATTACTAAATTGTGGTTGATATATATTTTTTTGCAGTGAAACAATACTCAGATAATTGTGACTTAGCTTTTATTTTTCTGTTATACATTCAGTTGCCTACTGTGAAACAAAATCACAACTAGATGCGTATTTGCATATTTACAGGTGTATTTCAACCCAAGAGAAAATCTAGATGTTTTTGGCTAACAAACTTAGATTGCTGAGAATATGTGGAGTTAGCGGTTCTTTGCCATCTGATTTAGGTTAGCATTCTGATTGCTTCATTAATTGTATGGCATTGGCTGTGTTAAATTACCTCTCTAAGGTCTGCTTTTCTCACCTGTGAAATAGAAATGATAGTAACATTATTCCCTCATAGGATAATTGTCAGAATTAAATGAAGAAAATATCTGTTATAAATGTCTGCAAAATGCTTTAAACAGTGTCCGCCACATGATATGAATGTCTTATTCTCTTCTAGCTGCTGTGATGGATATGATGGATACTTGAGATTGGGTGACTTATAAACAAGAAGAAGTTATTTTTTATTGTTCTCGAGGCTGGGGAGTCCAAGACCAAGACCCTGGCAGGTTCTGGGTCTAGAGGCAGTCCACTTCCTGGATTATAAATGGCTGTCCTCTCCTGTGTCCTCAGAAGGTGGAAGAGGTGAGGGAGCTCTCTGGGTTATCTTTTATAAGGACACTAATCCCATTCATGAGGGCTCCACCCTCATGGCTTAATCATTTCCCAAAGGCCCTACTTCCAAATACTATCACATTGGAGGTTTAGATTTCAACATATTAATTTTGAGGGAACGCACACATCCAGTCTTGCAATAAGTGTTCATTCTGTGAGGGCTTTACTTATTGCCAAAGACTCCCTTCTCAGCTCAACGTAGAGAGAATGTAAATATTTCTCCATTCTTGGGTGAGAATTGTGGGTAGAGTGTGAGCCAGACCAAAAGAAATTGCCCTTCACTTATGAGATCTCAAATTTGCTCAGTATTTTCCTTCTAAATGTCTAATGTCTAGAATGTGAATTCTGGAGGCCAGAGGCTCCATCTATTTCTCTTTATAACCCCAGTGTCTGGTCCCATGTGCTCTATGTGTGTTGCACAAATGAATACAAAGTACAGTGATTTATAGGCTTTTCATTATCCTCAAGACTCCATGGAAGGTACAAGTCAGGGTATTTTAAAAGGAGAGGAATCAATCTGAGGCTGTTAATAACATACCCATAGTCGTTTGAGGAGTCGTTTGAGTCGTTTGAGGAGGACATCAGAGAAAATGGGACTGAATTTCCTGGCAAAATGGAAAGCTGATTCTTGCAACACAGTTTCTTGCAACACAATCCCAACAAGTGATATTTGTAAAAATAACTCCATATTTGTGGATATCTCCTCCTTTTAAATGATAAGATTTATTTAAAGGAGACATGAAACACCATGAAACAAAAATTCCAACATTTTGCATAATTTTGATAACTTCATTAAATGATATAATCCATTAGTGTATGACTGCTAAGTCTACTGTTTACTAGTCTGAGATGAACCACAAAACTTACATATATTATTTAAAAATTAGAATGTTGATTCCGCAGGGTTATTGAAAAATCCAAGTCATGCTCATTTAATATTGCAAGATAGAATTAATTTTGGAAGGCATTTTGTATAATTCAAGTAGCTTAATTCTAAATTAGTAAATATATTGTGGTGTCTAGGATAAACACCTTGTTTTGGAGTAGCACATTCATTCTCCAAGGACAGTATCGACTTGTGCCTTGTTATAAAGAGTAATATCATGATATGTAGAGTGTCTTTTCTTTCTTCTTTTCTTTCTCTTTTTCTGTCTCTGTTGACAAACATCTTCATTTGCCCAGGGTCTAGAGTAATCACAGTTACCTTGAGGAACCTGTTGATGAGTCTGATTCTCCCTCTTTACTGCATTTCCCTCCTGTTTCTGTGTGTGGGACCAGCAAGGGAGCTTGCAAGGGTCTGCTGTGGGCAGAAGCTAGTGCTGTATCTGAATGAGAAGAGAATAGTGAAAGCGGAGGGGGATGTTGGCTGTCCCATTCAACCTCAGTATGACCTGTGCTGCTTTTGATGTTTGTAAGCATGAACCTCACTAGCACCAGTGAAATAGTTCACACATGTTCCAACAAAAGCAAAACCAACATAAGGATGTCTCATCAATCCCTTTGTATAGTGAGCAACAGGAAGTATGGGTGACAACGTTTTATCATGTAGTTGAGAATTAGCGGTGATTATTTTTTCTTAAAGCATCTGCTTAATAATGGCTTTTTAAAACTTCAACAGAAAAGAGTCTGTGAACAATCCTTAGCTACAAATGTTGCACTGAAGAGTTTATTTAGATGTTTACTGTTTCAGAGTCACTAGCTCAGAGCTCATCCTAAACTTTAAGGTTTAGGTGCCAATCCTGACAAGCTTATGTGTCAGACACAATTCTCCCACATACTCTGGGAAAGTTGTTAATAAAAAAAGGGAGCCCAACTGAGGACCAAGTGAGGCTAAAATCCAGGTGTGACAGAAGGGGAGGTGCTGGGGAGGCAAGAATCATAAACTTGACATTTGACCTATTTCTGACCCTGAAATGACTATAATGACAAATCTAATTGTAGTCTTATTAGTAATTCCTAATGTTTATCACTGTACACAAATATTAAATGAAATGATTTCCCAAGCATTTTTTTTCATATAATTCTCACAACCACTTTGGGAGGTAATTCTTATTATCCTCATCTCTACAGATGGCAAAAGTGAGCCTCAGAGATGTTGAGACATTTGTCTGTAGTACGATTGTGACTTGACTCCAGGAACTTTTTTTTTTCTTTTTCAAATACTGTGTACATACGATTCTAGCATTAGCCTCATTAAAAACATAGGGTCACAAGGAAAGTTTTTGAATTTTGACGATTGAAGAAATGTTGCATTTCATTTTTAGGTAGAATAAGAAGTATGGCAACAAAAGTATAGAAAGCTTGCTCCTTTTGGGGGGGAATTATATATATTTGCTAAAATACAGGGATATATAACTTCAAAAGATATTTATATTTTATGTTCTGTGTGTATGTATTGATATATATATATATATATATATATATATATATATGCCATTAATATTTACTTAAAAATTCTTTTGTAGAGTCAAAATGAGGAAATAGTATAAATTTAAGGTATTTGTTACTTTTAGCTGGTGCTATAGTCTCTCTCAATAAACACTTGCCATTTGGCTCTAAATCATTTAAGTTTGAACTTCTGAACCCTTTCGTTGGAAGGTTCCATTTATTTTGTCATGGGATCTTGGGAAATACCTGTAGTATGTGGTACCAATCTGATCTTTGTTTCTTTGACCTTGGATCAATAAAGGAGAGGCTGCAATAGATGTTCTCAACTTTGTAAACAAATCTTACTTTAAGTAGAACAATAGAGCTTGTTTTTAACTAGAATCCAAAAAGAATTAGACTTGAATTACAATTACAGACAAGTTTTCTAAAGAAATGATGCATTGTGTGTAACATTAAAAAAACATTCTAACCACTAATGATAACAGGCAAAATGGGGTATTATGAATACCTCCTTTATGAATCCTTGGTATATTACCAGGCTTTGTGTTGGTTACTTTCTGGGTTAATTCTTGAAGAGTTTATCTCCTTTTCTGTAGAGACTGTAAGTCTTCTGTTAGATGCTGCCAACCACTATTTTGCATTTCCTTCCTAAGTGTGGAAATTGTACTGCCTGTGAATATTGTCTTTGCCTTCGAGTTCAGATTTTTTGCTGCAAGTGGCCTTGGGTCCAATGGTGTCTGGCACCCTGCCCTTCTCCCAAGTATGAGGCCATTGTGTACAATGTAGACCAATCCCTCATTCAGCTAGAGACCTTGAAATGTCTCCTTCATTCTGTGAAGACTGGAGATGAGCAGCCTAATAGTAGAACAAAGGAGGAAGCTGCACATTGTAGCCAAAGGATTTGGGAATAGACTTCCTATTTGCACCCTAACCCTCTGGCCCTAGAGAAATGGTGGGCTCTATGCCACTGGCACCAACATAATACAGCTAATACCAGTTATTTCTGTTCTAGTGTTGAATTAGATTCTTAGCTTCAAATCCTCACACAGCAGGTTTGTAGATCCCGCTGAAGATTCTGGCACAATTTCAGTCCTAGTGCAGGCAGCTTCAATAAGACACGGGCCAGGGGATTGAATTGAAGGCATATTTCCTTTTATCAAGGTTGACTGAAAGAAAGTAGCCACCAGGAGGTTCTGACAGCTCAGGACTGGGCGACCCTGCCCCGGCAGCTCTGGCCCTTGGAATCCAGCCAGGGCAGACACTAGAGATGAGTCTCTCTACAGCTGCAGATGCCAGGGCTCAAGATGCATAATCCAGAGCTTGACAGATGCCAAACTAGCCCCCTGAGTGCCCAAATGAGTTGGCTCTTCTGAAGGAGATGACAGGAAGGAACCAGAGGGATTGCTGTGGCTCTTCTCCAAATACAACATTAAAGAGAAGTTAAGAGAACATTGCAATTTCCTCTATATTTTAAGAAGCTCAAAGAACCATGCAATAATCTTTACCCAGTGTATCATTGCAATACCTAGAGAAGGTGGTGAGCCAAATTCTGTACATTTTTTTGTGACTCTTTTCCATTCGTAAAGCATTCATCTGTTGAATTCATTGCTACTACATGGGTAGTAGCAAGACTACAGAGGTTAAATAAAAATATAGTAATTTACTTTAAGGTAGTGGTTCTCAAACGTTTTGAACACAGCCCACATAGGAGGGGCTGAAGGCTCTATGGCTCACTTGCTTCACCCTTTTCCCTCTTTCAGTGGCAGGAAATTTGAGAAGGTGAGTATGATGAATTTATTTTAGAACTAGTGATATATACATGGCTTATATTTGAAATAATTGCCTAGTCTAGTAATGTAAAACTATAGGCTAAAATAATTTTGATGCAAATACACATTTCATCCTGCTATAGTATTAACCAAATAACTCAAAGTAAATTGATGATGAAGAAGTTAAATTAATCGTAATTTTTTACTAATTGTAACAAATGCAAACTACATCCAGTTTATAGTGCTGATAATGTGCTGATAATAAAGTGTTTGTCTTCCAAATTCAAAATCCCATCTATTTGCTTGCATGTGTATAGAGGAGGACCAACATTTCATAGCAACCAGATTACTTAGCAGAAAACTGAATGACTTAGAAGTAGGTGCTCAGAAACACTCATTTTCTTTGGCAAATGCTAGGTGTTAGAAACGTCTGGCACACTTGGTATTTTACTAGTAAGTAGTCCTTAGTGATACATTAACATGTATAATATTGACTTTCATTTTCCCTAAGGACCCAGAAAAAGGTGTTCTTTTTGGATGTGTACACAGTCAATTTGAGAATTACTCAAATAAATATATGCATTAGAAGATACCGTGGAAGAAGGTAGGGAAAGTGCCCAACTACCTAACTAATGAGGGAAGATTTTTTCACTTGGTGCTTTTTGAACTGACTGATAATCATGGTATAGGAATTTTACAGGTGAATGGAATACTAACACATATAGGAATACTCAGAGACTTATTCTAGGCAAAGGAAACAGAATATATAGGGATGAGAGGATTAGAATGATCTATGGGTTCTTAGGCCCTTATCTGAAATTTTGAAATCTCAAAAACTTTGAAACATGAAGGTTTTTCTTAATTCGTTCAGCAACTTTTGACCTGAAGTGATGTGAGGTTACATGTAGTTTCTGTTTATTCCTCTTAGTGGTAGTATTCACATGTTTATTTGCAGAAATATTAATGTGTCAATTATAGGGTATATTATCATACCCTACCAGGAGTTTTACATAATATATGGTACATGTACTATAATACTTTTATAAAAAACAAAAATTTCTGAATTTCAAAACATATCTGGCCCTAAAGGTTTCAAGTAAGGGATTATATACCTTTGGGTAGCTCCAGACATTTCATTATGTTTAGGGAACAAGGAACATTTGGAGGCATGGTGGGAGACAGGATGAGAAAGGTAGGCGTCATTTGAGCCTCTTGAATTTCCTTTGAGCTCACCATTAAAGATTTTGCAGAGAACTATGTATGTTATGTGGTTTTCCAGACTTGCCTTGCTCCATGTATTCGTTTCCTAGGGCTTCCATAACATAGTACCACATACTGTATGACATCAATAGCAGAAATTTATTGTCTCACCATTCTGGAGATAGAAGACTGAGACAAAGGTGTTGGCAGCATTGGTCATTTCTCAGGGCTGTGAGGGAGAATCTGTTTCAGGTCTCTCTTGTTGGCTTGTGGATGGCTATCTTCTCCCCATGTCCCTTTACAAAGCTTTCCCTCTGTGTGTATCTCTGTGTCCAAATTTCTCTTTTTTGTAAGGACGCCAGTCAGGGCACAGTCTAATGACTTGATCGCAGTAAATTACATCTATTAAAAACCTCATTTCCACATAAAGTCACAGTCAGAGATACTGAGGGTTAGAACTTCAACATACGAATTTGGGGGTACACAATTCAACCTATAACTCTCCACATCCTGCCTGTTCTCAGTCCCTTCAGTTTCTTATATTACTAGACTGAAGATAAAAGCATTGATTCTCTGTTAGTTACTCATCCTCTTCGAGCATTTATTAAGCATTTAATATTTATAAAATGTGTAAGTTAATTATTGTTTCCTTATTTCTAAGAACGACTCGGAGAGGTCCAATAACATCCCTAAGGTTACGCAGTAAGTAGAAGACTTGCGATTCTATCTTAGGCTTCCTACCTTGGTAGACAAGCTTTGGGTTTTTGCCCACCTATTGGAAAATGGTTAAACCAGGAGAGAAACCTGTCCCCCATATTTCCTCAGGATGGTATATAAAACATCCCTTCCCCCTTTGCTGTTCATATCAAAAGTGTGGATTTTTGAAAGCTGTAGAGTATATATGTCTGGTAGGTAGGTCCTGCCATCTCTTTGGTGCTTTACACTGTCAGCTGTGATCCAGACAGGCACTCTGTAAGCCTGCATGTCAAGGTTTCCAATTTCATGACATTCTGTTTCACCAGGCGAATGTCTACCTCATTGCACCTCCTACCCCTCCACTCACCTCCTCTTGCTATAAGTCAGTGATTCAGCCGAGATGACCTAACACAGATTACACTCCAAAAGAAATGTACTTTACTGTCTTATTTTACAAACACAGTGTGGTCAGTTTAATTCATATGGCCCATATGTCCTCTGTCCCACACAGAAAGAACTGCATACTACGGGGCTTTTCTCCCTTTCCAAAGAACATTAGAATAAACAGAGCATTGCAGAAAAGATGTGTGTGCATATGTGTGTGCATATACACATATGCTACAGATAGAACAGGAGTGAGAAAGAGACAGAAAGAGATGGTTTGTAGTTTATAAGACACTTGCCAGCGAAATGACCTTTTTCACTAGTTTCTAATCTAGCTAGGTTGAAAATGTCTCCCAGGGGGACTGATTTTGAGTGAGGCAAAAAATCTGCATTTCTGGGTAGATGCGTCTAGGTAGGAGGTGGGATAAATAAGAGAACAGTTCTGCAGAACTCCCACTAGTCTGTGTGATTCTGCTTCGTCATCATCAATTAATATTTATTGAGTGATAGATCATGGGGCACATGACACTGAATGCTGTTCCAAAGGGTAATATTTTATTTCCTGCCATGGGATCCTGGAGAGTTGCTACATTTCACAGCTAAATGGTGGATACTTGAACAGTTGGTTAAAGAGACGCCAGTCATCTATTGTTTATAAAATTACTTCACAGTCTTTGGAATCAAGAGAAACCTATTATAAGTATGTATCAATTTTAGCTGATTATCATAGAAAAGAAGAGGAATATATATATTACAGTGAAAACTAGCTTTTTTTCTTTTTGCTAAGAGTATAATAATAATATAACTCATGGACTCCATGTTACATTTTACCAAGACGTTCTAAAGTGCTTTAGATAAGACCTAATATATATTCAGAATCATTTCTGGGAAATGTGTTTATTGCAGGTATTATCATCTTCCCCATTTTAGAGTTGGGAGAACTGAGACACTGAGCATTTTAATGATGTCATTAAGCTCACATATGGAACATGGATCTGTTCATGTAGGCCCTCCAGGCCAGGACAAATTGAATAAAATATAAATTTCTCTTTGTTGTGGCCCATGGGTTACTTGCTAGTCTGTAGTTGTATTTTCCTCTAAATCTTCCCTCTTCCCTTCTTACTCCCTTGCCCCACCCCCTACCCAGCCACTCACGTGCTCCTGCACACGTATCTGGTATTCTTGCCAAGCTAGATGATTCATAATACCTTCTTAGTCATCTATTTTTCTGCCACCAAACTTTTGCTTTTATTGTTTTCTCATCTGTATCATCATATGCTATTATCCATGTTCTGCTTGCTTAAATCTCAGGCATTTTTATGGAGTCTCAAATCACACCATTTTTCATGGCCCTTTTAGATACCCCTTCCTTTTCATCATTGGTAAGCTTTCCTTCCCTCCCCCCCTCCCTACCATTACACATCTTTTGGATCATCTATCATAACCCTCCTGTTGCCTCATTTCTCATGCTCTGTCTACTTGGAATTTGCTTATTAGTGGGGGAATATCTCAGACGTGGGTCTTCTCTTGAACCTTATAGCATTTGAATAATCAATCAACAAGCCAATCACTCAATCAGGAACATTTGCTTACTTGTCCATTGTAAAGTAACAACATAAACATAGATCAAAGAGCATTATAGTGACCCTCAAATAACTATCTAATACTGTTTTTGCTGATTAGGAATTAAAATTGCTTTGTATGGAGTGTCATTTGAAAGTCTTCAGATATAATCTGGGGCCCATAAATATCTTGATCCTGCTGAGATTTTCATTAAGTTGAAAAGTAATGGTCTTTCCTCAAGGAAAGTATTGGCACAAGGCCAACACCTGAGTGGGAGAATTGCATTATCAAGTTATTTGTGCCTTTATATACATGTCCAAGTATATAAGTGGCCAAGAATAGGTAGAACTGTAGAGTCTTTTGAGTTTAGAACTTTAGTAAGAAGTAGAAGAGGGGCGCCTGGGTGGCGCAGTCGGTTAAGCGTCCGACTTCAGCCAGGTCACGATCTTGCGGTCCGTGAGTTCGAGCCCCGCGTCGGGCTCTGGGCTGATGGCTCAGAGCCTGGAGCCTGTTTCCAATTCTGTGTCTCCCTCTCTCTCTGCCCCTCGCCCGTTCATGCTCTGTCTCTCTCTGTCCCCAAAATAAATAAACGTTGAAAAAAAAAATTAAAAAAAAAAAAAGAAGTAGAAGAAAGACAAAAAGAATGGATCTCTTGTTATTTATTCCCACTGAAATGAGTTTATTTATTTATCTGTCTCTGCCATGATAGCTAATATTTATTGAGTTCTGTTTGTTCTTTTTTTTTTTTTTTAGTTTCTTTTTTTTCCTTCCTAGTTTTAATTTAAATTCCAGTTAGTTAATATATAGTGTAATATTAGTTTCAGGTGTACAAGATAGTGATTCAGTACTTCCATACAACACTCCATCTGTTGTGATGTGCCCGTCACAATTGCCCTCCTTAATCCCATCACTTATTTCACCCATCCCCCTACCCCGCCTTCCCTCTGATAACCATCAGTTTGTTCTCTGTAGTTAAGAGTCTGTTTCTTGGTTTGCCTCTCTCTCTCTTTTTTCCCTTTACTTGTCTGTTTCTTAGATTCCACATGTGAGTGAAATCATATGGTATTTGTCTTTCTCTGCCTGACTTATTCACTTAGCATAATACTCTCTAGCTCCATCCATGTCATTGCAAATGGATGCAATTTGCAATTTGCAATTTGCAATTTTTGTGGCTGAGTAATATTCTATTGTATATCTATACCACATCTCCTTTATCCAGTTGTCAGTCAGTGGATATTTGGGCTCTTTCCAAAATTTGGCTATTGTTCATAATGCTGCTGTTCATAAACATCGGGGTACATGTATACCCTTGAATTATTATTTTTGTATCCTTTGGGTAGATATCTAGTAGTGCAATTGCTAGATCATAGAGTAGTTCTGCCAAATGGGTCTATAAAGCTCTTTATCAAACAAAACCATGAATGACTGCAGAGAGGTTCAATATCGAGGGTATAGAAAGGTAGCTAGAAAAGAAAGAAGGCAGATATTTTTCCTACATGATCTCTCATTTGGTTACCTTAGGGTTTTCTTGTTGTTTAGTGTTCAATCTGATAAGATTGATCATTTAATGTCAAAGAAAGCATACATCAACTAACAAATTAACATTAATTGATTTATAGATTCATTCAATCCACAAATATTTACTGAACACCTATTTTGTGCAGGCATAATGTGAGGCACCAAGAAGACAGTAGTGAAGAAGATAGGGGCAGTATGTCCCCCAACTGAGCTTGCAGATGAGTGTATGTAACAACAGTTGAGCAGTGAGCAATAGTGGAGTGTGACCAGGCTGTTACAGGGGAATGACAGGGTGCTTTGGGGGAGCTACAAGCAGATGTGGGGGCCCATCTACAAGTTGGGAACTGAAGGCTAAGTAGAAGTTAATTGGTCAGAATGAGAAGAGGATCATAAACAGAGGAAGGGACATGTGTGAAGGTCTGGGATGAAAGAGAATGTGACATGTGTGAAGGTCCATGTGGCTACAGCACGAGGCGGTAGGGATGGGGTGTGGGGGTGCGGCAGATGGATGGTTGGGGCAGGTACAATTCAGTGCTTCCTGGATATGAGGTTTATTTTTGTGGGAGCCCACTTTCTGGATAGGGGAGAGAGAAGCAGAATCTAGAGTGGTTCTTGCACAATAGCTTTTACTCAAGATCTGACTGAGTGTGGAGGATATACACAAGGACTAAAGAGGTACTCCGATTATTTCTCTTTAAAATTTTTTTTAATGTTTATTCATTTTTAAGAGACAGTGAGTGGAGGAGGGGTAGAGAGAGGGAGACACAGAATCTGAAGCAGGCTCCAGGCTCTTAGCTGTCAGCACAGAACTTGGCTCAAACTCACAAACCATGAGATCATGGCCTAAGCTGAAGTCGGACGCTTAACCGACTGAGCCACTCAAGCACCCCTGATTATTTGTCTTTAAAAAGAACATATGACACTGGAATACTGAGCCCTCCCAAGAGAGATCTCCACCCATATTTGTGCCTGGGCTTCTGTTTATGGGAATAATAGAGTGGAGCTCAGGGAAGAGGGAGAGGAATAATATTGATTTTTCTTATGCTCTACTAGGGACCTTTACACAGAGGCAGTTCCTGGCAGTTCTTTGTGTTAACATGCACTGGGGAGCAGGCTATGGAGGTAATTTCTGACGTCTGTAAAGAACTATTGGGAGTGAAAAGACCTGCCTGGGACTGTGTTTTGGTAAACAAAATTGTACTGAAACTTGGAAGTTTCACGTATGTTTGATGCCCTGAAGCAGTTTCTTTCCGCCATTGTGTTGTCAAACACGCAGATAAAATGGAGGTAGAAATAGCAATGCTTAGGTGATGAATTTTACTAAAATTTACAGCTACTAGCTGTATTTGTGGAACTTTGCAAGCCTAAGGTATCCCCTTCCCATTTAGATCATGATACGGTACTTGGTGCATGATAGGTGTGCAAAAATATTATTTGACTGAAGTTTAATTTTGAATATATCACTAAAGACTGTAGATCAATATGGAATTCAAGGGAAACACCAGATTTATTTTTTTTCCTATTAAGAACAGTTTATTTCCTTCTTTTGCACTATCCCTAGTACTGAGCTGGGTGCTGGATGTGTACTATATGTTGGCATGTTGAAGGAGTGTAGTCCCAATTAGGAGAAGCATAAGAAATGTCTTCTTCATCAATGACAGTTACTATGATGTCTCACTTTTTCCAAGGTGTTTTCATATGTATCTGTCCTAAATCATAACAGTTATCAAAAAAAGAGGAAAGACATTGATAGTAAAAACAGAGAATAATTTGTAAAATATACATCTATTTTCTAGCTCCATGTAGCTCCTTCTAATCCATGGAGTTTGGAACCCTACAAGTTTGTGCTTAAACCTGTGTTTTATTGGGAGGAATATGGGGCAAGTTCTTAAATTCTCTGGGTTTCCTCCCCTGGGTACTCCTACCTACCTCCTGACTATTATTTTTATTTCCAAACGGAGACAGTACCAATTTCATAGGATTTTGTGACAATACAATGAGATTTGTGTTTTTATGTGCGGCATGTAGCAGAAGGCCTGCATGGAGAAGGGATATTTAGTTTTTGTTTGTCTCTTCTTCCCATCACTTTCTCCTTTGCTCTGAAGGTCCAAGTTCCTCAGTAGTATGGCTCAGCCTCAGTACTATTATTTATGTATTCTGAATTATTTATTATTTGTCAGGGATAGACACAGGCTTACTTTTGTCAACTGTAGAAGGGCAAGTTTTTCAAAATAAATTATGTCAAGAAAGTTATATTACATAAAATGTGTTAACTACACTCAAAAAACACACTTTAAAATGGTGAAGCAAATGACATAGATGTTCATTAAAACTTCCCTGTTGCATGTATATATAATTCTGAAGAATTATCTATTCTATAAATTACTTGTTCAGATTCAGCATGGCCTTACCATATTGCTTGATTTAGTGGCAACCTTTCCCCAACACTGCAAATGCTATTTTGTTTTTAGCAGTGAGCACATTTAAACTGAAAATGCACTTGAACTAGGGGATTCCAAGGAGAGAAAAAAGACTACACAAAGAAAGAGTTATAATCTGGAACAAGCACACTCACTACTTTTTTTTTTTTGCTATGAAATTGAACTGTCAATACTTCTGTCTTGATAAATTGTAAAACGGCATCTCTTTTCTTCTGCTTTCTTCTCTTCCCCCTGCCCCCGTCTTTTTACCTTTCTTATTTGTATACTTTACTTGAAAGTCGGGTATGGGCTGAAGGATGTTGCAATCGAAAAATCAAGAAAAAGGCAAATGAAAGTTTTTTGATTTTTGCCATTTGTTAACATGAATATATATATTTGAAATGGAAAAGTTTGTGAGAAACTATCTAAAAAACTCAATGCTACCTCATCAAGTAGCTGTAGATAAGTGTGCTAGTGTTACTTCGCAACTTTGGCCACAGTAATCCTCAGCAATAATTATCTATATGAATGTAAGCATAGTATAGGTTCCCTATTATATAAAAAGGATGGGAGTATAGTCACCAAATTTAAGATTGAGAAGTCTGTACTGAAAAAGCTGCTTGACCATGGTGTCATGAGACTCTGGAATAATCTTCCAATCTTTCATGCTGACCTGGATGAGGCGCTCAGAAAATCCATTGCAGTGATCCATCCTCTCCTGCCAGTAGCTAGACAACTTAAAAGAAAGGTTTTTTTGCAAGTCACTGTCTGACTTTTCCAGGCAATTCAACAATTTCTTTTTAAGAGAAAAAAAAAAAAACACCGCATTTGTTTTCCTTCAAAGCATTTTTGTTCTATGATTGAGATGACATGGTTTTTGGACTGCTCCCTGCAGGAGGAGAAGCCAGACGGAAGGCAGCTTTCTCTCAGCTCTGGCAATTATAACAAAGTCATAAAACCCCAGGTAAATGGGAACTCTTTAAACATTTGCAGATATAAATCCGACACAGTAGGAAAGTGACCCAAAGGGAAGTGCTTATTGATCCATTTTCCCCCAAAGCTGTCAGTGACGAATGAACATCATCTAATTTAATAGGAACGGCTTTAAGCCTGCAACCTTGCAGGTACTCTCCCTGGCTTTTCTTGGGTGGCTGTTTGACTATGACCAAGAAACTTAACCTTTTCAGGTATCATTTTCTCCATCTGTTAATGGGGATAACAGTGTCTCTACTCTGAGCCTTCCTATCTAAGGTGGCTCAGGGAAATGTGCTGTTGTGTTGTGTTATATCATAAATATGTTTCTTGACAGGTTTTGTCACTTCATTTTCTCCTCAGTAGGGTCTTGTCCATCATTGTTGATTTCATTCTGTCCTAGAGTACAAAGCAGTGAAGGGGGAAGTTTCAGAGTTGTGCCATTCACATGTAGTCAATTGAGACAGCCACAAGAAATTCTGACATCCCTGCCACATTCATTTGTCTTACAAGCTGCACTTTTTTCCCCCTGCAGTTAGAAAATGGGGCCAAGAGCTATGGAAGAGATATAACTTGATCAGGTATAATGTTTTCCCTGTCAGTCTTCAGATTGAATCCATCAATAAATACTTTCTAAGGCAATTCTATTATATATGATGCATAGTTCTAGGAATTCTGGCAGACTCCCAAACATGTGTGTGAGTGCCTTGCACTTAAGAACCCCAGAGAGGTCAGACAAGCCAGCCCACCAACAAACAACCAAAGTGCAGTTTACCTGCCATTAGCATCACTGATCTCCCAGTCTGTTTGAGAGACATGACATAAACTCACTGTGGCAGAGAATACTAGGGATCATCCATATCTAGATCTCCTGTTCTTTTAGAACATATAGAAATACTACACCTCCCAGCTTCCTTGTTGGTAGGTGGGTTACGTGACTAGTTCTAGCTAGTTACATGTTAGTGGCTGTGATGTGTGTCTCTTCCAGGCTGGAACATTGAAGAACTGAAAAAGGTACCTCCATGCTTTCTGTTCCTTTGCCATGGTATCTTTGAGGGTCAGGTGTTGAGATGACAGCATCCCAAGATGGAGGGAGCTTGGGTCTCTGAGCCCCTAAGTGGTGAAGAGACCCTAAGTAATCCTCATCAGGCTTTATGTGAGTGGAAAATAAACTTTTGAAGGGTTACATGATTCAGATACAGGGTTTCTTATTCAGATAGCACACCACAGTGTGGCTTATTCTGCCTAATGTGATGTTAAATAAAGTTATAAGAATTAAATGGAAGTAGAAGATAATGGCAAATACGAATATTCACCAAACGAGATGTAGGGCCAACAAGTTTCCTTAGCCTAAGGAGGGTTGAGGTCAGTGTACATGGAAGTGGTTTTAAAGATGTGGAAGACTTGGATGGGAGAGGACAGGGGAAGGAGGAAAGATGTTCTGAGAAGGCAGTAGTGCGATGTTGTGAGCCAAGACTTCCACGGCTGCATGGGAGAGCTTCATAGTAGGACCCTGGCACTGTTGCCTTGGGAGAGGGAAGAGAAAGAAAACAAAAGTTCTTATCATTAAATATGAAAAGCTATTAGTCTGTGTGCACAAAGCTTGTCATTGTTCTCAATTAAGAGTCCATGTTTCAAAATTAGGGCTGCAATTCATTACTAGCATTCAGGATAGAGAATATCAGACTTTATTACTTGAAAGAGAACAAGACAAGTTACAACCGAACAAAGACAATAAGGACCTCTGGGCAATCAGAGGCCATTCTTGTGAACTCAGTGGTACTAGCTTGAGTCTAGCTCCGTCCCTTGGCCCCACTGTCTGCTGGGATTCTTCTCTAGAGGTGTGCAGTGTTGGCAATGCCAGCATATTTTATTGCACAGAGTTTGGGCCCATAAATCAGTTAGTTCATACAATTGAGTGTAATGACCAGTTATGTCACAACATTGCTAAAAGTCCCGTAGAAAATGGATCCAATCTATTTTATGCAGTTAATATTATTTTATTGAGTATGCATTATTGATTTTATAGAGTAGATAATTCTTTGAGAGATATGTGCATGAATTTGTATCAGCTCTGGCACCATTCTTTTAAAAGCACAGAAGATGCTGGTGAGGGTCTTAAAATTCAAGTCCACATTTTGTGATTGTTAACTTTATTCCATTGTCATTTAGATTAATTTCCTCCTGGGTTCCAGAAAACCAATTTTCCTATTTAAAGGCTGAATTGCCAGCTCAATTATAGACTGGTTTCCTCAGTCTGTATCTCCCATAAATGGCCAAAGCTGGGTCCACTGCTGCTTCCTACCTGTATGTCCAGGCCCCTTGTGCACCCAGTCCCTCTGACAGTGAGTCTGATTACACTAGACTTTGAACTCAAAAGCCTGGACTCTCTATAGTCAGCTGGGCACTTGTGGGGTTTCCCTTTGGAGAGTGTTACGATGTGATACAGAACATTGGCTCTGGAGGCAGACTGACCTGGATTTCAGTCTCAGCTCTCTCACCTTATTTACTTTGTGTGAATCAAGATACCTCTTCATGATTGGCTTTCCTCATCTGTAAAATGGGCATAATGCAGGAGTAGTTGTGAGAATTATAAAAGATGGTATGTTTCATATTTGAAGTTAACAGGCCCTCAAAAGATCATTGCATGAATGAACCTAACTGTCAATGCTGGCAAGGTGCTATTCCAGGACTTGCTGCGGCTACACTGGGCCTGATATGGTGTCCAACAAGCCTACATCTTTGAGAGTTAAGGCAGGAAGCTTATTACCGCCTCTCACATGTGGTACGTTATGACAGGCACACTCAGAATTCCCTGTTTGGGAGATGTTCCTAATTTGACCTCTGTGGTATCTGCATCTTGAAGCTAGGGTACCTCCAAATCAAGGTAGCCCTATATGAAAATTCTTATAGTAGTTTATTCTTTACTCTTCAGTTTGTATGAAAATGACTGAAGGATTTGATAAATAGGTTTATACAATAGCCCTTAAATGAGAATTAAGTACAATTTGCTCTATACTAATATTTCCAAAACTGTCCTAGGTAATACTAATTCTTTGAGATGGTCTAAATGTTCTTAGAAAGAAAAAAAAAAAGTAAGATTCTAAGGATTAAATACATTTGGGGAACATTGAACTAAATTTTTTTTTCTTTTAGTTCAGTATTCTAATTTGTACCTTACATCTCTAGGATACCAGGCATAGACTAGGCATGCAAAAAATATTTGTTTCATGAATGAGTAAATAAATGAATGGCTGAGTTACACCTAGATTAGTCTTCTTGGATCCAGTTTTGGAACCTCATCCGCTTCCTTTTTTATCCCTCACCTCTCATCCCTTACTTACATGGTCCTGGACCTGGTTTCTTCTCCTTCCCCACTAGCAATATCTTTTCAGGCCTGTATGTCCCTGTCTCAATTCTGAGGATGTGAGAGGAAACACCACTGTTTCTGGTATATTAAAGATTTAGGAAAGCTATTTCCATGCTTGTGAGTCCTTAGACTGTGTATAAAGTGACCCTAGCAATTAATTCTCAGTTAGTAAACTCTGGAGTCCTGACTGTTTTCCCCCTGGGATGCTAAACCCTTAAAAGGAGCACCCCAGGCAGGACTTGCCTATAGTGGTCAGTCTGCAAGGTCTGTTTCAGAGGCTCACCTACCCTGTCCTTCTCCTCGTTACTTAAACAGACTTACGAATTGCCCTTTAAAAATCACAAAGTGGCTTCCTAGTTTATTCCTCTACTTTTTGCCCAAATAAGGGGCTCTCTTAGAAACTAAACACTGCCTTTGCTTTAGAGAGAAAATGCAGAAATGTCTTGACAGAGGCAAGGCACAGGCAAATGTATCATTGTGCTTGGGTGTTGCAGGCTATCACAGCCTTGGATTTCTGTTCTTCTGCTAGCCAGGACTACTATGATGATAATATCTCATCGGGAAGTTTCCTATAGTTATTTCCCATTAGAATTTCCAAAAGGAGGTGATAGGATTTTCCTGCTACCTGAAATTCAACTAAACCAGACCTGATAACCCTCTCTTCTTTCATTAATAGCTGGAAAAATACGGCCATTGGGTAGGAGAAGGTGAGACCATTTTGAATGGCAGCTCTTTATTATGCAGAAATTCTGGTTGGGGTCATATATTGACCTGTCACCTCATGTGCAGAGCACCAGGGGTCGAAAGCCTGATCTATGCAAGATGACTAGAAAGTGGGTAAGGAGGAGGAGGCTCAGTGAAGTTCAGATGGTCTCTGAGTTGCCTTCAGGATTTTATCTTCAGTGCGTGCAGCTAGTTATTCCTGCTTCCACATCTTTTCCTTTTAGATAAAAATAACAAGTCCCCTCATTAAAAAAATGACAGCAGGTATGGCTTTGGCAGACTGACAGAGAAGACTAGTCCAGCCTACACAATCAGAAGGGGAGGACCTATGTCATTAGTTGAGAGCAGGACTTAATCATTTATAAGTTTGGCATGAATTAATTCAAGTGGACACTTTTGAATGAAGCTTTTCTGTGAACCCCCAATGGACATATTTTCATGGATCCAGACTCTGGCAAGGGGATAAATGAATTTGTTGAGTTAGCTGAATCTTTGACATGTCCTCCAAATAGCTTATTCATCCAGGATCCAACCTGAAATTGTTTGGCAGATGTTTACCCTTCCTTAAGAGGCCCAGCTACAGTGATTAAACATGGCAAAGAGATATCCACAACTTGATGTACTTTTCATTGGGAGAGTTAGGGAAAAGAAGGAGCATGGGATGTGAGAATTGACCAGATGGATTTTGATCCACTGTTAATGATCCATGACATGCTAACTATCTATTTCTAACTGACTGCTTGGTGAAAAGAGTTTCCTGGGGAAGAGGCTTCCCTCTTTGGACTGTTTCCTTTGCTTTAGTCTTCACTTTGTAGCTGACAGAACTCACAAGGGTGGTTCTTTGACCCAGCTCCAAAAGCACAGTAACTGGTGCTTTCAATGAGATAGGAGCTGTAGTGGGAACGGGGTAGTTTCATTTATAGAAAACAGAGGCGAGAGGAGGAAGAGAAACAAAAGCTTCTCCTGCAAAGGGCCCTTCCTCCCCTGAAGGGCAAGCGTGGAGGACTGTGGTGGTGCCCACCACCAGCAGCACAGATTGTGCCCTTCTCCACAGTGCCTGGGCTGGCCGCTGTGGTGCTGGCTCTGCAGGGAGCTGGAGTGGGCGGGAGTGCCCACGCAGCCTCGGGCTGCAGGCTGGACATATTTCAGGAGGATGTGGTGGGATTTAGGCATGGCTTTGGATTGCAGAAATGCCTTTGTTTTTCCAACAGATTGCATCCCACAAGTAAACAGCACTCACAGACACACGATTCATTTTAACATGAAATCTGCACAGATGAAGTGCAAGGCATGGACCATATTGAATTGTCTTTGTTTTAGGACTCTTTGTCTGGATTGATGCCTCATTTGCATATGAAAAATATGTCCCTTTTTGCAGTGATCTCTTCTCCCTCCTTTTCTTTCAAGGATCAGTTCCAGTTTACAATTGAGAAGCATGACGTTTTTACTTTGTTGAAGGGTAGAATGAGTGGGTTAGTGACTGAAAGGAGACAAGTCAAGAAAATTGTACCTACTTGTTTAATATTTTGTTTATCTTAAAGGTGAGATATCTATTTGACTTCTCCACAGTGGACTTTGGAGAAGAACAAAAGCTTACAAGACAAAGAGAGAATATCAGTTTTCTTTTACTGTAGTAACAAATTTTTACAAATTTACCAGTTTAGAACAACACCCAAATATAAGTCAGAAGTTCAGCAGGGTCTTCTGGATTTTTTAGTTAGGGTCTCATCTTGCTAACAATCACGTTATCAGCTGGGGCTGCAGTTCTCATCTGAGATTCAGGGTCCTTTTCCAAGTTCACTGGTTCTTAGCAGAATTTAGCTCTGTGCAGCTGTAGTACTGGTCTCTGTTTCCTTGGCCCATGCCCCCTTCATCATCAAGTCAACAGTGGCACACTGAAAATTTCTCATGCTTAAATCTCTGACTTTCCTTTCTGCAACATCTGATTTCCTTTTGTACTGTTAGCTGAGAGAAAGCTCTGCTTTTGAGGGCTCATATAATCATCTCAGGCTCGCACAATCCATGTCTCCCTATTTTAAGGTCACTAATTAGAAACCTTAATTACATATGCAGAGTCCCTTGGCCACATAAGGTAGCATATTCATGGTGTAGCACCAGGGGGACCAAAATTCTGCCTGCCACAGTGGGGGAAGAGGGATTCAAGGCAGGAGGCATAGCAGGACTAAAGGTGTGGGCATGGTGTATATGAAAAGATAAAGGGAAACGTGGCTAGGATTTTAGCATTTTTATAGTTGTTTGTATGATTGCATCTTAGAAAGAACACTGGAAACAAGTGGACTAGTTAGGAGTTATGATGGGCCCAGACACATTCTTCATGCTGTTAAGAAAGGGTTTCACTACAAGTACTGCATACTGGTTAAGTGGAACTGAAGGATCAGAAGGACTGTGTTCAGCTTTTTGTTTTGCTATTCATTAAGTTTATTACTTTGGCCAGATTATTTAATTCTGCTAAGCTTGAGTTTTCTCATGTGCATAGTGAAAGTAATAATACTTTTTAGCTTATAGGGATGGTGTGAGGTTGAATGAGCTAGGGAATATCCTAGCATATAAGCAGTGGTCAATAAATGTTTGTAATTTTTATTATTACTTCCTTTTTCCCTCGTATCAGAAAAATGGCCCAGAATAATTCATATCAAGCTGGGAGTAGTTTTAATTTAGTTTCTATTCTCTCTCTTCCATCAGGTAGTTATGCGATTTTCCCTTCTTTGTGTTACAGTTTTGTCACATTTAAAGTGAAGATGATGCTAATTATGCTAATCATGTCAAAAGTAAGTTGGTGACATTAGAGCACTTTGAAATAATCACTTGTTATTTATGAAATGTATATGATTGTATAGAGGAAAGCAATCCTGATTTCTTTTAGCTCATTCTTTGAGTCACCCTACAACTAAGGGAAGAAGTTCAGGATATTTCCTGTGAGCCCATCATTCAATAGGATGTAGAGAAAACCAAACATCATGAGGAGCATGTTGGAAGTGAACTTACCCCATAGATGGGCAGCATAGCTGGCTGGCTAAGGGATGTGAATTGAGAAATTGAGAGGTGTCAGTCAAACTCCCCCTAAAATCTTTTCTATTAATCTGTGGCAAATGCCCCAAATACTAATATTAGAGATTTTTTTTTCCTTTTCCAATATTAAGACCTCAAAAACAATGTGGTGGAATACAAAGAATATTTCACTCAAAGCAGGAAATCTGCATCCTACTTTGGTTCTAGAACCAATTAGCCATAAGTCATATACCCTTTCTGGGTCTTATTTGTGAAAGACAAAGGTTGGTCTAGGATGATCTCTAAGGTCCTTTTCTTCCTTAAGATTCTATGACTTAGACTGCTAAGAGAGGGTGGATTTGTAAAATCTTTGGTCTTAATGTGTAAAAGTTGGGTAAGTTACATCCTAGCAGCATATATTCCAGGAGGATTACTCTAGGGGCATAGGCAAAAGAGAGGGCTGTTGTAGGGTTTCTACAGGCAACAGAGGACACTGGCATGCATGGGGCCAGAGTTGGGTCTGAAGGGGCATGAAGGAGGAGGTGATTCAATAGGGGAGATGGTCTCATGGTGAGTGGAGAGGTAGGAGTGCCATGAAGCCCCTTGCCCACTTTCCGCTGGTGACAACCTTTGACTGGAAAGCTCATCTATTGGGGCGCCTGAGTGGCTCGGTCAGTTAAGTGTTTGACTCTTGGTAACCCCATTTCAGTCACTGTGCTGACAATGCAGAGCCTACTTGGGATTCTATTTCTCCCCCACCTGTCTTTCTGACCCTCTCCCACTTCTCTCTGTCTCTCTCAAAATAAGTAAACATTAAAAAAAGTAGTATCATCTATTCAGATATCTGATTCATACTATAAATTTAGTAGCCTGTTTCCCAGGCTGATTGAACTCTACTGGTGAAAGCTTCACCTATAAATGAAGCTAATTTTACTTTATTTGTCTGAGTCTAGGGGTCAGGTTATATAGGTTTTTGAAATTCATTTAACAATGAGGTATATTTATTCTGGGATATACATTATCTCATTTGCCTCAAAAAAAAAAGACAAGGAATTTAATTTAAGGTTTTGTGTGTCAAAGTTTGAGAAAACTAGAATAAGAAGCAGAAAACCTGATTATAGTCTGAGCTCTGGCATTAAATAGAGATGTGGACTTGGACATTCTGTAACCCTCTCGGTCTCATCTCTCATCAGTGATGTGGAGTTAATAATACCTGCCCCAACAGCCTAAAAAGCTATGTGAAGTGCTTTGCACAGTGCTTTGCACTTAGTAGATGCTCCATAACTATCAGCTATTATTTTTTCCAGCCCTGGCACAATACCTAGAAAATTTGAAACAATCAAAAAATAGTTATTGACAGAATAAATGAGAAAAAAAAGGTGTTGTGAAGTTTAAAATAAGTCAATGTATGCAGTGACACATAGGAATAAGTTATACTCTAGTTGTTGAAGCAACAGTTTTCACATATGCAACAACATTCTAAAGAAATCCTTAAACCTTAAATGTCTCTTCTTAGCTGAGGTATCTCTTACTTAAGTCAGGTGGATGGTATAATTGCTAGTGTTATCTCATCTCAGAGATACTTTCCCTGAACACCCTATCTAAAATAGAACTTCTCCAATTATTCTCTACCCTTTATCTTGCCTCGTTTTCCATTTCAGCATGTACTATTGCCTTGACAAGTCTACTTTTATTATCTGACTGCTCATACTGAATGTAAGATCCATGAAAATGGGTCTTTTGTCTGTTTTTATCTTTTCTCACGAGTATAAACTGGATTTGTACAACAGCACACAACATAGAGTAGGTACACAGGAAAGATGTTTAGTATCTTTGGGGGATGCTTCAGCTGTGATAATTATTTTTCTTAAATGATCAACCCCTTTTCACTCAGTCAAAAAGCCTATAATATATTACATCTAGTTTGAAAGCAGTAGCAGGGATTTTTTTAATGTCTTATAGAAGGTATCATTGAATGTAGATGGATCTCATGACCAGGACCTGGAAGCTGTTTGTCTATGATTGTTTGTCTGCTTAGGGATGGTTAGGATAATTGCTTCCCAAATGGAAGTGCTCTCAATCCCGATAGCTACAAAGGTATCTAAGTTAGGAGAAACACCAGTAATTCTGCTATGTGCCCCATAAAAAATTAATAGCCATAAAAGTCAAATTGGCTTCCTCACTAACAAATGAACTTTACTACTCGCTTTAGCTTACAGACTCTTAGTAACTGATATGTAAAAAATACCAACTAGGGAAAGATATTTTCCTGCTTTATAGGCTTTAAAAAAACCATTTAATTCAATCTGGCACCCAGGCTGAATATAAAATAGCTTCAGAGCAGTATTGATGGGACAACACATGATATAATTAAATCTATGTATCAATCCATCAAGTTTAAGATAAAAATCAATCACATGCAAACAGATACCTTTAGGCAGGAAAAAAAGCAAGCATTTGCTTCAGCCCTGCTCCTATGTTGTATCCTGTTGGTCTCTTCTTGGAGCATATTCTCACCTGCTAAAGGATAGGATTATCCTTTAGAATTTTTTGAGGGCCTGCTTTGTGCAGTGCTCTGAATAAAATGTAAGGGTCTTTGAGCTTGCATTGAGGTTTCGAAATTAGTCCACTCTGAAAAAAATGACAGAAAATCACTTTCCCATGTAGATCACTGTGGATCAAAGAGCCATGATCTGGGGCCTAAAACCCACCGGGGGAACTTGTTAAGCTTGCAGATTCTTGAGCCCCATTACAGAGATTCTGATTATACTATAGGTGGTCCCAATGCCATACTTTGAAAAATAGTGTCATTTGCAGCCACAAGCCCTGAGTAAGAACTCAGGCTCCATCACTCACAAATTCTATGGCCTTGGGCAAGATAATGAATCTTTTACTAAACCTCAGTTTTCTCATTTGTAATTCAAGCTGATGGATGATAAAGTATTCTGGATACATTCTCATCTAATCCTACTTTAGAGGATAGTGTAAGAGTAAATGAGGCAACGTGTGTAAAACATTTAGCTCAGTCTGATAAATATTGTACCATCACTACGATCAGTAGCTAAGATGTACTGAACGCTTAGTCTGAGGGACGCTGTTCTAAGTACTTTACGTGTATTTACTCTTTTAACTCTCAGGTAGATATTGCAATTATACCTGTTTTATACAATTGAGAAAACTGAGGCACATAGAGATTAAGTACCCTGTTTCAGATCACACAGCAGTGAAGTGGGTAGAGCAAAGACAAGAATCCAGATTTGTGTGACCGCACAAACTTTATCTACTATTAGTACTAATTTCCACACAGAGCCCACCTAGCTTTCTTCTTCTGGTTTTACATCTTCTCCACACTGAAGCCGTCTTCCTGGCTCATCTGTTGTCCTTCTACATGTTCTGGTACCAACACCGTTATCGGTGAGGGGGAACTCGACACAGATATATAAATGCTAAAGTAAGAAACTACCTCACCGAACTTAAGAAATGTAAATAATCTGCTATTCTAGAACACACCCACACACTCATCCCCCCTCTCCCCCCACACACCCAACAGTAGGTGAGAAATGAGAAGAATTAGTATAGTGTTTGTTTGTTTGCTTGTTTTCGTCTAGGATAGTATGCCTCCTCAAGAGGAATCAGTAAGGAAACATTTAAGAACCAAATGGAAAATTTAGTATTGTTGATGGCTAGCTGTGGCTGGTGGGATTGTGAGTAATTCCTTTACTTCTTTTGCCTTTTCTGAATTTTGTACTGCAAATAACTTATCATACTTTTGAACTCAGAAAGAAAAAAAAATGCTTTCTTCAAATAAAAAGCAAATTAATTGCAAGTAGGACCTCACAGCGTTAGTCTTTTATTTCTCCAGGCTGCTGCTCACTCCTAGGCATGCATCCTGGTCACCTCCATAGGACACTGAGAGAAAAGCTGATCAATATTTTGGTGCCAACGGGAGGAAAGAGTTGCTGGTGAGAGAGGGAATATTTTAAAACTCTGTGAGCTCTGTTAGAAGTATGCCTCAGTTCACTGACCTTGAAAATTAACCTAGGGTAACCAGAGGACTAAGCCCCAGAATAAACAAACAGGCAAGAAAATTCATTTCTAATTTTGACCAAATGTTAACAACATGTTATGTTTCCATGATGCCAAAACTTATTAACTTAATGAAAAACAACATCAGCCAAGTCATTGGAAACACAAAAATCAGTATGGGTGTTATTTTATTTTATTTTATTTTTTTTAACGTTTATTTATTTTTGAGACAGAGAGAGACAGAGCATGAATGGGGGAGGGTCACAGAGAGAGGGAGACACAGAATCTGAAGCAGGCTCCAGGTTCTGAGCTGTCAGCACAGAGCCCGACGCGGGGCTCACGGACCGAACTCACGGACCGTGAGATCACAACCTGAGCCGAAGTCGGATGCTTAACCGACTGAGCCACCCAGGTGCCCCAATATGGGTGTTATTTTATAGATCAAGCTATCACTTTATAGATGGAATTTCTCTACTGTTCATGTATTTGTTTAGTTACCGCTTGACATAGTTAGAGGTCACACTGGATTCTGAAGAGTTACTCATGCTTCAAAGAGAATAATTATGAAAATACCATGTTGTAAAAGGAAATGTAATGAAAAAGGCCCTAGTACTTTTCAGGGCCAAAAAAGAACCATTGAAAATGTTCAATTTTCTAATAATGTGATTACAAATTTTTTATTTTTGGATAGCACAGTGCAATCCATTTATGACTACATTGAAAACCTACAGGTATAAAGAAATTATAGATCATATGGGACAATCCTCTACAACAATAATAATCTCCCAGACACACTGATGCTTTAAGCAACTTGTAATAAGAGTTGCTTGCCAGCTAATGGGAAAGGAGGCTGCAGAACTAAGGTATTTCATGGTGTTTCATATAAAAGCAGAGCTTCTAAAATGGGGAGAAATGTTGTTAGCTCTTGAGCATGTGGAGAGGAAAAGTTTGTTATTTGTGTAGCCAAAGAAGTGATACCTTACAATAATGGTATCTCACATTTATATATTATAATACTCTCAGATATTTGGCATATTTTTAGATCTATTTTATCATTCTGTTCCTATTACAGCTCTATATCAGGTAGGCATTTTCACTCCAGATTGATGAAGAAACTAAGGCATGGTTAAACCATTGGCTTGAGGTTACTGGTAGGGTCAAAACTGTAACACAGGCTATTATACCTACCAAGCTGGGGCTTATGCACTAATTTTTGTCAGTTTTGAAGATCTGTTACATAAAATACAGGTATAAAAATATCTATATGAAAATTAAAAACAAACAAACAGTAAGAAAAAACACCACCAAAAAAGTCCAGCACCTAGTTTGCTTTGTCTGTATAACATTTATTATGTAGACTTGTCCAGATCAGTGAATGTGAAGTGCAGTGTTTCAGAAAGTTTGGGTAATTGACTACTATTCTTTGACATCACTTATGCCCAGATGAAGTTAAAATTTGGACAGATCATACACACCACATCTATGTATATATAATAGACTATTACTCAGCCATAAAAAAGAATGAAATATTGCCATTTGGAATGACATGGATTGAGCCAGAGAGTATTATGCCAAGCGAAATAAGATGGTCAGAGAAAGACAGATAGCATATGATTTCACTCATATGTGGAACTTAAGAAACAAAACAAATGAGCAAAGAAAAAAAAGGAAGAGACAAACCAAGAAACAGACTCTTAATTATAAAGAACAAACCAATGGTTATCAGAGGGGAGGTTGGTGGTAGGATGGGTCAAATAGGTGATGGGGATTAAGGAGTATACTTACGATGACCCCTGGGTAATGAATGGAAGTGCTGAATCACTATATTGTATACCTGAAACTAGTATTCCACTGTATGTTAACTAACTGAAATTTAAATAAAAACTTTAAAAAATAAGCAAAGGTAAGAAAGAGATGGTGACTGGGGTGCTCTTTCAGATAGGGTGGTCAGACAGGCCTTTTTTTTTTGACAAGGTAAAATTTTAAAAATATATTTTAGTCAATTTGTGGTTATGTAAACAGTTTGACTTTATCAAAAGTAGTGGATATGAAAAGATTAAGGCAATACGTGATGGTAGAATCATGTTATATTCATCTTTTGTCCAACTCTACTAGAAGCTTCTCCTTTGCTCCCACATCCCACCCAGGTGATTCTGGTACCTTCTATTTATTCTTCAGGTCTCAACTCAGTTGATCGCTTCCTCAGACAGGCATTATCTTTTCAATTCTTCCTAAATGCTCCATACCTCCACTTCCATAATGGTAATCACATTTGTGTTTAGTGTCAGTCTGTCCTAGTTGATTGAGTTACCAGAGTGCTAAAATGAAGCTTCTTGGTTCACCTTAACATTTTCTTCCTTTTATCTCTGTAAATGTGGAGATTTGGATAAGAACATGAGAATTTATCTTCCATTTGGGGGATTGGACTTGCATGTGTAAACCCATACAATGATATAGAGTATTTAAAGTTCAATACTAATCACATACCGAGGGGAACAAAGATGGGTGCCTGTAAGTGACTTTATGGGTGATTAAGAAAATGGTTTTAGATATTTATATTCTTGCATTGGGAAGATCTAGTAAGCAATGAACTTTTCTGCCTTTGCTCTTTTAGAGAACCATATCATGTAACATATTCTGGTAACTGAAATCACCAATGGTTCCTTTTGCTAGTAGGTTGCAGCTGATGAGGGTTGCTAGTTTTACCTTCTTGGATTAATTTGAAAAAGTACATAATAAACTCAGTTATAAACAACAGAAAGGAAGCTATTATGACTGTTGGTAGGCTTGAGAAAGGGAGTTACATAACCTGGTTCACCTGTTTCTAAAGTCATTTTGTTTGCTGGGTAGAAAACATAGGGGGCTGGAGTGGAAGAAGACAGACTATTTAGGAAGCTATATGAATAGTCAAGACGAAAATAGGGTGGCTTGTCCTAGAATTGTGGAAATGGAGGAGAGAAGTGGACATATTTGAGATGTATCATGAAATAAGATCCAGAGGATTTATTTTATGGGTTGGATATGTTGTGTAAGGAAACGAAATTTGCCTGCTGATTTTTGCTATAAGTAACTGGCTCAATGGAGGTGCCATTCAATGAAATGACAAAGCTTATATGGTGAGTGAGTGAAACTGAAAGTTCCATTACAGACATTTTAAATTCTAGTTGCCAAATGCCAAACGATTGATATATCCAACTGTCCTTTTTGTACAAAATTTGCAAATTATTACATTAATTGTGTTTTAAAATAATTTCTTAACCTGTTGCTCTTTTTTGAGGGGGGGCAGTTTGTGAACTCCTTCCAAAGATAGGATAGAGTGCTTTGGTGCTCACTTTTGTACTCCTTGTATTTCTGAGGCCTCTTGAATAGCTGAGTGAATGAATAGATGGTGATAGAGACTTCCAAATTGCTTATTCTTTCTTTATCTCCTGGTCTTGCCTCTTTTCTTTTTTCCCATTCACTCTGTGTGCCAGTTCCCTGCTTTTTTTCAGTTTAAGAAAAAGCACTAAACTGAAAATCATCACATTTGGTTAGGAGTCTCCACTAGCTGTGTGACTCTGGAAGGTCTAATTAATATTTTTCTGAGCCTCAGTTTCTTCACCTGAAAAATGAGGCAATTAGAGGTGATCTCTGAAGTTTCTTCCAGTTTGAAAATTCTGTGGTATTTTTTTTCTGAGATATGCAAATCAAATATGTACTTGTAGGTTTTACTTTATAACTGTTTCAAAGGAATGTATTTTTAGAAAGAGATAATTTAAGGGCACCTGGGTAGCTCAGTCGGTTAAGCGTCTCCTCTTGATTTTGGCTCAGGTCATGATCTCATGGTTTGTGAATTCAAACCCCTCATTGGGCTCTGTGCTGTCAGCTAGAGCCTGCTTGAGATTCTTTGTCTCCCTCTCTCTCTCAAAAATAAATAAATGAATAAACATTAAAAAAAAGAGACAATTTAGAGATAATCAATTCAACTCACTTATGTGAAAGGTGAAGGAAGTGGAACCCCAAGATAGGCTTTCTCACTTATAAGATAGACAAAAATGATCATAATGGTAACCATAAGAACAATAATGATAAAGAAGAACACCTACATCAAGATTCTTGTGGGAATAAAATTACATAAAACATTCAAAAGTGCCTTGTTAGGTATAACTGTTCAATAAATGCTCGTTCTCATGATGATTACTGTTAAATGTCATGTGACTTTCCCAAGGATATCTGACTAGCAAGTGGCAAGCTGGGGCTAAAATGTTTCCTTAAGAGGGACAAGACTTCCATTTCTCTGCTAGGCCCTTCCTATCTTTTCCCCCAGAAATCAGAGCTGACTATGCTTCAAACACTGTAGTGATAGTGCACTAACATGGTTATGAGCATGTGTTAGGGGCAAGATAAAACATGGGTCTGAAACTAGGTTCTTGTACTCTATCTGTGTGACATTGGATAAGTTACTGAATGTTTATGAGTCTCAATCTCCTCATCTGTAAAATAGGGGTAATAATAATGGGCACCATGCTCAAAGAGATGTAGTGAGGATGAATGATGTAATGTATGTCAAGTACTTGGGGGTGTTCATAGCATGGATAAGGTCAACAAACAGTACCTATCCTAAATATCTGCCCTCACCACCCTCCCCAATCTTGCCACTGACAGAAGTTCTCCACATTGCCTACATGGAAGCTATTACATGTATTCTTTTGTTGTTGTTGTTGTTGTTGTTGATGTTGTTGTTGACTTCATATTTATTAAGATAATTTTTTTCAGGTATATAATCGAATACTAAGCTAATTATCAGAAATATCTGCTAAAGAACCTTATCATTTCCTGTGCCGTACTTAATATATGGATGATGTTTCTCTTTCTTTTTCTTTTTTTAGTGTTTGTTCTTAAAATTCATTTTTAAAAACTTAAATCCAGGGTAGTTAACATATAGTGTAGGATTGGTTTTAGGAGTAGAATGGGTGATGGGCATTAAGGAGAGCACTTGTTGGAATGAGCAGTGGGTATTATATGTAAGTGATGAATTACTAAATGTCATGCATTCTTTTTTTTATTTTTAAAAAATGTTTATTTATTTTTGAGAGAGACAGAGAGAGAGAGAGAGAGAGAGAGAGGTAGAGAGAGAGAGAGAGAGAGGAAGACTGCACAAGCAGGGGAGGGGCAGAGAGAGAGGGGGACAGAAGATCCAAAGCGGACTCCATGCTGACAGCAGAGAGCCTGATGTGGGACTCAAACTCGCGAACCATGAGATTGTGACCTGAGCCAAAGTTGGACACTTAACCAACTGAGCTAACCAGGCATCCCAAAATTACATGCATTCTTGAAGGAAGGTCTCGATACTGCCAGCCATGGTAGACAAAGATACCAATTCAAAGATCGTCTTGGGAAATATTGTCAGAGCAGTTTAGTTTGGATGTTAGAAGGTGACAACAGTGCATCAGGCCTGTTATGAATTGAACGGAGGATGAAGGGCCATTGGAGGGTCTGCAGGAAAGAAATGAAAACTCTTAGATTATTCGATGTGTTTGAATATGGAAAATATTATTGGTTTTTGATAGATCTGTGGTAACAAAAGAAAATATTAGGGATAGTTCATGTAAATCTAAGTAAATGACACACAGAGCTTCAAGAAAACACATGGATAGTAAAGAAAATGTCATCATTGTTCGTTATTTGTCTGGTTGAATGATATGACACAGTTAAAATTATTTAATCACTGATTACCTGTGTACCCCCAAATAGTAACTTCATTCTACTGGGAAGATGGTGGGTGGAAGGGAAGGAGTTGAGGGATGGTGGTGAGAAACTAAATTCTCATCTAAAATGACAAGAAGTCAAAAAATAATATCTTAACTCAATAAATAAAAAATAAGTATTTATATTTGGAAACATTAAGGCAATTACAAGGAGAAACAGCTAAATGTAGAAAGTGGTTATAGCTGAAGAACAGAATTGGGGAGTGGGGCATGATGGGGAGACCACTGTTTTGTCTTGTATGCACTTATGTACTTACTGTTTCACTTTTATTTTATTTTTTTTCAATGTTTTTTATTTATTTTTGGGACAGAAAGAGACAGAGCATGAACGGGGGAGGGGCAGAGAGAGAGGGAGACACAGAATCGGAAACAGGCTCCAGGCTCTGAGCCATCAGCCCAGAGCCTGACGCGGGGCTCGAACTCACGGACCGCGAGATCGTGACCTGGCTGAAGTCGGACGCTTAACCGACTGCGCCACCCAGGCGCACCCTTACTGTTTCACTTTTAAAGTGATGACTATTTTGAAAAAAAAAAAAATAGGAAAAAAGAGATTACCTACATCTGTCTGTACTGTTTGTGTCTTTCCTAAATGAAATAAATAGGAATTATCTGTAAAATTTATATAAAGTTTATAAAGACTCTGACGGTGGTTTCAGAAATATAGCTCCCACACATTACGAATAAGGATCTCTATAAAATGTAGTATTGGCAATAGCATTCTTCTGACATTTAGATACAAACTTAAGGAATCATTACGGTTGGAAATAAAGCTTGTTTTGATTGTATTGCCAGTAAGCTTGTATTAATGTCACCAAATCCATGTCTTCAACCAAAAACGGAGGTTGCAAACATTTTTTTACAAGTGGATCTCATGATAATTCATGGTATCACTTCTTTTTAAAAAGATTTTTTTGAGTGTAGCTGACACACAATGTTATACTAGTTCCAGGTGTACAAAATAGTGATTCACCTTCTCTGTATATTAAGCTATGCGCACCACAAATGTAGCTGCCATCTGTCCCATACAACACTGTGTTATTATACCATGATAACACTTCTCATTCTTTTTCTATACTTTTAGCTTATGAAGGGAAGGAACTGAGTCTTCTCATCTTTGGAACTCTTAGGACCAGAGACTGAATATATGAATTATATATGTTTTCATTCGTGACTTAAATTACATAGCATTTCTTCTTATGAATTTATGCAAGCCAGTAAACCTTTATATTTTATTTTATATAATGGTTTACTTAGCCAAAAAGATGGTTTTTGATAGAATCATTTTTGTTTTATATACTCTGGAAAATATAAAATCCTATCACACATTAATTTTATATTTACTAGCAGATTTGGTGAAGGAGGTGAATGGTGTTACAAGATCATCGTGGAATCACATGAAATTAACTTAATATTCAAAATACATCTCCCATGCCATGGGGATGTTGATGGTGATTCTTTAAAGCATCTGAGAATAGTGGTATTTGAAAATATTCCCTAGGTTGATTGTATTAAGAACTTAGAACAACATTATAAATTTAACCTATTATTTTCATAGTTACAATAAGAACTGATATTTCTGTGTAAGGCTCAAAAATAATATTAATGAAATTGAGTCAAGTAATTTCTAGGTATCATAATATATTTAAAGTAATCTACTTGAACTGGGACTTCTGCATCCAGTAAAAATGAAGTAATAGGGGATGAATTTATACTTCTACTCGAAACGAGCAAAGATGGACAAAATGTGTGAAACAAGTTTGAGAACATTGTGCATCATACGCTGGCCTTCAATAAATTTAAAGGTATTCAAGTCACACAAAGCATATTCTCTGACCACAATGGAAATAAATTAGAAATCAATGAAGTATTCCATATAACAAATTAACAAATGAAATTGTTTATATTACACAACAAGTCAAGTGAAAATATCTTTGGGCTTGGGGGAAAAAACCTCTCAGTTCCTATTCGTCAAGAGGAAAAATCATGTTAGAGTGTATAAAAATGGCCAATATAGGAAAAACATTTTGCATATGAGTTTATGCTAGAAAAATAATGTGTACTAGAGGGATATAAGATCATCAAATAACCATGTGCTCTTGAGAAATGAAATGAATTAGTAGACTTTGAGATCTAGATGTTCTAATGCATCGGGTAATTTTATTTTTTTCTTGAATGGCATATGTAGCCTAAAATTTGGTGAAACACATTTCAGGCAGACAGCATTTAAATAGGATTTAAATATCTTTGAAATATTTTTTTTTTCATGATTCTCATCCTTTGGCAGGGGGATAGACATTTTCAAATTGGTTCTACCATACATATATACAGCTAATTCACTTTTTATTTCTGCTCAACACCAATACAGGTATTCTGGGACTTTTTCTTGACTTGTAATTACATCTCATTTACTCCCACATCTGTGCCTTTGCTCATGTTGAAACTCCACATGAATACCTTTCCTGGCTCCTCCCATCTTGTTTTTCAAAACTCATCTATTTAAGCTCCCAGCTTACCCACTATGGACTTTCCTTCAACTATTCTGACCTGCCAGGAATGTTCCTTTAGAATTTTATGAGTAATCAAGACTAAAAAAGTATAACACAAACTCTCTAATTTTTAATTCAGTGGGTTTTAAACTATAGTAGGCATAATAATCACTTGAGAGTGATTGCAAAAAATGTGTTTGGCCAAATTGTCAGAGATCCCAAACCACTAAGACTAAAAGATCAGGAATTTGTATTTTACTAAAGATCCTAGGATGTCTTGATGTGATAGTCTGCATGTTACACTTTGAAAAAAAAAAACAAAAACCAAAAAACAAACACAACTCTTTATTGAATTTCAATAATTCAATCTGTTTCACTCAGAGATGCACAGTGTCCAATTCTTTTATATTTTCATATTATCAAGTAGAGTGCTAAGCATATAATGGATGTCCAATAAATGCTCACCAACTGATTGAAGCAATGCAGTTATACACTTAATGTACATTAGGTTCCCTTATTCCTAGTTTCACTTTCCATGGTTTCAGTTACCTGAGGCCAATCACCATTCAGATCTTCCTTCTCACCTATCATCAGAAGGTCAGTGGTAGCCTAAAGCTATGTCATAATGCCTGTGTCATTCACTTCACTTCTGTAAGGCATTTCATCATCTCACAGCATCACAAGAAAAAGAAGGGTGAGTATAGTATATTTTGAGAGAGACCACATTCACATAACTTTTATTGCAGCATATTGTTATAATTTTCCTATTTTATTATTATCTCTTACTGTGCCTAATTTATAAATGAAACTTTACCTGAAAACAACACAGTATATATAAGGTTTGGTACTATCTGTGGTTTCAGCCATCCACTGAGGTGCCTTGGAACATATGTGTCACTGATAAAGAAGGACTACTGTATGTACTCTTTAGTTATTTTCTTCACTGATTGCACAGCCATTTATCTTAATTTTTTTTTCTAAACTTGTGATTTGATTTCTCTTGTGAATGATAGAATTTTAGAGCTAGAAAGTCTTTCTAGAATTAACTTAGCTTGGTTCTCTCATTTTTCGATGAAATAGTTCAGAGCATGAGAGGTCAACAGACTTACCCAACAATTACCCAACTTCACACAGTTACTTGTTGAGAGAGCTATAGCTACAGAAGCCAACTCTCCAGTCTCCTAAGCCTAGTGTTTTTGCTGCTGCACATCTTGTCTCTTACTAAGAAATTTGCCCAGTGACTCGAGGTAGTGGCACAAGTGATTAAGACTGAAACACACATTTTTCAATAAATTTAGTGAAAAAATTTCATGTCATTCCAGAGAACGCATAGTAGCTGTTGCATTAGCTTATTTGTTCTGGATAATTTGGGGTCAGATAATTCCTTGTTCTGTGAATTGTAGAGATTTTAGCAGGATCCCTGGCCTCTAAGCACTGGTTGCTAATAGTACACTTTACTTGTGCCAATAAGAAATGTCTCTAGACATTGCCAAATGTCCCCTGGGAAACAAAATCACTCCCAGTTGAGAACCTCTGCTTTATATAGACAAGGACATAAATTCTTGAATTCTTGGATTCTTAAATTCTTGGAAAGACTCAAAGGGTCTTTTGAGACCTCTTCAAGAAACATATTTGTGCATGGGAAGGTGCTTTGCATTTGAAGCAATCACTGTCTGAAGACACCAAATACGTATGTTCTAAACAAAAGGATGGTGAAGGTAGGAGTGCAGCGCAGTATTGTAAGTAGAACATGTAAGGCATATTATAGTGTGATTTAGATGGATTTTTATAGCTTTTTTATTTATATGAATTTTTATTATGCTCCTTTTTATTTTATTTCTCAGTGCTATAGCGCCTGTTATTTCTTTAACTGGAACATTATGTTATGGTTTAAAGAGTGATTTTTCATCATCTGTAACCAATGTATATATAATCTAGACATGGAGTGTTTGTTTTGTGGATTTTTCAGAAGTCAGGAAAAATTATGTAGATACACCCTTTGGAAAATGTACGTACATATAATACCTTGTTACATAAAATGCGTCTTGTCCCTCCCCCACTTTTTTTTGAATGTAGAAGCTTAGGGAAGCTTGTTTGACTGCTTAAGTCAAGCTTGACCTTAACAGAATAATTTCTTGAAAGGTATCTGCTCATCTTTGCTGTTTTGCTAAAGAAAACAGCATCTTTCTGTTCTCCTAGGATACGAAACATGAGCCGAAGTTTAACGGATGAACAACATATTATCAAACAGCTGCTAGAGAAACATCTCTTTGGTGTAAATCAGGGTCCAAAAGAAAGGAAGAGAAATATTATGTAAGAAAAACTTTATCCCAAAGAGTAGCTTGCAAAACAGAAGCAGCATGTGGGGAGTGGTAGGTTGAGTTCCAGTCCTGGCTCTGTTTGGTACATTGGGGTGCATTAAAAAATAACGTTTATTTCTTTTTGAGAGAGAGAGAGAGAGAGGGAGAGAGACAGAGAGAAAGAGATACACACACAAGAGCATGAGTAGGTGAGAGGCAGAGAGAGAGAAGGAGACACAGAATCTGAAGCACTCCAGGCTCTGAGCTGTCATCCCAGAGCCCAGTGCAGGGCTTGAACCCATGGATTGTGAGATCATGACCTGAGCTGAAGTTGAATGCTTAACCGACTGAGCCACCCAGGCACCCCAGGGTGCATTTTTATTTATCAGTGCATGATAGTGTTGGGTTAGATGATCTTGTACATGTTTGTACTGCACATCTACTCCACAAGTTACAATTATTTATATTGCTCAGAATAAAATATTTCTCAGCAGAAAGAAGAAAAATAGCATTAGAGAAATGTTCCAAGTAATAATGTATACCTCATCAGGAAAAAACTGTCCTCTTTTAGATGGTTGGACACAGGATTTTACTTAGAGGACATATGCATATGGACACTTCATACACAATAGTTCTAATTAAAACAAAATACTAACCTCCAGATGATTGCCTTCTTCTGTGGGTAAAAAAAATACTCTTAGCAGTATTCTGCTCAATTAGGTCAATTAGTTGTTTAATATTTAAAGGAAGTAATACTCAGCAATTATAATATTGATGATTTTTGTAATTAAAATATAGAAATTATAAATATCAACTGCTTAGACTCCAATTAGCTTATTAGCATGCAGTAGAGAGTATATACCTACATTATTGGTATCATTTTTCTTATTCAGTTCATGGCAACTAAGTACTGTCAGCCCTTAATACGATTACGTCAAGCTTTCATACAAGTTAGCTCTTGGCCAAAGTCTGACACTGACAGTCAATATCTGGGCTTAATTATGTTGATGAACAAAAAAAGTCACCTTTTTGTGTGTAGGCTAAATGCTCACTGTGTGTAGGGAGAACAGCTGTTGCACTTTTGATCTCACCCTAAAGATTGGAACAAAAGGTCAGAGATCTTTTGATGCAAGCTAATTAAAATATCAGTGATTATGCACACCATGTAAGCTTGCTCTTGGATCAGTGTGTAAAGCAGAAATTTCTTTTTTATATTTATTATGGCTGTGCACTTTGTTGTAATAGTTTAGATGTGTAAGTGCCAAAAAGATCCACACATTAACCTTTGAAAGAATACTCAAATATTCCTGTAGTTGTTTCTTCTTCCTTTACAAAATTGAGTACATTAATGTATGTTTTTCCTATTCACCCCAAAGGGCAATTGAGTCTGGGAAAGAAAATTGCAAACATGGAGAAAAGTAGGTTCTGTCAGGTCATTATTGAAACCAGATGGGGATATTCTTCATTGGTGGTTGTCAGGCTTCTGGTCATATAGCTGTGAATATTCCAGCTGAATTAATTGGATTAGCTATTTTAGAAATTTGTCACCATAGATCAAAGTGTGACCTATGAACTATCTACCTTACAATCAACAGAATGTTTTAATTTAGATGCAATTTGCATTTTCCCTGGCCTCACAACCAGATATTCTGTTTTCATAGGTCTGGAGACGAGCTTGAAAAGATGTATTTCCTAACAAAAATTCCAGGTGATTCTGACACTCACTAAAAGTTCTCATATCACTAACTTAGCAGCATCCAGAACTCAGAGCAATCATTTTGTCTTTGGCTTGCCTACTTTTCTAATCATTTATTTTCCAGTGACCCCTCATCTTTTTTCCACCTCCTACCATTAGTTTATTTACGTTTTGGTGAACTGTCAACTAATGCCTCCTAATGGGAACTTAAAAGTATTAGATTCTCTAGGGGACATTTCTAGTTGAATAAGAACAACAATAATAATGATATTTGGCTCTATACATTTCAAACCTTGTGTCTCTTTTATCATGTATTTCTGGTGCCAGAAGTTGCAGGGAATTTTTATACTGTGAAATGACCTTGGCTCTGGACTTCTGTAGGGTCACTGTAAGTGAATGGGCACATTGAGAAGTGGGAGTATTCCTAGACTGCTCCTAAATTGAGATATGGTTAGTCTACATGGAAATGACTGTGTACTACATAAATATATCCCATTAATGTCCAACTAAATGTAACTAGTCACAACTCAGTTTTTCCTTAGGTGGGTGCCAACATCCCTACAGTCACTCCAAAGCCATGGCACACAAGGAAAGGAAGTGAGAGATAGGGGAGATCTGAGGGGAAAGAGATGGTGACCTTATTTGATTGTAGTTAATATATCTTCTTTTGCACAATTTTGCAAAATAGATGATTATGAAAGTGCATTATTGTCCTCTTCCTCCAGCGCTTCCCTAGGAGGGGCCCAGGCAAATGAGGTTCCTAAAGCTCAAGCTACATTAGCTTCTCAGTAAACTCACATCTACCTATATCTAGCTTAGTGATAGACATCCTGCTGCTATACAAAATAGATGTATAATAAATGGATGAGTGAATAAAAAGGTATAAATCTTATTCTCCCAGTAGTTCAGACAAAGAATTTAGCAACATTTTTGAGGTCATATAACTGAATAAGGTGACATTCATTTAAAAAGCAAGTTTCCTGTTCATGGACTTTGCTGTGCTTCAATGATCAGTTTTTCTAGTATAGTCCATTGTTGCTTGGGTAACATGTTTAGCATTGCCCTGGTTTTGGGGAGCAAGCTGTGCAGTGATAGTTTTTCTCCAAGAAAAATTCCACCTCAATAAGGTATGTTCTTTGTTGTAAAGAATCTAGAAGAATGCAATGACTATCAGATTTTTTTTTCCAGATATCAAAATTCTCTGATCTAGTTAACTTGCAAGTTCCTAAGAAGGCTATTAAGCAGTTGTATAAATGCTGGGGGATGGAGAGAGAAGGGACTATTAATATTTTCTGATGGTTTTCCAGTTAGACTGTGTAATAATGCTTTGATGCTGCCTTTGCCATGAGAAGGACTTTCTCCAGTTCACTGGAGTCAGTATTGTTACAGGGGTTGAGAGTTTGGTTTCTGGAATCAGAGTTCCTGGGATCTCAGTTACAGTCTGCTGCTTACTATGTGCCCTTTGGTCAGTCACTTAATCCTATTATGCCTTTACATTTTTTCATCATCTGTTACATGGGATTGTTTTGAGGATTGAATGAACTAATACATGATTTGTAACTGCTCAATAAATACAATTTCTGTCATTGCACTTGATCTTGTCTTTGACACTAACTACCTGTTGACATTGGCAAGCACATATTTGTGGGCCTCAGTTTTTTCATCAGTAAAAAGAGTAGTTAAATTATAGTTAATATTCATAAAATTTTATGATAGGAGTAACCTTGGTTCACTATCCATTGCACTTGTAAAACTTATTTTTAAGTCAAAGTTGTTGTGAAACTTCTCTGTTTAATAATTGAAAGATAAAAACCCACTCATTTTCTAGCATCTTAAAAAAATGAATGAAAAAAATCAAACAAGTTGGTCTTTTTCTCTTTGGATGGAAATCTTGTTTCCTAATGAACCAAGAGCACAAACTTTGGATTTCATTACGGTTACAATTCCAGATCCCACCCGAGTCCCTTATCAAATGTGGCCTCATTAAGTGCAAAAAGCAATGAATTTCTCTATTAAATAGTACTGCGCTAACTTATGGCTGACATGAGCTCAAATGAAATGTAATTACTTTAAATCTGTTTTTATTGGACTGTAGTTTCACATCGCAGACAGATATAAACACATGCAAAGCTACATGGGAATTCTTATTTATCCAGGCTCCTTTCTGAGGAAATATATGGATATCAAAGACTAACCCAACAGATTAGGTTGTGTGTTATCCTGTTTTGAGTAAGTTACCTCTAAGACTAACCCAAGAGATTAAGTGTTTTCTATTTTTTATTTTATTTATTTATTTTTTTGCTTTCATCAAAGATGGAAGTGTTTATAAACAATCTGTTTATGAACAGATTACAGTGTAATCTATACTTTTTTTAACCAAGAATTTTGTAAACATATTTATAACCTTGGGAAAAAAAAAGAAGACACATGCTTTGTAATAATAATTGCTAATATTTGCTCTATAGCAGAAACTGTTTTAAGTGCTGTATATGTGTTAACTCATGGAGTCTGTTTTACAGAGAAGGAAATAGAAGACAGAGAGACTATGCAGTTTACTCAAGATCATATCGATAGTGAGTGACAGAGCTGGATTCACATCTACGAAGTCCAGTTTGGGTTTGAGGTTGTAACCACTAAACTACTATTATTTCTCAAATTTCTCCTAAATTATATTGGTTTCCTCAAGGTGGAAAGACACACTAAGCATTGAACAGTGAGAATTGGAACCCACAATGCAAGTTTGTATCTGGTGTATTTATATTTATTTTGTTTCCCAGTAGGAATATGATCTCAAATGCAACCCAATTTTGAAGGAGGAGGACCAGCTAATAAGTGGTTATAAAACTTGCCTGAGGTCATCTAGAGATGTTAGTGAGAGCAGGAATAGGTATAAGCTGCTGACTAACTGTTTTTTTGGCTAAAGCCACTAGAGAATATGTCTTTCCAGTGACAGCCATCAATGGCTGTAGGGGATAGAAACAACTAGGAGACAATTAGTGATTCCAGAGGGAAGTGACAGAACATGAAGTGCTTGGGGGCGAAAAGAACATTGCAGGGATCTGGCTTATGGTAATAACTTCACTGGCAACCTCAACTTAAAACAAAACTAATGATTTTAAAATGGCGTTCCAAAAGAATCTTACTATTCAACTCTTGAGTTCCCAGCATTCATTTTATAGAAGTAAGCCATATTTTGCATACTTAAAGTCTTTTTTTTTTCAGTGGCAAAGACATATGGGTGATCCTACTAGCTCCTGCTTAGACTTACTGGCAAGAATAATGCTTCTGTAGTTCCTTGATTTTGAAAGTATGGTATTGACATGTCAGAAACAATGGCTCTCAAATAGATATATTATATGCAAAACAAGGTAAAATACCAACACAGATTGGATAATAAAAATCACTTATATTCTACTATTCAGAAACTAAGTTAACATATTTTCCTGTGCATATTTATAGTTATAACAACTTAGGGATTAATTACATGCACCTTGAATGTATATTTCACTTTATGTGAATGGTTCTCCAGATCATTGCATACTTTTAAACTTTGGATTTGAAAACACCAGTGAATGAGTGGATAACACGTTGCACACTATATCATAACTTATTTGATATGCTTCTATTATTGGATGATTATTATTTTTAGATGTTTGAATAATAAGTATTTTTATACATGAATCTTTGTCTGAACTTTTTATTATTTTTAGTATAGTCATCCTTAAGATAGATATAAATTTTCAGACTAAAGTTTAAAATGAAGCTTAAAATAAAATCTTTAATATATATTTAAAAATTGTTTTACAGAAATTTCTTACCGATTTTTTTGTCCTATCAGCTGTATAAAAGGAGGTCTGTTTCACCAAATCCTCATTCTCATAATTTTCTACATTTAAATACTGCGACATTATCATTGAAAATGTCTTAGTTAAGGGGCATACTGGTGTCTCAGTCAGTTATGCATATGACTCTTGCTTTCGGCTCAGGTTATGATATCATGGTTCACAAGATCAAGTCCTGCATCAGGCTCTGCACTGACAGTGCATCATATCCTAGCCAATTGCCCTTTCTTAAATGATTGTCATCTGTGTTTCCTCTGCAAATGAATTGTCTACTTCATTCTTTGTCTAGGATCTAAACTGTTAAATGTTTGCTATTGTATGTTATGATCAAAATGTTGGCTAATCTGAACAAACTTGTTGAAAGCAAAACATACTAAAATGCCAATCAAACAATTTCGTAGGAGTTAAAAATTTTTTCCTTTATTAATTTTTATTAAGACTGTTTGTAGAAGAAATATGGAAGGATATAGTCGGATCAAATAACATGCTTACAATATCTTATAAAAGTTGCTAAGTTATAAATAAGGCAAAATTATTGTATATAATTTGGAAAAAAGGGAAAAGCATTCTGTATATACAGATATATTTCTGAGCCCTGTTTACGACTATAAGTGTATAATTCATTGCTTCTGCATTCCTATAATGTGTTACAACAACTTGGAAGAAAAAGAAATGAGCAAGAAAACAGTTGCACAAACATTGTCAAATGTCTTTTCCCGATATCCAAACCCTATGGGTTAAACAGTCTGATGGCTTCTTTGATCCTATTTACCAAATTAGCTTTTCATTTGTCCAAATAGGTCCACAGCTTTTAAGATGTGCATTTTGTTTGAACATTTTCCCCCTCAACCCTCTGGTGTCTCTTTTTCTTAAACAAAGGATGTAAGTTTGGCTAGCTGCAAAATTTATTTCTAATTTTCAGAAATTCATGTGAATCTTTCCAAGTGTGAGAATAATAATTCCATTTGGCTTAGCTCCAGTGATCTTTGAAACAAACAAACAAACAAACAAAAACAAACAGAAAAATAAAATAAAAAACAAAAAAAAGCACAAACTGTAAGGAGAGTAATGATCTGTAGAAATCTGCAGGAGGCCTTGGTCCTTGGTCCAGGAGTATTACTGCTGACAATTACACAAATACTGTTCCTGTGCAATTATCCCAGCAAAAATTATAGAGGCCTGATGCGATTTATGCCTACCGGTTTCTATGTAGCACTTTGTTTGAATCAAAATGGCTATCTTTATTTTTTCTTTTCTTTAAAGAGTCAGTCAACTCCTTAGGAGAATATAATTTTCTTCCATCTAGTTTTAAATGGCATTAGCACAGCAATCAGATGTCAAGGTGAAAGATAAACATGTCTGCTCTTGGGTGCGTAAGTGGTGAAAATACCAGGTAAAATGGGTACCATCTCCCTGCTTTTGCATTTTAAATAGCACTAACCTTGTGCAGTGTAGAGTTATGATTTCTTAAACTGTTTTCTCCCTACAATGGGCAATCAGGTCCACAATTTAAAAATATACTGTGTACTGTCAAGTTTTTCTACTGGATGTAAGTGCATAGAAAAAAAATCAATTTGTTTTGTTTCTTATTTTTGTGTGATTACTGCATTGTATTTATTTCCACAATTCCTTTAATGTCACCATTTAACTACCCTTAATTGAAGACTGCTTGTGTTTACTCTTTGCCCAGGAGATTACACTTCAGGTCATATGCAATACATTTTAAGCAAATCAGATTGGAGGGGAAAATATATATATATATATATATATATATATATATATATATATGTATATACATATACATACATATATGTATATATATACATATATATACACATATATATGTATATGTATATATATACACATATATATATATATAGAGAGAGAGAGAGAGAGAGGTTGTTAGGGTCAGAGCTAAGCTTGTTAAGAGCTAAAATCTTTGTCTCCACAGGATGTGGGACTCAGGGAGCTTATAAAATGAAGAAAGAAGACATATATATATATATATATATATACACACATATATATATGTATATATATGTATATATGTACATATATATGTATATACATATATATACATATATATATATATATATGTATATATATGCTTTTTTCTTCTAAAGATGTGTGTATCATGGTTAAGTGTGAAGTATGTTGAAAAGTAATCACCTACCAGTCTGTTTAAGAGCTCTGGCAGCCATTTTAACAAAAATTAAATGTAATTGCAAAATGGAAGAGGGGGGAAAACATGTGTACCAAAGCCCCCTTAAACAATTTCTTTCTATCAAACATGACTAGAAGATAGTTTTAGTGAGGCTGCCTTTGGAAATTGTGCAGGCTCTGTTTGGCTGAAAAAGAAAAGGGTAGAACTGGATGAATAAATCTATTTCTCCACCTTAATACAGTGAATGGAAAATGGATTCCAGCAGACAAGTTATCTCCTTTATGGTGTTTAAAAAGATGACATCCCAAAGGATTACAAATTTTGTAGCTTTTCATGTAATGTCATATATGTGTGTGTGTGTGTGTGTGTGTGTGTGTGTGTGTGTGTGTGTATAGATAGATAGATAGATAGATAGATATTTTTTTTTTTCCTAAGGGAGATGGTGGGCATTTTTTTGCTTATGTGTATTAGAAAAACAGAAACAATCTAGTAATTTTCTATATTTGAATGCTGGAATAGGAATTGCCTAGTACATGGTTATTGTTAAATAAATGCTTCTTAGATTAAATATTATTTGGCGTAGCCTTGGCTTGAAGCCTGGTCCAGTTTCATGATTATTTGGCTTACAGGGACTATACTCAGGTTCCAGTCCTAACCCAAGATTGTTTTTTTTTTTTTTTTAGATTTTTAAATTTTTTTAATGTTTATTTATTCTTTGAGAGAGAGAGAGACAGAGCACGAACAGGGGAGGGGCAGAGAGAGAGAGAGACGGAGACACAGAATCTAAAGCAGGCTCCAGGCTCTGAGCTGTCAGCACAGAGCCTGACGCGGGGCTTGAACTCACGGACTGTTAGATCATGACCTGAGCCAAAGTCGGTCACTCAACCAACTGAGCCACCCAGGTGCCCCTCCAAGATTGGTTTTAAAGGGACGGAGGGGTGCTCAGCAAACTTCCTCAGGGTTCTAATTTAGCATATATATAGCAGTCCAACATCAGGTTGATCCATCCACTTGATACTTTCTTTGTCCTTCAGTCTTCCAACTAGCCTGTCTCTGTAGGTTTAATGAATCACCATGAACCATCAAGCTAACATGTTCAAAGAAGGGAATCAATCATCTTGAGTCATGATCATCTTAATCATTTGCTCTGTTTAATAAGGACTATGAAGTCTACTGGTCCTCCCCAGCTGAGACATATCACTAATTTCATATCATCACCTAGTGTTCTGATCAGTGTTGGGATTTCCTATGGCACTAAGACAACGTTTCAACTATATTTATTTCCAAGCACATTTCTTAGAAGAAATTCTTTAAAGGTGGAATTTAGTTTTGAATCTTTGTAGGTCCTTACTAATAGCCAGGGTATGATTTTAATCCACAAAGTCTTAAGAGATACAGAGGTTGTTAGGGTCAGAGCTAAGCTTGTTAAGAGCTAAAATCTTTGTCTCCACAGGATGTGGGACTCAGGGAGCTTATAAAATGAAGAAAGAAGACAAAAACAAAAGAAAAAGGAAAGATATGTCAATGTTTGCTTTCTGTCATTGTTTAGGTTTTAGCTTTCTGGCATTTGGGATAATACTGATGTGGTCTAAAAATACAATAGCAGCCAGGGGCAGACCTTCATGCTAATGAGACAGATGTGCTCCAAACCTGGCAATGATGCACTCCTCAGTGGAGGAATGATGTGGACCATATGGTGTGAGGTCGGCTCCCTTCTATCAGGATGATCCCATCAGGGCTCTTTGCATTTGAAGCTAAGGGTGTTGTGCTTATGGGTTATTCACATGTTTGGCTGTATGTGGGTAGGTAAGTGAACAGCAGTCCTCAGCACCCTGAATTGTGATACTTAGATACACTTAAAATAAAAGTGCTCCTCTTTTATTAGTGCATGTTATGTATGTTTTCCTCATAGTTTTGCCTCCTTTCTCATTTTCAGGAAAAGCCAAGTAGTATTTGGGAAGAAAAGAGGCTCTGAGGATATCTGTTTTGACATTAAAAAAATAAACCGAATGTGGATGATCTATTTCCTAAATTCTTTAGCTTTTTCAATTTTAAATCCTCTTGTTCCCTAGGAAGGCTCTCTGCTTGAAATGGTAGAGTCTGGTCACTAGAACAATAGGGTTTGTAACAATATGTAAAAGAGGATTTTAAGGATTTAAAAAAAGAGACAAATAGTAAGACCTCAGCTTGTCTAATTGCAGTTTTTCTTGATTCCATCAGAATTCCAGGGGGGATCTCACATTGGTGGGAAATTGCCGTGATTTCCTGATTTACATGGGCTTTAAGTCCCTTTTGGCTCAGGGCATAGCTAGATGCCATTTTTTTGCCAAACTTGGCAGTAGGGAAGGACAGCCCTTGGATGGCAGTGTTGCTAGGATCCTATAGTTTGTCTTCATTTCTGATAAAGGGTAGATCCTCAATAAAAGGCACTGAATGAAAAGATAGCACACAACCTAGACAAGCTGGTGTCGAGAACCCGTGGTTTGAATGGTCAGGAGTGAACGTAGTTCGCTGGTTGGGGAAAACTGACACACAGCTGATAGACTGAAGTCCAGTGGGAGTTATTTTCTGCTCAGCACTCCATTGGCAGCTGCATTTGTGAATCAACTAAGAGCAGCTTTTATTGATATGGTCACTACGCTTTTAGTTCCCATTTTGAAGTGTATCGCTTTGATGGATGTGTAAGGAATCCGCCTCGACACCTCTGACAGAAGACACCAGGCAGAAGACACGACTAGATTTTGAGCAATCCTGATTCCACAAAAGAGATGACACAGACTGCTGAGTAAAACACAGCAAGCCAGTTTGTAAAGAGCCCAGGCGTTATTTGACAGAAGCACCCTAAGTCACGGTTCTGCCCGCTTGTCTTTGAGGGCTGGAGAGAAGGCTCCTGTCTGAAAGAAGAAAAGAAAACTTCCCCAAGGCCAAAACACACCAGGTTGTAAAAGCCTGGAGTAGAGATTTGTTGACCCCTTGTCACGATCTCCCCAACCTCATTCCTTTGTTCTTCTTGGCAAGGACCCTCTGCTAGAATTTAAGCAGTCTCCTTCACAAGTCTTGTCTATGACTTGTTCATTATTAGTTTTGAACCTTCACATAGCCATTTCTAACTTACAGAATATATTCTCTGCCTTCTATTTGTATATTTACCCTGTTTTTGCTGTCCTTGAAAAATCTGGCTTAAATCTAACTCTTGGGAGGCATTACATAACTAAGTGGGTCCTGCCCATGTCTCCCTTGCTTAGCCTTTTATCTGTATTTGGAACAAATGGACCTGATTTAGGCTTCCAGAATTTGTAAACCCTTTACTGGCATTAAATATTTGGTAACCATGTGTTTCGGCTACTTCTGCATATGGGTAGTTATTTCTCCCAACTATAGTGTCACTGCCTAGGGGCAGGAACACGTTTACTTATGCAATATATAATTTCCTTCTCCCTCCATCCAAGACAGTCCAGTGATTAGCAAACAGTATGCACTAAGCATGTGTAACAGTTATAAATCCTAAAATAAGAAGTATCTTTATGATGGGCATACTTAGAGAAGGTGAGCAGCAAGAAAGTGCAAAAAAAGAGTGATTATATAAAGTGCTACATATGTTCTGGATATCTACTACTGCATAACAAACTATCCCCAAACATAGAAACTTGATACAATAATCTGCCATTTAGGCAGAGTTTCAAAGGGACTGTTTAATTCTGGTCCATGTGGGGTTAGATGGGCTCTGGAGTCTGTTTCCTAGATTGCTCACTTATCTGGTTTGCAAGTTGGCTCTGGTTGTCGGCTGGGGGTTCAGCTGAGAGTGTTGGCTGGGGGCCATGGTTTCTTGCCATATGGGTACCTCGGTGAGGTTACTTGTACTTCCTCACAGCATGGTGGCTGAGTTAGAGAGTGGTCTAGAAGGCAGGAAGTAAAAGCTAACAGGTCAGTTAAGGGATACATCTAGATGTCAGAAACAAATACTGCCTCTTTATGAGGGAGTGGCATGGTCACATTGTAGAAGACTACATGTGATGGGAGCTAGTATTTTGACCCTCTTGGGAAAATACAGCCTACCAGATGTTGCTTTACTAACAAAACTACACAAAGTCAAACAGCATAAAGGGAGGAAACTCCTTGATTGTAAACTCTTTTCAAAATTAATGATGATAGTTAGAGTCCTCTGGGTAGCTCAGTCAGTCAGTGCATCCAACTTCAGCTCAGGTCATGATCTCACGGTCCGTAAGTTCGAGCCCCGCATCAGGCTTTGTGCTGACAGCTCAGAGCCTGGAGCCTGTTTCAGATTCTGTGTCTTCCTCTCTCTCTGCCCTTTACCTGCTCACACTGTCTCTCTCTCTCTCTCTCTCAAAGATGAATAAACATCTAAAGAAAATTAAAAAATAACTAATGATGATAGTTAACATTTATTTCCTGTTCTCTGCCAGGCACTAGGCTAAAAGGTTTATTATACATTATTGCTCATTTGATTCTCATAGTGTATGAGCCGGACACTTGTTATTGCACCCATTTTACAGATGAAGAAACTGGGATATAAAGAGGTAATAGAGTTTGCTCAGGGTTACAGCTATCAAATGGCAAAGGCAGGATGTTAATACAAGGAGTTTAACCCTAGAACTCACACTCTCTGTTTCCTGTTCAGTCACTATATAGAGTGAGAAGTTGTAATGTAGCACAGATATATAAGAAATGCCAGTAGCCATTAGTTCAGGAGTTAAGAACCTGGGTTTGGGTCCCTGTGCTTCTGGGGCACTTGAAACCTCTGTGATTATTACATGGTATTGTTTGCATGTGTATTTGCTTTTATCAGATTCCTAAAAAGGTATGCTTTGTAAATTCTTGAATGTAAATAAATAAATGAATAAATAAATGCAATGTAATTATTCCCCTTTTTCCTAAAAAGGGCTTACTTTCCAATTTCTTACAGGATCAGTTAACTTCCTCCTTTATTTTTTTCAATTTTATTTATTTATTTTGAGAGAGAGAGAGAGAGGGAGAGCAGGTGAGCACGAGTGGGGTAGGGACAGAGAGAGGGAGAGAGAATCCCAAGCAGGCCCCGTACTGTCAATGCAAAGCCTGTTGCAGGGCTTGAACCCACAAGCCGTGAGATCATGACCTGAGCCCAAGATTGAGTCGGATGCTTAACCGACTAAGCCACCCAGGTGCCCCATCTCCTTTAAAACCTTCAGAAAAAGGCAGCCTTGCGACACTGAGGGCACACCAGCTTTGTGGCCTGTGACAGACTTTGTCAGGATCCCAGCGACTCCTTTGCAATCCTTGTAATCTTAGGTGAATTACTGACCCCTCCCCTCAGGGCCTGGTTGCCTGGGTTGCAAAATGGGGCTAATGACCTTTAAGAGTTGGGAGGACAAAATAATATGCATTGTGTAACATACCTGGCAGTAATAGATTTTCATCTGGTGTTATTTCCTTTAAAGGTATTTTGAGTGTTGCACAGAATTGGTGTGGTAAAAACATTTTCTTCTCAAGTAGCTGCTAACCTCTAAAGGCAGGACAAATCCCCAAAGGCATCCTTATACCACATCGCTTACATGTGGCTACATAAATGGCTCAGCTCATGTTTCGGTATTCAGTAGCATGCAGGCTCCATATTTTCCTCCTTGTGCAGAGGCATCCTGCAGCGTTAGGACCAAGTGAAGGGGATACAGAAAATCAATCCAGGCAATTGCTTCTTCACTTTCTGATCGGTGCTTCCCAGGTTACCCCAGCTTTGAATGCATTTAATCTCTTCTGTGTAGACCAGTATCTACCACCACCCTGCAAGTGTTGCCATTAAAAGAAAGGTACAGAGACCTGTTATTTAAAGGTACAGAGACCTGTTTAATAACAGAGACCTGTTATGAAAATTTCTCTCTGGTCTTCCCTAATTTGCTGTTTTGTTAATAAAATCTGGGAGAGATTTTCATCTGTAATTTATATTTGAGCAATACTTTGATTTTAAACTTTTATAATTACTATGGTTTTGGGTTTTTTTTTTTTAAATTATCAGCTTTCACAGGCAGAATTTTATCTGTTTTTTAAGAACAAATATGAACATGTCTCTGTGGGAGCTCTTGCTTGTAATGGAAGTATAATAGGTAATTCTTCCAGAGTGCTTTTCTCAAATAACTACCTGGACATCCTCCCAGACTTCAATAGTTAGAGCAGCTGAGGTTTGAGAGAGTAGGTTAACAAAGGGTTAAGGGTGAAATAGGCTTTTGATGTTATTTCTTTATCTTTTTAATGTCTGGCAGGCAGGGGAACCAATAAAACTTGGTAATTATTCAGAATATTTACTGAAGGTGCTTGCAGTTTGGTCTCTTTCTTTATTCTTGAGGCCTTTTTTTTACAGGTAGGTTCACTTCTTCAAAGCTTTGAAGATGGCTCCAAACTTGTCCTGGGCCCAAATCGCCAAGGAACACAACCCTTCCCTTTTATGTAACTATTACTGATACTTAATAACTTTTTCATTTCTCTTTGTTACTTTTGTATTAAGTTTCATCAGCCTATGGAAGAACTCAAATCATTTAATAGTTAAAATTGATGGTCCGAACTGCCTAGTTTTCTTGCAGTTTCTAGCTTTCCTTTTAATTGTTTCAGCTCTGCCTGCTATCCTTTTTGTTGCTTCTCTGTTTTGCTATAGGTTTTTTTTTTTTTTTGCTGTTTGTTTTGTATTGGAGGCATAATGAACCACAAGAAAAAAAAACCCATGGAATATTGATCACATCCTAATAGTTTTAGAACATCAATACATACATTAAAAAAAAACTTCATTTGATTAAAAAACATGCCTTTTCTTTCTTCTGTCACTTCCTTAGTGGCTTAAGAGATCTGTATTCAGTTTCCTTTAGGTTAGCAAGCCATGCTTTTGTCTTAGGTGTTTTTATTAAAATTCACAAACAGACAAACTTATCATTTGGATCCTAAAATTTAATAAAAATATAAATGCTTTTGGTTCCCATTTTCTTCCTAATTTCATAAGACATTATAATTGTTTTATTATGCTGAGAATATTCATGTCTGCCTCTTATCTGAGTTCCCTAAACCTTTCAGCAGTTAAGTTCACAGTGCATGAGTTTTACAATGTAGCTAGAGAGCTTGGGCTGGGTCTGGTGACCAAGCAGAGCTAAGTGGAGCCCCTATCACTTTAGGTCTGTTAATTATATTCTTCCTTCAATATAGCTCTACAGAGATATAGACTTCTGCCATAGAAATGCAAATATTTCGATGAATACAGAATACATGATGTCACCAATGTGAAGTGGTCATGACATACTGGGCCAGTTCTCAACTCACTTGCCCACTCTGATCCATTTGTAGTAGTTGGGGAAAGCACTAGTTTTCTGAGATCACAATCCGGCTGATGGAAAAAAAAAATTGCCGGAGTGATGATTCCCTCTATGCCTTTTCACAAAGGGAACAATGGCAATGGGAGAGCCGTATATTTGCCATCTTTAATCTAGGCATGTATTATTTATTAAGAAAACAAAGAAGGGCTCCTTTTCATTTCATTTAGATGCCTCAGCTACAAACAGGAATCTGCTTGAAAGGTTCACATAACTCATTTCTGAACAACACCACCTATACAGTAGAGTCAAGTCATAAAAAAAAGCAATGGCACATGTAGAAGTTTATCGTTATGAAAAGATTACAAGTTGTGTGGTTTGATTTCTCAGACCCAGCCCTCTCATTTTATGAAACCAAAGATTTGTGACTACAGACCCACTTTCCTCCTTGGCAGCAGATACCTCAAAGACTGTTGACATTTGAAAACCAGAGAAGCTGAACACTGACTCTCTAAAGAACACTCTACTTCTAGAAAAGAGGTGATCTGATCTGTTTGACTGTGTTTGATGTGAAGTACTGCAAGGGAGAGTGCACTGTGTGGTCACAGACGTGCTCTCAGGTTGGAAGCAGCCGCTTATTGGGACCCGTATCATTTCTGTTGCACCCTCCAATGGTAGGTTGTCGGCAAGTATTTATTACCCTTTCTGCACCATGTAAGTTAAATTCCTTTTCTAAGGCAATGGGGCCCTGAGGGAATGTCAAGGAAAGGGGGAGAGGGAGAGGAGTCTGGGATGAGATGTCTGGTTCTATAACCTCCTTCCAGGCCATTAGTTGATCTATTAGATCAGCTCCTCTCAACCTTTTGTGTGTAACTTTCCTGGCGGAGTTGTTGAATTATGTACAGCCACTCTCAGCAAGCTGTTTAGGTCAGGGGGCTTTTCTTTGGCATTTAGTTCCCACGTACTTAAACAAAACCTCAATTTGCTAAGGTTTTTAACACTAGAAGCTTGTTCTTTTTATCCATTTTTATTATTTCTTCCATGCATTGTTATTCACAACACATCTGGCTGCAGGTTATGGCATTTTGGCTGCGTTTCACCATGCTAACCTCTGTTACCTCTCCTAGGGTTTAGGAAACAGTCCCCTCTGGATTGAAATATTAATGATCATAAGTACAACAGCAACCCCTCTGCTTTTCAAGTAATGCAATTCTAAGCCGAAGGGCAGCAGCACCAATTATAACTACAGGAATCCTATATACTCTCCCAGTAGGATACACAGATGCACACACAGGGACTCAGCTGGGCTCTGATACTTGTAACTTGATGCTTCCTTGTGCTTTGGTGTTTTGAGGCTCTAAAAGAGAAAAATGATTCTAGCAAGGAGATTTGGTTGGTGAGGAAGAACCACTCACAACTGCTGAGCTAGCTGTGTGGGAAATTGCCCTTAGGTGCATGGTAGGGCCTCCTCACCTCTGCTTATAACACTCAGTTGCGGAGATGAGGGAAGCCTGTGTGATTCTCCATTTCTTCTCCCTCCTCTGGCTGTTTTCAGTAATTAGAATAGCGTACCAGGGAATGTAGTAGTATATTTTATTTTTGGCTCAACTGCTACCTGAGAGACAGGCTCTTTGAGCCCCAGGACATTCAGCCCAAGGGTGAAAACAAATGAGCAAAGATTATAAAATGGGTCGAGTCACATGGGGTAGAGAGCCTGTTAGCAGAAACGGATGCACAGACCAAGTCTTTTGAGGCTGACTTTTCTGCTAGACTACTCTCTAACTTCAGGCTGACAGTCCAAAGCCTTAGACTATTAGAGGGCATAATCAGGTTTTGTAAAGGTCCATGGGTTCCCACCAGGAAGAAAGGAGAAAGAAAATGTAGAGCAGAGCACAGGCAAGGAAAAATGGAAGTATTTACATAAAAAGAGAGTTGAGCCCGAACAGTAATACTACAGAAAAGGTGAAAATGAAAAGAGTCACCAAGAAACAAAAAGGCAAAACAATAGGTGATTAATGACCAAATGAGAGTTACAGCATTTATTGAATACCTATAGTGTTCTAGGCACCATTCTAAGTGCTAGATATATATTGACCTCTAATTCTTGTAACCATCTTTTGAGGAAGAGAATATTTTTATCCCCATTTTACAGATGAGGAACTGGAAGTGCACAAAGTTTAAATAACTTGCTCAAGGTCAACATTATACTCTTAACCATTATTCTTCAGCTTCCTCCTAAGAGCTGAAAGAGCCTTTCTAAGAAAAGATTGGAGCAGTTGCCCCGATAAAGATTGGTCCTCAAAAATCAGTAGAATTGAGCTATGCAGATGAATAGTATTAATAAAAGCATTTTAGTAACAGGATGTCTCCACAAAAGGGGATCTCTAAAAATTCATGGTTTTAAAAAATTGGTTAATTTCCTTACAGGAATTAATGAAGTCACTTTCCTTTGCCTCCGTAGCTTTGGATTCAGCTCTGGGTACAGTGAAATGATGAGTTTTTCTTTTCCTTAAGCCATCAGTTGCTTGAATGTGATTTTTTTTTTACAGATATTCATCAATGACTAGTATTTTAATTTTTTTTAAAACGTGTATTTATTTATTTATTTATTTTAAAAAATTTTTTTTTTCAACGTTTATTTATTTTTGGGACAGAGAGAGACAGAGCATGAACGGGGGAGGGGCAGAGAGAGAGGGAGACACAGAATCGGAAACACGCTCCAGGCTCTGAGCCATCAGCCCAGAGCCCAACGCGGGGCTCGAACTCACAGATCGCGAGATCGTGACCTGGCTGAAGTCGGAGGCCTAACCGACTGTGCCACCCAGGCGCCCCAAACGTGTATTTATTTTTGAGAGAGAGAGAGAGAGAGACAGAGTGTGAGCCGGGGAGGGTCAGAGAGAGAAAGAGAGAGAGAGACAATGCAAAGTAGGCTCCAGGCTCTGAGCTGTCAGCACAGGGCCTGACGCGGGGCTCGAACTCTTGAACTGTGAGATCCTGACCTGAACCGAAGTCGGACGCGTAACCGACTGAGCCACCCAGGTACACCTTAAGACTAGTGTTTTAGTCTTCTGAAGAATGTTAACTGGAAACTTTAAAACTAATTTAAAAATAAAGTTGATGGAATAATATTAATATATCACATAATTGGGAGTGCTCCTGATACACAAACAATATGTCAAGCATAAGCCCAATTTTATTAAAAAAAATGTATATATGGGGGCACCTGGGTGGCCCAGTCAGTTAAGCGTCCAGCTCTTGATTTCAGCTTAGGTCACGATCTTACCATTTATGGGTTCGAGCCCTGTGTCCAGTTCTGCACTGGCAGCATGGAGCCTGCTTGGGATTCTCTCTCTCCCTATCTCTCTGCCCCTTTCCTGCTTGCACTCTGTCTCTCTCAAAATAAACAAATAAATAAACATTAAAAAAATATAAATGTGTGTATGTATGTATATATGTATGTGCACATATTTTAAAAGACTGGAAATATATACCTCCACTTATCTCTGAGACTATGAAAGCTTTCTGTTTTTCTATTTACTTTTCTGAATTTCCTAGCTGTAAAAAATGACATGTATACCTGTATACGCAGAAAGGATGTTATTAAAAGTGAAAATAAACACAGTTCCAGCATCATGTTTTAGAAATGGTTTTGGTAGATACTTAATCAAGTTATGAATTCTAACCAACCCACATATCCCTATCTCTGATTTTTATTTGAATTAAATCTTCTGACTTTATAAGCAAGATAGAACATTGACTTCCGAATCTAAAACAGGATTAGTCAAGCTTCTGAAGGTCAAAATGGAACCAATTCTCTATCACACATTGCAAAGAAAACTGTCAGCTCCTGGTCTAAACTTTGGGTCCATGGAATCTTTTGCTGTCTTAGTGAACAGCACTGTTTAGTTGGAAGAAGAAAAGCAACATGTTAAAACTGTAAGAAACTATATCTCAAGGCAAGAATCAGCCCTATTTTATGTGCGTTATATTCAATTATTGCGTCTGAATTCATGGAGCTCTTTGAGAGTGACCACTCACTAGGAACTTGGGTATCTATGCACCTAGTTAAGTGCTAGAATGAACAATGGAATGAGTATACAGTAGCTGGAGACCAGAAAACTAAACTTATGAAAGTATTACATTTACATGTCCATGTTGCCATTTTCATTGATGGTGGAAGAAGGAAGCAAAAAGGACTAAGACGAGACTTTAAGAAGCACTCTCTGACTATGACTAATAAGGCATGAAGACCATTAAGATGTAGTATGAGGGCTGGTAAAGGGAAAGAATCTCAGAAGCAGTAAAACTACCTCAGAATGATTCTGATTGGAGAGAGGGGTTGCCCTCTTGGAAATCCATCCTTCTTACAGATTGACACAAACTTCACCAGCAAATGCTTTATCTGCTTACCTGGAGGTAATTCCTTAGGAACGCTACTTACCCTGCTTTAACTCGCCTGCCCAAATTCTAAACCCCTTAGAGAACTCGGTTAAAAACTGATGGCCCATTGAAATTAAAAGAGCAAAACAAATGGCCACAAAACAAATGAGTAAGTTATGCTTCTTCAGTTATTTAATGGTAGAACTGCTCACTGCCAGTTAGAAGTTGTGCAAGACAAGGGAAATGTCTATCTGAGTTTCATTGCATGGAGCTAAGAGTCTCCCTAGTCTTCCTATTGCATCCAGAGCACAGAAATTATGGATTTAGCACATGCTTTGTGCCTAACTGCTCGCTTCTTGGGCAGAAGTACCAATAACCTTGCCAAACACTTGCTCTGATGGGGCTATGTAGTCTTTCCTTGTTCATTGCCTGCTCGCCATCCTGATTTCTTACAGCAAAACGGATTTATGCCAACTGCAAAACTAATAAAAAAGTAAATATTTTTAACCAGTGTAGCAATAAATTAATTTCATGCCTATTTTAAATGGCCCTGTTAATAAAAATAGAACTCTTCTTGTGCTTGAGAATAACTGTATTGAAAATGTGATTTTGCTGGCTTTCTTCTCGGGATGTGACATCGCTCACAGCTCTTCCCAACTGCTGCCAGAAGCTGTGTCAGTCGTTGGTTGTGGGTGCTTAACAGCCATCTGGAAGGAAAGTTGGCATCACCTAGTTGAAGGCATATCTCAAATCGAGGGATTGTAGCTGCCATTGCAGTTAGTAAACACTGTAGCTTCCCTGCTGGATTGAATGTCTACTCCAAATTCCTGACGGGAAGAGAAAATCAAGAAAATCAAAGCATCACCTGAATGCTTTGCTGACTGGCAATTCATGAAGGCAGGAGTTTCTCTTTTAGCCCAGAACTCAAAGCAGATGACGTGTGGTCCATTTTCATTCGTAATCTTATTAATAGAGCCAGTCAACTGCTGCCCACGCTTAGAAAAAACGTACAGGCCATGCTCCTTAGAAAGCAGAATTTGAAAGTTTTTGCTGGAAATAAATGAAGGAGCAGGATGCATAGGATTATTTTGTTTTTTATTTACCTGACACTCCTGTCACCTGTTCTGGGAGGCATGGGCAGTCATTTTATTGAATCCTCTTCTGCTATTTGCTGGACAGGATCCACTTTGCAAGTGTACTTCAAGAGTCCCCTTAAACTTTGGACTATAGGTACCAAGCAGTAGAGATAAAACAGGAAACTTTTGTTGAGAACTCTTTACAATCTGATTACCTCTGGTTTATAAAACTGTACCTCAAAGCAGATGCAACCTGGCGTATTTTTTTCTAACGATTATTCTGAGAGACCTGGAGAGTGAGGATGGATAAATTCCAATCCACTGTTGTCCCTTCAAAATAAGCAAAATGTGCTTTTGTTGTCATTATGCTGTTCATTTCTTCACTCTTGGAAGTATTTCCCAGGAAAGTTTGTCTTTTTTTTTTTAATTGAAGAATAATTGACATGTAATATTGTATTAGTTTCAGGTGTACAACATAGTGATTTGATAATTATATACACTATGAAATGGTCACCACAATGTCTAGTTACCACCTGTTGAAAGAGTTTGTCTTACATCCATCTTTTAAGCATGCATGCAATATGGGATCTTGGCATTTTTAAAGCCGGAAATACCAAGGAGAGTATGAGACAACAGAAAAATTTAAATGTAGAATCCAGATTGTCTGCTCAAATCTAACTAAAGAGCCCTGGGTTTACTGGTATGCTTAGGTGTTCCCATCACATACTTTAAGGAATAACCTGATACCATCTCTTGGTCCACTGTTGCTTTTACCAGAGTTTTAGGAGAAATACCTTTACAGTGGATTTCCATTTCTAGGGCCATAGCTGGTGGATTATAGGGTCATAAATAAATTAAAAAAAAAAAACTATTCTTTTGGTTCAGTCTTCTCCCTCTGATCTCACTGTAGCCTAACTCCTCTCTTTGGATTAGGTATAGAGGGTTCCTTGTGTGCCCTAATTTTTGACATTTCCCTTGAAATTTCTATTGTTTTTGACCACTCCTAACTAGGTGCCAGATAAGGCCTCTCTACTGTCAAGAGAATCCAGTTGTTATTATTTACTTCTTATCTGCTTTGGTTTTCAAGGAAGTACAACATTGTGTTTTCAGAGTCTCCCATAGACACCAGCAGAAAATCTTTAATCTCTTTAGTTTTGGTGCACATTCTCTTCTCCTAATATGTCAGGTACTTGTCCATATGGAATCACTGGAAGTTTCTCATGTGACTGCGCTGTGAGAAAAGTCATAGCCTCTTTTGTATGGCTGTGAAATTGTTCCTAAACTAAACCTGTTGCTTAACTTTAGTTGAATGGATAGAGACCCATCACTTACTCAGATTATTTCAAGCAAAAGAGTATCTAGAGCAAAGATCCATGTGGCCCTGAATTTCAGTGGGAGCATTGTGAGAAATCTGGCTTCTCTGTTGACTACTTGGTGACTTCTTCTCTCCCACATCAACATTTCTGATGGAAGCTTTGCCTTTTTCTTACCTCCATTACACCTTCTCTACCAACTGTTTTTCTCAGCTGATGGTCTCTGGTCCCTCATACTTCAAGCTTATGACAAGTCTTACAGTTCCACCTCTGATATTTTTTCAGTTCTCCCAAATAACTGTTAAAACTATTTGGGGGAGGGGCTCTTGGGTGGCTCATCCGTTATGTGTCAGTTAAGCTGAGATTTCGGCTCAGGTCATGATCTCACAGTTTGTGAGTTTAAGGCCCTCACTGAGGTCCTCACTGACAGTCTAGAGCCTGCTTGGGATTCTCTCTCTCTCTCCCTCTCTGCCCCTCCTTTACTCTCTCTCAAAATAAATAGGTAAACTTAAAACAAAGTGTTTAAAAAGAAGTCTTTTGGGTTTTCCAGAAGCTATTTCTTGAGAAGCCCTCTTCCATTTTTATTTTAAATAACAGGTTCCTTCAGAAGTTGATTTTTAAGCTTAAATTACTTGCCTTTGGTTTTTGTTCCACCTCTGGTCAGATCATCTCTGGCAAGGGTCTTAGAGTAAATACTGGGCCTAGGGATTGTGAAAGGACATTTCCTCATGGAAGAGGCTGTGTGCAGATTCTGCAAAGACTGATACCTGAGAAGCCAATTTTGGATTGAAAGTATTTCTACAGAACTACTGTGAATCAAACATACATTGAAAGATAAAGGAGGGACCAACTTTATTGTATTCTGAACTTGAACATTTTAATTTGTTATGTTTTGAATGACTCTTAAAGGAAAAATGTGAAATTATGAAACAGAATATTGCAATATTATGACTTATACCAGATCTTTTCAAACTCTGTTTTTCTCTTTGTCTCGGGTATTCAATGCCGGTAGGTTGAAGGGTGTACATTTCTCTGAGATGAACCATACGTGCTGCTGTCTGAGGTTACTTTTCTGCTAGTAAGGCTGTGTGGAATATGGTGTTCATCATAATAGATCTAAATATAGTTTAGTTCAAGGAGAACATATGGTCTTTTGGTGTTGCTTAGGGCATGGTTTCACTGGACTGATTTCAATCGTGTACTTTTCTGTGTATGGCACTTAACAAAGTTATAGACAGTTTGAGCTGGGAGTGACCTAACATCATCTAATCCATTCTTTTCATGTTTACAGCAAAAGATTTGTCCAAAAACAGGTAATTAGTGTGGGTGTGGAAATTAGGAGCTATGTCTGCTGGATTTTAGGGTAAGGCTTTTTCTAATGAACCATGCTACTGGCAAGGATGGATAAATCATATGGCTTTAAAATTATACTCATCAAGAGCCTTTTAAATACAGGTGAATAGAATAGAGCAAGTTATATAGATACTAACTAGAAATATCCGGAGGATGTAGAGACCTCTAACATGTATATCTGGTTCTGAGCCAAGATGCTGGGCTTTAATTTCCTCAAATGCTGTCAACATTTAAAATTTCCCTTGTATGTTTCTTTTGGGGACCCAATTTCTTTTGCCAATGAATAGAAAACAGGAACTAATAATGTACTTTCATTAGCTACATTCTTCTCCCTGATGTTATGAATTTCTTTATCTGATACTCTGTGCAAATGTTTTAGACGATAAGTTTTTACACAATGCCCAGCATAGCAGCTTATTATGTAGATCCATAAAGAAAAAGGCTATATTTTGTACAGTAGGCTATGTTAATGTAATGGGGAAAATATTTAAGTTACTCTCCAAGGTAATATAACCGCTTAACTATGATTCTATTTTTTTTGATAGATCTCCAAACTTGGTGTTTTGGTCAAACAGCAGGTCATCAAATACCTCATCCATGATGCCTAAAAGAAAGTTCACTTCCTTAGCAAACACCTAGTTTTAACAAGATAAATGTTCATTGGATCAGTGAAAAAATGTTCTGTGAAGAACCAGGTACCTTGCTGGTACTTGACGTCTATGTCAATTATAGTTTAATGGAGGGCTTTTTTGTTTGTCTCGATATGGATAATAATTTCTAAGAATAGAGAACTTTACCTTGAAGCCAGTGCTGAATGAGATGTTTACTATCTTTGTGTTTATACCCTCACCCATTTACTGAGCAACACAACAGGGGGTTGATAATCAATAAGAATTCCAACTTACAAATGCAAAAGAAATTATAGAATTAGAAAAAAATCATTTAAAAAACTCTTAAAATATTGGTTCTTAAAAATGGAAGCCAATGGCTTCTAAAACTATTTTAATAAAATTTTTAGGAACATAGAATAATTAATGGATTAGGTTGACAATTCTTAAACCCATTGATGAATCTTAATCTCACAAAATTTGGGACCACCAGACATTATGTGCATCCTATTGGTGCCATAGAACATACGTAGCACCCCCTATGAGGATTTTTGCCAAAAATAGTTCAACCTGAATTTAATTAAGCCCCTAGTCATAGCATCCAGTTCTTCAACAAATAAACAGCATAAGAAAAAAAAAAGTGAGGGGGAACCAAGTGTAAGGAGTAGACATTGCTAGGATCCTAATTCAAATACATCACTGTAAGAAGACTTTTTTTTGAGATCAAAGAAAATTGAGTATAGACTGGGTATTAGATTATACTAAAGGATATTAATTTTGTTGTGTGTGATAATTTTCTTGTGGCTATATTAAGATCATCAGAGATACATACTGATGTATTTACATGTGAAATGATATGATATTTGGAACTTATTTTAAAACAGTGATAAACAGAGGATGAGAGGGTAGATGAAATGAAGAATGGCATACTACTGATAATTTTTGAAGCTGGCTGATGGATCCATGGAAGATTATTATGCTCTTATCTCTGTTTTCATGTATGTTTCAAGATTTTAAAAATAAAAAGAATTACAGAAGAGCCAACAAAGGAAACTATGTCTTCATTCCAGAATATGTGAGATTTTTAAAACCAGAACTCAGGTTTGACTTGGTAAGAAAAGTAGATATTCTGGGGCACCTGGGTGGCTCAGTCCGGTGGCTGACTCTTGATTTCGGCTCAGGTCATGATCTCATGTTTTGTGGGATCAAGCCACGCATAGAGCTTTGTGCTCTCAGTGTGGAGGCTTCTTGGGATTCTCTCCCTGCCTCTCTGCCCCTTCCATGCTTGTGCTCTCTCTCTTTCTCTCAAAATAAATAAAAAACTTAAAGAAAAGAAAAGAAAAACAGATATTCTTCAAGTTCTCAACACTGAAGGCTGAAAACTTGTGTCTTAGGATAGGCTTGCTTTAGCTACTAGTTTGCTGTATTACTGCTTGTGTGTCCATAGGCATAGAGGTAGCATCTGTATTACAAAAATAGTAGTATCCACAATAAATGGTTGTAACGAGGTTTAAACATGAAAATGTATGTGAAACACCTGGTATGGTGCCCAGCATGCATTCATTCCTCAATAAATAAGGCTGTTGCTATCTTTGCTTCACTTAACAAAGACAAAGTAAGTGTCAGGTATATGCCAGACTTGTGCTAAATCTAGGGAGTTTTTATGAAGGAAAAAAAAAGATGTGGCATCTGCCTATGAACGATTCTTAATTTATTGGAAAAGTTGAATCTGAGGAGACTGGTGTTCTGTACGTGTGAAAGAGGGTAAAATACCAGCAGCTTCATATGGTTCAACCTGGTAACTGAAGTGAGATATAATCACAGAGGTAGTGAGATGAAGTGTTTAAGATGACAGACTCTTGTATCAGGTCGTCTGGGCTTGAAACTTGGCTCTGCATGAATTGGGTGATCCTGAATAAAGTAAGGATCTTTACTGTCTTCCTTCATGGTGCCTTTGTTCATGGTCTGTAAAATGGGGACATAAGAGTACTTACCTTATAGGATTGTTTCGAGGATTACACATAAAATTCAGACAATAGTACTTAGTACACAAAAAACCCTGTATATTATTGTAATCAATGCATGTCCAAAATTATGGGAGGTGCATGTAATTATATATAATTTTTTAATGTTTATGTATTTTTGAGAAAGAGAAAGAGTGAGAGAGGGGGAGGGGAAGAGAGAGAGGAGGACACAGAATTCAAAGCAGGTTCCAGGCTCTGAGCTTTCAGCACAGACCCTAACATGGAGCTCAAACTCATGAACTGGGAGACCGTGACCTGAGCAGAAGGTTAACTGAGCCACCAGGCGCCCCTTCGTGCATGTAATTATATCAGGTGCCAGGGGTTGGTGCTGAGGGGATGATAGTTTCACAGAGAAAGTGTGACATTTGAACTTCACCAGGAAGAAGGAGCCACTCAGGCAAAGAAGATTACTCTAAGGACATTTTAGGCAAAGGGCCTGGAAATAGGAAAGAAGAGTTTCAGCAGCAGAAAGGAGTGGTGTGGGGAATGGAGTTTAGAACATGAGTCTGGAGGATGGAGAGGGGCTGCATGTGAACTTATGATTGGTAGCCTGGGTGGCCTATGTCTTGATAATTCAGTAGCAGAAGGAGTCATAGGAAAATTTTACCCAGAATAGTGACAGAAATGTGGTGATTAGTTGGAATGGAAGGAAGACTTGCTGGGAGTCTATAAAAATAACCTAGAGCCTTGCTGTTCAAAGTGTGCATCCTGGACCAGCAGGAAATGGGAATTCATGGGCGCCATCCTCAGAACCTGAATTTTAACAAAATGTGCAGGTGATTCATGAGCACACTGAAATTTGGGAAACACTGGTCTGGAGACAGCCCAGGAGTGCCTGGGCTAAGGCAGGGACACTGGGGATGTCAAACAGAGAATAAGGATCCACTAACGCATGTATTTAAGAGGTGAAACTGAAAAGATTTGACTGATAAGTTACGGGGGTCGAAGAGGGGGTGGTTGAAGAGGGTGCCCTGAGAATAAATCTGTGTTTCCTTATTAAGATTTCTGGATGGATGACTGGTAATGCAGGAAAAGGGGAAGTGTTGGGGAACAAAGGTGAGAAAAAGAATTCATTTTATGGCATGTTGATTTTAAGCAGCCTATGGGACATAGAAGATCCATAAAAAATGGACTGAGGAAAATGAAAGTACGTTATTAAGAAGAAAATCTGAAGAAAGTAGTTATCTTAACGTCAAGTAAGAAACCAATGATGACAAATGCTAGACATATCCTCTCTACTGTTCTTCTATAATAGAACAAGGGCACATTAGAATAGGTTCTCTAGTGTGCATTAAGTACTCTGAAAAATTTTTGAGCTTGTAAAGTCAAACATTCCTGGCTCCTCTGTTAAGTATAAATGCATAAAAATAAAACTGTAAGACACAACAGAGCTTGATAATTTGTACATAATTCTACCATACAGACTTGGCAAGAATTCAGGCTCTGGAATTTGGAGAGGTTAGGGACTCCTGGTGATTTCTTGGCATCAATGTTAGTGGACTTTCTTTTTTAAACTTGGTTTAGAAGGATGTGGAGAATTCAGATATCTCAGTTCGCTATCTGCTGAGTTTAAATGAAATGCTACCCGGGGGTAGGTTTGAGAGGTTATTTAGCCAGATTGTAGAATCTCTAAATATGCAATCACTCTCCCACCCAGAGTTCCCAGATTTAGCAAATAAAAATACAGGATTCCTAGTTAGATTTGAATCTCATATAAACACAAACAGTTTTTTAGTATAAAAATATTAGACCAAATATTGCATGGGATATACATATACATGTACTTAAAAAAGAATCACTGTTTATTTGAAATTAAAATATACATAAGTATTATGTATTTTACCTGGCAATTCCTTCCAATGTCCTAGTTATGACAAAGAATGTATACACACACACACACACACACACACACACACACACACACATAGTAAATTTTAGCAAATATTAATGTCCAAAGACTAAGCTGAGAAATTTTCAAGATTTTATGTAGAAATTTATAACATTAATTCATACAAACATCCAGTTTGGAGGAAAAAAACAGAATAGGCTTGTTAGGAACATTATGCCATGATTTTTCTTCCTGTGCTTATGATAAAATTACTAGTTTATTTTTTTAACCCCTACATACATTTTAGTACCTTGTTCCATAATGTTAATACAGCATTTAGTGGAAAGACAGTCTATAATTAAGGCATAAGTTTTCAAACAAACTGCAGATGTACAGCTGTGAGGGTAGGCTTGATGCTTGATTTGTAGGGGAGACTCTGATGTTAATCAGATGTGCTTCTACTTACCGAGATGATGTTGAAAATAAAGCTGTATTACAGGTAGTATCTAATACATATATATATACATCTAATACATATATATGTATGTATTATATATGTATATACATGTATATATATGTATATACATCTAATATATATGTATTATATATGTATATACATGTATATATATATGTATATACATCTAATACATATATATATATCTAATACATATATATTAGATAATACATACATAGTATATATATGTATATACCTCTTAAGTTGTGTCTGTTTTTACAAATTTTAAGACATGGATCTATATTAGGTCTTTTTTCTCAATTAAAAATTCAACAAATATGCCAGAAAGAAAATGTGATTAAAAAGTAGTTGGCAGTACAATATATTATGGAACAACAGGGAAATAAGGAATTACTTCCATCAAGGATCATTTGAGAAGGTTTCACAGAGGGAGTGGCATATGAGCATCTTGAAATATAGGATTAAAAAAAATCTTTCTAGTATGTTCTTTTTTTCTAAATATAAAGGAATATATGCATAAGTTTTACAAAGCCTATAATAGCAGCAGAAAACTATCATCCCAAGTCTCAAGAGCTAGAAATACCAATATTATTTTTATGTATTTTATTTTAGCCTTTTTTCTGATATTTTTTGCATAGTTAAGATTGCATATGTACATGCAATTTTCTATCCTGCTAATTCACTTAACGTGTCTTAAATATTTCTTTCTCTCATTATCATTAAAAACTCTCTGTTAACATTGTTTGAACAGCTAACCAATAAGCCATTATATGAATAATATAATATTATTTATTTTATTTATTTTTATCTTTTAAGTGGGGAGGGACAGAGGGAGAGGGAGAGGGAGAATCTTAAGCAGTCTCCATACCCAGTGTAGAGCCCGACATAGGGCTGGATCATACAACCATGAGATGGTGACCTGAGCCAAAATCAACAGTAGGAATCTGAACTGACTGAGCTACCCAGGTGCTCTGAAAACTGATTTTTAATATAGTCCTCTAACTTTGGGTTTTTAGGTACCTTCCAGAGTCTTTTTTTCTTTTGCTTTTATAAAATACGCTGTTGTTCATTTAAAAAAATCTATAGTTCTGGTTATTTCTAAGACTTAAAAGTAGAATTATTGGATTAAGGCCTAAAATAACATTAATGGTCTTGACACACATCCTACCAAACTGCCTTCTGAATAGATTGTCCCAGTTTACACTCAAAGAGTCAACAGAAAGGATAAAAGGGAGCACTGGAAGATAGAGGTAGAAAGTGTAGCATGTAGTCACCAGCAAGGAATAGTCAGGTTTGTTTGGAGCATACGCATGAGTGATGGATGGTAAGTGAAATTAGGCTAAAAATGGCATTTGAAACCAGGTTTTGGAAGACCTGAAATGCCCCGTACGGCAGTGAGCCTTTCTTCTGCAGGCAGTTGTGCGCCACAGAAGTCTTGTGAGTAGGAGAATGTCATGACTTTAGAACTTTCTTCCAGTTAATTATAGGTTATTAAATGTCTCTGAACTTTTGGATCATGCCCAAATAATATTGGAGGTCATCAGCTATCAAAATTTGAATGTCTGGAAATAAACTATGCCATTGGCTCATCATGTTTAAAGATATCATTGACATTTACCTTATTGAACATAAATTGATTTTTACACACTTCTGTCAGTGACTGCATAAAGCACCTGGAAGGTAGAAAGTGCTAGGTCAACTCTATGTCATGGAAACCTTTTAATGTATACTCCAGTGGTATATAGAACTGTGAGTGTTATAAAGATTTATTGAGGATTTAAGATGTTTCCAGGACCTTCTTGTTTAATCATGTGCCCTGTAACCATTCCTGGCTCAGAGCAGGACTGGCAGAGCAAAAATGCTTTCAAAAAGAGTCGATTCAGGTACATACTGTCTTTTTAAAATCAGGTGCAGTGAACTTTTTCTCCTCTAGGTGCTTCTGTTTCTCTATGGCACTAAATACTTATATGAAATGTTAAAAAATTAAGTTACTCAAATATCCAGATTTATTTTACATTTTTTAGGCAGAACTGGGTGATTTTATTTTCTCCCATCACACAGAAGCTTTCATGGAGCAAGTATGGACTCAGATTAATGTTGCTCAGTCTGGTCTATGGAGATTGTCTCTTTCTGAAGGAAGAATATGAAATCTGTTGACTTGTTTTATATGAGTGCATGACCACAAAAAGGAAGACGAAACACTGTCTGACTCTGGCAGTCACGTGATTTTCCATGGGTTGTTTTCTTGGTGTCTTGTGTCACATGCACTGGGGCTAGGAAAATGCACGGTTCTAAATTTGGAATCTATTTAAACACTGAGGGTTCTGAGTTTCAAATTCAACTTGATCTTTTCAGCCTTTGGATTCTGTCTCCTGCTGTCATAACATCACTTCTTGATTCAAAGGGGAAGAAAAGAGATTCATAGCACCTCAAATAGAGCTTCTCGGGCATGGCCGTGCGTCAAGTGTAAATGAATCAGAAAACCGAGCATTAACTTTTACTTGAAATAGATAAGACTTTAAAAAATAGGGATAAAATTGCATTGATGGTTTGAAATAGCTATTCAAGTATTTTATGGCACCTACCACCAGACATGCTTGGTTAAGAGCGTGAGGCGCTCCTTCCATGTTACAGCAATCGCTGGAGACATTTTGTTAAATCTAAAATGTAAATAGCCTCTCCCTTTTATTCTATGCTTGACTCTGACATTAATGCTATATCATTTAAGTGACTAAAAGAGTATTTCTGACCAGGCTTTATAATTTTGTCATAAAATTTTGCCCAGAATGAATTTTTGCTTAAAAGGCCAACCATTTAATACGTTTTTCTTTTGGCCAATTTAAAGCAAATACATCAGGTCAGTTCTTTTTATGACACAAAAGGGAAAAATGATAAGTTTTCTTATTTCAGACTTTTTTTATTTTTAAATTTCTACAACTGAAATGTCTCTTCTTTCCTTTAAGTACAAACTGACAGGTCATTAATCCTTAATGTGGGTTTAAACCTCTGGGTATTTTGGAGGAAGAAAACTCATTAAAATTCTTTTGTTTTATATGTAACTGTCCTAATAGAAATTTGGAGTTCATGTTTAGAATTTGTTAAAATGGATAGAAAGCATAGAAATCCTTTTAAAAAGAATGGAAGTACAAGAAATTACTTCTACCTATAGTCAATGCTGTCACTCACTATTCCTGAATGTCTGCTGTTAACTTTTTATAGACAGAACGTAAGTTCTGGATGTCCATATTTTCAACATGAATATATTTATTTCATTTTGCATTATCTGGGTTGGTCTTATACATTTAATGGAATTTTCTCTAGTGCTTTCCTATATTTCTGAAAAGTACTGGATATTTTTGTCTTTAATTCTACCCAAAGTTGAGGCATTAGGCAGTCATCCTGCTTTTATTTTTAAGGAAATTGGCTTTACTTGGTGAAGTTTAACTAGCAATGGTCTATATGTAGGTAGTGGAAAATGTTTTATTGATACTAGTGAATCTATTCTGCATAGTGTTGCTGCATTATATTTTCCCCTTCCTCTTAAGTCTCCCCTTCCCTCTTTCCTCTACTGAGTGTTTGAAGGCCTTCTAAATGAAAAAGAGCTACCATCAACAAACTTACATTTCCAGCCTATCTAGAAAGATTTTAAAATCTGTAAAAACTCGCAACTAAATTGGGGATTGGAATACACGCTTTCCTGATTGTCCAGAATAGCTTCTATCTGTTTTTATCCTTGCCATTGATATTGACAGAGCTCATCAAGAAAGACATTATGTTTCTGCTTTTTACTTTATTTTTCTTAAATAAGGGTACCAAAGTCTTCCATAATGTAAGCTACATTCTTTGTATGCATTTGAAATCTTCATTTCTTCAAGCCATGTGCACAACAGTGTACATCGGCTCTGTGTTGAGCTGGAAGCTTCCAGTATTGGGCACTGGAAACATAAGAGTGAACACAGCATTCACTGTCTAGGCCCATGGGGTGGAGTAGGAAGAATGGGGGGAAAGAGAGATCAACCCTACTCAATTTGTCCCATGAAGAATAAAAGTTATAGTTGTGATAAGAGCTACCAAGGAGATACATAGTGCTATAAAATCCATAGGAAGAACTAATTTCCACTGAGGTCTTTCCACTGAGGGAAGTCTTCCTTGAAGAAATGACTTATGGAGTGCCTGGGTGGCTCAGTCAGCTAAGCATCTGATTCTTAATTTCAGCTCAAGTCATGATCTCACAGTTCATGAGTTACAGCTCCGCTTTGGGCTCTGCACTGATAGCATGGAGCTTGCTTGGGATTCTCTCTCTCTCTCTCTCTCTCTCTCTCTCTCTCTCATCCAAGGTAAATAAATAAACTTAAAAAAGAAGGGACTTGTAAGACAGGATATGAGGACAGACATTCTAGACAAGGTAGACTACAGAATAAAGTGTTCAGAGTGTATACTTGAGGACTGAAAGAGGCTGGGACACAGAGCATGAAGAGGGAGTATTATCAGGTGAAACAGAGAATTATATCTGGACCACATCATACATGACTCCATAGGTTACGTTAATGATTTTTATTTACAGTGCATATTCAAGAGTAAAAAGCCATACAAGACTTTTGAGAAGGGGAGAGAAATGGTAGATCTTTGTTTGTTTGTTTGTTTTAATATGAAATTTATTGTCAAATTGGTTTCCATACAACACCCAGTGCTCCTCCCAACAGGTGCCCTCCTCAATGCCCATCACCCACTTTCCCCTCCCTCCCACCCCCCCATCAACCCTCAGTTTATTCTCAGTTTTTAAGAGTCTCTTACGGTTTGGCTCCCTCTCTCTCTTTTTTTTTCCCCCTTCCCCTCCTCCATGGTCTTCTGTTAAATTTCTCAGGATCCACATAAGAGTGAAAACATATGGTATCTGTCTTTCTCTGTATGTATGACTTATTTCACTTAGGCATAACACTCTCCAGTTCCATCCATGTTGCTACAAAAGGGCATATTTCATTCTTTCTCATTGCCAAGTAGTATTCCATTGTATATATAAGCTACAATTTCTTTTTTTTTTTAATTTAAATTTTTTTTTCAACGTTTATTTTTATTTTTGGGACAGAGAGAGACAGAGCATGAACGGGAGAGGGGCAGAGAGAGAGGGAGACACAGAATCGGAAACAGGCTCCAGGCTCTGAGCCATCAGCCCAGAGCCTGACGCGGGGCTCGAACTCACAGACCGCGAGATCGTGACCTGGCTGAAGTCGGACGCTTAACCGACTGTGCCACCCAGGCGCCCCCACAATTTCTTTATCCATTCGTCAGTTGATGGACATTTAGGCTCTTTCCATAATTTGGCTATTGTTGAAAGTGCTGCTATAAATATTGGGGTACAAGTGCCCCTATGCATCAGCACTCCTGTATTAAGGTAGATCTTTGTTTTTAAAGAGATCAGTCTGGTTGTCAAGGCGAGTACAGATTAGAGTCATGGTGATATGTGTGTTGAAACTTGTGTGTGTCATTTTGATGACAAAGGGTAGTGGTAATGGAGTTTTGCATGGGTTTAGGAGATATTGATGGATTTGGTAAGGGAGGTGATAGAGAGGGAAGTGTTCAGGATAACTACCAGGTGTCTGATGTGCTGTCTATGTGGAGGAAGGTTGATTTATATTGAAATACTGTCCTACTCTTGGTTCATTAGATCATGAACCCCAATAGGGTCAGAACTGTTTCTAGAGTGAACTAATAAACCTGGATATTAAAGTAATCAATTCTGGTCTGCAATGTTCCCTTCTTACTCTGAATGGCCTTTACTGTTTCATGGTCATAATTTACAAATATTTACTCAACTATTTAAAAATTCTTTCAAAAACAGTGTCAAAGAAAATGCAAATAAGTTATTATTAGAACGTTGAAATGATAATTATACTAATGCTTGTATTAGCCAAGAATTCTAAAAGCTCAAATCCCCCCTGTATTGTTTAATGCATTTGCATAACATTCATGAGGGTAGCTGAATTATGTATTTCAATAACAAGAACAATCGACTTTTGCAGTTTCTAAGCCTCTTATAAAAATTTTTAATGTAAAAGAAAAGTCCACTGTATCTATACATTTTGTTTTCAGCTATGCTAGAGGGCTGAGAAGAAGTAAGACTGGGTTCAGAAGCTTGAGAATTACTCCAGGGGCACATGTCCTCTCCCACTCTCACTAACCACTCTTTTACATCCCTTCCCCAAACAGTAGTAACAGTCTTTGCTGTGGTGTTTGGGAAGAATCTGTGTGTAGTCTCATTAATTGCTTCAGTTTTCCTTCTGATTTTTCCATTACTAGCATCAGATCCTAAGTAACATCCACTCCTTGGCCTATCCTTTTATCAATTCATCTATGATTCCATCCATAGGTTCCATTAAATATTGATTTTAGAGCACATATTGTGTATGAAGCACTGTGCTGGTGACTTTATACAGACCTGATGGCTCCCAATGTTCCTTGCCTTTTGATATCATGCCCTGTGTAGTGTCATCCCACAAAGAACCAGGGCCTGTCTGTTTGTCAGACCAAGTATGACAGAGGTGATGATGTGCAATTTTCAAGTCTTGGTTTTAAAGGGCATTGTATCTTCCATTTCCCGGTCCGCCCCCCCCCCCCGCCCCCGGATCCCTTGCAGTGAGGAGAGATAGTTGCCATGTTGTGGGGACATTAATCAGTCTTGTGGAGAGGCCCATGTGGGAGGGACTGTGGTATTTGTTCAGTATCAACTTGTCACTCATGTGAGTGAGCCACCTTGACATCTTACAACCTCATGAAAGACCCTGAGCTAGAAACACCCAGCCAAGTCACTCCCAAATTCTTTCCCCACAAAAACTGTGACAGATAATAAATGTTTCTTGTCTTAAGCCAATAAATTTTGGGGTAATTTGTTACACTGCAAAATATTCTGATACTGGTCTCCACCATCATATCATACTTCCTTGTCTAGCAGGGGATGGTAGTACTCACTGACAAGTGTTCACTTCTAAGCCATAATAATAATAAATAAAAGCTCAACCATAGCTTCAGCACATAGAGATTTAGTTACAATTTGAGATTTTTGGAATTCAAAACATAAATGGATAATAGTAGTGACTTGGGTTTTTATAGCAATTTGCAATTTACTTTTGCAGTTTATGAAGTGCTTTCACATAATGTATATAAATAACTGTAGCTCTCTGAAAGTAGTGAGGATTTCAGAAGAGGACTAGTTACTACATCTGTACTGAGCATGTACTATATGCCAGCAAGTGAGCTAGGTATTGGGGTCATACCAGAGCTCAAGGCAGACAAACTTTCTCTGTTTTCACTGAAGAGGGCAGAAACGCTTAAATGATTGTAAGACTTGTGCTTGCTGCCAAGGTTTATATAATACCTTGCATAATTTGCTATGAAAACATTAAAAAAAAGAGGGAAGCCAAAATAATAAGGGTAAGTAAGGGAGAGCTTCTATGAAAATGCTATCGTTCATTTGAGTATTAGAAGATTAAGGGAGTTATCCAAGGGGAGAAAAAAGTGGTAGATGAGGTGAGGCTAAATATTTTAGGTATATAAAGTCCTGAGTCAGAATAGTGTGCTCTGTTGGAACAACTGAAAGTAGTCATGTATGGATGGAGTAGGACAAGGGAAAGGACAGATGGTGCTGGGTGATGCAAAAGGACTAGGCAGCACCAGCTATTCATTACCTTAGACCCTGTAGTACCATGTGCCTATAAGAGTTAAGGGGAGTCACTTAGGGGTGCTTGGGTGGCTCAGTAGGTTGAGTGTCTGACTTTGGCTCAGGTTATAATCTCACGGCTTGTGAGTTAGAACCCGACATGGGGCTCTATGCTGACAGCTCAGAGCCTGGAGCCTGCTTCGGATTCTGTGTCTCCCTCTCTCTCTCTGCCCTTCCCTTGCTCATGCTCTCTCTCTCTCAAGAACGAATAAACATTAAAAAAATTAAAAAAAAGAGTTAAGGGGAGTCACTTGAAATGAAGTGTAAGGTTTTATGTGACTGAACTAGAACTTGGGTTTTCTTTCTACCTCTTTCATCTTATAGCATTTACTATTTCTTTATTATAATATCCTTAACAGGTAAACTGCAAGTAACCAAAGAGCTAATTTATTTTTTTAATATTTATTTATTTAGTTTTGAGAGAGACAGAGCAAGCATGAACACAAGGGAGGAGCAGAAAGAAAGGGAGAGCAGAATACCAAGCAAGCTTCATGCTGTCAGTGCAGAGCCCAGTGGGAGACTCGAATCCACGAACCATGAGATCATGACCTGAGCTGAAATTGAGTTGGGTGCTTAAACAACTGAGCCCCCAGGTGCCGCACTCCCCCCCATACCTACTGTAAAAGAGAGGAAGGAAACAAGATTCAGTGCAGGCAAGGAGAGACTTACCTAAAACTATAACTCATCTGTAGTAGAGCCAGGGACTTGAATGTTGGTCTGATACTCATGGAATCCAGGTTTTATGACTCAAAATCCAGTATGTAATTCATTTTATCCACTTGGTTTCATATCATCCATGTGATTGTTCCACCTGATTGTGAGAAGCATCTAAAGTGTCTGTTGCAGAGGATAGATCCATGGCTATCAGAAAACCTGGAGGCTTGTCTGGTTGCATTTGCCCTGTCAACCCCCTTAGGGTTTCTAGGGGCCATCTAGAACAGAGTTGGGTATTTATTAGCTTTGAATGCCCCTAGCTTCAGTACCTATAGAGAGTGGTAGCAAAGTCTTTACATAAAACATAGTTTGTGTATTTGTCATAAGGAGCAGTGAGCAGAGACACTTGTGAAGAGTCTATGCTATTCTACAACTCCTTTGGCCCAAAACTAAAAAGTGTAAAATGAATGGTGCCTGTTAGTTAAGGGGTACAAATTAGGCTGAGTCCTTGTAGCCTGCTTCACTGAGGAAGGGGTACATAGGATAAGGACTGGGCTTAGGACCTTCTACATAAAAGAACAGAAGGAAGGTGCATAAGGGTGCTCGGACACTGCTAGAGAATGGATGTGGATGAAAGATAGAATTGATTGAAAATGAAATTTAGAGGGGAGAGAGTCACAGGCTACTATTATTAAGAGCTTATATTTTCACTATCTATGACACCTTGAAAGATGGAAGGGACAGAGAAGGAGAGAAAAGAGGGTTTTACATGGGGTCTTGTATTTAACTAACCTATTTATTTGTGGCAGATAAAGATTAAGAGACCAAGGATTCTTGAATTATTAACCACAGATTCCTTGCCTAGGCAAGGAGAAGCTATTACTTTGCTTGGAGATTAGGGGACTAAGAGTAGGAGAGGGGCTGATCCTTGGAAAATTGCAAAGCTGCTGAAGAGGCAATGACTGAACATATTTTCCTTTTATTTTTGAATGTTGCGATGTCTGAAGAAAAAGATATCAGTCATAGAACTGACTGGCAGTGATCCAGCCAAACCTCTGGATGGCTTAGAATTCTGGTGATTGGCATTTGAGTGAAGTTCCCTGACACACAAGCTGAATCTGCTCTATTCATGCAGACTGACTTGTGCTGGTCATTTTTTTCCTCTTCTTGTGGGGAGGGGGAAAAGTACCTGTACATGATGGAAGGCCCTGTTTGACTCTTCAAGAAATTAAATTCCTTCCAGACCATTTAGGGCACCTCTTTCCTTCACGCTTCAGCCCTTGTATCAGTGAAGTATTTTATATTTTGGTGCTTGTCATATGGAATTATTCTTATTTTCTTAACATTTGTCTTTATATTTGAAGGTTGTTTTTGTTTGTTTATTTGTTTCACCTAACCATCAACCCAGTCAGTCCTCCAGGGTTTCTGAATATATCTTTACCCCTGACAAATGCCAAACCCCTAAGCAGGAAAAGGAGAATTTATTACATTTCCCTTCCACCTCTGAAATCATAGAAATTATTGGTCTAAAATTCCAGAATGATCCAGGTTTATTGAAGTTTTCTCTACAAGGGAATTAGAATGGAAGAAGAGAAGAAAAAAATATTTTACATTTTTCTTGTCTCACGTCCTTTCTTTTTGTCTAAAGATAGATATTTACTAAAGGCATGTGTGTATCGAGCATTAGGGGAGAAAAAACAACATTCCAAGGTCCTCACAGAGCCTAGAATGTAGAGAGAAGCACAGATAGGAAACATACCACTACAGTCCAGTGTGTTAAGAGCCATAACAAGAAATTGTCAGGAGCTGGAGGAAAAAGCAGTGACACTCAACTTACTTGGGAAGAAGGTTGAGAGTGGGTCCAAAAAACTCCACATAGAAATAACTTTTAAACTAAATAATAATGAGGCAGGTAAAATGGAGCTGATAGAATGTTCTAAGAAGAGAGAGCAGAAGGTTGAAAGATCTAGAATAGAAATTATGGGATTGTGATACATTTAAAGCTTTGAGCTAGGTTCATGTGAGTGGAGTGAAGTTTGGTGGTCACGGTGTCAGGAGTGAGTGTCACTAAGGGTGGGATTAGAAATGGTGAGAAATGGCACTGGAGAGATAAATAGGGCCAGTCCATGAAGAGAGTGGAAGTCACATTTAGGAATCTGTTCAAAAGGCTGTCTTACCCATAGGGTATAATGAGGACTCCTGTATTGACTTCTATAAGGTCTGCCAGTACCCAGATCCATTATGACTTTACAAAGGGGTACGGAGACCTGGCATTTAGACAGCACCTATTATATTGCCAAGTACTGTGCAGTGGTTTATAGGCTCTGGAATTAGCATCTGAGTTTAAATCCTGGCCCTGCCATTTACTAGCCATGTGGCTTTGCTTTGGTCAGTGCCCAATAGATTGTAAGCATTCAAAACATGTTTGAAATCATTATTGTTATTATTACCCACATTTTACAGATGGAGAGACTGGGCTGTAAAAGATTTCAGTTGTGGGGCACCTGGGTGGCTCAGTTGGCTGAGTGTCCAACTTTAGCTCAGGTCATGATCTCACTGTTCGTTGCTTCAAGCCCCGTGTCAGGCTCTGGGTTGACAGCTCAGGGCCTGGAACCTGCTTCAGATTCTGTGTCACCCTCTCTCTTTGTCCCTCCCTCACTCACACTCTATCTCTGTCAAAAATAAATAGACGTTTAAAAAAATTAAAAAAACATTTCCGTTATTCATAGCCCAGCACTTGGTGATGGAATTGGGATTTGCATTACCCTGGTGAAGGATGTTACACTTCTGTTTTCTGGAAGAGGGCACAGACATTGAATGTGGGAGAAGGAGAGAAAATCCCAGAGGGATCCAGAGCAACAAGTGTAGTGATACTGGTTCACAGACATTTTCCAGTACAATCTAATGTTTCTATGTTTTTTTTTTTTAATGACTTAAGGCTACTCTACAGCACAAGAAATGTTATCATTTTGCGTTCTTACTGACTTTCTATATCAGAAATGTCAGTAGTATCCAAAGTCTGAAGAATAGGTCTACACAATGTTTTTATATATCCTTTTTTGTTGGGATACATCAACAATTATGGGAATCTCCTAAAATCATTCTATTTCTGCAACAAATGGTAATGTGAGATACTTCATCTGGTTTGCTTATACTTCCACAGCCTCTTTCTTATGTGTTGTTTGTTTTTAAATATTTAAACTTAAAAAAATATTTATTTATTTTTATTTTGAGAGAGAGTGAGAAAGAGGGAGGTGCAAGTGAAGGAGGGGCAGGAGAGAGCCGGAGAGAATCTGAAGTAGGCTCCATGCTCAGCACAGAGCCCAACGCGGGGCTCGATTTCACGACTGTGAGATCATGACCTGAGCTGAAATTAGGAATCACACACTTGGGATGCCTGGGTAGCTCAGTTGGTTGAGCATTCAATTCTTGATTTTGGCTCAGGTCACGATCTCGTGGTTTGTGGGATCGAGCCTCCATGTCAGGCTCCATACTTACAGCGTGGAGCATGGGATTCTCTCTCTGCCCCTCCCCTGCTCACTTGCTCTCTGTTAAAATAAATAAATAAATTTGAAAAAAGAAAAAAAAGCCAGATGCTTAACTGATTGAGCCACCCAAGCACCCCTCTTATGCCTTTTTATAAAGAGATGCATGCCTGTTCTGTTTTACTGGTGCCTTTCTGTAAGAAATCCAGATTGCTGATAGGGACCCATCCTATCTGTGATGTCCAGATGAGGCATGCTGGCTCTGTCAGGTGGTGTGGAGTTCACTTGGCTTTGTGTTAGCTGCTGCAAGCAGTCCTTTGTTAGGGATCTTGAACTGGAGCTTTCATATAATTAACTCAATTCTTTCAGTAAAACTTGAGATGCTTTCCATGGGTAAATCAAAGCAAGGGTTATTGATGGCACAGTCAGGTTTCAGAGAGAGTCTTAAGAACGGGAAGATTATGGTCCAGTCTTGCCACTGTTACATAAAAGTGTTTCATATGTAAGAAGCCTTAAATCTGAAGTCAGTTTTATGAATCTGTTTTCATGTTTACCTTCAATTTGGCAATGGGATATACGTTGGCTGGACTGTTTTATTTCAAGAAGCTTCTTCTGTGTTTTAAAAATAAAAGGATGAGTATGCTTTACATATGTTGGAGCATTTGCAATTAGTTGGTGTTACTCTCTTAAGTGATTGGGCAGGAAAGGCAAACTGCCAGCCTTGGCAATCGTTTCAGATTCTTATTCATGCCAATTTGCAGTTTGTGACAGTGCCATGTTTTTATCAGGAGACTTTTAGTGAACTTCAGAAATGACTACTTCTGACCTGACTAGGTGGATACTTGGCTGGAGTCATAAAACTGATCTTCCTTAAATATTTTTGCAAGGGGGTATTTGAGATAGCAATTCAGGAAGCTTAGTGTAGAATAGACATTATTCCATTACTCGTTATCATGGAGGGATTTGGAATACAGTTGGCTACTGAGATGAAGAAGTAGTGACATAGAAAGTCTGATTGGACACATCCTGTCTTAGTTAATTAGATAAGAATGGAACTAGCTGACTAAAATCAAATGAAAATTTCAATTCCCAAACACTGAGGAACCTGAAATACTGAAAATTCTAGTATAAAAACTCTCTGGGAAACTGTTCCAGAGCCCTGAAGGGTGAGAGAGGAAGAGAAGAAACCGTGGAGGGAGAGCATGTTACAAACGGGTTGAAGAACTGCGTTTTGGCATTTTCTTTATCTTCCTTTTTATCTTTTGACCTCCTCCACCCATTTCTCCTCCCTACCCCTCGACCCCCTTACTTCTAGCCTCTGGAAACCACCAATCTGTTCTCTGTATCTGAAAACCTCAAAGTGTAGATAGTTTAGTTTGGAATTTAGGATTAATTCATATATACTTAACAGAATCCCATGTCCTATGCCCAGTACCTAATTGTATTGCAGGAATGCAAATAAGAACTATGGGTTCTATGGAGAAATGAGATCCCTGAGTACTGAGATGGTTAGAGAAGATTCCAAGGAAAATATGTTTATTCCTTAAAGATAGATACAAATTGGAAAGGTGGAAAGTAGATCAAGGGAGAGTATGACCCAAAATTCCAGGGGTAAGAATGACACATTAGGAGAATAAAGAGCATATATACATTGAGCAAAAGCTTTACATACTATACAGTAAGTCAGAGATTTGTCTTAGAATAGAAGTAGTGATTTTCAGATTTATTTATTTATTTTTTTACCTTTTGTATTCCTGTTGAAGCAGCACTAAGGGTCTTTCTTTGTGTTGTTTTTTCTTGCTTGCTTTTATGTATTCACACAGAAGCCATGTTTGATATGTCTGGGGTAAGGCATTTCAATTGATTTCAATTCATAAGAATATGAAGAAAAAAACCCCCATGTAATAATATTAGCCCTTACAAAAAAGACTGTTGTTGACATTAAGCAGATATTCAGGCAATTCTATATGAATATATGAAGATGGGTGGATATAATTGATAGATAATCATATATAGTTTTAAAAATAATAGGATCATACTATGCATGTTTTTAAAAGTCTGTTACTTATTTCTAGTAATAAATAATTTCAAAATACAAGTAAACATATACATGTCAGATAATTCAATATGACATTTCATTGCCTAGTAATATCTCAAATATCATGTTTCTTATAAACTACTATATATATGTGACATTTGAACACAGTTGTGAGATTCTTCATTTTTAATTTTCTGGGTTTGTGTATATAATTTCAATTCTTATCCACAATGCTGCATTTATTCAGGTCAGGGGTGGATTTTTTTAAGTGTTAAAAATACTGCATTAATTAACACTCTTGGATTCAAATAGCAGAAACATAACTTGAACTAACTGAGAAAAGTGAATTTACTGGAACAGTATTGGGACATCTAGTGAAAAACAGTAAGGACAGGGATAGTTGGGCTCTAGAACACAGGGAAATAAATGCTTTGCTTCTCCCTGCATGTTTTCCTTTCTTTGCATAGTAGATCATACATCCACATGTCTGAGATCATGGTTGCTCAAGGCTATGAGGCCTGATATCCTACATCCCTCCAGAGAAGGACCGATTCTCTTCCCTTAACTCGAAATGGAAAGATTTTGAGGAATGTCTGATTGGTTTGGCTTGGGTCAGGTGCCCAGTCAATTTTGAATGGAGTCACCTGGCACAACCATGGCACTGGGGAGTCTGTTCTTATATATCTGGTATGTTTTAGTGGAGGAGCTCAGCAACTACCCTCCCTAATTTGTGTCAAATATATTTATAAAACTATACTTGGCTTAAAATAGAGAGAAAGAGGGGAGGTACAGTTAAAATGCTGTTATAAATTATAAAAGTTCAGAGCATTCAAGCACTTCATTGTTTACAATTATAGGAATGTTTGATAAATGCACACTTTTTACATGTATGCCATCATCTTTCTTTTTATCCCTTTATATAATAGCATTAGAGAGAAACTCATGGGAAAATGATCTTGACTGTTCAAGTTTGTAATTTAAGAATAAAACAGTGGGTTTTATCAGTGCAGAAAAAAAGATTAAAAACAAGTTTTTTGGCAAAATAAAGTTTGCCCACTTTCACACCTGGATAACTGACCTTTAGAAAAAGAAAATTTAACTTCTAAGATGTTTTTCCTCTGCTCTGGGCCGTGGAAAGCAGACTAGAGATGAATAATAAAAAAAAGGAGACTAATCTTAAAGTATAAGATGCCTAAAATAGGATCTGGGAATCAGAGAATTAGAGGTGGAGCTGAACTATCTTTGTTTGTCAGGCCTGACCACCTCTATTATATTAAGCCACAGGGTGTAAGGTTTAAGAACAGAACTTCCAGAAATTATAATTTTTTGAAGGTACAATATTCTTTCTTAAAGTGTTACTATCCAGAGGGAGAAAATAGCTATGCTAACCAGGAGAAGAAAGCTCAGGACTATGTGAGTGGTAGCTTGCTAAAGAGAAGAGATAGTGGAAGGGAGGTTTCTGAGGATGTGTGCACCAGACAGAGTGCTAGGATCAGTCTGTACCTAGACAAGATCGATTTGGACACAGTTCTCCAGGGACAGGAAATGGCAGCATGGGGCCACACAAACATCCCAGGTCAGCAAGTCAGCAAAAGAAAAAAAACATAACCTGAAAAGCACTTGGTGAATAACTATTAAAGCTTGAACCAAATATGAAGGTGAGGTTGGCTGGGGGCCATTAAAGAAAGATGTTGCCTCACATCTCACAGGAAATCCTTCCTATTTCTGAGATTTAGTGGTAAAATCAGATACTTCATCTATGCCTTGTAGATACTTTTCCAAGTGTGTGTGTGGTTTTTTTTTTTTTTTTTTTTTTTTTTTTTTTTTTTTATATAGACAGTTCCTGCCCTATTCCAAGAATGTAGTAGTTCCAGAATCTGAGACTAAAGCGATATATTTTCTTGAAAAAACCTAATCTGTTCATGATAAGAAAAAGATGTTAAAAAAATAGAATCCATCTTTTACCATTTGGAAACATTTGTTCATTGATTTGGTGTATTTATTTTAACTTAGGTCTTCCTTGCCCTCATCAATGATTTCTCCTAGGGATACAAACCTCTTTTCACAGTAATTGACTCCAATTTTGTTGAATTGGTGAGTTATTTGGATTTGTATATTTATTTATTTTTTGCTAGATTTCACTCTTTTTAAAAGGGTGTTAAGGAAGAATGTCAAGACAATTCACAGAAGCTCATTCTCCCACTTCCTGAACTGTTCCTATTTTTAACTCAACATTTTTTTTAAATTGCAGCAGCTTTCTGAGGCTATTAGGCTACTATTCAATTAGGTATTGCTTCTGTGTACACAATGGCACCCCAAGAGCTTTCAAGTGCTCATACAGTTTCAGAAATGTTTAATTTGCTACCAGGGAATAGCCTGGTTCAGAATAGCATGAGGAAGTCAGAAAGAAGAAAGCAGCATACTATTTCTTACACCTGTGGGTACTAAGGCAAGAAAATAAGAACAAAAAATAAGAAAGCTATGATTTCTTGAGTTGTTACCATGAAATAAACGTTGTGTTTTATTTTCATGTGTTTTATTTTATTTGACTTCAACAACAATGATTTGAGGTTGGTAGCGTTATTATTCCCATTTTTCTGCTGAAGAAACTGAGGCTTGGAGAGACAGAATAATTTACTCAATGACACAGAGCTAGTAAGTGGATTTAGGACTTGTACTCAAATTTTTGGATTCTGGAAAACATGTTTTTAACCACCACTCTTCCTTAGTTGACTCAGATGGTACTGAATATAATCTATACTTTCCTGAATGTGTCTTTTCTCAAGCTGGGCTAGAAACGCTCTGCTCCTAGTTGCCTTTTGAAGTTCTACCATGCTTTAAGATCCAGATTTTATCTCATCTCCTCCAAGAAGACTTTCCATATCTCTCCAGTCAAAATTAACATTACTCTCTCCTCTTAACCCTATAACACTTTGGTTCCATTATTGTTTTCAAAGTCTGCTGGGGATTAGAATTTTGCACCTATCCTGTGACCTGCACTTTAGCTGCAGAAAGTTAATTTTTCCCCTGGTGCCTAGAATAGCAGGTACTCAAAATATTTTCATTCTTCATGGTTTTGAAAATTCACTAACAACTTAATGAACATTTTATTTTTTAATATCTGGGTTGAAAGGAAGAGTGAAAAGGCTATTTTCTTTTGAGAGTGTCTTCATTGCACTTGGTAATGGCTGAGGACAAGTTGTCCAAGAGCAACCTCTAGAGTTACAGGCATTGCTTCACCTGATACTTATTGTCAGCTTCTAGGAGCTGGGACTATAGTGGTGACAGAGACAGATTGTATCATTTTTCTCTTGTAGTTTAGAATCTAATGAGAAGACAAATAATAATAAGGGAGTTGCCACCTAAGGCTTTAATTATATGTAGTGTGAAGGAAACAGGGGATCCTAGGACAGAGTAGTTGAGGAAACGATATTTAAGTCAAGCCTTGATGGGTGGAGAAGGAGAGATCTCTGGGATAAGCAGAGGGAAGAATGTCCTTTGCAGATGGGATATCTTGGGGGAGAGTCCTGAGATGGGAAAGAGCTTGAAAAATTGAGTCATATTGTCATGGCTCAGATTCAAATGTCATGGAATAGATAATATAACAACAATTACTTTCTGGTGGTCAGTTCTCCATCCTGCATGCATGATAAGCCCTATATGAATTGTACGGTTATAGGCTAGATCATAACAATATTTTGATTATTTTAGGAGCCTTAATGGCCAATTACTAAATGAGTAAGTCATGCCTTTTATAGCCTTGTTTACCTTTGAAATTGTATATTTGGTTCAGATTATAATATCTGACAAAACAACCATAATATTTACCATTTACTGAGTGCTTATATGCCAAGTTCTGTGTTAACCATTTTATTTTTATTATTTCTTCTAATTCTCTGCAACAGGGTTCTCAGCATTTTTTTTTCTGTAAAGGGCCTAACTATTTTAGGCTTTGCAGGCCACATGGCCTCTGTTGTCAATATTCAACTTCGCTGTTTTAACACAAAACCAGCAATATATAGTATGTAAATAAATGGGTGTGGCTTCGTTCTGGAAGCCACAACCTATATTTCTAGAAACTGAAATTTGAATTTTATACAATTTCAAATGTTATTAAATACTCTTTAAAACACTGATTTAATCTTTTACAAACATAAAAACTAATCTTAGCTCACAGGATATATAGAAACAGGCACTGGACAGGATTTGGCCCATTGGCTAAAGCTTGTCTATCCCTGCTTTCCTCATTGTCCCCATTTAATTGACAAGGAAGCTGAGGTCAGTGAAAAGTAATTTATAGCCAGAATTGAAACCCAGACTGATAGATTCCAAAGTTCCTGCCTTTAACTCAAATGCCTCATAGCAATAACAATTCTGTTGGGTTCATGGAATAACTTCCTAATTGTTTCTGGTGTATAAATCCTAGTCTGCAACCAGATTGCACGTTGCGGAAGGGGCTTTCTTCTGTGTGTGATTGTCCTCCACAGCAATGACAGACCTTCAGGAGGCATTCAAAAGATTGAAGGCTTATCTTTCCTTCAAACAGTCTCTCTGAAAGTGACTTGGAATTATAAGGATTTGGGGGAATACATAGAAATCATATTTCTGTTTCCTGTATAGTTTTATCTCCCAAAATATGGCCCTGAAGATTAATTAGAAATATAAAAATTCTAGGTCCAACTCCCATGTTGCATTTGTAGAATTAGTGTCATGTTACCTATTTTCACATGCAACACTCATAAAACACAAGAAAGTTGATTTCTCTTCCTTTGTGGAATTAATTGCCTTCTAGTTCTCTAAACCATGGGGAATTTTTAGTTTTTTAGTTTGAAATTGTAGAGTCACTTAGAGGTAAATGTTAGCACTTTTAAAACTAAAAAATGAGTAAATAAGTGGAAAATGCTTGAAAAGATCCATAATCATTAAATAGTACCTGGATAAACAGTGTCTTACTGTCTTGCTGTCTGTCTCTTTTCATCTCTCTCCCTATTACCTTAAAATTAAAATTCATATGTGACCAAGCTGTCCCAGGGATGTATTAACATCTAGAAAATTGCTGATTGTTTTAACCATGAGACCTGGCTTTGCTATTTAGGGTTCTGGTTGTAGCAGACATTTTCTATACATTGGAAGACCTAAAATATATTGTACCAAGGTTTTGGTAAAAAGTATATTTAAAGCAGACAGACACCCTCACATACCAACCTACATATCTTTTATAAACACTTTCAGTTTATAATAAAATTTTAAGATGTCAACTTAAAAATGTGTGAGTGGATATAGTGTTTTGAAATTCTTCTGGAGTGTATGATAGCAACAAATTTTGAAGACCTTTGATTTAGGGTATTTGTTTTAAAGTGCTTTTTCTGAAAGTTGGACTTCAAGATCTCTAAGGGTTATCTGCCTTTAGAGGCACATCTTTTACTTGACCACCCCTCTCCACCCTACTCTGGCTTTATGGTAAATGTAAGTATGATAGGATATAGAGAAAATGACGTGCATATAAGCTACGGTAGTTTTTCAGTAAGTCTCTCACTTTCTAGTATTTGCAGGAAGAGGAAATGTTTTGATGTTTGTTCTAGATAGGAACATGAAAGGGCTGTTTTAAAGTTTCATATATTTCAGACATGCAGAAGTATGTCATTGTTGAAAATGGTAAACAGCTGGAGAATATAACTGCCTTGAACATCTGGAGAAGGGAGTTAACTTGATGCTGTTTAGAAGTCTGGAAACAGAGAAGGCATATTTTCTTAACTACAGTGTACCTCAGCAGCATGATGCATAGTCTGTGTGCCTATACAGCAGCCATTCAAGCTTAAAAATATGTTCCTCTTTGCTTATATGAGGGACAAAGCTGTGAAAAAGAAAATAAATCAAGTAAGTAGGTTCTCACCTCAGCAGCTGATTGCCACAAAATGGTAGCAAGGCCCGAGGGGAGGAGAAATGAAGTTTGTTGGCCTCAGTGGAGTTCTCTCAAGGAAGGGTTGGTAGCAAGTTATATTTCTTTGGAAGTCGACTTAACTTTACTGTGGTTCAGTGGAGGAAGAGTGTACTTAATAGAGCCCTGGTGTCCCCGAAGAATCAATGCCTCTTCCAATTGGCACTTTCAAATTTAAACAAATTATTGCCTTGTGGAGGCATAGCTTTTTCATTAGGTTTTCATTGGGAATAAACTTCCTGCATTTGCTGCAGGCTGAGTATGTATTTCCATTAATTAGCAAAGCAGGAAGCAAAGAAGCCAAAAAATGAGCCAACCTAGGTAAGACTCAGGAGTTCTTGAACCTGACTAAAAACTATGTAGGTTGACAAAAATGAAGTTTGAACTTCTACACCAGTAAGTAGAAACTCAGGGTCACTTTGGTGAATTATTTGGCCTCAAATTTTTAATCACAGCATCATAACAATCTTCTTTGGAAACACACTTTTATCTGTAGTTTTACAAGTTATAGTAAGTTTTCTATGGTATAAACAAGTGAAATACATAAATAAATAAGCATTTGATTGTAAGATTTTAGGCTTATGTCATTTGAACAACCCCAATATAAGAAAACATGAAATGAAGACAACAAATATGTATTTAAAGGAGGCATGAACCAAATTTTAAGACATTTAAAATGTGATTGGATTTACAAATAATAATTTACTTGTGACCTAAGAAAAAAAATGGATGTTGAAGTCATATTTACCACATGTCAAGAAGCTGAAAAATGATGACCATTTGGAAATAATTTGGTGAAATTGTCCAAAATTTATCTCTCTCTCTCTATATATAGATAATATATATTTAGACATATATATTTAGATATGTATTTAGACCATATATATTTATATATATATGTGTGTGTGAGATATATATATATATATATATATATATATATATATATATATATATCTCACACAGGAATTTCATAAGTAAGTAAGTTTATATTATGGAGATCCACTAAGCACTGTAAATAGAAATGGGATATAAATGGCTAATTTGGCATGTGAAATTGCCTGAATCTGCTAGGCATTTGTTTGGAAGGTGTTTGATAAAATTCAATTTCTAATGGTATAACTGCCCATAATTGGTGAAGGTGTAACTCACTTCTACAGATTCCACAGTGTTCTGAGTGTATTTAAGCTGAGCTTGGTTTTCTTGTTTTCTGTGTTTTATTTGGGGCTGTTTTTCTTTTGAATTTTAAACCCTCATGTGCTAGTGAAAAGAGCATGGAACAAAGACAATCCTTCATGACCACTTTAATGGTCCATGTACCCATTTGTGGTTCAATTTTACAATGTGTTGTCAATTCTTAAAAAGTTATTATGAAGGCAGATAAATAACAGATTCAATATTTTTAAGTTTCTCAAATGAATGAATTCCTACATTAATATTCAAAATTCTTGAAAAAACCCTTTGTATATAAGTTTGAAGTTTGATATGTTTATTGTGTGCACAGAAAAGACAAATGCTATATGTGTTCACTTATATATTATGTATTTTTTCAAAAGGTTTTTATTATTTCTTTGTTATAATGATATAAAAATTAGGTAAGGTTAAAGACTGGTGAAATTGTGTTCTTTCCAAGGTGAGCAGTGAAGCTGAGATTGGAAAGTTATTTCCGGGTAAGTAAGAAAGCTCGTTAGCTCATTCTGAATTACATGGGGAAGTTCTGTTCAGTACAATAATGACAGTGCTGGTACAGAAATAAAGCCTTAAAAAGGGTGAGTGTATTTGAGAATCAAAGTTTGAAAAGATATAGGATTACTGGAAGGAGTTAATGAAGATAGTTAGGTTTTAGGGCTGTTAGAAGAATGTTTCCTGCCAAAACAGCCTTCAAAATCTTGCATCAACCACTGTCAGAGTGTTTCTATTGAAATGAACTTTACCACTATTTCTTTCCTTAACTCAGTTTACACAACCTAGTTCAACTATCATGTCTAAGTCTTTACCATGTGTCCAGTGGAGATTAAATATGAATGCCACTGACTTTGCAACCTGAAAAATGACATTCATTAAACATTTGCTATGCTTTATAGAAATCAGATTTTCTAATCCTCACAATAGCTCTCTTAAGTATATATTGTCATAATCCTCATTTTACAGTTGAGGACACTGAGTCACCGGGAGGTTAGGTAACTTGCCCAAGGCCACACATTAAGAAGTGGTACCATGATTTGAAATCAAGGAGTTCCAGAGCCCATGTTCCTCATTACTGTTTTACTTCAGGAGAAGCACTTGAAGAGCTCACCATCTAGTAGAGAACAGAAAACATATTATTTTAATATGGTAGGATAAATGCAGTCGAAGAACTATGCACAAAAACCAGGGCTACTATAAAAAGGGGACTGTTAATATTCTCTATGGAGTGGCCTTGTAGAAGGAGCTTACAGGGCCAGTGACACCTAGGAAAGTGTTGAGGATAAAGAGAAGCTTTCTAAGTAGAAAAAGTGGGAATGGGCTTTCATGGCTGAGGGAAGAGTATGTGGAAATACTGACACTATAATGTGAGTTTGTGTAACTACAAGTAGTTCAGTAATGATAAATGTTAACTGGAGTGGGGCGTGTGTGAAGTATCCAAGAGCTGAGAATAAAGAGATTGGTAACAACCAGAACAGGTGGATCTTTTCAGCCAGAATGAGGGGCTTCAGTCATGAGTCAGATTTGTTAATCAACTTGATTGTTTATGTGGACAGATTTGTGGTGGTCAGATGGAATGGGTGGGAGGCCAGTGCAGGAATTGAACCAAGGACATTACCAGCTCTGGGGTGGGGAGGTAGGTGGATGGTGGAGCATCTCTGTAGAGAATACAAGAGCAAAGAGCAGGCTTGGAGAAGATACGGAGTTTGAATCAAGTTTGTAGTTCAGAATGGGTCACCTGGTAGTATTTTGTATTTCCTCGTTGTCTAGAATTTCTTTTAATACAAATTTGAATATGCAGATACTCTAAATATTGGCTCTGAATGATCTATTTTGTGGGGACAGATGCTCAGAGAGTCAATGTTAAAAACCAGATAGCCTCTCTGTATTTGCTTATCCAGATTTCAGATTTGTCTAAAGAAGAATCAGAACGCTGTGAGTAAATGCCTGCAGCTCTGCTCAGACAGTCAAACCTGAGATATAAAAGGAAGGTGGTCAGGGATGGGTGAGGAACAGCTATAACCTTTGTACTTGGCAACATGCCTCCTTACTCTGAAGACCAGTTGTTCTTTAGCTGTTAATGCTGATCATACAGAAAATTGCACAACACCTCATTTTGATTTGGCCAGTGAAATGCCCTTTTAGGAAACAAGCGGCATTACCAAATTGGTCTATTCCTGGATCAATGCAAATCTGAGAGTTCTTTTGTTGCAGACAGTGGTCCTATCATTTCAGCATGGTCAATTAGCAGAGGTGATATGAAAACATCCTGCTCTGCTCTAGAAAGCAAATAGCCTTTGGACAATTATTAAGCAGTTTTATCTTGTGTTCCTTCCCTGATGGAGTTAAAGGCATTAGGATTTGAATCCTGCCCACACTCACTGTATAGAGCATATGTCATTCTCTCCATCTTTATTGCTATTCATATTGAGGTCAATTATGAGCTGCTGTTTAATGTCACCATGAAATTGTTCAATTATTTTTTCTCAGCATCTAAGCAGCAATCCTCAAAGGGATTTAGGAGGAGTAGTATTAATACTGAGGAATTCTTAGGAAGCCAGTCGTGCTAGATGGTTCTCCTTTTGTGTTTCATCCATTCTCAATTATGAGATCCAAAATGCCTGATAAGTTGTTAATGAATAACTCAGTATCCAATCTTCTCTTTGGTTAATATTGGGGAAAATAGACATAATTTCTTTCCTTGGTGGTAGAATCGTAATTAAAGAGAAGCTGTTATCTTTGCCACTTTCCCTCCTCCTTAATAACTAAACTCTTCTGGACCCCAAGGGCTTGTGTTTATTCCTAACTAGGGAGCCATTGGGGTGAGTTTTCTTTTTTCCATTTTAATGTTTGAATGGAGGCAGGCGAGATGTAAAAAACATTTTTTTTTTTTTGCTGTGAGTCATGGGTTGTCTTTGTACAATGCCAGTATTTATCTGTTTGCAGTTTACAATAAAATGCCGTTGGATCTCTGCTACTATTGTCATGATTTGCAAGGAGATGCACAGAGAAATATTTTGATAAATAAATATCAGTGCTTACCTAGAAACATCTCATGTTCCAGTTACTTTTTTTTTTCTCTGTAGCCTAGTTTGAGTCTTCTGAAATTAGTCTGATTGCCTGCTTTTAGCCCTGGAATTTTGTTCTCTCTCTAGCAATGCAGAACCAAGAAAGTATTTTTTGAGGTATTTCAGTTTATTTATTTATTCAACCAAACTATTAAGTGCAAGTTGCCATGGTAGGTATTCTTTGGTGAAGGGGAATAACTGAATGAAACAGTCGGGGACCCTCTTTCAAGGAGTTTGTGGTATAATGGAGACCATACACATGTAAACAGCTAGCTGTAATGGAAGGCAGAGAGAACTAAATGTTATGAGGACAAACAAAAGACTGTGGGAGAACAGATGGAGGAACAGTTTTCAAAGATATAGTTTCATGGAAGAAGAAATATTTTAGCCAAACCTTGAGAGTGAGAAGGATTTTTATAAGCAGCACTGGGCATTTAGGCTGAGGCAGCACCATCACAGTCACAAATGCCATTACAGCTTATGGTTTTTTCATCTTCTTAACCATTCCCCTCCACTGCTTTTGTCCTGATCTTCAGGGTCCTTCTCTTTTCTGTGTACCCATCTTCCAGCCTCATTCACTTTTTTTTTACCTCATTTTCCTCCATGCTGCTGTAGTAACCTTTATAACTCACGAATTTCATTGTCTCCTCTGCTTGAGAATTACATTAGTATTCCATTGCCCCCAAATAAAGAGTGAGCTTCCTGTCTTAGTATATGAGACCCACCATGATCTGGTAGGTGCCTGTGTCTGCCCTTTCATGTCTTTGGGCTGTCTCATTCAGGATTACCTATTTGGCAAGCAGACGTTTGTACCTGTTTGTCTTTCTGACTGTAATGGCTTCCTCTCCCTTCTGCCTGTCAAACACTAGGTTTAGTCACTTCTAGCTCTACTAAAGTTAGCCATTAAGACACTGTTTACTCAGCTAGTACGGTAGGCTAGCATGAGTGGAGCAGGTAAGTGGCACCATTCCAGAGTGCTATTTAACCAATCTTACTCATATCCAGTTGTGCCAATATTACCCTCATGATTGGTAGGTTTTTTTTTTTTTTTTTTTTTTTTGGACGGAGAGGGGGTTGTTGGTGTTAGTTTATTACTAAATAAAATTTTCAGCTTTAGTGATTATGTATCTTTTGGTCATGTTATGATAACGAAGCAGATACTAGAATAAGTTAATTTTGAAGAAAGAGCTTATGAAAGAACAAAGGGGAACAAGAAGTATCTGAGGGGGATATTAGTAGTTGAAAGTGAAGAGGTGGCATGGTAGAAGATGTTTTCCAATATCCACAAATCCTTTACTAAGAAAATATGTATTTATATGATGTCAGTCTTCAAGTGAAAAATTGGATTCATTCATTCATTTATTTAGTAAATAATTATTGGAAAAGGGCCAGTTATATGAAACTGGATACACGCTTGATCTGGGGCCTATGCCTGTGTTTTTTCTGTTTTGACTTTTTTAATGGACTCAGGTAAATCCATGCTAGTAATGGAGAGAAACCATGCAAAAAGCTAATTTGGAAACCTGGAATCCAGCTGGGGGGATTTTGTAAGGCTCAGTTTATTTTTTCTTTATGCTTCAGCTCACTCAGTGCTTGACCCACTTGGCTCCTTGTGGTGTTGGCTCTCCTTTCTGATCTATTTTGACTTGGTTACAGGGTTTCAGATTGCATTCCAGTGCCATTCACTTGACAGGTGGAGGGCCATTGCTCTGGCCTAGACGGGCTTGCAGACCCTGCTGCCCCAGACCTGCAGCAACTTCTAGCTCTGTTTGCCCAGGATGGGTTGGGGGAGATCAGACACAGATGTTCAAAGCAGATATGTAGATTATGTGGTGTGACCAACTGGCCCTAAGTCCTGAACTTTAGGTCACTTTCATTGGACCTTTTCTCTAGTAACAATTTATATTTAACCTTTGACTTGAGAAGAAAATTTAAATTTTGTTGCATTATATAGATGGACTGTTTTGTTCTCTTCAGGAGACTCCATACAAATGCAAATATTCCATTTGTTAAAGGAAAAGTGTGTGTGTGTGTGTGTATTTATTTTTTATTTTTAATTTTTTCCTATGTGGTGTTTGCAAACTTTTCTTCCTTGAAGCTTATGTAATATTGTCATCATTCCTCCTCTTTGAGTGCTTTTTAAAAATATAACTTTAAAAATTAATCAAATTTAGGGGTACCTGGCTGGCTTAGAGAGCAAGTGACTCTTGATGTTGGGGTGGTGAGTTTGAGCCCCACTCTGGGTGTAGAGATTACATTTATTAAAAAAGTGTTTTTCATTTATTTAAGTAATCAAACTTCCTTTTTAGTATATGAATTTAATCTACTATAGTGGATATAGGGGAACTAGGCTGAGAGGAAGCAAAAAAGAATTTTTTTCTAAAATTCTTTTTTTTAATGTTTTGGGTTTTTTAAGATTTACTTTTGAGAGAGAGAGAGAGAAAGAGAGAGAAAGAGAGCATGTGTGCGGGATGGGCAGAGAGAGAGGGAGAGAGAAAATCCCAAGCAGGCTCTGTGCTGACAGCCTCACAACCGTGAGATCATGACCTGAGCCGAAATTAAGAGCCAGACGCTTAACTGACTAGGCCACCTAGGCACCCCTAAACTTATTTCTTAATATATTAAGGGAAAAGAACTAAAACAATGCTACTAAAGAGTTATATCTAGTGACCCCCGAAGTTACTAATATTTGCATTGTACTGTACCTATTCTTCAAGACGCTGTTGCCTAGAAGTCCCCTCACTTTTTCCTTTTCTCTCCCATATGGAGCACAGGTAATATTGTTCCAGAATGGTAAGTGATGCTGATCCTTGTCCTCATTAATATTATATCTAGATAGCCTTTTATTAGAAATGGGGAGTGAGCTCTTAAAAGGACATCTAGTCACCCTGGAATATATCATCTCAGGACTTGATTCCCTGAAACACAGGAAGTCAATGTACCCTTGTGCTTATCTAGTGCCTTCCTGCTTTCTGATGAGAAATATCTTCCATTCCCAGATATGTGATCCAACTGGTTCTTCTTCCTGTAACTCAAGCAGTGACAGTGCTATTCTAGGACCAGACCACAGGATATTCGGGAAAGTGCCATCATTTGCTGGCTGCTAGAAATATTTGGCTTTAAATCAATTTCAGTAAAAGTCCTGACCAAAGACCAATGGCTGCATTTTGGCTTAATCAATACTGGAAGTTAAATACTTATATGGCTTTAGATTTTTTTTTCTGCTTCCAGCCTCTTATATTTATGTAATAATAAATAGTATACTTATATTGATGGACATTTATATCAGAAAAGCATACAACTTGTTTTTAAAAATACAAACACCACTTGTGCTCATTGTAAAACATTCAGAAAATATCAATAAGCAAAGAGGTAATTACCTGTTGTCACTTAAAGATACCACTTTTGTGACTATTTTGGTATATGTTCTTTCAGTGATTTCTCTCTGTATTTAAAATAGCTTTGTAAATGGTCCACAAATGTCTTCCAAAATTTTCTTTCTGAGCCAGAGGCCTGATCACATTACTGCTCACCTCAAAATTCTTTACTTGCCTTGGCTTTTCTATAGAACAAACTCAGGTTTTTTTTGGTTTGGCTTTTAAGACCCCTCATTTTTTTTTTTTTTTCATTTCCCTTAAATCGTTTGATCCATCATCTGGTCTCTGTCATTTGAATAGGTACTGCTCTGGATATTCGAACCTTTTGTTTCAAATACTCTTCCCCCGTCATTATCCATCTTGCTAAGCTTTTTCAGATATCTCTTCCCTCAGAATGTCCTCAGTTAGAATTGATACCTTGCTTCACTCTGTTGCACAGCTCATTTCTCTCAATATTAGGTATATCTCTTCGTCAGCCTCTATGTTTGCATGCCATCTTTCTCCACTAGATTGTAAATCTGGTAAGTGGGGATTATCATCCTCTTAATTTCTTGCCATAACTTCTTTAATGTCAGTTTCTCCAACTCTCCTGTTGTCCAAATAAAAGCAGGGTCCACCTTCATGGCTCCAACATCATGTTCCTGTTGTTGGAGTTATAATAGCACAAACTTAATAATATTTGAGTCCCATTTACCCTGCATCATTTGCACAGTGCCTAGAAAATGGTAATACCTGAGATATTGATTGAATTGAATTATTTGTTATAGACCACAAATAAGGAGCATGCATGGGCAAAACACCAAAGTTCTATGACTTGTCCAAATTCTTTGGAACATTTTCAGAGGAAATAAGCTCATTACTTTGAAACTTATTTGAGTATAAAGCATTTTGAATAGAAATACAGTAAGTAAATATTCTAGGCAGAAGTTGGTATTACAGGGTGTTCTTAGTGACCTCAGTAGCCACTATAACCTTTTGAGACATTATTCCTCTTACTATTTTTGTTTTTGTTCAGTTGGCTACATCATCACTGAGATAGAATCAATAATTGTGTCATCAGCTACATTCCAGGCAGAGTACCACCCATTTACTTTAGATGACCACTCAATTTTGCCTTAATTATTTTGGGTTTTATTGGTCTTCATTGTCATTTGCTTAACTCTTCCTCAATTCTTGGTACTTTTTCAGATTTTATGTATTCCAGTTGGATTTATCTTTGCAGGTTTACTTTGTATAGAAAATGGTTTTACTTTTTTTGGTTGCTCTCTAAGTGACATTGAAATATACATACTTTTCTCACTCTTTCTAGGATCCTAATAGGAAACGGCATGTTTTATTTTCTATCACACTGTGCAATCTCCTGAGTCTTTCTTCCTTTATTTGTTGGGTTTTCTTTTAATTAAAAAAATTATACCTGGTTATGTTTTTTTCCTTATGTATCATTCTTTTCTCATTTACTTTCTGGCAGACTAGCTGGGAAAAGTTAGTCTTCAATTCTGTCTGAAAAAAAATTAAAAATTTATATTGAAATCTGTTCTTTTGCATTCTTGAAAACGAATGTTCCCCAAATCATTGTTGTCTCATGGGACAAATGCAATGATGATGGAATGTTGGCTCCATTGTATTAGCAACAGTGCATGTAACTGAGGAAACAATGAGAAGGTATGGGTGGTTCTATCCCGTCTTCTAAAGACTGAGCTGGCATCTGGCTTTAATGTGGGTAGCATTTCTTGGTTGGGATTATGTGCTACCTAAATACATTTGAATTTCATATAATAAGAAATGATTTAGATTCAGTTGTTTAAAACACTGTGTATTTTTTCATTGGCTATTGATTCAACATTTTCTACAGCCATTTCTAATGTTGCCTGGCCTTTAATTTCCAGCTATCTTCTACAAGTATCTCTTGAGTACTTACAATGTACCCAACCTGAAGTGGACTCTCTGAGGGGTACAAATGGAGTATAATGTGTTGTAACTAGAAAACACTAAATTTTCTTCGGCATTTTCTCTTCTGTTGCCCTTTTTCTGTTTTCTTACTGTATGATTTTCTTTTCCCTTTCCAAAGCAGACTGCTCTTCTCTCACAGATTTTTGTTTAAAATTGACTTATGCAAAAGGGACTTTCAAACTAACAATGTTGAAAAATATAATTTTCAGTCAAAGTTTGAGCTTCATGTTTATAATTTTTCCTTTTTATTTTGGAATCTCTAATATTTTATCATTATATTTCACTACATATCACTATACACGCACACACACACACACACACACACACACTATTTTTGATTGGAATTTATATTGAATCACTTTCTAAAACAAGGTTTTATAGTCAGGTTCTAATATGGTAATAGACTATTGCTGACAAAAGCATAATCAAATACTAGTCTTTGGATTTGTGAACACAAGTTTCTCACAGATTTGTGGCCAGTTAAAATGCTGACATTCTGATGAATTAGAAGTCTGTAGTCTAAAATAAGCCTAACCCTACTTACTCATTTCATATAAGAGATATAGATATGCTTTCAAATAATTTACATTACATGGAAAAATAACATACTTGCCATTTATTGCCATTTTAGATTGATGCCTAAATGACACAACATTATATATCACTGCTAATTCTCGGAATTGTGTTGCATTTGCCAAATTTATTTCTAAGGCTTTATACTTGTACTTTGAGATTTGAAATAACATAAGTGAGTTCATTCAGATTCATTCTTAATTACTGGATTCTGGTAGGACTGTTTAAGGAATGCCTTCTCTTTGGTGTGTGGGAGATGAAAGGTGATATAAAAATCTAGTGTTGTGGGGTAGCTTCTGTGTAATTTTGGCTCACTGGAATGCCAGTTGGGGAATGGCAAAGGCTAATACTCAACAGATGGCAAAGTCCTAAAACCTATAATAATGGCTGCAGTTATTTTCATTACTGTCATTTGATGACACATACAATAGTGTGAAAAGGCTTGAACTGGGTAATCACAGTATATATACTCAAAGGGACCAGATGCATTTCAAACAATCAAACCGGTGATGGATATTCAGGCTGAGTGCCACTTCTGCACATATTCTAGGTGCATTTATTGCTAGGAATTAGAAGCAACATTACTTGTCACAGAGAGGAGCTCCATTTCCCCTTTTAGTAATAACAAGCAACAAAAATTGACATCTGTTGTAACACAGACAGATTATTTCACATCCTTTATGATTGTGTGTCATTATCATGCATATAAATTTAGTTTGCAGATGTTCAACGTCAGAGATCAAAATACCAATTTTGCCTACAAAGGAGTTGCAATGGATATGGAAAACCTAAGCACTTTTGAAAATAGATAAGTTAAATCTTTTAGAGTGGGGACAATAAAAACCAAATGAGATTAGGAAGGAAGAACATCAAAAGACATCAGAAAGGGATGTATGGAAGTTTCAGAAGATCTTAATATTTCTATTTCCAGCCTTGTAGAAACACCCATTCTTGATTTTAATCTCCAGAGACTGTAGTTATATCTTTTCTCTTTTCTTCAATACAATGAATAAAATGAGGCCATAATTTTTCCTTGAAAGACAGAATCTGTCATTCTGGAACATTAATTAGATCACATTTGAATATTCATAATTTCCCCTGTGTTTAATATATAAAAATAGTTCTTGGTGATTGCCTGTGGGGGGTGGGGTAACAATAGACTACAATGATGCTATTAAACATGGCTTGACAGACAAATTTACATTTTGAGGTGTTCAGTAACATCACGTTTGTTCTGTGTATATTTTAGTTTGTTAATATTAAAAATACAGATAGAAGATGGTAGGGAAGGCTCTTTATATTTTGGGTATAATATAAAATGTCTAAGAACACAAGAATAATTATGTTTTACGGAAAATACTTTTCCTTTTCCCTACCCCCAAGAAACCCCAAACCACAAACAACATCAACCAAAGGAAAGAAACCCAAGTCACTTATTTTAACAATCTTGTGCCTGCTTCAAAGGCAGTATTAACCATGTGGATATATTTTGCATTTGCCTCTGGGGATTTACCACTCAATATTAAAACACGTCCCGCTGTGACATTTTTAAAACTGTCTCTTTCCTCTGCTGAGCTAACTATATAATGGGGATCAAGAAAACAGTCTGGAGCAAGCACAGCATACAATCCCTGTCAGGCATTGGAAGGTAAGGCATGGCTTTTGACCCTCTTTTTGTAATGGACAAAAGTATAGAACTGCTACCCTCGTCCACACTCTGCCTTTCAAAAGCTTACTGGTTGGGGTGCCTGGGTGGCTCAGTTGGTTAAACATCTGACTTCAGCTCAGGTCATGATCTCATGGTTTGTGAGTTCAAGCCCTTCATTGGGCTCTCTGCTGTCAGCACAGAGCCTGCTTCAGATCCTCTGCCCCCCTCTCTTTGCCTTCCCCTAGTATGCTCTCTTGCTCTCTTTCTCTCTTTGAATGTTAAATAAATATTCAAAAGCTTGTTGGATTTATTATATTGTAAATTTGAAATATTTACACAAGATCCTTAGTTCAAATCTAAGTGTGTATCCAATTAGATCAGTTAATATGTATGTGTAAATCAAGAAGTGATGCTGATGACAATTTATGAAGAACCTGAAGGGGCATAGAGTTGGTAGGAAGCTGGGATTAAATGACGATGACATGTTATTTTCCTGGAACATTGACAAAGATCTTTATTTTCTTTTTCCTAGATATTTTTTGATCTTGAGAAGTAGAACATTAAGTTTAACGATTGGTTATTTTCTGGTGTTTCTTGGATATAATCTATTCTTAGTAAATTTGATAAGCTGAGGGCATATTTTATTGAGCTGTTTTACTCGGGGCTTTGATTCTAGTTGCTTTGGGACCAAGATGTTTAAGGATATAGTAAATATTAATAAAATTAAATCAAAGATGTTTAACCTGAGCAGTGTGAAATCATTTTGGATCATTTTAAATTTAGTAACAATAATTGGCCTATCCATAATTAATACAGTACTTATATGTATTATTGCTTAAATAGGTATTTAAATTTTACATGCTCTGGATAATTCTAGCTTAAATGAGTTGAAAGGACAATTTAATTAAGACCAATGAGATGCTGAAAGAATGCATTTGTTTTATACTTTGCCTAGATGGTGTCTTTCTATACAGTACTCATTTACCAGTGGCAAATAAAAAGTCAATAAATCCCAGTTTCCATCAACTAGACTAATGAACTTCATTAGTTGATCATGTTATCAGTATAATTGCTACAGACTACATTTTGCCCTTGGTTATTAATGCAGTAGACTTCTGCAACTTTTTCTTAGGAGAAGTAAGAGGACAAGAACTTAGTTCAGCTCTGGAAAAACCTTGTTTCTTCTCTTTCCAAACTCATCATTAAATCTTCCTGGAAATACTTAGAATATTCCATATACCCAGTTGCAATGGTTTTGACACTCCACTTTGGGAATATTTTGCTAGACATCTTTGTTTTGTTATAATTTTCATAGTTGGCTATCTCTTTATGGGATATACTTTGAGTTGAATTGTGTCTTCCAAAAGATATGTAGAAGTCCTAAATTCAAAATTTAATAGTAATAGTTTAATTTAATATTAATATTATTATTTTTAATAATTTTAATTTTAACAATTTATATCTATAAACCCAATGTGCCATATTGTATTATGGGCAGCTACAGTAGGAAATTTGGGATCACATTTAAAAATAATTTGTATAAGAAATGAGAGCCAAGAAAATACATATAATTTAACCATATTTTAGGTCTAAAGATATATGTCAGGCTTTCTAATCTTTTTTTTTAAAATTTTTTTTCAACATTTATTTATTTTTGGGACAGAGAGAGACAGAGCATGAACGGGGGAGGGGCAGAGAGAGAGGGAGACACAGAATCAGAAACAGGCTCCAGGCTCTGAGCCATCAGCCCAGAGCCTGACGCAGGGCTCGAACTCACGGACCCCAAGATCGTGACCTGGCTGAAGTCGGACGCTTAACCGACTGTGCCACCCAGGCGCCCCCTCTAATCTTTTTTATGTAAACTTAATGTCTACCACCTGTATTAGCTAACCCAGGAAAAGCTTAGAAACTCACTATATATAAGAGACTAAAAAAACTAAACATTATTTTTGATGATTTTTCAAACTTTTACTCCAAAAATGGAGCAGGCATTATAAATAAGAGCTTTATAGTTTTTCTCTACTCTTTGGAGATGGTGACTATAACAATCAGGAAATAGTCTGAAAGATTGGCAATAGAAAGGAAAAGAAAGAGAAGCACAGTCCTTAGCTAATTCATAGAAATGACTCAAATAAGAAGCTGGTGTTAAACAAACAGATCTTGTGAGACGGAATGAGATTGGGATCGTGACTGTGAAGACGAGAAGGGCTTAAGCACAGAAATGTTTCTTGGTAAAAAGTATGTTATTGATGACTCTTTTTGAACATTTATCTTTGAACTAATATTACAAAGAAAAATCCTTATCACATGTGTCATCCTCCATTGTGCACCTGGATTTTAGTGGTCTCATGATTTTATGTGAGCACAGAATGATCTAAACACAGTATAATTTTAGTTTATTTATATATGTATATTATATATATTTATGTAAACATATATATTTGCCAAACTCTCAGGTTTTTTTTGATTAATTTAATTATAACAGAGATTGCAATTTTCTAATTTTGTGGTTCTCTTTTTTAGAGAGAGTGCGAGCTGAGGAGAGGGGTAGAGGGAGAGAGAGAGAGAGAGAGAGAGAGAGAGAGAGAGAATCTTAAGCAGGCTCATGCTCAGTGTGAGGCCTGATGTGGAGACCATGAGATCATGATCTGAGCCTAAATCAAGAGTTGGACAACTCAACTGACTGAGCCAGCTGGCCCCTAATTTGAGGGTTCTAAGGGAGAACTATCTTTGTCTTTTACTTTATGCTAGGTAAAGGAAAAACATTTTTGCAGTTAAGATAAATGAGTATGATTATTTTTGCCATTCAGACTTCCAAATCTTTTGGTGAAGAAGGTATTGCACTATTGAAATTTCCTTGTTTGATTTGGAGTTACTGCTGTTAGACTCGGTAAGAGTTTTGAACTTTGATTTTGATTTATTTGTTTGCTACAGTGATAGCATTGAAGAATTCATAGCATTATAAGTGGAAAATCGCTACCAGAAAATATTGCACTTTATAGTCTTTTTGAGACAGTTTTGGTTAAAATTTCACATTTGGCTGTCAGCATTCAGAGAGACAATTCCATTTAAGAGAAGTGGCAAATATTTCTCTTCAAACTTTCTAAAAAGCACTGAGTGCCCTTCCATGAACCAAAGCATAGCTTGGCATATACATAACAGCTGTATATAATCCAAGAATTCTCTGGTAACACAATAAGAAGGTTGAATTACCTAGGAATTTATATTTCAGTGACATTTTATGTACCTATCAACATTCTCCCCATTTGTTTTTATTCCTTAATGTCTATTTCAAAATCTTCATTCGCATGATTATATTGTACTTAGCACGTTAGAAAGAATACAAGGCACTATAGTGTATGACCTTTTTTATTGAAGGGAGGGCAGCTATCTACATGATATGATTTAATGGGTTTTGTGAAGTCCTCTTATGCCAAATATCTCTCTACTAGCTAGCCCCAGGACTCATATTACCCCTATATTCCTTTAAATATTTTTTAAAAATCATTTTGTCTGTAGAAAGAAAGTATATGAGGGGTGCCTGGGTGGCTCAGTCAGTTGTGTGACCGACTTCGGCTCAGGTCATGATCTCACGGTTTGTGGGTTCGAGCCCCGCGTCGGGCTCTGTGCTGACTGCTAGGAGCCTGGAGCCTGCTTCGGATTCTGTGTCTCCCTGTGTCTTTGCCCCTTCCCCACTCGTGCTCTGTCTCTCTCTGTCTCAGAAATAAATAAACATTAAAAAAAAGAAAGTATATGAACATAGATGTGTTACATGGGAGGAACAATCATTCCACACAGATTACCTACCAGAGATCAAACCTGTGAGCACATGAGCATAAAACAAGAATCTTGACAGATGAAATGGAATAGTATGTTTTGAAAAAATGCCTAGATCACTATTAGTAGCAATCAGGTAACAGAATGACAATGAAGGGTTTTGAGTCACCAGCAATCCATGTGAGAATTCTAAATGCTTAGTGGGGATTTGTGAAGAAAAAAGGGAAAGAAAAATTAAGACTATATTCTGTGCAGTGAATCCTGGTGGCACATTTAACAAATATGTTTTTAATAATTTCAAGTGATCTCTTGGTATGTTGGAATTTATAATCATGCTGAATTTGAATCAAGTTCATGGTGAAGTGATAGCAGGACCCTTGGTTAGTGAGTAGATGCCGCTAACCATCTACTCAGCATCTGTTCCTCAGCAGGGCTTTGTTGTTTGTCACTAGTGCTAGTTAGTCTACTGTAACACGGTGAGTTATTTGAAAATGGTCTCATCAGTAAAACCTTAAGTTACCAGGATATATGTAACTCTGGAAGGAAATGTGATTTAAGAATAAGCCAGATAATACTTACAAACATTCAAGATTGTGAATTTTTTGAAGTTTTCGATAATAAAGAATATCAAAAATTGACTCCCTGGGAGTCAGGGAGTTACAAAGGTATATGAATATGTGAAATTTATTTTATAGATACGTTCAATGTTTGAGTTTCTTTTCTCTATTTTTCTTTTCTCTTCCCTTCCTTTGTCTTCCCTTCCTTTGTCTTCCCTTTTCTTTTCTCCCTTTTCTTCCTTCATTCTCTTTTTTCCCTTTTGAATATTTATAACGATATAATCAACCAACTCAGGCAATTTGGCTGCAGTAAAGATTTTTGTTTGTTCTATAAATCTGTGCTTTTCTCCCATATACTCAAAAATACTTGTGAGGAGAGGAGTTTGAGTAAGGGTTAGTAGGAGCACTAAAGAGAAACTTGACTTCCCTTGTAATTTTATAAGCTATCTGGTGGTATCACATTAGATCTATAAAAGTATTGACAGCCAATTTTGCCAGGAGTGAATTAATGGGCATTTATATCTCTTAGGCTATAAGAGAACCTAATCAGTTCTGCAGCCTTACAGTACCTCTTGCTTCCACTTCTGTTACAGTTAAAAGTGAATATTTAAAATTCTATGTTTATGGTCGGATTGTTTGATATGAAATCACTACATATTTTGTTAGCATTCTGTCTTCACAGTATGTTTCATTCATTCATCAAACCCTTTTCCCTGCCTGGTATCATTAACCTTGCTTTGTAGATAAAGAGACACAGAGGTCAACAGTCTTGGCAAGTGTTTTGTCCACTCACTGCAGTTGTTGATATTAGATAAAAGTAATGAAAAATGCAGCTTTATTTCCTTGTTTACCTTGCATGAAGTTAGGTCTCAGTTATGCACTAGGGGATTATACGCTGCAACAACACTGCACAAATGGAATAAGCCATAATAAAGATGATCAGGGTGTTACCAAATTACAGATATATATGTGTGTTTACCTATAGCCATATACATTTGCATCTATGTTTATAGAACCATATATTCTGGTTTTCATGCCACTACTATCCTCTGTTTGTTTCAGTGGTTAAGAGCAGATGATCCTGGAACTTTCTTAGTGTATAGAATTCAGAGGGTTTTTTTCCCATCATTAGCTCCATTACTTTTATATAGCCAATTTTAATACTTATAATCATATTTTAAAACACGTGCAAGTTTTTTTTTTTATCTGGCCAGATAAGGTCCATTTTAAGTGCTAGAAAACCTAGTAACTCAAAGGCTTTCAAATATAGTCTATTGTCCAGGGCTTTCATGGTGCATTTCAACAAAGAGAATCTCTGTGCTCACTCAATTTGCAAACATCTGGAGGAAAATAATGTGATAATTAGGAGGCAACATGGGCTCATCAAAAACAAATCATGCCAAACTAACTTAATTTCTTTCTTTGATTCCTTAACAAGCTGAGTGGGAACACAGTGGGTATTTTTATTATAGAAATACACTTGATATAGCTTCTGAACATTCTTAAAAGATCTAGGGAAAATGCAGTTAGGTAAAATGATTTGCTAATGTAGGATATCTTTGTAGAAAGGAATAAGCGAAGATATTTATCTATGGTTCAATATATAATTAGGAGAGATGGGTAAATTTTATCTTACTAATTGTATCTTCATTAAATATCTTAAGTTCTTGACTTTGGCTAAATATATTTTATTTCTTATAGTTTTCTTAAAGGTAATTGGCTATAACAATTTTATTTTTAAAATTCACATTGGTAGTTTTCTTTCTAGAAAGAAACATATACCTTGGCCATTTTTTTTCATTGGAAAACTGTGAATATCATATATGCATATATATGTATATGCATATATATATACACATACACACACATGTATAAATTATAAACACACACGTGTGTGTGTGTGTATATATACACACATAATCTCAGTTTCCATATACAACTAATATTATCTTGATAATTGTTCTTCAGACTTATTTCTGTCTATAGGATTTATGTTTTTATAAAAATACTCTATGCTTGCTATTTTTAAATTAATATGTTTTTACTGAATAGCATACTGTTAAAGATAGTTCCAAGTCAACAAATGTGCTTCTGTAGCATCATTTATAATGACTGCATAATATTCCAGTATCTGGATATGCTGTAATTTATTAACTGATCACTTTTTTTAGGTAGATTACATCTTTGTTGTTGTTGTTACTATAAACCATACTAAGATAACTATACTTGTAGTTAAATCTTTCTGTTATCGTAAGATACATGCCCAGACATTGTATTATTGGATCAAAAATATGGACTCTATAAGAACTTGATGTATGCTCCTTAATTGCCTTGCAAAAGTTGGGCCAGTTTACATTCTTGCTGCTTGTTTGTTAAAGGAAGCTGTGTGTGTGTGTGTGTGTGTGTGTGTGTGTGCGCATATATACATATGTATATATGCAGGCATCTCTGTCTCTTTCTCTTACCATATATATACATAAAAATATGTTTTTTAAGGAAAAAGGAAAGTTCCTCCCTGGGAAAAATGAAATTACCTGAAAATATTTAAATGATGAAAGTTATCATATATGTTTTAAAACCTAATGTTTCATTAGGTAGCTGTGATGGAAGAATTCCAAAGTATAGCATTAAATTGACTTTTCTCCTATTTCTCCCTAAAAAATTATCAAAAAGAGAGATTCATTTTTATGGCAGTTATTGTTCTTATTGAACACCCTGAAATAAGAATTATTCTATGCCTCAAAGTGATACTAAATTATACTTTTCGTTCATATGTGAAACAAACCAAGTTCTTTTAAATGGTGCTACAAAGGAAAGATTCTGTTTTGTGCTTTAATCCTGCAGCAAATACAGTTTCTTAAATTCTACTAATAGGTGGCTCTGATTTTCCATTCTCTTCCCTTCCTTCTTTTTGCTTGTTGTGCCTCATTAAAATTTCAAATGGAACTGTGTGGCACTGATTGGAATTGTTTCTGTTGGGGGAAATGTACACACTATATGTGCAGCAGATATTCATCTACGTTTGAACCCTGCTATTTGTTTGACACAATGGATTTTCAGGAATGGGATTGCAGGAACGAAATCTTTAATAAAATTGCTATTGACTGTCCCTTCAGGAGGCAGTGTGAATGGCAGCTAAACATGAAGGTTTGAACCCTCAGCTCTGCAACTTATTGGCTGTGTAACTAACCTCTCTAAATGTATTTAGTCATCTAAAAGATGTTAGTATGAATCCCTTAAGGCTATTGAGAAGATTCAACAAGATAAAGTGTCTGGGATCTAGTAAGTTCTCAATAAATGTTAGTCTTTACTGATATTGCTTCATGATCCATACTTCCCTCAGATAGTAGAGGATAACCTTTCCTAGAGCCTTTGCAAAAGTTACTACTGTTTGCCCCAGGTTATTGCATCATTTTGGAACAACTATATCAGAATTGGTAAAGTAACTCTTGTGTCAATATTTTCCTCTCCTTCTTTCCTTCTCCGTCATTCCTCTTTTCCCTATGTCACTTCCTTCCTTCCTTCCTTCCTTCCTTCCTTCCTTCCTTCCTTCCTTCCTTCCTTTTTTACCCTTTTCTCTTTTCCCTTCCCAGTATTCATTGTGCACCAACTGTGTTCTATACTGTACTAGACATTGGAGAAGGAGAAACCGAATTAATCCTTTTGAAAGAATTCATTGACCAGTGGAGACAAATATTAAGCAGATAACCATACAAATAAATTTAAAATTGCAAGGATGTCAAGTACTATATAAATGAGAGATACATGGGTTGTAAGAGCATATAGAAGATTGGGAAGATTTTTCTGAAGAAGTGAGACAGGTTAAAGAAAAAATAAGGGTTAAATAGGGGAAGCAGTAGGCTTCTGACTAGTCTACTTATTTCTGCCATTGATTCTTATAGTCTGTGTTCTCCACAAAGAAGACAGAGTGATCCCATGGAAATGAAGGTCAGATTACATTAAACCTCTTCTCAAGTCCCTCTCCTTTATGTGTTCCCATTTTATAGTAAATCTCATAGTCCTCGACTCAACTAATTGTGTCCTAAGTGATTGGCTTCTCACTACCTATCTGACCTCATCTTCCTGCACTGTCTTCTTATATACTGTTCTCCATGTACACACTACTCTCCAAAGAGGCCATGCTGGCCTCCTTGCTGTTCACAGAACACACAGGTAAACTCCACCACAGAATCTTTGATCTTGATGATTCTCTGTGCCCCAAAATACTCTTCCCCAGATGCCCTTTCACCTAATTGATGAGGTTCCTCTGATGGCCCTATGTAAAATAGAAACTCTGTTTTCATAGCACTCCACATCACCCTTACACTGTATTTACTGCCACTTCCTATATTGTCAATTCACTTTTTTGCTTATTTTTGGTTCTCTCTCCCCATCTCTACTCACCTTGTTGAAAACTCTGTGAAATCAGGAGTTTGTGTTTACTCCTGAAGTCCCAGCTCCCATAAAAGTGCCTGGAAGGTATTAGATGCTCATGCAGTATTTGGGGAATAAATGCAAGATGAAGAGACATGGAAGTGTGAGCATTTAGGATAGAGGGAGAAGCATATGCCAAGGCACCAAAGTAGGTAGGGGTCTGTCAGCTAAGAGCTGAGGGAAGTGCAGTACTGATGTTGAACAAAGCGAACAAAAAAGTGTGTGGAGTGACAGAGGCTTAAATGAAAAAGTAGGTAAGGACTGGATCATGCAGTGGTTAAACATTTTTTGAGAAATAATGCCATTTGTGACAATATGGATGGACCTCGAGGGTATTATGCTAAGTGAAATAAGACAGAGAAACACACATACATGACATCACTTATATGTGGAATCAAAAACAAAAACAAAAACAAAAACAAAAACAAAAACAAAAACAAAACAACCCAAACACTGAACTCATAAATACAGAGAACAGATTGGTGGTTGCCAGAGACAGGGAGTGCAAGGGGGGTAAAATGGGTAAAGAGAGTCAAAAGGACAAACTTCCAGTTATCAAATAAATACATGGGGCTATAACCAGAGTGACAACTGTAGTTGATAATACTGTATTACATATTTGGAAGTTTCTGGGAGAGTAGCTCTTGAAAGTTCTCATTGCAAGGAAACAAATTCTGTAACTATGCATGGTGATTGGTGTTCAGAGACACAGTGGTGATCATTTTGCAATTTATGGATGTAAGATTGATCAAGGACAGCGTGGATAGGGGTAGGTCAATTAGGAGGCTGTTGTAGTAGTTGTTTATATTGAGAGATGATGGCAGCTGAGCCAGTGGCTTCAGTGGATCAGAAGAGGAGTGAATGGCTTCAAACCATTGGTTGGCAACTGGGGTAGTTATGCTTCCCAGGGGAAATTTGGCAATGTCTAGCAACATGTTTTCATCTTAATTTAGTGGAGGGTGGAAAGGGTAGGTTGTTAATGGCATTTGTTGAGTAGAAACCAAGGATGCTGTAAACTATCTAGCCATGCACAGGACAGCTTCCACCACAAAGAATTAGTGATCCAGACTTAATGTCAATGGTGATGACACCGGGAACCTGTTTTAGAGGAACATGAGGTAAAAACTCAGAACTTTGTGTTGGAGTAAATATGAGGATTAAGGAAGTGAGGTATTATTGGTAACTTAGATTTTAGGCTTGCATAACTAAATGGATGAGTGTTACTCACTGAGGACTTATAATACTACTAGGTTCTTCTGCTCATATTGAATCATTGATTTCTGTCCATCCTATATCTTGCCTTTTATTTGATAGTAACAACACTAACTGAGAAGGTTAGAATGGTTACTCGTGTTTGTACTTTATGATTGGGATGTGGGCATTTTGGGATATATTTTATGGTAGTGATACAAGGTAATGAATGACAATGTTTGGCTTGATATTTCAGTCAACTAACTGATGGCACTGAGTTATTGACTATTCACACAGCTGGTATATGTGGCCCTCATTTTCAGTGCAGCGATCAAAATAGCCATTGAATTTATCTGTTGAGAACATTAACACTCTACTAACAGAACTTAGTTGTCCAGCTAATGTCTGGCTATGTAAAACTAATTAAATATTTTATTAACTTTTTATAAGGAGCCCAAAGCTCTTTCACATTTATTTTTTGCCCTTCATGCTCTTTATGTCCTTTTAATGACAGGAAGAGGCCAAATTAGCCTTTTTTTAAAAATGGAACAAAGTTTGAGGCACTGAGATGTTAGTGAGCCTTACATTTCCCTGGCAAACTGGGAAAGGAACTAGAAATGGGGAATCAGGATTTTGCTAACATGTTATTGTTGCCAGAAGTGTAATCGTTGTATCATTTATTTTTCATTTTGAGGGCCTCCTGAGATTATATAAAATATTTAATCCAATATCTTTATAAGTTGAATCTACATAAGAAGAACTTATTACATTATATGTATGTTTTTTATTTTATTTGTTTGATATTTTTGCTAAACACATTATCCAGACTTCCAGTAATGTCTAATTACATGTGCCTCTATCGAAGTTATCTGACCCCTAATTCTTTCTCTTCTCCCACTGCATATTTCATGGTGGGAATATATTACAAAGAGGAAATTATAAAATTTAAATCTTTTCATTTTATATCTGACTGTTTTTAAGCAGGAAAAGTTTAGTATGAACAAGAAAGGTGGGATTAGTGAACTCCCATGGCATCACCGGTTATTTTCTCCCTTTGCAAAGAATATTGAGAAGTCCCTGAGTTTGATTTTAGAATTGTGTCTTCCCTGGTGAACACTTCTATATTTTCCTTGTGTTCATGGCATAATTCTGAGGTAGCATGTACTTTGGAGGAGTATAATTTCATTTTGGAAGAAGTCAGACTCTGTCTAGTCAGCATGCTCTGTCTCATCTCCTTGTTTGGATTGACCTGCAAATCTTCTTTTCCCCCCACTACTTAACTTCTGTAATTTGCTTCTGTGCTCTTTTTAACCTTTGCTTATGTTTAAGGGATGAAGCTTATAATTATATGTCCATTGTGAACCCTTCACTCTGGTTTTTGGCCAATCCTGGTATTATGTTGTTTATGTTTGTTTAGGTAAATGCGGGTCAGTGCTCTTCCAGATGTCTTTTAATGTAATTTAAGCTTATAAGTATGTGTATCCTGACCAAGCCCTTCTACCAACATGTGTCTGTGGTGTGGATTGTATCTACACTGAGCAATCTCATTGATCCCTATGAATTCATTTAGCTATGAAGCAGAATCAGATAATAGAATAAATTCAGTGTAAGAAAGTATCATAGAACTCTCCTATCTCCCAACCTATTTTTAAAATGAGAAACCGAGTCCAAGAAAATAGAAATAACACCTCACATTTGTTTAACACTCTACAGTTTGTAAAATACACTGATACACATTATTTTAAGTAACTTTTTCTCAGCAGTTCTGTGTGGTAGGCTGGGTAGGTATTATTTATCACTATTTTGCCAATGAGGATACTAAGGTACAGAGAAATTGAGACTTGTCTCAACTACTTACAGCAAGTTAATTGGTGATCTGATCTAAATGCCAGGACTTGAGACTTCACTTGATTAGGTGGCCTTTCCACAATGTCATCTGCCTCCTGGACAGAGCTTCCCCAGCCACAAGCTGCTGCGCTGTGCTGTGTTGAGATACTGACTCTATCATAAACACTTAAGGTCGCTGGGGCAGCCATTAACCTCTAGCTGTAAGCTGCCTTCTTCCCTCAGTGTAACACAGGATGGCTATTATTTTCTATATATGATGACTTCAAGAAACCTTGGAAGCACCGTCTTAGCATAGTGATGGGAGACCTGCTTAGGTCATGGAATGAGTTTACTTGGTGATTACTAGGCATGTACAGCTTGTGAGTTCTGGACAGGTTTCTAAGCATGTATCCACCCACCCTCTGATACCTGAATCCATTTTCCTGTAAGAAACCACCTTTCCCCACTCTCAGTCTGTGAGGTCCCTGGAAGCCAACTAACAATACCTCTGACCCAGGTTGGAGTGTGAGCCTTAGCAGGTCTGTGTGCTGTCTTCTTCTGTCATGGTGATTGGCTCCACAGTGGTCATGGATTCAATCAGAGCTAACCAAATCTCCTGAGACATTCTCTGTGACTTTTGGGAAAGAGAATATTGCTGCCCTTTTAGAACTGAACCAGGATGCATGCAGGCTGGAGCTGCTACTACTGCCTTGACTTCTCCTGAAGCAAATACTGTAACTGAGGAGAGCTGAGGGATAAACTGAGCCCTGCTGATATGACATTGAACTGCACAAAAAAGTCAAAAATAATTCTACCCTTTAGAGTTATATAAACCAAAAAATTCTCCCCTTTTCTCGAAATAATTGGATTAGGTTGTTGTCATTTGAAGCCTAAAGAATCCTAATGTATTTCTGGTCAAGAAAAAACAGACAAACAAACAAACACTGGCACTTTTTCACAAATGATGAAAATTCCTGATTTGTCATTTCAAAGGCCTGTGGAGATAGGAGAGATTTAGAAATGGATGCCCTAATTTGACCCATCTCTTTCAGCTGAAGTATGTTTTTCTTGTACCTTTGAAAAGGTGATTCATAACTTATGAATAAAAACTATCAGTATATAAAGTTTTACATAATCTATGAGTTTCCAGAAGGTGATTTTGTCATATCCGTTAGCTATGTTAATTCAACAAATAATTATTGTTTTGACACTGAACTAGGCTAGAGAATAAGGCATAATCCTTGCCATCAAAAATTTTGTCATTTAGTTGGTAGAAAAGGTATATTATGGTGTAAAGAAAATCAAGTACAAGTATATACATATATATATATATATTCTTATATACTTATAAAAACATATATAACTTATAACAACATATATATATACTTATATACTTATATGTATACTTATAACAACATATATAACTAAATGGGAGTGTTGCTGAGTAAGTCAAAGTAAGACAAGGCCATCAAAGATTGAAAAATGACAGTTGCCATGAAAGAGGCAGGGATGGAGTCCACTCTTTAGGATTTGGGTAGGTGAAGAGGAAGAAGTCTCTCCAGGAGCTAAGCATACATAGCACAGGCAAGGACTCAGAGGAGAGAATGGTGATTGAAGAAGGTAGTGAATCAATAGGATGGGCTGTGTTGGAGGAGTAGGGTGTGGGAAAAAAGTAGCTTAAAATTTCCATCTAGTATTACTTTGGGAAACAACTTTGGAATAAAGCTCCTTGCTTAGGATTTGTATTGAAAAACAACATCACAGCAACCCTTTTTAAAGCACTTACATATACCTGACATTAGGTTAAACATTTCACAGGGATGATCTCGCTTGATAATAGTACTTTTGAAGTAGATATTATTGTCATCTGCATTTTATGCAAAGTTGCATGTGTTTACCAAGCCTGTAAGTAGTTGAGGCAGAACTACCCAGGTCAGTCTGCCTCTGAAATTCATGCAATTTCTCTGTCATGAACTTTCCTCTCTTCTCTAAGATGGGCGGAGTGGTTACTTTGCATAAGCAAATTGATATAGTGTTTTGCATGGTCCAGTGAATATTTGTATTTTTGGCAAGTTTAATATTCAGAGTTATTACCTGCAAATTCTTAGAATGATTGGATTTCAAGCATTTGAAGAGCTTCTCTTTTAACATGAGATTCTGTTTCTTCTAGACTTCAAACAAGACAGCAAAATCTCATAAATTAGTTTCAGCTAACAATTATTGAGAACATCACAATATCTAGGGATTGAGTTAATGTTCTTGTGTCATTACTATTTCATTTTTTCCCCCAACAAGCTGGGAAGTTGTCATTATTCCCATTGTATATGCAATAAAACTGAGATCAAAAGTATTTAAATAGCTTGCTTTAGGGCATGTAGTTAGTGAGGGAACTGCTGTGACTTGAACTCAGGCCCTTTAAAGTCCAGTTCTTTCCCACTACTTTAGGCCAACAGTGGCTGAAAGGTTTATCTCTGAAACTTGGCATTTGGATTTATTACTAGTTAGTATGAAAATTTAAAGTAATTATTGAGTATTAGTGATGATTTGACAGAGGTAAGCCTTTTTCAAACTGTTAAATTTGGATTTCTTATTTGTCTCATCATTTTTTTTTTCTAGGATGTATCATTAAGTCAGATAACAAATATTTATTGAGTACCTATTATTAGGTGAAATTATGTATCAACTTAAAAAGGCCTTTGTGTGGACCCTATGCCAATGGCACTTAAAATATGATTGAGGGAGAAGGTGAAAAGTTATACAACAGTACATGAAAGGTTAAATAGTATGAATGATGAGTAATGAATGAGAAAACATTGAACAACTGTTGTGGGGCAGTATATTTAACTAATTGCCAAATGAATGATAGCACATGAATATTGAGAACTATCAGTTCAAGAAGAAAATAATTGTAGGCACTGGAGTGGTCTAAAGGAGCTTCATAAAGGAAGTATTTGAAGTAGGTTTTTGAAAGTAGGACTTGAAGAAATGAGAATGTCCTGAAATCAGAAAGAGTAAAAGCAGAGAGATAGGGAAATACACGTTATACTCTAGGGAGCAGTTTGTCTGAAACCAAGATTTAAAAAGGGGGAACAGATAGGGATGAAACCAGAGAAGTGGGTCAGGATCAGCTTGAGGAGGTCTTAAAAGGAAAAATAAGGGGTCTGGATTTTATGATGTAGGCAGAATGGTGGTTGGGAGAGGTTGGTGCACAGGGATGATTTTAGCAGAAGAGTCAAAGCATAAGGAGAGTAGCGAGAAAGATTCATTTGGTATATAAAAGATTGGGAACATTAGGTGACATAAAGAGGACCAATTAGAAAGTGATTGGAATAGGCCAAGCCTCTACAAGTTATAGGGGAAAGAGGTAAAAGATAGATGGTATTTCAGGGAGACAATCAGAGAAATTCAGTTCTCTGACATTTTCTCAGACAAAGTGAACCTTTATGAAAAATAGGAAGGAGGGAAGTAAAAAGGAGATCAAAGAAATAGAATAACCAAATACAACTTCAACTTATAAACTGTAATGGAATCATAGTTTAACAACAACAACAAAAAACAATAGCTATAAGAGCCATGGTGGGGGGAATCAGTGAAGCTATTTGAATATAGATTGAATTTCAGGTAATATTAGTGGATTATTATTAATTTTTAGTTGTGATAATGATATTGTGGTAATATAGGAGAAAGTTTTTATTCTTGAGAGGTGTGTGATGTGTGCTGAGAAGTCTCATGATTATCTGCCCCTTACTTTCAAATTGCTTGGCACAGTATATGTATATGTATATGTATATGTATATGTATATGTATATGTATGTATATGTATATGTATGTGTATATATGTATTTTTGTATCTGTGTCTACGTCTACATCTTATCTATGTCTGTATTTATATCTATACCCATACCCACATTCATCCCTATCTCTATCTGTATACCTACAACTAGATTCAGCTATAGATACAGAAAAAGAAAATATGATATAATGATAAAAAATATTATTTCTAGTTTGTGGGTACAAACTGTGTACCCACTGTTATTCTTTTAATTTTTCTATATGCTGAAGATTTTTATAGTAATAATTGAGCCAGAGGGAAGAGGGAGAAATAGGTCAGGCTTGGGAGCCTAAAGCAGAAGCAGTATGAGTAGAAAAGAAGGAGCAGATGTGCAGGGATAATTGGTAACACTGGGTGATTTGTTTAACCGAAAGCATCAGAGGACTCTCTTAAGCCTGAGTCCTGGCATGAAGGCCTTGCTGAAGGGATGTCATCACATTTTCTACAGAGACAGGAAAGTTTTCAGAGGAAGTAGGTGGGGGGTGGGGAGGATACATTTGCAATTTCGGAAGGGGTTAGTTTCAAGTGAATCTGAAGTTTCCTGGGAACACTTGCTGGAGGAAGGTGGTTACAAGTTCTGAGGAAATCTAGGCTAGAGATGCAACTTTGTCATTCAGTCACAGAGGGTGATGGCTGAAATTATGGAATCAGATGAAAATTTTGAGTAAAGAAATTTTCAAAAGGAAAACTGACAACAGCCTTGAGAAATGCCCATGTTTAGGAGGTGGAAAGAAAAAGTGGCATTCACAAAGCAGACAGAGCAGGCTAAACTGGAAGGAAATAGCTTAGTGTCATGTGGAGAAATCGAGGCTGGGTGTGACAATTGAAGAAGGCCCTCCATAATTGTTTTTGAACAAATGGATGAATAGAGTTTTGCAAAGGAGTAAAGGTCATGAAAATAAAAAGATGCATTGCAGTAGAGAAAATTGGAGAGTGAAAAAAAAAGGTAGTTAAAAGGTTTAAGGTATCATTTTTAACTCAGACTAGAGGTTTATAACAGGATATGTAGCAGTCCATTGGGGAAGCACAAATCAGCATCAGCAAGAGAAGAAGCTGAGTTGAAGAAGTCTCCTCCGTGAATTTGGAGATAAAAAACATGGATTCAAGTCATGGCTCTTAACTCATAAAAGATTTCCCTAAGCTTCAATTTTTATTTTTCTAAAAAAGTGGTTGGACCAAGGGTTGTTCAGTATTTCTTCCAACACATATTCTATTGGCCTTACTATTAGAGAAAAAAAAAGTATTTAGACAGGACTGTTCTAAGTTCCATATTACAGTGTCATTTTGAGAATCCTGTGTGTCATATTTGTGTTGACCATTGAGACCATATGTAGACCACTGTATTATAAACATCTTACTCTCTTTTATGCAACCTTACTGATTTTTTAATCAATTATTGGAACGGTTAATAAATATATCCATAAAATATTTTGATACAAACAAAATGTGACTTGGTTGAATAGCAAAATTGTGTTTTAAATTTTTGTTCCCAAATCAAAGATTTTTTTTTAAGAGGTAAGGTAAGGAACTGTCATTATAGGTTGCTATGCATTAGGAACTGTTTCTAGCAGGAAGTTAGTGGGAAGACCTACTCAAAACTCTGAATGTTTCCCTTGCCCCATTATAAACCTTTCCAAACACTATAAGGTCCAAATATGCAGAAAAGAATTATGCAGATGGTACTCTTCTACTTACATGACAAACCTGGAATGATAAATGCCTTTCCTGGTCAATTAACCTCTGCTAGCGTTCTCAGTGACTAAAAGAAATGCTGTGGAACACAGTCTCAAGTAGACTATAAAATATATGAATCACAGATCTTCTGAAGGGGATAGCGTTGCCTTAGAAATCTACCAACTCCTTTTAACTCTACAGTTTCCTATTTCTCAGAACATTTTCCAGAGGCTTGAATGGAAAGTGGCTCATAACCAGTTTTCTTAACAAAGCTTTCAGATCTTTGTTATCACAAAAAGAGATAAAAAGTCTGAAATCTTCCTTATGATTCAAGCATCATCTGCTATCCTAGATCAATGTCAAACTAAAGATTTTTGGAAAGGATTCTGGCACAGTGCAGTTGTAGATTAACCCGCACCATTCTGTTAGATAAGTGACATAATGAAGGATTTTAAAGAATGAGTCAGAGGCCTGAGTTCTGATCTTGAGATGACCGATTTTCTCTGTGACCTTCAACTAGTTGCATAACCTTTTGGTCGGTGAATCAGTTATCTTATTTGTGATATTTGGATACTGTTTTCCTGCTGGTTGGTTTGGGAATGCTATAGGAAATATAAGGTGCTGTTATTTCTCATGTTTTAGAGAGATTCATTTTTTCTTTACTTTTCGCTAAGGAACCTTCTTCTCTTTTAAGCATATGAGACTTAACTGGCCAGCAAAGGATGCATTAACTTGATGAGGAAAGTCAATCCTGAAAAGAGGGAGAAACCTGTGGTACTGAAAGTGCTCGCATCCACATCATACTGGGTGTGATGCAACATGGTAGGATGTGCATAATGGGTTACACATCTTTAGGTCTTTGTCTCTGTTGCAGCCCACAACTTTATTGCATTTCATGGACCGTAAATCTGATTGTTCAAAACAATATAATCATTATCATGGGGTTTATTTTCTTTTTGGCAACTTCTAATACTTGTCCTACTCCGGGTCCTTCTTTCTGCTGAGGGTAACTTACCCCACCCAGCTTAGTCCCCAGGACTTTTTCACTGCCCTGGGGGACCCCCGAGCAAGCACTTGAGTTTCTATCTTTTTCTTTTAAATGGCTCTTTCCAATGACTGATAAAGAAGGTTACGTGAGCACACTTTACCAGCACTTTGTACTAATATTGCACTCAGTTTTGAGGCTTCAGGTCATACAAAACTAAAGTGTTCTTTAATTATCCATTTTGCTAGTTCAAACTGCTGCATATGACTCTTCAAGTTCTGATTCACAAGTGTGTCTTCCATTCTTCCTACTCAGGTTTTATGTTTTAATAACAGCAAACTAATAATTCCCCAGATGCAATGTGGTGTTTATCATTCCTATGTCATTATTCATGCTTCCCTTATTCTTGGGATACTTTTCCCACACTCCACCTACTTAAATCCTACTCATCCTGTACATCTCTGCTGGGACTTTCTTTTCCCCAGCCTATCTTTTCTGACCTGTTCACTCCCTTCCTGTACTGGACTGAGGTCTTTCTGCACTTTCTCTTGATACCTTTAATACTTCTCATTGGACATCTCCCATCTCGCTTATATTGTGTTTATGTATGGTATCTCCGTAAGTGTCAGATTTTCTTAATTATCGTATTCCGGTAACTTGCCCAGTGCTTAGTACATAGTAAATGACTAATACATGTTTAAGTGAAGGAAGGAAGGAAGGAAGAATAAAAATGCAGATTCATGCATTTTTTAATTTTTTTATTATTTTTTTAATTTTTTTTAATTTTTAAAAATGTTTATTCATTTTCTGAGAGAAAGAGACAGAGCGCTAGTGGGGGAAGGGCAGAGAGAGGGAGACACAGAATCTGAAGCAGGCTCTCAGCTGTCAGCACAGAGCCCAATGTGGGGCTCAAACTCATGAACTGCGAGATCATGACCTGAGCCGAAATCAAGAGTTGGACGATCTGACTAAGCTACCCAAACGCCCTCACACAAATTTTCATGTACACTTGGTGTCACAATAACTATTATATGTGTAGCAGGCCACTCATGTGTGACCTTGGACAAGGTAACAAGGGAATATTCATTGGATGAAATGAAGCAGGACTGGCAACCACTTATTAATCTAGAAATAAAGGCCATATATTGACAGACAAGTCTACATGGGAGGGGAAAATGGTTGAAGCTGGCAACGATATAAGCTTCTTAATTATGCAATATACATACTTCAGCTATTATCTTACATAAAACACAAAAAGAATTCCAGGCCTCCAGTGCTCCAAATTGCCACAACAAGCAGCACCATCATTCCTGACTCTGAGTAGCAGGATTACAAGGGAGAATGGCCTGATTCTAGTAGGCAGATTGCCAAGGGGCTGGGAGAGGTTACTGAAGCATTTTATTACTGACACTGAAGAAATGATTATAGATCTTGAAGCAGGAGAACCTACCATACCGTGGCAATGAGATTCATTGGTTTCCAGAGAGTTGCATTTTGACTTAAAAAAAAAAAGATTTTTAAAAATGATAGTCAAATGCATTTCAATGGATTAAAAAGAATAACCATTTTAAAAGCGGAAGGTTAGGAGCTGCTAGAGAGTGTATTCAAATCCATGCTTCTTAGCAACCAGACCAGATTTCACCCATAATAAAAAGCTAGAGCTACAATAATAATAATAATAATAATAATAATAATAATAATAATAAAAGCCTCTTTGGTTCTCTAGAGAATATAAAGGCATATTAGAGAAAAAGAACCACTTTGAGATCTTTAGATGAAAGGCACAGTGTGGGTATAAAGGATTTTTATAAAAAGAGAAGGACAAGAAGTGATGTCTAGACTGGATAGGTTATCTTGGATATATATGAGAATAATTGCCAAAGTCAAAATGAGAGAAGATCATGACAACTAGAATTATTGCAGTGTTCAGAGGTTGTTATTACTCTTTATTATAATGGATAGGATTTTTCCCCCTGAATCAAAGTAAGGGAAATATAAAAGGAGAATATGTGGATGACTTGGCAACTTGAGAATATTTTCTCAAAAGGTTTTCGCAGAGAAGCGAGATGAAAAGGTGCAAATAAAAACGTCACTAATGTGTTACAGAATTAGATGTCATCTATCTTCAGACAAAATTTCAGTGAAATTCTACACAAGTACTTGGTCTTAGTGATTCAGCGATGTAAGGAACATTGGGGCATTTATGCATAGTTCTTTGTAATTTAAGGTCAGAAGAATCATCATAAATAAAACAGAAAACCAAGTTAGAGATAGAGAGAGAGTTAGAGATAGAGAGAGAGAAAGAGAGAGAAAAGAAAAATGAACCAAAACCCTACAAACAAACTCTTTTTAAAGAGGAAATCCAGTGGAAAGAATGTCATTTTCTGGTCATACAATTGAAAAAAAAATTCGTGAGTTAAACTAGAACCTTCATTTCCTCTGAATTAAATGAGGCCTTTTTGTGTATGTATAAGGAAAGAGAAGTATCGGGTGTGAATGCAAGGGTTCTATTCTTGTGCCAGAAACAATGTATAGGTTATCTTCAGGAAAACTCAAGTATGTTCCTGAGTGATATATATAAAGATTGATGTATTTAAAAAGGAAGGAAGGAAGGAAGGAAGGAAGGAAGGAAGGAAGGAAGGAGGAAAGAAAAGCAATAGATGTTGCCTGGATAATCAAAGAACCTGAGTTTGGAGCTAGAATGTGTGAATGTAGCAGAGATTTGATGTCTTGGTCTGAACAGACGGTGGTGCAGTTGTTATCTGCTGAGGTTATTCTATGATGGCTGCATTTTCCCTTGAAGCCAGACCCCATATGGGGTGGGATGACAAAAGCCTCATATATCTCACTATCATTAGGCTAATGAGATTGGTCAAGGCCACATGCATTCTAATTCTTGGCAAAATTTTAGATAAATCTAGTAAGCCATTCTAATAGCTTTGTGTGTGTTTGAAAAGAAGAAGTAAAAGAATTAAGCAATGAACAAAAGTGAATCTTCGAGTACATTAATTAGGTTCTCTTTCAGAAATCCTGTTGTGTTATCAAAATGATTCTAAGAAAGGTTATTTTTTATGCACATGATTGTAGAATTTTACGATCAGAGAAAAAAAATCACGTATTTATGAAAATCCAATATGGAAACAAAACTATATGCAACATTTTTTCTTTAGCATTATTTTCATACACAAAAGTCTCCAGTTAAAAAAAAAGTTGAGTTTTGAAGATTAGGATACATAGGTATTGAAAATAGGTTTCATTACTTCTGGAAAGTTTATTCTTGGACTGAGACCACCTCTTGGAAATTATAGCCAATTTATAATTGCTAAAAAAGTTGAATTAGAAGGAACCATAATGAGTGCTTTCTGTTATAAGGCTTATGATAACTTCTGTGCAGTTGAGGGAGATATCATTTCATTTAAAATCTTTGGATAGATTTTCAGAGCTAGTTAAAAATAATTCAGACTCATTTTAACTTTGGTGTGTTAAAATAATATTACAAGCTGTTATGTGGATAATTCATTGAAATTACTGAATTTGTGTTTTATATTGGTAGGTAATAACTACATAGTGTTTTCTATAAAGTAGAGGCCACTGGTGAAAAATGTTCAGATTGCTGTCCAAAGGCTGAAGTTATGATACAGTGCAGAGCAACACCCAGAAATAAATGAGAGTACAATCTGCAGTATATTACAAATGAGTCAATTTAAAGCCATGTGTGGGACTCTCTAAACACAGTTGTAGCTACACAGACAGAGTGAAGTGGAGAGTTTAGAAATTATCTGATACATTTATCAGCTTAGGCAGTCACTGTGGATAATTTAAGTCCTACAACCCTTCTTCTTTCTGAGAATTAGATATTCTTGGCCTGAATAACCTATATAATGGCTTTAAATTTATATATCTCTTTGCCTGATTTGTCTGTAGTGTGCTCAGAAAGCCAAGATGGATGGGTTGGTGAATACTTCCCTCCCCACATTTTATCCCTACGTCTTAGAAAAAAAATATACTACTAACTTTTCCGGAACAACTCATGTTGTAAGTCTTACTGATAGTAGTTCAGTAATATCACATTTACAAAATATTATTATAATAGATTCAATTAGAGAGTGACATTATAGTGCTAGGCCCTGTGCTCATTAAGAGACTTCACATGGAAAGTTGTTCCTACTAAGAAACTTCCTAAAATTATAAGGGTTTAGTTCAATTCAATTCAATGCTGAATGAAAAGACCATTGAAGCATTAAAATTGTACAATGTTTTGTAATTACTCATTATTCTCAAGACATTTAATGCTGCATTTTGCACCTAGTACTGTATGTTGTTCCAAATGCAATGCAACCCCATGAGTGCTCTAGGATCTGACCAAAGAAAACAGCAACAACAAATATTTTGAAGAAGATATTAACAGAGCTAAAAATAGGACAGACATTTTGGTGTGATATTTATAAAAATATTTTGTAAGCATAGGTAATAAAATTCATTAATATTCTCAGTAATTTGTCATTTTACCAGCAAAAGAAATAGACTCAGTCTAATTAGAGATATTGAACTAATTTTTGTAAGTCTTGAATTTTCCAGTTCTCTTTTTTCCTGTGATGTTAATGATGCAAAATCAACTACTGAAGATTATGCATAATTTCACTTCATTTTATTGTTTGAAAGTACAAATGCAGGGATTTTTTTTCCAGCATCCCATTATTAATAGAATTAGTGCTATTTCAACTTTTTTACTTTCAATTGCTTTCTTTGATTTGTTGTTTTGTCAGTAGCATGTCCATGAAATTACCACTCACAAGCAATTTAACAATTTCACTTGTGTTAACTTATTCACAAGAACTGTGGTCACCATCCATAGGGCCATGGATTATTGGATATTCTAGGTAGTAGCTCATTTTAATTGTATTGCATTCCTTTCTAATGTCTTCTTCTGAGAAGGAAGTTTTACCTTATAACTGTTGTCAGGACATGAAATTGGAAACCATAATTCTCATTGAATGTGTCTTTACATTACTTCAAAATGTATTTGATTAAGATGGGTATTGCATCTTTCATAGCACAAATGATATCAGTCCCCTGGTCTGACAAAGGACACATTATCCATTTGTAGGTTATAGGATATTCTTTAGTAAGCCCTGAGATATCTGCAGTACTGATAAAGAGCTAGAGACTCATATAAGATCTGAGACCTTATATCTTTCATTCAGTGAGCTGCCATCAGATGGCTGTGGCACTCAAAAATTGCCTTGTACTTCCTTTTCTCTTCAAGGACTGGTGGTTGTGGAGCAAGGATTTACTCATAATTGAAATTTTTGTCTTCTAATTAATATGTTTATTTAAAATACCTTTATTTAAAATTTATTTTAAATACATACATTGAATTAAGAAAATCTCTTTATTATGACTAAGCAAAGAATTTTATCTTGAAACAAGTTTTAAGATAGAAAACATCTCACAGCTCATTCTATAGTGTTCTCTCTATCAAGATTGCTCTTCTGTTTTGTTGCATTTGATTCTGTTCTTCACCTGTTTACATGTAAGTGTATCTATAATTCTGTGTCTTGGGGTCTTTGTATCTTTTTCTCTGAAAGCTTCCTTTCTGGCTACTTTGAGGTTTGCCAAAGGTGAGTGGGCTATCATTCAAGTTAGGTGCTGGTTTTTGACTTTTCTCACTTATATGCTGGATGGTGAATCACCCTGTTTCTGAAATGTAGAAGCTGGAACAGTGACTGGAGTATGTTACCTCTTTTTCCTGGATTCCTCATGATTCTTCTGAAGTAGAGAGCATTCTTCTCAAAGAATGGTAGCTGTGTAACTAGCTTTATTCTTATAAGTTAACATGGTATCAACTCACTCTCAAATCTCCCTTTTGAACACAAAAAGTATTTCCATGGTGTAGAATGAGAAGTATAAAGTAGGGCTCTGAAGGCTTCCAGAAATCTTCCAGTGTGGTAGAAGATTTTTAATATACTTTTCTAGAATTTTTTGAGACCTATTTTATTTAGATGATCATCTAATAGACCAAATGCCTAGTGATGAAAAGGAAACACGGCAAATATATTTTGGGGGAAACTTATTTACTGCTATGTGCAATGTTATATCACTTTGCCCATGGAAGTATGGCTGATTCTTTTTCAAAGATGGATTCATGTGTCTAGTATATGGGAGACTAGTTAATGGTATTTTACAGACATTATCAATGATGAATCCATTACTGCCACATGCAGCCAAACAAGTCACATGAACTCAATGGATAATGATGAAGTTAATGTAACTATAATGTATTCTTAAAATAAGAATAACAGCAAGTGAAAGCTGCAGTCAACTCAAGACATTCCTGTTTATGATCTGGCAACAAAGTTTCCTTCCCTAAAATTGTGGGACTATGAAAGTACATCTGCATTGTCCTTCAGTGCTATGTGACAACCAAATTTAATAGAATACTTAATTTCAGTCTCAGCTCTAGTAATGTGCCAATATTTGTTTATGAATTCTAAACTTTAGAAACAATTAATAAACCATTCAAGAGGATATTTAGTAGCTTGCAATAATTTGTAAAAACAGATTTCCAGCCAATTACCCATATGAACTCAGGAAAGGACGTGTAATTTTGTGAGGTCCATGGCTCATCAGGCTGGCCCTGTGTGAACTGACAACAATGCACATATTTGACAATTACCATTTTGTTTGAACCCTCTTTTTGCAGATGAAAAAATGAGGCCTACTAATGAAAGTAGTTTGTCAGGTTGCACTAAAGATGAATATTTTACTCTATTTTTGGTGAAGTATTTGCTTAAGAATCTGAACTTTTATGTTATATGTTGGGTTCAGTTTCCTTATTTATTAAAAAGCTCTATTTAAGAGAATCTGTAAACAGGGATTTCTCTCCATAATGAAGCCATTTATTCCATTATAGGGCAATTCTGATTGTTTGAAAGTTGAGTTTGACATTGGGCTGAAATTTATCTTCTGATAACTTTTATTTTTCCATATTTTGAATAAAGGTAAAGTTTCTTTTGTTTTGCTATCACACTTGTGTGAGTATTTCAGGTCCATGATATGGGCACATCTGCATTAATTTTCAAAGTAATAATAATGAAATATTTTGGAGTCAAAGGATTCAAAGCTTTCTTCTGCACTTATGTGCATTATAGAAATTGTCCAGAAGATTTATTTCCAAAGAGAGCTTCCTCCTTGTTACAATGTAATTTGCTTTGAGATGGAAATGGCCCAGGAAATGATAGAGTTTATATTTAAAGAGATCATCTTTGACTCAAATCACTGATAATTTTCCCAAGACTAAGAACTCCAGAATACAGAAGTTCCAACTTCTTCACCTGGCATTTTTGCATACTGAATATTTTCTGTATAACTTCTTAAATTTTCATTTTCATTAATTAATTAATTAATTTCATTTTTTTAAAAATACAATTTGTTGTCAAGTTGGCTAACATACAGTGTATACAGTGTGCTCTTGGTTTTGAGGGTAAATTCCCATGATTCATTGCTTACAGACAGTACTCAGCGCTCATCACAACAAGTGACCTCCTCAATACCCATCATTAATTTTCCCCTTTCCATCCCCCTCTCCATTGACCCTCAGTTTGTTCTCTGTATTTAAGAGTCTCTTATGGTTTGCCTCCTTCCCTCTGTGTTTGTAACTATTTTTTCCCCTTCCCTTCCCCCATGGTGTTCTGTTAAATTTCTCAAGTTCCACATATGAGTGAAAACATATGATATCTGTCTTTCTCTGACTGACTCATTTCAGTTGGCATAATACCCTCCAGTTCCATCCACGTTGCTGCAAATGGCAGGATTTCATTCTTTCTCATTGCCAAGTAGTATTCCATTGTATATATAAGCCACATCTTTTTTATCCATTCGTCAGTTGATGAACATTTAGACTCTTTCCATAATTTGGCTACTGTTGAAAGCTGCTGTAAACATTGGGGTACATGTGTACCTATGCATCAGCACTCCTGTATACCTTGGATAAATTCGTAGTAGTGCTATTGCTGGGTCATAAGGTAGTTCTATTTTTAATTTTTTGAGGAAACTCTGCACTGTTTTCCAGAGCTACTGCACCAGTTTGCCCACCAACAGTGCAAGAGGGTTCCTGTTTCTCCACATCCTCACCAACATCTGTTGTTTCCTGAGTCGTTAATTTTATCCACTGTGACTAGTATGAGGTGGTATCTGAGTGTGGTTTTGATTTGCATTTCCCTGATGATGAGTGATGTTGAGCACCTTTTCATGTGTCTGTTGACCATCTAGATGTCTTCTTTGGAAAAGTGTCTGTTCATATCTTCTGCTCATTTCTTCACTGGATTATTTGTTTTTTGGGTGTTAAGTTTGGTAAGTTCTTTATAGATTTTGGATGTTAACCCTTTATCCAATATGTCATTTGCAAATATCTTTTCCCATTCTATCAGTTGGTTACCTTTTAGTTTTGTTGATTTTTACTTTGCAGTGCAGAAACTTTTCATCTTGATGAGGTCCCAATAATTCATTTTTGCTTTTAATTCCCTTACCTTTGGAGATGTGTTGAGCAAGAAATTGCAGCGGCTAAGGTCATAGAGGTTGTTGCCTGTTTTCTCCTCTAGGGTGTTGATGGTTTCCTGTCTCATGTTTAGGTCTTTCATCCATTTTGAGTTTAACTTTTGTTTGTGGTGTAAGAAAGTGGTCTAGTTTCATTCTTCTGCATGTTGTGGTCCAGTTCTCCCAGCACCATTTGCTAAAGAGACTGTCTTTTTTCCATTGGATATTCTTTCCTGCTTTGTCAAAGATGAGTTGGCCATACATTTGTGGGTCCAATTCTGTGTTCTCTATTGGTCTATTGCATTCTGTGTTCTATTCCATTGGTCTATGTGTCTGTTTTTGTGTCTTGATGATTTCAGCTTTGTTGTAGAGGCTAAAGTCTGGGATTGTGATGCCTTTCTGTATAACTTTCTGTTATGTGTAGCAATGACTCTTTTTCTTCCTACCATCAACATATTTTCTGGGAGCACAAGCAATATTTTGACAATGTAGTTATAATATTGGGAATTTGTTAAAATAGTGATCTGCAATCATTTTTGTCAAGAGCAGTCTAGAAGTCTTATCTGTCAGGAGCAGTCAACCAGTAGGCAGTTTTTTAAGAGGTAAACTAAAGTGCTGAATAAGACTTGCAAATAGGAAAAAAAAATGCTGTATCACTGAGGCAGAGGTAAACTTGGAGTCCGGGTGCTATTTGTATTTCTTCAAAGGTTATGGGAATGACAGCTATTAGCAGGCTGAAGGTACAATTCTTTAAGAACTAATACACAACAGTCTTTGTTGCCTTTTGCCCTAAAATCTCACATCACATTTTATTTAGTTAGACAGCTATTGAACTCAAAAGAACTTTGGAGTTTCTTTCAAGTTTCTTTTTCTACCTTTCTCTTTTTGGTGTTATAAATACATTGAATCTCTTGAGCACCATTTGAATTATTCTGTTAAACTCTACAAGATCTTAGTAATTGGTTGTTGGGACTTCCCCTATTATGAAGACCACTGTTAAATCTTAAGGGCAAAGTCAGGTCATAGAAACAAGAAAATAAGGATATATTAAGATAAATAATTTGGAAGAACCATTGCTCAATTATTCAATTATCTCCTGGAATATTGGAGAATATAGCAACATTGGGTGTAAATATATTTGTGGTATTTAAATAAGTAAAAAAAATATATAAAAATATATTTAAAAAACCCCTGTGGAAATCATATTTAAATTCTACTGAGTTTTTTGAAGCATTTGTCTTAAGTCTTTAACCAATGGAAAGATAGAATGATTTTTTAACAACTAAAAAAAATTGTCCAAATGAATTTAGAATATATAAAATTGCAACTGAACAGGTTGCATAATTGTTTCAATTAACTGGTAGAGTTTTAAAATGTGTATTAATTTTACCTCCTCCATATTAAAGAGTGTTATTCTTTGAGAGAAAGAGAGAGAATCCAAGGAATATGAGACTTAAAACTAATGTTTCTTACTTACATCCACTGAAGGTCACTTTATCCAAGGGTAAGGCTTTTCTTTCTCTTTTATTTTTTTATTGAAGTTGGACTGCAGCCTGCATAGACTTTCTTTTTCCTTTAAAGATACCGTTTTGTGCCTAATTGTGCCCAGCTTCATTTACACCCTGAAAAGGATTGTGTTTGAGCTTATAGACTCAGGAGACTCTTTCACTCAATAGCCAAACTCCAGCTACAGCCCTTTGGGATATTTGAGTAAATGTAAGTGAAAGCTCATTGTGTTTGTCTCTGTGTTTCTTTTAAACAAAAGTTTAACTCAGGACACTATGGGAATATTTAAAGAAATTTATCCGTACAACTGTCTTCAAGATAAGATCTGAAAAATACTTTTTGGCCTGCAAAAGTATTCATCAGTCAGCAGAATTTCCAATAGCACCTCTGATGTTTTCCAGCCACCTTCTTCCCATATTAATAGGTAAAGAAACTACATCTGGCTACCAGAGATAATGATATTCCTTTGAAATTTTCCATAAAAACCCAACAGCAAAGGATTAAAAAGAAAAGGACAAACCAAGGATAGAAAATTGATTTTGCTTCAAATGGAGTGCCAATTGCAATCAATTAGTGACTGTGGAACAATTACAGGCTAAGTCAGATGATGAGAATGCATTCAGGGGGAAAGCATGCTATGATTGAATTATGATGTCTGCCATGGGCATGGAGAGTAAGTCTCGTATTTGAACATATGTTCAGTGTTGGCATATTCCACCTCCAGCTTAAATCTTCAACATCAGGTTTGTGTAAGCTGATAATTATAGTGACCTGTTTGGTGTTCTGAGCTACATCATTCATCTTTTCTTTGTTTGGGCTGCTTAGGCCCAAATGATTCAATTCAATGGGCTCTAAGGCCATTGGGTCTCTACACTAAGTGAAAAATTAGAATCTGGGAGTCATAACTGAAGGTTCAATAAGAGGCCAGCTTTGTTCACTTGGTGCTCAAGTCCCAGAACTAGGGTTATGACTTTGATTTTATGAGCATAATCCTACTTTGTGTTACAGCTCTGCTTGAACAACCTGGCTTTCTCTCCATTGGAACCTGGTGTATGGTACTCCAATGCTTTTTTGAACTACTTTGGTTTATACTCTTTTTTCAGGGAATAGAGCCTTGGCACAGACCACAGACATGTAAGTCAGAGTTTACCCACAGACCAAAGAACTTCCAGGACCTCTGTCTTTGTGTAGCTAAAATCCCTTAAAATCATGTCCTTCACACCTCATGTCCTTTATCTCGACTGGGACTGACTCACTTTCTGGTCTGGTCAGTGAGGCTGGACTGTACCTGGTTAACCTGCTTTCGCCACAAATTGATCTGCTGCTGCAATGGTTTCTTTTTATTTAGATATTGTGCCTTGGTTGTCTTTCAGGCTTTGAACTACTCTAGCCTTTATTAATTTGTGGAATGAACTCACAGTGCCTTACATGTTATTCAGCTTTGTTGAATGTGTTGCTAAAATAGAGATTGGTATTTCTATTGGATATGTGGTTTAAGACAGAAAAGAAATAAGTTATCCAACTGGGTAAATATATTAATAGGAGGGACTCCAGTGACATAAGGCAAATCAAAGGAATTTATTTTAAATGTAGTATGGGTTAAAAAATGCATTGAACAAACTCAGCCTATACCTGGAGTAGAAATCCTTTTATAGACTTTCACATTAAGTAAGACAGACGTCTCCCCAAAATGGAAAGTCTGCCGAAGAAAAGTGGAGAATTGAATATAAAAATGGATAAGGTGCAGGTGGCTGTTACTTTGAAAGGAAAATACTCCAACTTGTAGCGATGGAGATGAAGAACCTGGAGAGGAGAATGCTGATCTAGTGAAGCAGATGGTCCAAACAAACACAAGCTAGGAAAACAAAGCAGAAAATCTGGGAGGAGAGCCAACATCTACAATGGACTAATAAAAGCGAACAAACACCTCGGCAACCATGTCATACAGCTAGGAACCTGAATTGGCACTACTCACCTCATTGTCTTGGACATATTGGAAAAAACAGAGGGATCACCCATCTGTAAATGCTCACATTCACTGTGGACCAGTGATCACTGGAGAGAGTTAGAGTTCTCCTGGTGCCAGGAAGTCTCTGCAGGTTTGCATATTGGCCATTGCTGATACTATTTTTATTTTAAATGCATCAGCAAATGAAAGAAATAACTTAAGATATTTCATTAAGAAGTTGTAACCTACCTGGGGCGAACCTTTGAAGGAGGATGAGGAGAATGAACAAACGTCTTATTTAGAGATCAGTTTTTGTATATTTTTCATAAATAGTTATGTTTGGGGATAGATAACACTTTGAGAGGTTTGAGGAATAAGAAGAGCACATTAAAAACTCCCTTGCTCCTTCTGTATAGTGCTGCACATATTAATTCAATGAATGATTATTTTTTAGTGTTTCAATTGTATGATTTTAACAATGCATCTTTTAGTTATTTCTATAATAAAAATTCGTAATATAATCAGTGTTGACTGCATTAGTTTTGACTGTTTGCAATTTATTTACCATTCATATTTTACAGTCATAACATAGAGAGAGGTTGGGTGCTTTGGAGACCGTCAGATCTGTCCTTGAATTCCCCTAATTTGCTGTGTGACTTTGGATAGTTTTCTTAAACTCTCTAAACCTCAGCTCCAAATTGAGGATGATAATACTTACCTTAAGAAAGTATTAAAACTATGAAATGAAATATACCTAAAGTGCTTAGTATAGTTTCTGGTGTGGAGCAAGCCATCAATAACAGATAGCTATTGACATTTTCCTGTCATTGCTACATATACATAAAAATAATTATGTAATTATTAAACTATTTCATATAAACTAAAAATGAAACTTCTAGTAACTAATTATGATAGTATTAATGTTTTGAGAATTCTGACTTTGATAAAATTACATTATCAAACTTTAGACCTATCTAGAACTTGTTTAATCTAGAAAAAAGAATAGTCTGATAACTGCATCTATATGGACAAATTGAGATATGAGGAAGCATCTGTTAAGTCTAGAAGTCAAATAGACTTTCACACCATGACCCCAGACACTACAAAAAAAGGCATGAGCATTTACTTTAGATAGATATTCCTAAATTGTCTTCCAAATGATTGTATTAGTTTGCATTACTATCAACAGTGCAAAAAAAAAAAAAGACTATTGTTCTACATGCTTTTTAAGTTTTGCCAATTTTATGGGTAAAAAAACATATCTCATCATTTTCTTGGACATTTTCCTAATTATTAGTGAAATTGAGCATACTTCTAATGGTATTAGCTATTTACCTGGCTTCTATGAATTATTTGATCTTATGCTTTGAGCACATTTCTATTCAACTATATGTGTTTTTCTCATTGATATATAGAACCGTTTTATATAGATCTTGATTAATAATGTATACATCAAATCCTTATCCCTAAAATATTTGCCTTTTAATTTTTAATTGTGTTGTATTTTAGTCCCTAGAAATGATTACTATTTATTTCAGTGTACATCTTTTCCTTTAAGACCTCTGTTTTTTTTTTTTTTTTTATGTTTATTTACTTACTTTGAAAGAGATAGAGAGAGAGAGAGAGCTGGGGAGGGGCAGAGAGAGGGAGAGAGAGAATCCCAAGCAGGCTCCACATTACCAGTGTGGAGTCCAACACAGGGCTGGGACTCACGAACCCTGAGATCAGGACCTGAGCTGAAATCTAGAGTCAGACGCTTACCCAAATGACCCACCTAGCCACCCAGGCCTCTGGGTTTTATATCTAACTTAAAAAGATCTTTTAAACTCCATATTTAAAGACAAATCTATATTTTAACTGCTTTTAAAGTTTTTAAAAATGTCTAGATTTTTATCTGCAAGTGATCTTTTAATATTATATAAAAAAGATCTAAATTAATAATTCAACTTAATATACTCTCTATAAGAATATCCACTGCTCCTTATGTAATTTTGAGTAGTCCAATTTCTCCCCACTCATTTGAATATTTTAATTATTAGTATTTTATATTTCTGTGCCCCATGCCAGTAACATTATCTTAATGGATATGGCTTTATGGTATATTTCAGCATAGTATTGCAACTGCTCACTATTCTGACAATCTCATACAATTCTTGTTATTTTAGGTTAAATTTAGAATCTACTTCTAAATTCTATTAAAAACCTATTTAGATTAGTTTGAGGCTTCAATTAATTAAAAATTGATTTGTGAAGCTTTGGCATTTTAATTATATGGAATCTGCCATGTAAGAAAAAAGTCTTTTTTTTTTTGTCCTTTAACCATTATTTAAGTTTTCTAATTTCCTTGATGTTGATCTTTAACATTTCCAGTTGTGTCTATTCCTAGGTATTTTATTATTTTTTATTATATATAAAATTGGGACCATTATTATTAAAAATTTTTAAGCAATTATACCAACTAATCTATTTAAGTATTTTTTAAAGTAATACATGTACAGAGTTTTAACGTTAAATAATAAAAATTACCTGTCTTTGGATCTAAAACACTGTTGGGCTGGCAGGTGTATGGGTCTCTTCCCAACTGTGTGTTTGGGGATTACACATTGGTACCTTTAAATCAGCCATGGTGGGAATATTTCAACCACAGAAATCAGCACATCCTAAAAATCAGGGTTTTGTTTTGTTTCCAGAGCAAATTTTAAAAATTTACCAGCCCACCCCTGGATCAACACTACTCCATCCCAATTCCCACTCCCAGAAACAAAAAATTTTCAACATTTTTAGCAGTTTCTTTGGCTATGTTTATCTATTTCTAAATATCATGTTTTACTGCTAAGATTTTGCTATTGTTGTTCATTAGATAGTGTCTATAGTATTTGCTTTCTACCCTGTATGATGAGAATTTCACTTTCTTCCATGGTCCCTTTCCTTCCCAACCCATTATAGTTATATAACGTTTTAAGTTAATTCATTATTTAGGCACATCATTATGATTATGCTAATATTTTTCACATGAGCTATATTGTACTCTCTAACTTTGTTTTCATTCCTGTGCAAACTTTTTGTCCTTATTCAAGTTAATAATTATCTTATTTTTCCCTGCCTAGTTTTTTTTTTATTAAATCTCCTACCCTCACAACCAATTATGTGAAATTCCTCACAATAAAGCAAACACATGGGTAGTTAATATTAATTTTATTTCTTTTCTCTTGGACACATTCCTTTTGGAGCCTCTGTCTTCCTGTTCCATTCTGTTCTCTTGGTCTGTAGTGCAGCTACCATCCTTGGGCTTTCCTTCACCATCATCTGGGAATTCTTTTTACTTCTATCCCGTAGAATTTCTTTTCCTTGGGCTATTCCTTTATTTTGAAGCACTCTCAATTAGCTTCCTTAAAGAAGTGAGTAGGAGGTACATTCCCCCCGCCCCTGGATTTTGCATGATTGAGAGTATCTTTATTCTTGCCTCATAATTATTTGATAGCTGAACTGAGAATAGCATTCAATTTAGAAATCCTTTTCCCTTGGATTTTAAAGACATTGCTCTATTATCTTACTGCTTTCAATGTTGTTAAAAAGTCTGATGCCATTCTCATTTCAAATTGTTTGTAGGTGGCCCCTTTCATTCTCTCTGGAAAAGTTTAAAATCTTCTGTTTTGTTTTATCTGGGGTGTTCTTAAATCAAACTGATATGCCTCAGGTGGGCATTTTTTTCCCTTGATTTGATAGGTTTTTAAGAGTGAGAGTACATGACTGGTCCCCTCTGTGATTTATTAATATTTTTAAATTGATACTAATAATATTTGGAAGAGTATTTTTTTATGTTGTCTGTTAGTTGGCCACTTGATTGAGCTTTTTTATTCTCAAGTTTTCTGGTGATTTTCTTGGATATTCCAGGTAAGCAATACTACCATCAACAAATACTGACTTTTTTCCTCCTGTATTTCCATATTTATTCTTAATGTTTTCCTGTCTTATTTCATTGGCTAGGATATCTAGACCAATGGAAAAGAGTAACTGTAGTAACAGGTATCCTTTTCTTTTTTATGACTTTAATAGGAGTCCTTTTGCTATGGAGGTCTGGGGCATATACTTTTCAAGTAAGAAAGTTGCTTTCCATTCTTAGCTTAATATGATCAGCATTAGAAATAATTGTCAAGTTTTTGCTAAGTTATTTTGGCACCAATTATATATATATATGTGTATATATACATATATATATATAATATGATGTATTTACATATATAAAATTTTGCATTCTTGGATAACTCATTTGAGGCTATTAGGTATTATGTTGTTAAGAAACTGTTGGATTGTTGCTAATATATATTTTAGGAATTTTATATAAATACAAAAATGGATGTTCTGAGAGACTACCTTTTTTGTGCTTTTATCCTCCTGTTTTGTTATCAGGTTATGGTAGCCTTCAGAAATTTTCTGGCCAGTTTTCTGTTGTTAATCTGAGAATTTGGCTAGTTTATTTGACTATAGCTTATATGATTTATTGAGATTTTTTAATAAGCCTAATACATGTTAAAATTTTCTAATTATTGCAAAAGATATTGGCAAAATGTGTAATTCTGTCATATATAAAATTATCTATCTACTTATTGTAAGATTATTAATTGGTTATTATTAAAATGACTAAAATTTTATTTTGGGGTACTTTATTACTTTATTATTTTTACATAGAGGTGTATTAATGTGATTATAATTTCTGACAGTAACTTCTTATGTATTTAAGAGTGTTAACCTTGAATGCTGTTATTTGATATACAAAATGTAAATCTCTATGTGTATTATGTTTTTTATTAATAAAAATATACATATTGTTTCGTTGTACCAGTATTTCATTTTATCTGATAATAATATGTGCTCATAGAAGGCTTTCTTTGGAGCTATGGGCAACAACAGTCTGAAGTCTGCTCTTGGGGTAGAAAAATTTGGTATATTTCACTTCTGGACTTCACACACTGCTAAGTTATCTCCTTGCCCTTTGAGGAAGTTTGGTTTGTTTTTCTCTCTGTCCTGGATATCTAGGCTAAGTACCCTCTCAGGGAAGATTCTTCTTTGTTTGGAAAGTAATTCTTAAGGTTTTATCTTGGGAAGAAAATGCCAGTGTTTTTAGATACTTTGCCTTTTGTTTCAGAGAAGGAAAGCCAATATTGTCACAGTAGGAGCTGTTTGACTGATGGTCTTTTAATTAATTGTCCCCAGGATTGTCCTGCTCTTTGAATTTGCTGACTAAGCTTGGTTTCTCTGGAACTTCTTTGGGAAGAAAGGTTCTCACTTTGGCAATGCTTGGCAATGGCTTTTTTGTAGGTCACTCGAGTTGATGTTTTCTCACTGTGATTTCTGTTTGTTTGATCCATCATTATTCTCTCTTCTAAAAATCCTTTATTTCAGGTTTGTTTCTGGCATCCTTTCTTTTTGGTGACTACAGTTATTGTTGAGCTATTTTCTTGGGATCTTTTTTCCTGCCATATTGGAATTTATAAGAACATTTGTATTCAATCTGCTATCTTGAATTAATCTTGTCACGTGCTTTAAAAGACCAGGATTTTTGAAAATGAATATAAATTATCTAAAATATTTAGATATAAAAAATACCATGATAATTACCCTCCTCTCAAAGTGGTACCCACAATTTTAAATTTGCACAAGTTGTTCCCTTGCTTTTTGTAATAATTTGACACTATAGGTTTATATCTCAATACTATATCTAGTTTTGCATATTTTTTCTACTTTACATAAATGGAATGTCATCTTGGCAGCTTATGTTTTTGCTTTACAAATTGTATGGGAGATTCATCCCTGTTGATAAATGCAGTTCTAGTTTGTCATTTTTGTAAAGTGGAGAATTACCCTAAATAAAGATAGAGCTCATTCTCTTATTGATGAACATCTAAGTGGTTTCCAGATACTTTTTTTGTTTAATTAGATACAATACTGCTAGGATTCTCTTACTTTTCTCCTAATCCACAGTGGCAAAATTCTTATAGTTTATATGGGTAGGATTAAAATGGGTGGGTAATGAGACAGATACATATCTTGGATTTTTTAGATAGAATTTTTCCTTCCAAAAAAAGAGGCCTAGGTGGCTCAGACAGTTAAGTGTGTCACTCTTGATTTCAGATCAGGCCATAATCTCAAGGTTCATGGGATTGAGCCCTGCACTGGGCTCTGTGCTGATTGTGCAGAGCCTGCTTGGGATGATCTCTCTCCCCCTCTCCCTGCCCCTCCCCTGCTTGTGCTCTCTCTACTCAAAACAAAACCAAAACCAAAACCAAACCAAAAGAAAACAAAACTTAAAAAAATGTTTTCTCTCCAAAGGCTGTATCTATTGCATTCCCAAAAGTCCTTTATAAAAGTTTGCAAGGTCTGCACCCTCAGCAACATTTTTAAGTTTTTAAATTTCTGCAAATATGTTGTATATCAGGTTGCTTTTAATTTGCAGTTTTTTGATTACTAATGAGGTTGAGTATCTTTTCATATGTTTATTTATATTCCTTCTATAAAATACTTCTTCATAACCACTCGTACACTTTATTGGCTTGTTTTTTTAATTTATTTGTAGGAATTTGTTAAAATGAGTTTTAGATATCAATCCTTATTCCCACTGGTTTTTGGTTCATCTTTTAATTTCTTCAATCATTTTCTTCATGGTGTATGTTCTTTGTGTCTTATGATGGAAATCTTTCCCTATCTTGAAGTCTTAAAGTTATTCACTTATATTTTCTTCTACAAGCATCAAGATTTTTTTTCTTATATTTTAGTGCTTATTCCTATTGGAATTGAGTTTTTTGGGTATGTTATGAGGTAATCACATGATTTTATGGATTTTTTTCCATATGGAGTTCTTAGCATCATTATTTCCCCACTGATCAACAGTTCCACCTGTTATATATCAAATTTACATGTATTTGTGGGTCTAATTCTTTGTTTCTTTGTCATCATTTTTACTAATCCTGTGTTGTGTTAATTATATTTTTATAAAAAGTGCTAAGTCTACAGGAAAAGTATGCCATCTTCTGTGTACATGTTAGTATCATTTTGTCAAGTCTTTTGACAATTCTCAGACATTATGATTTTGATATGCATTAAACCAATTAAAGTGAAAAATTGACATTTTAAAATATAATCATTTTCTCCATGTTTGCGGTTGATTCCTCTATTTATTTAAAAAATTTTTATTAGTTAATTAGTTTTAATTTTTTATTGAACTTTTTAACTAAAGTTTTTAAATATTTATTTATTTTTGAGAGAGATACAGACAGACAGAGCATGAGCAGGAGAGTGGCAGAAAGAGAGGGAGACAGAGAATCTGAAGCATGCTCCCAGCTCTGAGCTGTCAGCACAGAACCTGACGCGGGGCTCAAATTCACGAGCTGTGAGATCATGATCTAAGTTGAAGTTGGATACTTAACCAACTGAGCCTGGATACCCCTATTAATTTATTTTTAGAGAGAGAGTATAAGTGGGGGAGAAAGAGAATCTTAAGCCCCAACATGGGGCTCAATTCCACAACTCTGGGATCATGACCGAAATCAAAATTCAGATGCTCAACCAACTGAACCACCCAGGCACCCCTTCTCTGCTTTTTAAAAAGTCTTTTTCTTTAATGTCTTTTAGCAAAGATTTTCTTTTTTTTCCGTGAAGACCATGCACCACTTTCTTTAGATGTGTTAATGAGTATTTATTAATTCTTTTATTTCTTATTATAAATAAACTTATTAGAGAAGCTTTTTAAAAACTCTATCTGGTTTAAATATAAATGCAATTGATTCTTTTACATTTATCTCATATCTAGCAATTTTGTTAAACTTGTATCAATTTTTATAATTTGTATATTGTTTCAAGTTTCAATGACAATATTGTTTCTTCTTTTCCTATCTTGATCTATTCTATTGAATTTTTTTGGTCTCATTTTACTGGCTATCGTAACTGAAAACATTATTTTCTTGCTTTTAAAGGAAATATGAATATAAATTTTGTTGTATTGCTTGTGGTTATATTTTTTATTAAGTTCAAGGTATTTTCTTCTATTCCTAGGTTCTGTTTTTTATTTTTTTAAATATTGGATGTCAATTTAATTGTCTTATATGCTTTGTCTAATATATTAGGGAGATCATATGATTTTTCTTGTTAGATGTGTTAATATCATGAAATTGCATTAATAAATTATATACTGTTATATCAGTCTTCATACCTGGAATAATCCCAGTTTGGTCATGATATATATATATGTTATTGAATTTAGATTGATAGCATTTTGTTTGGGATTTTGTGTCTATATTCATGAGTGGGTTTTTCTATAATTTTATTTTCTAGAAATCCTTTTGTCTAGTTTTGATATCTCTAAATGATTTGGTGAATGTTTCCTATATTTTAGTCTCTAGTGACATTTATATAACATCAGAATTATATATTCCTTCACCTTTAGTAGAAATTTTCTGTAAGCATGATGATTTTTTTTAATGTAAAGATTTTAAGCCATTGATTTCATTTTCTTAATTATTCATGTCTTTTTTTTTTTCTCCTTGTATGGGTTTTGGTAATTTATATTTCCTTTTAAGTAATTGGTTCATTTCACCTAATTTATCCTTGGCCTGCTAGTTACCTACAAAAAGAAGTTATCTTCCTGTTATTGAATCCTATCTTAATTTCATTTTGGTCAAAGTAAGCACGTGGCCTATAAGAAACTGTCCAAACTTGCTGTATGTTTTTAATTGTAAATTTACATAAATCCTTCATGTACGCTTGAGAAGAATGTTTATTTTCTTATTGTTGAGAGGATACTTCTATACTGTATATTTTTGTTAGATCAAATATGTTGATTGCCTTGGAAACATCAGAATTTCATTCATTTTTCTTTTATTTGCTTAATCTATCAATTCCAGAGAGAAGGACCTACTTAGAAAGTCAATACTATGATGGTGGATTTGCCAATTTCTTGTTGTGGTTCTATTAATTTTTGCTTCATAAATAATTGAGGCTTTGTTGATAAATACATGCAAGCTTCAAATTGGCATGTCCTTATCTTAGACTGAAACATTATTATGTAATCCCTTTTTAACACTTTTTTGTCTTAAAATCTTTTTTATGTGATATATTTATACCCTTTTGTGTTTGATAATACTTAAGTGATTAATGTTCTACTTTTTTTCCTTTACATACATCTCTTTAAAACACCCCCAAAGCTGTATTTAAAAAAAACAAATAAAATTCTGTCTACCTATCTTTGTATTTTAACTGGGAAGTTTCATCCATTTACATTCATTGTGATTACCAATATATTTGATTTTTTTTCTTATTTGTGGGCTTTTAATGTGTCATATGATTTTTTGGCAGTTTTAAAAACTTATTTTTTATTATTATTTTTCCCTTTATTTTAGAATTTACATTCAACCCACCTATTTCACACAGACAAAACCACTGTGACTCTATACCTGTTCATGTATATATATACACACACATACACACTTACAGACCCAAGACTAGGAAAGAAATTTCCATATTGTCTCCCTTGGTGGATTTTTTAAATTTGCTTTTTCAGTGTATAGCCCTTTAGAGAGTTTTTCCCCTCAGCTTTATGTGTTCAGGTTTCAAGTCTCCTGCAAGTAGATCACGGCCTTCTTTCTTGTCCCCTTTGGCCATTGTTAGAAATAGATTTCTTGTGTTGCAGACACCCTTATAATAGCCACAGGCTTAAATTTCTCCTAATTTTCTACTTTACTCCTACTTTATTCAGCTTTTATGAGTATTTTCCTTACTTCTTTGCAGAACCAGCTATACATTTAAAAAGATATAATTTTTAAAGTCCGACATTTTTAGTGTTTGGTAGTGGAATGCTCCAAGGAGATATAATCCACCATCTTTCCAGAAACAGAAGTCCTACATGCTCTTTTACTCGCTCTTCTCTCCTATTTCCTGTGCAGGTGAATAGGGTATCAAGTAGGGAGGGACTGAGAAGCTGTAATGTGTGGTGAGTGAACTGGACATAGGACAGTAATACTCAGTGAAACACATCCACCTGTTTTCATCACACAGGAGCTGTGTCGCTGGTATTTTTAGACAGCTATACAAGTAGAGTGCAGTAGACAATTTTTATTTTGTTTTATTGAAGAAGAAACAGATACGGTCTTTGAGTGATATGGGAAACATTTTATCCAGTGACTTTTGTTCTTAATGCTTTATCCATAAAATTTGAGATTAAAATGAATTAGAAACTTCCAAAACTGTTCTTATTCTTCTTTTCTTAATGAAATTATTAGCTGAAAATATGACAAATTAAAAGATTGTTTAACAAAATATTAAGGTTTGCTAGGTGATTTTCATCTGCTTGGAAAGAACAGATTCAGTAAAGGAAGCCTGTACCACATATGATTTCTACGAAATTTGAAAGTATGTATTGTGACCTAAAGACATAGTCTCTTTGAATGAGCACTAATCAGGAAGATAGGCAGTCTGAGCTTTAATATTGTCGTGGTCATTGATGTAAGTCTGTTAGTTTCTATTTCATTTTTTTCTTCTACCAATACCTGCCTAACCTTAGTCCAAGAGGTATGAGAATACAGTAGGGTTCTTGCAGCCCTCTTCTTTTTATCTTTAAACATAATTGCCTGGGGACACCTGGGTGGCTCAGTCGGTTAAGCTTCCAACTTCATGTCAGGTTATGATCTCACAGTTCATGATTTCGAGCCCCATGTTGGACTCTGTCCTGACAGCAAAGAATCTGGAGCCTGCTCTAGATTCTGTGTCTCCTTCTCTCTCTGCCCCTCCCCTGCTCATGCCCTGTCTCTCTGTCTCTCAAAAATAAGCAAACATTAAAAAAAAATTAAACATAATTGCCTTTTTATACATTACAATATGATATACTCTCTTTCCCATTTAATACCTATTTCTAGTTGCCATGGGGAAGTATTCTTTTCTAGCCGTTATTTCAGTTTTGACAACATGCCTGTCATTATTCAATAGTGTATAAACAATGATGAGAAAAAAGTAATTGTTTGGGGCGCCTGGGTGGCTTAGTCGGTTAAGCGTCTGACTTTGACTCAGGTCATGATCTCACAGTTCCCAAGGTCGAACCACGTGTTGGGCTTGGGCTGACATCTCAGAGCCTGGAGCCTGTTTCAGATTCTGTGCCTCCCTCTCTGTCTTTTCCCCTCCCTTGCTCGTGCTCTGTCTCTCTCAAAAAGAAATAAACATTAAAAAAAAAGAAAAAAGAAAAAAGTAATTGGCAGTGCTGTTGTGAGGAAGGCGGAAGCCATTACGATGGACCAAAGCAGCAAATATTTAGCCTTAATCAGACATTCATTATATTGATTATGAGTTTAATTGTGAGGAAAATGAAAAAAATTAAACTGCATGAGTAAAATGTTGGAAATCTATCATTGAAGACTTATTCAAAAGATGAGATTTAATTTAGGACATTATAACTTTAAGTTGTCAAATAGAATTCCTCTGTATCTACAAGCCTTTTGGATGACTGACTTTAGAATATTTAGCTGTGGTTCATCATTTTAAGTTTATATTTTGTCTTTATTACATGTTGTGATATTTGAAGGAAAATTTTTCAAAACGGTTCCAAATCAGAGTGTCATCAACTCTTTGATCATTATCAGCATATTAGAAGTATTTTTCAGTACCACTTTTGCAAATGGTTATATTGGAGAATTCATGGTTAAAATAGTTATCTCATCCTCTTTTTTGTGTGTACTATATGAATTATTGAGAATGACTATAATTTTCTTTTAGGACACTCCTACTATGGCGGTTTTTTTTGTATTATTTTTCTGGCTCACAGAACAATATAGGGCCATTTATCCTCACATGCCCCACTCCATTCCCTGCTCTTTCTCTCTCTCTTTTTAATCCCAGCAGGATTTTTTAACTTTAAAAAAATCCCTTTTTAAATTTTCACAAATCTATGATGGACCTTTTCACTTTCTGGAACCCTAGTCTTCAGTCTCACCCTTTGCTTGACCAGTTCAGTCTTTCGGGTAAGCATACATTGGGCCAACCATTCTCTTAAAAATGACTTAAAAATTCCATAAGCAATAAATTATGATTATAGAACATAAAACTTAAGAAAAAGCTATAATTACATCATCTGTATCTCCACTACCTAGAAATAATTAATGTTACAATTTGATATATACCTCTTAAAGTATTTATGTGTGAATATAGCCTTATTTTATTTATCTTATATACAAAAATTAATGGAATCATACTTGACCTATGTAGGTTTTATAATCTCTTTATTCATTCAACAGAGAGAATAACTTACATCATGGGTGTCTTTCCCTGTCAATAAATTTACCTCTAAAATTTATATTTTATATCTGCCCAAATTCAATTATGTGGATGTGCCAAGATTTACTCAATTAATTCTCAATTATTAGAAATTCAGGAGGTTTCTAATAACATCAGTTTATTAAACACATGTTTTGAGGATCTACCAAGTGCCAAGCCTTATTCTAGGCAGTGGAGTTTCACAGTAAACAAAACAGGTAGGTTTCTGCCCATGTGACGCTTATTGTTGGAGAGTAGCATTCAAATTATCCCTCTTTGGGTGAACTACTCTCCCTCATGATCACATAGGTACCTTAATTTGCTATCCACAGCTGATGTTTTTTATCCAACTTAAGGAAAAAATGCCTCATGTATACTTTTCTATCCCTCTATCCTCTACTATGTAAGTAACTGTTAGGTTTCTGTGCTTTTGTTTGGAGACTTTGATGGTACAAGAGAGTAAGTGTTCTTATAGAAATCCAAATGCATAGCTGGAATTATTAGTATTTATTGATTCAGAGTCATCTCTTACTGTCACTCATTAAAAATAAATGTTCCTAACTGAACACATTTTAGTACATATGAATTACAATATAATTTTATCTGACTTTTATAGGCACTGTATGTTTTAATAGTTGTTTTGGTGGTGGAATTTTATTTTTTTATTATTATTTTAAGTTTATTTATTTATTTATTTATTTTGAGAGTGAGAGCGCACTGAAGGGGCAGAGAGAGAATCACAAACAGGGTCTGCGCCATCAGTGTGGAGCTTGAGGCAGGGCTTGAACCCACGAACAGTGAGATCATGACCTGGGCCAAAACAGAGAGATGGATGGTTAACCAACTGAGACACCCAGGCGCCCCTGGTGGTGGAATTTTGAAAAAGCTACTTTGTATTCCATTGTTGCTTTGTGTGATATTGCTCTGTATCCTCAACTATAAAACAAAGAGTTTGTCTAGATGGTTTCTACAGTGCTTGTCAGCTCTAGACAAGGAAGCATTGCGCCATAATAAAATAGTTCAATGGGTGATGGGCACTGAGGAGGGTGCTTTTGGGATGAGCACTGGGTGTTGTATGTAAACAATGCATCATGGGAATCTATCCCCAAAACCAGAGCACACTGTATGTACTGTATGTTAGCCAACTTGACAAGAAATTATATTAAAAAAATAAAAATTAAGAAAAAAAACTTCTTAAGATTTTAGCTCAAATAGCTTCAAACCTTTTCTGTGTACACATATTTATGCACTCTCTCAGCTTATGGTCCTGATTTTTCTTAAATATATTATACCATTTTTCTCAATCATAGGGATAGCAGGATTTTTAATTAAGTATAGTCTATACTGACAACCTAAACTTAAGTTTGATTTCTCCTCTCTCACTCAGTTCTGGGAAACATTTACCCTCTCAAAGGCAGAAGGGCAGTCCACTCACCTCCTCAGGGAATCTTCTTAACTGTTAGGTTGGCTCATAAGCTGATAGATGAAATTTTCAGAGAATTTTTCCTTTTACCAGAAAAATGAAATACCATTGGACTTCATTTATTTTCTTGCTTTCATTCTTTATAATACACAGGAGAATATAATTCTTTATAATATAATATATGCATTTTCCCCTCTATATATTTTTACATGTCCAGGGTCAACTATTATTATTAGGAAAATGTAAATTAAAAGATTTAGTTAATAGTTAATAGTTAACCTTGTTTGGATTTAATGTGTGGAAGTTCAGTTGATAATTAATTGGGCTTTAATTGCATCTCTCTTGATGCATAAATCTATTTTCAGAGGATTCAATTCCAGTAGGATAGTAGAAATCAAAGATCTCTCCAGCCCTTAACTCTTGGCAAACTCTCCAAGTTGCTTTTGGATAATCTCAATTTCTTCTGCCATTTCTCCGGGGAGAATTCAGAATTAGTGTTCAAAAATTGTTTTTTTTTTTCCTTTTTAGCAAAAACAAACTCTATTAGATTATTTCAAGTGAGTCACTTATCACAAATTTCATAAGGTCATATTCCAACTAGCATGTACATTTTTAATTGACATTCAGGAAGGATTTTTTTGCTGGAGTTAAAGACAAAGATGAGGAACAAGCATTTATAGCTCAACTGTTCTGAAAATCATCTGATTTTTAAAATGCCACAAAATGAATATGATTATTTTATCATTCCTAATCTGAATTTACACCATTGAAACTATACTCCACTAAAGGAACATATAATACAAGTTCATTGCCATATAGTGTCACATTGAGGGATTCAGATGCAGAGGGAAAACTTACTCCTTTGAAAATCAGCCCATCCCCAGATGTTGATAGAAGGATTTATGTGGCCCATAAAACATCCCATGAGGCATGTGACAATGATCACAGTGTTGGTGACTGTCTCATTCTTGCCAATCTTTTCATTCCTACTCAAGTCACTTCTTTGCTAAGCCACAGACTTTGTGTTTTGGGAGAGGTGTTGCAGGTGTGGTACCTCTGTCTGCTCCAAGTCATTTCTACAGACATTCTATCTCTCTGAGCTGGAGTTTTGGGTCTTCAGGTTGGGAACAGGAAATAAGGGTTTTGGACATTATCAGCTGGATGATGTTGACAGAGCCTTCCTAGACGTAAGGGGGGATTAGGTGGATCTAATAATCCCCAGGAGGAATGAAAGGCAAAGGGAGCTGTATGGAAAATGGAAACTGTATGGAAGCTGTATGGAAAAAAGAAACCATAATTGTGCAGATTGTTTATTGCATAATCAGTGAAATTCAGTTATCCTTGAAGGCAAGACTTTCCACTGTGTCTTTTTTTTTTTTTTTCTTTCTGATCTCTGGTATCTCTAGTGCATAGCAATTTTCTGGCACAAATTGGATGCAAGATAAAATTTTATTGACTGAATGCTTTTTATCTAAATGATATATATGGTGACTTCAGTTTTGGCTTAAGTCTTGGTTGCTTTTATAAGGCAGATCTCTCTCTGTCTCTGTCTCTCTCTCTTTCTCATCTATCTATCATCTATCTATGCAGGGAATGTAGCAAGGTAGACTCTTGTAGTTCACTCCTGGTCATGTGAATAGTAGTAGTGATTGACAGTGAATTTTTAAATACTATTTTGTTTTGTTTTACAAAAACACATAGGAGTTCCTTAGTAATATTTGTAGAATAAATGGATAATCAATAAAAACTTGTTTGCTTTAAACACTTATTATAGGCTAGACACTGAGTGAATTACTTTATTTACATTATCTCATTTTACTTTTATGGTTCTGTGAGGTATTATAATCTCCATTATAAAGATGAGGAAATGGACTCAGAAATTATATAACTTTACTAAGATCATATTAGTTTGTAAACAAGTGGAGCCGGTATTTGATTGAGGTCTGTCTGATTTGCTTTCTCATTATCCTCTTAACCACTGTACATGTTGCCCATGAATTTATAGTTCTTCACTAATGGAATTTTTATTTTGGTCCTCATTCTAATTATGCATGGCAGAGTAAGTATTGAGTTTCTATAGTTGGTGCCTCCTTGATTCAATAAATGTGTATTGAAATTTTATGTACATGATGTTGTACTATCCGCTATAGGACAGACAGTCCGTAGCTACCTAAGGGCAGGAATTGTGTTTCACTCATTTCTTAGTCTCAGAGTGTGTACCTAATGGAACTTTTTACTTATAAAAGCATACAAACACTTAATATGCAATTCCAAATTAAAAGAGCAAAAAACAATAACATAAATTTCATAAAGTAATACAAATGGCAAATAAGCAAAATAAGCAAATAAGTTATAAGTAAAATGAACTATGAATTGAGAAGTGTGGGAAATAATTGTTGGTAGAAATGCTCAGGACAGTTGGATTTGATAACTTTGTAAGATGTTTTGAAAATTTCCCACTTGGATTGTTTTTGATAGTTCCTAACTGCTTTTCAGTAGCTATTTGCAGGACATTTCCTTACATGGGATGGAAAGGGTCTGCGCGCTTGTCTTGGGAACAACAAGTAAGAGGAGAGTGCAGGAACCCTGTTATACTCTCAGGCGGTATTCGGGAGGATGGGGTTCAGACCAGTGACAAATCAGAGGGGATGTCATGGCAGCTGAAAGGGAAGTGGGCAGCAGACTGGAGTGTGAGGCTCAGGTATCACTTATCATCAGCCATCTAACAGCAAGAGGTTTATTTCAAAGGTAACTCCAATATCAGAAGCTTCAGGAAGTAAACATTTCTCGGCCTCAATAATAATGGGAGTGTTGGGAAAGTAGTCTTTTGGAGAAAACATATTCAGTAGAATGAAACAATTCAAAATAAATTTCACTCTACACACTCATTTTCTGAAATGTATTTGATAACTTTGGAAATACAGTATTTCTAATAGGTACATTCTTATATGCTTTCTGTGTAAATTTTGAATTCTAATACTTTTATGTGCATACATTATTAAGTGCCTAGATGGTGAATTCCTAATGCTATATTTTATTCATCTTTTTATCTTTGGTCCTTACCCATAGTGTCTAATTTATAATAAGTGCTCAGTTTGATTAATGAACAGATGTTCATTTAGTGTATTAGCGGCACTGAGTACCTAAGAAAAGAACTCTTTCTTGAGTTTCAGTTTGTTTATATCAGATATATTGATGTCAATATGTCGATGTGTTCATATCAGAATGATATGATATGAATTGTATTCATATCATTCATTTCATTCATAATGAAATGATATTGTAACTGCGGCTACAATAAATCTGCTGTGCTTATGAAACACATAGTGGCAAGGAAACTTTGTTTTATTCTGGTTGCTGGTAATGAGCTGATTCTGAGGCTTAAAAAAAAAGTGGATTTAATGTGGCCATATCCAAACATTAAAAAAAAAACCCTCCTTATCTATCCTTGACATTGATTTGTACGATATGTAATCAAGAAAAATTAAAACTGTCATTTGAAATCATCCTGGTCCCTACATCACCACTCGTTCATAACTATTTATATCCAGCTCTCAATAAAATATCTATTATTTTATAATATTGTATATGGTCCTGCTCTCCAGGTGCTAAGATTCTAGTATGAGAAAAGAGTCAACCAATTTAGTTTACATATGAGAAAATATAACAATATAGGATAATATATCTATTAAACAGTGTGAAGAGGCAGAATAGTTTGAATTGCATGAGAATATTTTTGGGTAATTTATATTGGTTTTGAACAGTCCAAAATAAATTGTATGGGCAAGATTTATATCATATCCTTACTATTTGAATACTGTGACTCATAGAAGAGTGATAAAGGGAAAGTAGGCATAAGAATAATTTTTTTTTGGCTGAAATAGGAAAGTTTGAACTGGATAACATGCAAAAGGGTTTGTTTCATGGGTTAAACTCGAGTGATAGGTGGCTTTTGTGTGGCTATGGTTTTGAGCCCTACTTGTTTGGTTATAGGAGAACCCTGAAAGTTTTGAAGGCTAATCAACATAGTTAAAAAGGAAGATTACCATGGTGCTCCTGACAGTAATTAAATGGAGATAAAAAGGAACTTAAACAGGTTTATTTGTCCCAGAAACATTACTATTTAGAAAAACTTGGGGTGCCTGGATGGCTCAGTCGGTTAAGCATCTGACTTCGGCTCAGGTCATGATCTTAACGATTCATGAGTTCGAACCCTGCATCGGTCTGTCTACTGTCAGCACAGAGCCCACTTTGGATCCTCTGTCCCTTTCTCTCTGCCCCTCCCCCATGCTGTCTGTCTCTCTAAAAATAAATAAATAAACACTTAGAAAAACTTTGGATGTCCCCAGTACTAAGGATTGTTTCTTAGATTTTTTTGATGAAAAGCTATCAGGAAAAACCTTTAAGAGGAATGAATTAATATAATTTAGTAATAAGTGCATTGATTTACTTCTTTAATCAACTCAAAAATATTGTTTATTGTGAAGTTGCCTGGGCATCATAGGAAACCATGTAGTGTCAGCCTGATGAAATCCATCATCCAGTGTTAGAGATATGAGACTGGTCGTACAGTCAAGTGAGAAGTGCCGGGCTGATATTGGTGTGGGGGCTTTTGGCAATACACAGGTGTGGCATAATCCTTCTTGAAAAAAAAAAAACCAGCATGACTTTCTTCACTTCACAATTTTACTTTAAGGTAATTTAAATTGCTAATAATGTGAAAATTAATATGGCAGAATGCATATCCAGTATCTTTTTTTGTGCCGGTTCTGTGAACATGTTTTATGTGCATCATGCCATTTTAATCCGCAAAACTACCCTACCAGATGGGCACTAATTTGTTTTGTTGTGAACTATTTTATGAAGAAGGGAAATGAGACTTAAAAATGTTGTGTAGCTGTCTGATGGTCACAAAACTAGTCAGGAGTAGAGATGGACACAGACTAAAGGTATACTTTAACTTTCATAAACACACGTGCAAAACTTCTGAGAGGAGACAGTAAGTAGCACACAGAGTGTGTGCAACTAACACAACCGCTGCTTCAAATTAAGAACAGACGCTCCCCCATCTGAGTTCCTATTAAATTTTTAAAATTACCGTGGCAAACTTGTTGAACTTTTTTAGATCAATAGGACTCAAATGTAAAACTCACTTTTTGGCATCCGAGGACTGGAAATATAAATGTAAAATGAATTGGACATAGTGAAGCCACTCACTGGAACAGAAATCCTTTTCAATAATAACAATTGAAGGCTTCTTTGGCACAAGAATAATTGTAAAATATTTATGTATGAGTGAAGCAGCAGTACCAGACAAGGAAAAGGTTCACAACCCTTCCAATAATAGGCTTGGAAGTAGGCAAACGTCTTTTTAATGCAACGTAGGAAACAGTTTTAGATTAGTGTTGAAGGTTAAACATTCAGTTTTTAGCTTTCCTGTTTGTTTTCTGATGTCAAAAATTTCCAGCTTGACAATGGTTAACTTCACAGTTGAAGAGAATTGCCAATTACATGAAAATCAGAGAACATCATTTATATATCATTCCCTTATTTAAAAAAAATGGCTAACACCAATATACATAGCATAGCCTTAGCTGGAATGATCTTTTCCTCAGGTAATCTCTTTTGATTAAGAAGCTGCTCAGTGGCATAGAAAAGGACAGCAGAGTGATTGCTTCCTCTCCAAATCATGTCTGAATAATAAGTAGTCAAAGCAAGAATAACTTGGAATATTGAGGTGTCTTCATTTTGTAACCTCAGAGCATTTCATCACTTGTTTTATCCTCACTATATAGATTTGAAACTTAGTTGTCTTAAAGTTACAGTACACAAAATGATAGTGATGGAGAACAGCTGGGACTGAGTATGCGTCAGAAAAGGACTTTTTTTTTCATCCTGAGTGATGCCAATATCAAAGTGATAATCTCCTGCATCTACTGATTCTTAAATAACAACTCGGCTCATCAAATCCAGATTTATCAAAGGAACTCAATCTAGTTGGATCTAACAACTGCCAGAGCAATAATTAACAAAGAGGGGAGGCATTAAAAGGCATTGTAAAACAAAGAAGAAACACAATGTAAATGGAATTAATGACTTGGTTCAGTTGTACCCAAGATATGTAGTAATCCCAAGAAATAACAAAATCGAGATAGAAGTTCTTCAGGTGTAAAGATATTGCTAAACATTTGACATTTCCTAAATGATGAGAAATCCTAGGTCTTCCATAATACTAAAACAATCCAGGGCACATACCAGGTATGACTGATAAGTGGAATTATGCATCCGAAAACTGAGGAAAACTTACAGGTATTTGATATATTCCAAGTACAAAATAATAAACAATTTAAAGTTGTAAATTAAGCAGCATATTAAGTAAATAAAAATATAAAAACTTTTTAGTTCACTTCCAGCCAAAAACTTGTTCATGGGCTTGAAAATGACATTATAAGTGCCTTATGTTTTGGCTCATATTTCTGGTTTCAGTGATTATTGCATATTTTTTGAGATATTGCATATATAAGTGTATATCAAGAGGAGATGCATAGTTTGTATTTGTTTCCATGTTTGATTCAACACTGCTATATATTCTTGTCACTGGCACTAGATGATATTAATGGCTTGTGATTCCCATAAATAAGAAAGGCAGGCAGTTGCTTGTCTTTTAATTCAATTCATAACAGAACAGTTTCCCTCAATCTTGGGGATAAGTTTGGCTTAAGTTAATAAAACTTGTTCATGAGTGCTTATTTATACCAGAACAAGAAAGTTCACTATGACAACTTCAAGTGTAATTATGATTTTATTTCTCAATGGAAACTGTGCAAAATTAAAAATTTTTACATATGTGTAAATGTATTTGTAAAGGAAAGGTTTTTAATTCTTTATCCATTCTGAGTGATAGGTCAGCATTATTGCATTTGCCCTTTTGCAAATGAAAAAAAATGGGAAGTGAAGTACTCGCTTAATGTCAGACAGAAAGTAAGTGTCAGAGCTAGGGCTTAAACCACAGCTATCTGACTTCAGGTTCAATACTTTTCCCACTAAATCACAGCTAATGTTCTAAATCTGTTCAATAATGCAGTGTTATCCTCAAGCCACAATTTGTGATGTGTTGCTACTGCCAGTGCTGTTACCTAAATATTCATAAATATATGTAATCATTAAATATTGGGAAGATGCAACAAAAAAAGTTGTGCATTATTTTCCAGCTTTATTGGAGCATAATTGATAAATACAAATTGTATATATTTAAGGTGTTGACATGATGGCTTGATATATATTATACATTGTGAAGTGATTACCATAATCAAGCTGATTAACACATTCATCACCTCACATAGTTACTTTTTTTTTTTTTTGGTATGATGAGAACACTTAAGATCTACTCTTTTAATGTCTTTCAAGTATAAAATACAGTATTGTAAACTATAAACACCATGCTGTGTAGAACTTATCTTACAACTGAAAGTTTGTGTCTTTTGACCAATATCTCCCATTTTCCCCATTCTCTAGCTGCTGGTAACTACCCTCTACTCTTTGGTTCTGTAAGTTTGATTTTTGTAGATTCCACATATAAATGAGATCATACAGCATTTGTCTTTATCTCTCTGGCTTATTTCACTTGCATAGTGTCTTCCACTTTCATCCGTATTGTAACAAATGGCAGGATTTTTTATGGCTGAATATTGTATATTTATACTACAATTTCCTTAAACATTCATTGGTTGATGGATACTTAGGTTGTTTTTATCTTTTGGCTATTGTGAACAATGCTGCAATGAACATGGGAGTGCAGATATGTCTCTTCAAGGTCCTAATTCCATTTCTTTTGGATATATGCCCATAGTGGAATTGCTGGATCGTGTGATAGTTTTATTTTTAACTTTTTGAGAGAACACTGTACAGGTTGTGCATTTTTTAACAAGTGAAGGCATTTTTAAATAAGATCATCCATGTTACCTGTTTTTATCTCTATCAAGATGCTTAGTAGTTATAACACAGTAAGTGGTAAAGAATGGAATTAATGGGTACAATTCTCTGATCTGCTATGGATGCAATATTTCAGTGTGTTGGGAGATAAAATGGCTGCCTACAAAGGACTGACAAGGTCAGAAGCCATGGAGGTCCAGTCCCACAGAGAGTTCTGGGCTAGAAAATTGGGACCTAGGAGTCATTTAATATATAAGAAGTCACTTACTATACATGAGTATCAAATATTCTTACTTGTAAAAATGAGGGGATTGGTAGAGGTCAGGATTCCTCGTGGTGTCTTCTGGCTGATTCTTCTTTCTCTTCCTTTTGGCAGGCATGATGTGCACAGCTTCCTGTTTTCAATCCTTTAGGAAGAACACACACTTAACATTTTACCATGAGCCCTATAGACCTGTAGATGAATTCCAAGGACCCTTCCTGCGGAAAAATCCATGACTTTTAAATGTACATTTGGCTGATTATATGTCATTGCACATAAATATTAGCAAAGGTCTGATTTTATTTCAGGCCAAACCAATTTGGGGCTAAAAGACCTGTTTTTGTTTGTTTGTTTGTTTGTTTGTTTGTTTGTTTTGTTTTGAAGTTTTTATTTTAATTCCAGTTAGTTAATATGCAGGGTTATATTTGTTTCAGGTGTACAGTATAATAATTCAGCACTTCCATACATCATCCTGTGTTCATCACAAGTACACTCTTTAATCCCCATCACCTGTTTAACCCATCCCCCCTACTCCTCTGTTCTCTGGTAACCATCCATTTGTTCTCTCTAATTAAGAATATGTTTCTTGATTTCTCTCTCTCTCTCTCTCTCACTTATGTTTCCCTTTACTTATTTGTTTTGTTTCTTAAATTCCACATATGAGTGAAATCATATGGTATTTGTCTTTCTCTGATTGACTTATTTTGCCTAGCATTATATTCTATAGCTCCATACATGCCATTGCAAATGGCAAGATTTCATTCTTTTTTATGGGTGAATAATATTCCATTGTATAAATATATCACATCTTATTTATCTGTTTATCAATTGAGGGACAGTTGGGCTGCTTCCATAATTTGGCTACTGTAAATAATGCTGCTATAAATGTGGAGGTGCATATATCCATTTGAATTAGTGTTCTTGTATTCTTTGGGTAAAATCCCAGTAGTGCAACCGCTGGATCATAAAGTAGTTCTATTTTTAACTTTTTGAGGAAACTCCACACTGTTGTCCACAGTGCCTGCACCAGTTTGCATTCTGAACAGTAGTGCACAAGGGTTCCTTTCTCTCTACATCCTCACCAACACCTGTTGTTTCTTATGTTGTTGGTTTTAGCCAGGTTCCTCTGGGTGCCTGGGTGGCTCAGTCAGTAAACCATCTGACTTTGGCTCAGGTCATAATCTCATGGTTCATGGGTTCAAGCCCCACGTTGGGCTCTGAGCTGACAGCTCAGAGCCTGAGGCTGGCTTCTGATTCTGTCTCCCTCTCACTCTGTCCCTCCCGTGCTTGTGCTCTGTGTCTGTCTCTCCCTAAAAAATAAACATTAAAAAAATTTAAATTTGTTCCAGGCTGCTCAATTGCCAAAGTACTCCTTATAACATTATGTTAACCTAATAATCTAATTCATGGAAATTCTTAAAAATACTTTAATTACTGGACTCATCAGCCAGGGCAGCCAAAGTTAGCTTTCTCAAATGTAACAGTTGAAGGAAGTCTAATTCTGTGATACACAGAAACAATCAGATTTCCAATGTCTGATGGTTTTAATTCATGGAGATAGCTTCCCTCTCTTGAAGAGAGGTAGTCATTTCCTTTTTATTTCTGATGATGTCTGTGTATCTGGGTCTTTTAGCCCCTCATCCTAATCCTGATGTCTTTTGAAAGAAGATCTCACCATCTTTTTAACTGTATTTGGGACACCCTGTATGATGCCTTCCTTCCATCTCTAACACGTTCTCTTTATCTCAGTTCTGGGTATTTTTACTCTTTCTCTTCTTTTTGTCTCCTAGGGGAAGACAAAGGTAATCCCATCCTATCTCCTTTGGCAAGTACTTCTCTCTTTTATCCTTCTTTCTGCATGTCCTCTCACACTGTCAGGACCAAGAAAACCTCCTTCCTTGTGACCCCTGGGACACCTGCCCTCTTTATTCCTGCCTTTCATTGTTAACTTGTTAAAAGAGTACGTTTACTTCACGTGTGCCCTAACTGCTCACTCCCTAATCTCTTGCAATTGGTAATCTCCCACTGCCCATTTGAAATCACTTCTCCCTTGCCTTGACTGACATTTATTGTATTCTTTCTGTTTTTTAAAGTAATAGCTATCATGGTAAGACTTGAAAAGATATAAAAAAGAAAACAACAAAAACAACAACACCTTTAATCATTCTCCAGATATGGATATAACCACAGCTAAATTTGATATTTCATTTTATAGGTTAATGGTAACTTTTTAAGCCTTTATCTATGATAGATATAGATATAGATATGACTACATATACATATATATTCAACTCATGAACCTTGAGATCATGACCTGAGCTGAAGTCAGATGCTTAACCAATTAAGCCACCCAGGTGCCCCTGAAAATATGACTTTAAATGATTGTTTAGTATTTTGTTGTGTACTGTAGCATCAGGACTCAGTCTTCAGTTGTTAGGCATTTAGGATGTTTTTCACTATAAAAGTACTAGAATTGTTCTCTTCAGACAGACTAAGCAATGACTGCTAGTCATCCAACCTAATGACATCTGGCATTTGGAATGGCTGCATCTTCTGACATGAACTTCCTTCTGCCTTTGATCTTTTCTTTTGCTCTTTCATTCCTTTCCCTCTCCCTAAATTTAGGTGGTCCTCAAGGCAGTGTCTATGGCCTTCTTATTTGAATAGACTCTTCTGTGGAAAATTCACTTTTCTGAAATCCACATTTTCAGTCTTGAAATCTCTCACAAGTTCCATCGTCTCTCTTTTACTAAAAATTTCCACCTAAAACCAATGTTTAAAACCAAATTGGACTTATCTAAGCTTATATAAGATTGAACTTCATTAACCCAAATTCAGGACTTCTTGTGACCTCTAGATTTCTTTTAATGAATTGGCTAATGCAAAGCTTCTCATATAAAATTGTTCTCACTCATCTTTTCTACCAATATATCTGAGTCCTTCCTTTTTCCTCCTTTTCTTTCCACTGAAATTCATCCTTCATGGTTTCAATTGAACATTTACTTCTATTAACCTCACCTTTGTGCTGCCGATGCCCTCATTATAAATCAATCAATCAATCAATCAGTCAGTCTTGGAAATGAAAGTCAGTGGTAAAACAGGGTCTTATATGTAATACATCACAATATTAAAGCAATTTAAACAATTTTTTGATACTTCAAGTACCTACATCATAGGAAAGTTTTATTTTTAAACACAGGAGGATGGAGACAGGGGAGTCTTTGGTCCTGTTTCACTGAGGATTTCTGGCCTGTAAGGTTGTTTACTACATACACCCCCCTGGGATTGCTTTCTGATCTTTGAGATCAATATATATTGTGTTAGGTGTACCCAAGCTGATGGCACCTCTGACCTGGTCTGACCTAAATGCAATGTGCCCATCTCCCTGAATCATCATCATGCTCTTGAGGAAAAAATACCTAAAAACATCACTCTACCACCATCTATGGACAAAGTCAAGTCAGGCACTCCGTAAGTATGTGTCATTCAGCTTTAGTAAAGGATGTACATGTTATAGAACCTCATTATAATAGAAAAAAAATATTTCTGTACAAATGTTAAATAAATAACACCTACTATTTATGTGTGTTGTGTTACTTAAATAAACAGTGTGGTTTCTATGTGAAAAAGAAAAAAAAATTGGGAGAGTTATTACAAGAAAGTATTTTCATGTGGAGAAGCCATATGTTTGACTAAGGATTTTATCATATTAAGCACCCAGCTGTTTTCAGCCATTGAAGCTTTCTTGGACAGATATGTGCCTGAGTATTCTGAAAGCACTTTTCTGATTGCCAATATAAAGTTTGGCTTCAGGGACTGTCTCTCGTATATTTGCCAGAAAGAATGAAAATACCAATGCTTTCCCTCAGTTTCAGCGAGAAAAACATTTTAGAGCATTGGAATGAGGTACTGTGGAAGGTCGTATAATTACCTCCCATTAAGGTCTTTAAAAACAGAATGGCTATTTATATTCCTGGAGTTCTTAATGAAACTCTTCTCTACAGTGAAGGAACGATTCTGTGATGGTTTCTGAGGTCATTCTAGGTCTCTTTTTGAATAGTTCTAGTGTCTTAGATAAATTTGGTTCAGAAAAACACTCCTGTTCAGAAAAAGTGGGTCTGGTACTGGCTCTGTCATAAAGTTATTGCATAAATCTTAATTCTTTCACCATTTTTGAAGTGCATGTTTAAGGATAAGAGAAATAATAAATGTAAAGAAAAGAACTTGAAAGAGAAATTTAAAATCGTCTTGTCCAATTGCTTTCTAATTTCGATACATCTCAGCTGTTGTGATGGTTGAGGTTTGCATTTTAAAGAAATAAGAAGTTAGGACCAAAGTCAGGGAAGAAACATTGTTTCATAGAAGTGACCTAAGTCACCAACTTGATGCATTAAGAGGTGTCACCCCTATTACCAAGTAGTGGGTTCCCTTTGTCCCCTCTGCTGTCTCTTTGTCTTACTTTTCTGAGCCCCACCATCAGTTCTTTCCCTTGTGTGCCATTCAGAGGAGAGGCAAGATGGCAGAGTGAAAGTGCATGGAGTTGGTGATTTCATACTGACTTGGGTTCATGTCTTGCTTTGCTACTTAGCATTTGGATTGGCTTTGTCAAGTTACAATTCCTCATGTGAGAACCCTGGAATAATTTCCACCTCTCAAAGTTAATACAAGATGAGACAGTATCTGGAAAACACCTTAGAATAGTTGCTGACACAGAATGAATTCTCAATAATTATTGGGCATTATTGTTCTATTTTCATATGTTGTTTCAGAATATCACTGCCAATTTGAATATAATTATTTTAAGACTGATAAAAGGGTACAAATTGGCTATTGAAAAAAAGAATGCATGACAAATAAAAGCAAAAAATATTTGAAAGAGACAGCCAAAAAATAAAAAGAAACAAGCATTATTAACATAGTTTCAGTTGAGATCTATTTTTTAAATACAATAGCATTAAGTTCTCAAATATAATTTATCACCTCTGGTAATCAATAACCTTCCTGATTGGAAGCCAGCATGGAGAAAAATATTTTTATATATTCTTAAAAATGCAAGTGTAGGTTGAGGTTGTATGTTTATTTGTGAAAGCCAAGTATCAGTTTTGCGTATGGTGTTTTCCAAGTTAGGGGAGCTGCATTTAAGACCAAGGGTTCTGAAGTTGAGTGCCAGGGTTTGTATTCCAGGTTCATCAGCTAGTAGTTGTATTACGATGGGCAAGCTACCTAACAGCTTTGTACTTCATGCTTTCATGTGTAAATTTGAGGTTATAAACGGTCTGTGCAATATAATTTGTGTGCATGTATGTGTGATAATTAACTGAGTTAATACATGTACAGGGATTATATCAGTACTTGGCAAAAAATAAGTATTCTATATTTATTAAGCGCTATTATTATTGTTGTTGTTAATTATTACTATTATTATTATTATTATTAGTGGTAGTAGTAGTAATAGAAGCTACAAGATGATAGTGCTACTTGAAAATGATTATGTGTGGGTGGCTCATTGGGTTAAGCGTCCGACTCATGGTTTTGGTTCAGGAGGTGATCTCATGGTTCTTGAGTTCAAGCCCCACATTGTGTTCCATGCTAACAGCACGGAGCTTGCCTGGGATTCTCTCTCTCTCCCCCTCCTCCGCTTTCTCTGTCTCTTAAAATAAATAAACCTAAAAAAAATTAAAAAAATAAAATGATTATGTTTGATAAGCTAAAATTATTTATGGCTAATGTTAATTAAACACTGAATATCTTCAAAGACTAGAAAAGGCCACTATTTGAGTCCAAAATAAGGGGATTAATATTATCAATACTTTATTTGTTCATTGATAAAGAAGTTAAAGAGAGCTATAGTTGGAAAAGCTATTCCATATGACAGAGTAAGGATCTATCGATATTGGGGTTATACCTAAATTTTTAAAAAAATGATTTTTTTTCAAGGAGGTATAGAAAACATGAATCTCACCTTTGTTTTACTGTAAGATGCAACTCTAAGTCTCTGGTACCCACACACTCACACACACACTACACACACAGATACACTCAATTCAATTATTTCTGCAAATCTGCAAGGTAGATACTAATATTTCTATTGCACAAATAGGAAAACTGGAGATTAGAAAGATTTTATGACTTGCCTAGGACACACACTGAGTGCATGGGGGAATTTCTTGACTCTTCATTGTGCCACTTTGTCTCTCTAAATTTATATTTATTTCCTGAGAGGATTGCAGTGAGGCCACTCTGTGGACCTTTACTATATTTTGTTATGTCCAGAAAATGTATCATATTTAAAAAGAAAGCCCATTCTTGTAAATCAATCTCTATTAAGAAACAAAGGTGCATTCAGATGGAGAGCCATGGAAGGTCTGAAGCTTGACAAGCAAAACTTTGGAAGCAGAAAGGGAAGTGAACTCGCTCTAAAGGAATTGAGGGCCCTGGGCATTCAAAAAGGCAGAAGGCCAGAGATGAGAAACACGTGAGAAACTGATCAGTAGACAAACTGGTAAAATGTGACCATAGTGACAGAGAGGTGGGATGGTAGCTGCGTTAATGAAGCAGGTTCTTGTCAATTTTGGGTGAATCATGCTGACAGCCAGCAGCACGCACCAAAGAGTAAATCATGCTCTCTGGAGGCCTATCACAGAAGGGATGCAACTAATGAGATTCCATGCATCACTCTGATGAGGTATGAACCAATGCTCATCAGGAACAACTGACCTAGAAACTGATGCCAGTTTTTTAAGGGATATCTTACAGCCAAGCCCCTACTAGTATTTTCAGCTTCAGATGAAGTATGTGATTTTTCTAAGCCAACTTAGTGACAGAGGAGCCCTGACTTTTTTCCTACCATTGCTGACAGGTTTTTTTGGGCATGGTGTGCTTGGGGAAGTCCTAAAATAGAACAAAGCAAAGGTAGGCTAAGTCCTCCTGGTCTTGGGTGTAGGGGAGAAAATAGGAACTCTGGAGTCAGAGAGACCTAGATTCAAATTCTAGCTCTCCCATTTGGTTTCTGCAAAACTGAGTAAGTTATTTACTATCTTGCTAAGTTTTTCTTATCTCTGAAATGGGACTGACAATACTTCAAAATGCCTAAGATGACATAGGTAATAGCCTGACATACAACATGTATTTAATAAATTTTGGCTCTATCAGTCTCTTTCTAGTTAGGGATAAGAATTGATATACAGTGTGCTGTTTTTTCCTGATTATATTTTCCTTGCATTCTTGCTCCTTTCCTAAAGTTTGAGAGTCATTCAGCAGATGTTGAACATTCACAGTATGCCAGGAACTGAGCCAGGTACTGGGATTATAGAGAGGACACAACCTCTGCTTCCACAGTGCTCACTGATCACTGCAGAATTAATGAACAGCTTCAATACAATGTGTTGAGTACAGGATGCTAAGAGGGCACCTAGACATCTGAGGGTTATGGGTCATCTATGGAGCCGTCTGAAGTGAGACTGTGAGATACTCAGGTAAAGAAGAGTGAGGGTAATGGTATATTCCCTAAAAAAGGGTAACATATACAAAGATATGAAGGCCTTATTTAGAAAACCATGGATGGGTCTCTTTCCCATATTTTAAAGGGCATTTATAAGGTTTAAATGGCTTCCAGTAAATTAGTCAATTCAACTCTAGTCAAGGACACACATTTCCATCTAATCTCTTTTTTGTCACTCACTCCCTCTCACTGTTGGCTCCATCTATGTCTAATTATCAAATGTTTTCTATGCCGCTTGGCTGTGTAAACTAACCAAGCTCTAGGGCTGGGCCTTACAATTTCAGGCACAGTCTTAGATGTTTTTCTAAACAATTTAACAATTTAACTATTGTGGTCAGTGTTGCGCTGACACAGATTTTTAACTAACATCTGTGCTAGTTAAAAAAAAAAACAAACACGTGTAAAATTTTATTGGGTATTAGCATTTCAAAGCAGTTACTCCTATACTTTGCATATGGCCTTGAAAAAGAGTGTTGTAGATTGAATAACCAGTAAGGATTATGACTCTCTACTCCTAAAATGCATGTTATCCTAAGCTTCTATTGTGTTAAAGCACATAAGAACTAGCTTAAAACATGGCTTAAGTTTTGTTCCAAATAAATTTTCTATCAGAGCAAAGGATAGAGTTCTGGACCTCAGTACTTTAGTTGGATGTGTGAGCTAAAATATGCAGCAATAACTGAAGTCATTTGCATAGTGATCCACTGAGAGCCCCAAATCAGTCTTTACCTATACACTTGTGATTTTTATTTTAGCTAGAAAAAAAGATGTTAGAAGAGATCTTTTGGACAAAACAAGTCTTTTTGTTTGTATATTATTGGAATACAATAATCATCTTTAAAAGATTGCTTTGGCTTGCTTTTGTCTAAGTATAGGGAAATGCATGGTATATAGAGAAAATTCTGAAATATTCATTTACATTACTAGGAAATAATTGATGGCTTGTGACTCAAGATATCAAGGGCTGCTTCTTTATCTGTATAGAGCTTGGCTGTGTCCGTATAGTTCCTAGTGCTTCTGACATATTGGTTAGTTGCTTAACTGGGTACAAGAGTATCCATTTAAATAAATTGAATACTTCATGATCTGGGACTAAAAGCCAGAAGCAAACCTATCGTTTTATACTGTGTTGTTTCAAATTTCTGTATTTATCAAGAACTTGAAAAAGCCAACTAAAGTGATTAAGGGGGGAAAGGATTCTGAACCAAATATAAGTCTACTTATCATTCTTAAGTATAAGGGTCAATGCAGAAAAGCTAACCCCGTTTTAAATTTATGTTCTTGAGGAAATATTGGGTATCTATACTTTATTTCAAGAATCTCATTGAACTTTCAGTCTCTGAAAGAGTGTTACAGGTTGAATGTGATATTAATCTGTGGTATCCTGATAGATCAGAGTTGTGTCTTGACAGCAGAGAGCAGTAAGTTTATAGATGTATTTTATTTTTCCTAATTTGGTGTTGAGACTTAATGAAACTAAGAGAACAATAAGGAAAGGTCAATTAAAAAAAAATTCCAGAAGCTACATTTGACCAGATTGATAATGGCAGAATTAGGGAATAAAACTAAAACTAAAAATTTCCTGAAGTTATTATATTTATATCAGAATTTTTGTCTCTTTAGAGAGTAGATGTCTCAGTTGGATTCCATTTAAGTAGAAGGTTATCAGAGTGTTAATGTGGAAACTTCATAGATTTTTAAGATAAGATATTAAAAGATATTTTAGAAGTACATTTAAGAAATGGCAGACAAAAAAGAAAGTGCTAGTTTGTTAATAGGAACAGTCGATGTTAGATGAATTATTCGCTAAGACCTTTGCAGGGAAAAGCAGGGGACAGATGCCGGCAACAGACTTGAAGTTCCCCAGAGAGGAAAAGAAGAACCATGATAGCACAAAACCAGATGATCAAGGTATTAGAATGTGAAGTCTGACAAAAGCTCCAGGCCATATGGAGCCCATCCCATAATTGTGAGATGGAGAAAGGAAGAGATAAACCTATCTTCCCATCCTTGGTTTCCAAAGAAACAAGACCTTACATTGAAAGTACTAAAATATATTGAATTTAGAATAAGAAAATCAAAGATAAATTTAGCTATGAAAGCAAGATAATTTGTATTGATAATAAAACCATGCATTTTCCCAGACAATAAATTAATTAAGGTTTATTTGAAACTTATAAAATGAATTGATACAACGGACTCTGTCCAATTTATTATGTCATCAATGTGATTATAGTATCAATCAGTTGCCCAAGGAATGAGTGTAAAACAGATATAGTTTATCTTAGGTTATAGAAAATAATCCTTAGCGTCAGAAAATAAAAGTATTTCTATTTTATATGGCCCTACTGAATAATGAAAAATAAGTGGAGAGAGTAAGTGGAAGTGTGATGGAACCAGAGGAAATTTCTGAGATCATCTGTTGAACAGGAGGGAGAAATTTTTCTTATTTCAAATACTCTTTATAGAAGGTGATTTCCTAAGTTTCTTAGATGGCTGGTACTATTGTTTAGCAGCCCAAGGAAACACAGGGCTCACTAGGTTATGGGTGAACAAGAAGGTTATGCTGGCAGTTATGCCAAAGCTCAGTGAAACCCACCACTGGCTGCCTGGTCTAATTGCCAATATCTGAGTTCACATACCTCTCCCTGAGTAGAGAAACATTTCCTTTTCCTGTATTCTGCTTAGGACCTTTGATTTTGTCTTTGGCTTCTCTGATATACCCTCCCATATTCCAGAATATTTCTGGGAGTCTGTGGGAGTTTCTCATCTGCAGTCTCTGCTTTTCATCGTGGTTTTTCTCCAGTTGCATCTGAACTTCCTCTGGCTGTTGCAAACTGAAGCCTGCATTGGTGCTGCTTGCACCAATGGGTAGCCCCGCTCGAGTTCAGGAACAGGGATGGCCCCTGGACTGCCATTTCTTATTGCTCTCATCCCACAATTCTGGCTGAATCACAGACCCTCACGTGTTCCATGGGGCCTCTTGCTGGGTAGTAGGTCACATCCTACTGATTGCTGCCTCTGCCATTTGCAACTATATACTGTCACCACTGCCTCCAGGTTTATGGCCTGCACATGAACTACTTGTAATAAATAATTTTCTTGTTTCGTTGTTGTCATTTTGTTTATTTAGAGTGGCCCCACAGCAGAGTCGCTTGGGACTCTGTTAGCATCTATTTTATTCTCACAGTCCTCTCTTCCTTTAATTTGATTCACCTTTCTAGATTTATCTTTCTTTGCTTTACTCAACTCACCTTGATATCTCAGTGTCCCCTAACACTTTAAGAAATATTTACATTTAAGTGTAATTCACTGTAATTTTAATAGACAAATATATTCTCAAGGTACCAAAGTACTAGAAATCTTTGAAATAGTACCTGCATTTTATATATCTGTGCATCTCACATATTGGCCAGAATTTTATCTTAATCAAATTAATATGTTTAATTGATAAGCAGTTACCAGGTAAAGAAAGAGACACTTCAGTGACAGAAGAATTGTTATTAGTTAAAATCTTATTTTCAATTTTCTCTCTTAGTTTTTATTTGTCATAAATTAATTCTTCTTATTTTTGGTGTGGAGTCTTTTAGTTAAGACAAATATATATTTGATTAGATGTGTCTGAATTGGGTGAAAGATTGTTCCTTCGTGAACATAATCACACTCCATTTGTTGCAGTGTCTTCATTAAGATTTAAGCTAATTCTGCTATTTGAAAATCTATTTTTTCAGACATGGCACTGTAATCATTCACGGTATGGGTTTTCTCATCAGCATCAGAAATCTTTCATTCAGTGCCATTTGTGGGTTTTCCTATGTTGGTAATTATACAAAAGAAGTTAAATTTAGTTCAAACATTTCATGCACAAGGTCCTATGACAGGCACTGGGGATTTGGAGATGTATTGAACATGGTAAGGGTGTGCATGTGGTGAAAAGGGGAGAGGGAGAGTTTGTTTCAGATGGAAGGCATGCATGTGCATAAAGCATAGTGTGTGGAAAACACATGGGCTGTGTGATGTCAGGTGAATGGTCAGCTACAGCTAAAGTTACAGAAATAGGGAATCCAGAAGATTTGTCGATTGCATTGTGCAATCCAGATCTCATGTCTTAGATTATTTTTCCAAATGACTGAAGAGTAAATTCTAGGTAGGATACACAGATGTTTAAGTAAAACTCATTTGATGACAGGAAAGCATTTAAAAACCAAACAAAAACAAAAATACATTCCCGGTAGAATTAGGAAGATGGTGTATGTACGTTTCAAAAAGTGACGTACTTTGTCAAGAGACAGTAGTGACTGAGGAAATTGTAGAATTATCATGCAATAATCAAAGGAGGGAATTCACATAATACAAGAGATCATTGTAGGAATTATTGATATGAATGTAACACCTGGAGCTGCCACTGTTAATGAGTTAGCTTCAGTCAAAAATACCTGCTATCAGCATTTTTTATAAGCAAAGAAGTGCTAAAACAGCTCTCACATAAACCATGAGGGAAATTTCTATTAACAGAATGTTAGTGCTGGGAAATGATCACAGTGATCTGAAGCTGTCAGAAACCTTCAATGGTGACAGCCTTAAGAGAGCATCTAGTTCAATCCCTTGTTTTAGAGATAAGCCAGCCGGGGTTCACAGAGGTAATGGAGTTGCTCAAAGTCACACCGCTGGTTAGTAACAGAGATGGCTCTAACGTACAGCACTTGTTTCATAGATTTTGCTACTCCTGTCCATCCCTTTATATTAGCCAAATAACAAAACAAAAGAAAAACTTATTTCTGTACTCTGAACACTTCTGACACCCAATGTGTGAGTTTTCTGCACATTGCAATTCTGACACAAAGTACCTGGAGTTAGTAGAGACTCCACAGATTAAGGGTTCATTCCTACAAGACTGACTTCCACATCAGAGGCCAGTCACAAGCCCCGGGTTGTCACCTATACTTCTAATCAACAGGCTCTAAATCAGCAGTTTCCACAATCACCTTTTCAGCCTTGTTAGTTTGCTAGACTGGATCATAGAATGCAGGAAAGTGCTATACTTACTATTATTGGTTTACTGAAAGGGATAACAACTCAGGCACAGCCAAATAGAAGAGAAGTATAGGACAGGGTATGGGGAAAGGGTGCAGAACCTCCATGCTCTCTCCCCAAATCCTTCATGTGTTTATCAACCTGGTAGTTTTCTGAATTCCTTTGTTGAGGGTTTTTGTTACATAGACAAGACTGATTAAATCATTCACCATTGGTGATTTAATTCAATCTCTAGTCCTTCTCCTATCCTGGGGGGTCTGGGAGGTGATGAAAGTTCCAACCCCCTAATCACTTGGTTGGTTTCTCTGGCAACCAGCTTCATCCTCCAAAAGTCACTTCATTAGCTTAGACTCAGGTATTGTTGAAGAAGACTTGCTATGAATAACAAAAGACTCCTATCACCTTTGTCATTCAGGAAATCCCAAGGGTACTAGACACTCTGTACCAGGAAGGAGAGATAAAGACAAAGTATATATTTCTTATTGTATCACATATTAGGTAGTTAGATAAATAGGTATTTTTGGGAGAATTAAGTGGTCTTTCCAAGTCATTTAGTTTCAGAATAATAATAAAAATATATAACAATAATAATAATAATCAGTCCTTTTAGTGTTGCAATCTTTCTATCATATCATACCACCTTTTGTGTATATTTTTTTATCATAATATGGTCCAGAAATACCAAATTTCAACTGGAATTGATTTATATTTTTTTCTGTGAAAGTTAAGTGATTTTGAGAGAACTTTACTAGGATGTGAACTACTTTCACTTCCCAGAGATCAAAAGGACTTTATATTTATTATAATATATAGTATATATATATCATACATACATATATATGTATGACATACACATATATATGTATATATATGATATATATATGAATGACATATGCTTTAATGTGACATTTAATAAAGCTACTCAGAGTGGGAAAAGCTCGTTAGGTGGGGTAATGCCATTATCCCTATCTCCAATGCATCAGTAGACCATGAGTCTCCAAGACTAGACAGTAAGTTCACAGGACTTCTGAGAGGAATGTGGCTTGTGAAGGACAATTACATGAGGTGACGAATTTTTCAGTAATAACAGTCATGTCTAAGAATTTTGATTTCATAATATAAAATGAATGGAAATATGTAATCTTAACTATTTTACTTGGTTGATAAGTTTGTGATTGTTACTAGAGGGAGGCTGCAATCCTTGCGAAACATCAGTACTGTGTCAGACTGGGTCCTAGGTGGTTTGGAGACATTCCCTGTTTAGTCCACTGCATCCATTTTTGCTCAGTCTCCTGCTACTGGAAGGCTGGAGAAGCACATCTAGATCTCTGTACTTCATTCATTGCAGTGAGACTTGTAGAAGCTATATGTCTTTTCTAGAAACTGAAAAGTTGATATCCCAAACCAGGAAGAATCCTGGAGATAGTTATCAGGAGCCAGAGGGAAATAGCAGGAGGAGGAGAGTAGGAGTGATGGGTGAATAGGCCACCAGAACGGTAGTCGGGGAGAGCCCTAGGGTAGAGGTGATGATCACATTCAGCAATATACTTGGGTGAGCCTTCCTCATTGACAGACAGCAAGGGGCAAAGTGGGCAATGAGGATGGAGTGTGGTTGCTCAGGATCTTGGGGAGAGGCAGAGGTCAGAGTCTAAGGCCTAAACTAAACACAAGGATATTAAAATGCTCTTGGACACTTTGGGTGGGCATGTGGGAATGCACAGTTCCAAGCCAGTGTGGCTGGTACAACAAGAGCAAAATCAGAGTAGGTATGCACAGGTGGGAATAGAATTCAGACTCCTGTAAGAGGTGCAGGTCTTTGGAATAGCAATTCCCTAACCTAAGTATGTATCAGAAGCTCCTTGGGATCAGGTTCCTAGGTTTGTGGTTAGGAAATGTATTCTGACTTTATAGGTCTTAGTTGAGATCCAGATCAAGAATCTGTGTTTTTAAGGGTTGCCTGGGTAGCTCAGTCGGGTAAGCGTCCGACTTCAGCTCAGGTCATGATCTCACAGCTTGTGAGTTTGAGCCCCGCATCAGGCTCTGTGTTGATAGCTCAGAGCCTGGAGGCTGCTTCAGTTTCCGTATCTCCCTCTCCCTCTGCACTCCCTCCAAGCCCCGACAATCTGTCTCTCTGTGTCTCTCTCTCAAAAATTAAAATAAAGATTTAAAAAAATTAAAAAAAAAGAATCTGTGTTTTTAAATAGAATCCTAAAGTATTCTGATATACAACTGGATATGGGGTTACATTCCTTTGGAAATTTTTTACGATACTAACAAAGTAATTCATGGTGATATTTTAATGTTTAATAAAGACTCTGGAATGCTTGTAAGAGATTACCTTCACTTTACCAAATTTCTTGAGTCTAAATAGAGATTTTAAAATACGAGGCAAGACTTTCCTCTCCTACTCTTATACCATTGGGAAAAAAAATATCATCTGAAATAAACATCACTGGGATTAACATACAGACACGAAATTGAAACATAATCTCATGCCCCGGTGCTTAATGGAAATGAGTACCCACTGACTAGACTCTGGGCATGAATAAATAGAAGTATTGACCACTAGTCAGAAGAAATCATTGTAGCATTTTATAAAGGATGAGTGATGCCTTTTCAGAAATGTACCACAAAATATGTCATTTGAAGGAATGCACACACTATTAACCTTTTTATAGTTCAAGTCATTAGAATGTGATGTTGAATATTTTCAGACATCAGGAAAGATAGATTTACCACGAGGCAGCTTGTTAGAGCAAAAACAGCTCTTGATGTCAATTCAAGGAATCTAGGCTCTACCCTTAATTCAGCTACTGACCCAGTGTCCCTGAAGAAAGGAGCAGGGCTATGTCTCCAAGGTTTTTCAAGATCTAATAGTCTATGATATTTGTCTTTGTAATTTAGGATTCTCAGACAAAAATGAGTCAGATGACTGCAGTACTATAGTAGTTGGCAGAAAAAAAAATGCAGCAATACAGCTTTACATTCTTCTAGTAAGAGGCAACAACTAATGAGATCATTTCTGGATTAGCCATTTATGTCCCCTAAATCCTTAAAGCTCTTTTAATTAGAATAAAAAATGACAGCCCATATTCCTGGCTCCTTGATCTATTTTCTTTCTATAGACCATCCTAACTTGTCCTTCGTTCATTTACTCATTCATATAACAAATATTTATTGACATATATTGTGTGCAAGACACTGTGATACTTAGTATGAAAAATCTACTCCAAAGGGATTTAAAAATTAATAGAGATGATAAGAAGCATACAGTGTTTCAGAAAAGAAGAAACACTGTGGTTGCAAATGATGATTTTCCTAAGAATTCAGACTAGGAAAGCATATTTCTGCTGTGATTCATATTTATAGGATGCTATGCGAGTGATACCCTAAAGTTCACATAGGGTTTGAAAGTAGAAATTTGGTGGGGGCAGCCTTTCAGGCACAGAGAGATGAAACAACTGGATCGTATTTAGAGAAGAGTGAATAGTTCAGCTTGTTGTACCAGACACAGGAAGGAAATCCCTGGGAAATGAGCTGAAAACATGGGCTGGATTACCAATGGTGAAGTGCCTCTAGTGAGGCTCATGGGCCTGGTTTTTTTTTAGGAAACCGTTTTCTGCAGATCAGGCCATTTCTGAGCTGGTCAATTTCTTATTTCTGCCTTCAGGACACCTTTGCCTTTATCTATGATCACCACGATAGTGTATGTGTGTTTCCCCACACCCGGGCTTATTTTCTGGGAGACATTTGCTTGGTATCCTGGCTTTGAAACTTGGCCTTTGATATGTAAGACTGGGATACCAAAGGTTAGGTTCAGTCTTTCTACTTTCTTGACTGTTTTCTCTCAGGCTATACTCTGATTTTATTAATTCTTAATCTTATTTCTTCAGTATGTCTCAAGATTCTTTGTGTGTTGGAAAAAGAGACCATTGTTCACAAAACAAGAGAGAATCTAGGCTTCCTAGTAAGAAACACTAGAGATCCTAGGTGTTCAGAGCTTTGTTTTTGTCTTACTAACCACCTAGCATACTTAAAGGTCTATAACTGTGTGAAGTGGTTGCATGTGTTTGAAGTTTCAGTTTAAAGAACAAACCAGACCTAATTATTAGTTATATTCTAAAACCTACTTTTATCACTACGAGAAGAAAATTCCAAATCACTTCTTCCAGTATCCAATGTCTCCTGTGCTGATTATTATAGTCCTTTGGAACAATTTTGCCTACCTCTTTGAAATCTATTGATTTTGCCCCCTCAGTGACATTTGAATCTTCCATGGGATGCCTTTGGTGTGTTGTTGAAATACCTTCCAACAAAAATAATAAGTAGATTTGATTTGAAGTATGGGTAATCTAGAATGTGAGTTTAAAGGATTCAAATTCACTATGTTGCTTTGTCTAACAGCATTAAGTATATTTGGGGCTGACTTTGGGTAGAACGAAGTGAGGGAGCTTAATCTTCTGGTTCCTTAGCCTTCTCTCTGATTCTTCCCTGTCTGGCCAGTGGCCCTAGGTTTTCTCTCAGGAGAAGTTTTTGCTTATTCTCTTCAAATCTCATACTTTGGTAATGTTCCATTAAACCAATTCACAAAAAGGTTTAATAAACTGATAACTCTTGGTGGGTTTCCTTTATCATTCTTATTTGCTTTTAATAGCTCATATTATCCTAAGCCAAAGGAGTTATTTTTTAATTGGGTATGTTAGAGGTAGTGAGGTATTCCTGGCTTTTTAAAATGAATAACGTACATTTACCCTCTCCCATCTCAATCAAAAAGAGCCATTTTTTAAATTAAGTATTTATTTAGGTAACTTCTAAAGCTCCTTGTTAGGTATTATGTTAAGTTTAGTGAATACACCTGCTATTTTATGCCTACAAGCTTCCTGCTCCTAGTTTGCATTTAGAATATGTTTCATTCCTCAAGTGTTTGGTGTTTTCTACTTACATCTAATGAAAATTCTGTACTGCTGTCAAAATTGAGAAAGCACTGTTATCATTCACTGTGGTAGGTCAGGAAAATTTAAATTGGATTTGTACTCTTTTAAATCATAGTCTGTTTAGACATAAGCAAATTACATGCAAATAATGTAGAAAATATCATGTGTATTTGTTAGACTTGGATATGACCTTTGGGAAAATAATATTAGAAAAGTGCCTGGCTGTATTGTAGGACCATTGGAGAAATCTGGCAGAATAGATGGTCATCGACACATAGAAAAACTATTAATTTCTTTATGCAATTGCTCATATGAGAATTGGGTTGTTGCTCTGATAAGGAAGGGAAAAACTAAAGAAAGTTAGCCCCAAGAATGTGCTAAAGACAAAGGGACAAGTGGCTTTACTTGTTAATCTTGTTAAATCAAGGAAGAGAAGAGAATAATGTTAACATTGCTGTATCAGGAATGCCACATGCAACTCAAAGCAAGGTTCCCCTCAAATCAGCTTAAGTTTATGATAAACTTGAACTTATGTCACTCACGTCATTATCACACTTATGGCCAATAATGCTGCCCTTTTTTTCTGATTTACACATTATGGTAAATAAATTACACTAATTTTGCTGCCTTTAAGACATTGTTTTAAAGAAAAAAACAGCAGGCAAGCAGTTGCACTGTTTGGCAAGAGTTTTTCCATGAAGACCAAGTAAATCACCGTCGATATGATGTGGTTTTGGAAGTGCAAAGTAAAGGTCTCTCAGTGTCAAAAAAAAATAAAAAAATAAAAAAGCCCTTCTCTGTGAGTTAAAGTTATGCTATATGTTAAAATTATCCCTCACACTAGTGCTCCTTTAGGTCAATTCATAGGACATGATCCATCACTGCTCAGGTGCTGAGGATACCATACAGGTAAACTATGAGGAGGTGGGGCTAGGTGGTGGTGTGTTGGGATCCTAAGGTTAGGTCTGGATTTTAGAGGATTGAGCACTGCCAGAGTGAGTCAACTGAGCTGCCAATAGGGGCATTTGTGCAGCCGAGGAAGAACAAAGAGAAAAGGAACTCCAAAGAAGAGAAGTACTAAAACGGGGAGATGGAGAATCCAAATTTCATCAAATCTTTTCATATTGAGGGAGGTGAATTTTATGTCTAGTGTTATTCATTTTTTTCCCATTTGATTTTAACCTGCCAAGTCACCATGAAGACATTTGGTTGGGGAAAATGATGTATTGAAACATTATTTTAGCTTCATGTTTTTAAGCATAGAAACATGGTTCTTCTTTTGTGTCAAATTTATGTCTCTGGGCATTCCTTTCCCTCAAATGCATGACACAGAATCAGAGCAAAATGAGTTTAAATATTGGCATTGCTACTTAGGAGCAAAGTGATCTTGGGCAAGTGAAATAACTGCCTGACCATCCATTTCTCTTTTGTGAAATAAACACAATCACCTTGATGAAATTATCGAGGAGAAATACAATGATATATTTACATCATCTGGTTGAGTGGTACATGGTGAATATTCATTATTAGCTAGTATCATTATTATGCATACAGGTACCTCTCTGCTGACACATTCTGACAATTATTTCTTTCTGGAAATAAACCTATTGGTCAGATTTAACACAAATAAATGAAATTTCATTTTTCCATTTTTATGACTGTGAAGTCAGAATCATTAGGCTGTGTCACTTTTTTTCCCCCCTCAAACGGTACAAATATATGCATAGTTAACTTGATGCCAAATAACTGGGTTAAGAGAATCTCAGTCTAACTTTTTTATGTCAAGAAAATTGAAGATCCTATGTTTGGAAACTGATGTGGCTCTTTGTACTCATTATGAAATGCACATTGTGATTTGTTTCTCCTTGGATAGGGACCCCTGCTTACTTTGGCAGAGCTCTGTGTGTAAAAGGATATCTTAAAAAATGTAGAGCATACTGAGCTGATAGATGCACTGGGATCTGATGTTCTCAAAATGGATAACACTTGTTATGCAGAAGCTTGAAAATAGAAATATAAACTTTTTTATTTTTATTTTTTACATTTTACTTTATTTTTGAGAAACAGAGTGAGACAAAGTGTGAGTGGGGGAGGGGCAGAGAGAGAAGGAGACCAGAATCTGAAGCAGGCTCCAGGCTCTGAGCAAGTGGTCAGCACAGAGCCTGATGCGGGGCTTGAACCCACAAACTGTGAGATCATGACCTGAGCTGAAGTCGGACACTCAACTGACTGAGCCACCCAGGTGCCCCTAGAAATATAAACTTTTTAAGAGCATTAATATGATTAATAACTGCAGGGTAACACTAATGACTCATTGTATACCATAGATTCCTTTTCTTATCTTATGCATAACTCAGCTTTTACCATAAATGTGTTCTCTCCTATTATGTATCTTGGTAAATATGATTCTCATTTTTTTTGCAATTATTACAATATCTTAGATTGATGTTTCCGTTCTTATTTTGTGTGTCCTCCTCTCTTTAGTCTAAACCTGTCCATAGATTTCTTAAATCCGAAGTTCCCAACAGAACTGGGAAGTATAGCTAAGGGTCATAAGTCATTGGCCTAGGCACAGCAGACAAAAGATGTGCTAGAAGGTATGTGGTATTTGTGTGTGGCGTTCAGATTGGATGAATGGATTTATCTTCTTTCAACTTGAAGCCTTTGGCACTCATCAAGACACAAGTCACCCTTATAGTGGAAGGAGCCCATGCTAGATAAGGGGACATGTGTGTCCTGTTCTCACCCAGCTCATCATCTGATAGTCTTATTGAGAAACTAACTTGAAATCACAGGTAGATTTTCGTTGTTAGGACACAGCTAACAATCAAGATTTCAGTTTATCAGAATGCAATCAATAAATGTTGCAGGATGGGATTAATGCTTCAGTCACAAGCTCTTGGCTGCTGTATTGTCACATTTAAAAACTGACAGCAGTTAATATTTCAAAGTACCTTTTTATTTTCATGGTCTTTCTTTCGACTTCTTCTAGTGCTTTCCCCAATTAGCATATTACCTAATTCATACTGGTTACTTTTTTAAAAAAGTCATTGTTGAATAAGTATTATGTTTATTTATCATTGAAATTTAAGAGCTTATTGCATCCTTCATTATCTAATCTAGGGCGGGAGTATATAGCTTGACTAATTTGACATAGGAGGATAACTGAGAGGTTTTAGAATCAGAGGCACCCAGATTTGAATCTCTTCTATCATGCCAGGTGGAAAAATAAAGTAGCTTCTCTGAACCTTATTTTTTTTACAAGTAAAATTTATATGTTTTGTATGACACAGGGTTTCTGTGTGGATGAAGAGAGAGAGAGAAAAAAAATTCTCCCAGTCAGCTTCCTAGAAGGAAACACAGGGCACACTTAATGGGAAAATGAGGGAAGAGACTATTTTACAAGGTTGAAGGATATCTACAAGGTATTATGAAGCTTCCTGGCGCTAGCAACAGTAGGAAGCCACTGCTATGCCTAGGTTTGAAGGAATGAAGAGAATGAAGAGTTGGAAGAACCCAGAAACAGTGTTGTGCTGTTGGAGGGAGGCATCTGGAGCTGTGGCCTATGGTAGAGGGATGCAGCTAGACTGTAGCCAGGCAGAGAATGAGATCGGGAAATAAATATCCTGATTTCTCTTTATTTCTACCCTCCCATTTCCTGGTAGTGCCTCTGATAGGCCAAATCCACTCAGAAGGAACACACTAATACAGGTTAGTTCGTAAAGGTCTATCCTGGGGAACAGAGCAGGGTAGAGAGAAAGATGTTTCTCTCTACTTTCACCCTCTTGCTTCCCTCTCTATGTTCATCTATGGATCCATCATGAACAGAGTGCTTGATACATAACACACAGGGTAACCATATAATTTATTGCCTAAATTGCAACATTTTTTTTAGAGCAAAAAAAAGGACAATACTATTAATAATAGTACTGGGAGAACAGGCATAGAACAGATTTGTGCCAGGCAAATCAGGGCTCATTGTCATCTTACTAACAGAGCATAATAAGCCTAGGTAAATGTGAATTTCCTTCCCTTCCTTTAATGCTTTTTTCAGATTCTTTCCTCCTGTAATAGAGTAATGTGGGTATTTTGAGAAAGAAGATTGGATTATTTTAATAAAGCAATCTAGACTCATCTCCCTGTGGCAGGCTTTCCAAAGTTGGTAATTATTACTGAGTCCCTTGCTAAAATCTGCCAGAAGAATGAGAAGGATTTAGGGTATTTTTTAAACCTAAAACCTGATTATCTTGTTTGGTAGTTTCTCCCTGCTTAGAAACCTTGTTTGAACACTAAAGACGGTAGAGGCAACAGAGAGTCTATTACTCAATAAATGGGATATACGTACTATGCACAGGGGAATTTGTTGAGGTGTTTATTCTTCTCTGGCATAGTCTTTCTGTCTCACTTATATCTTAAAACCTATTACTGCACATGTTGGTTGCTTTGATTTGGAAGACACCTGTGATTAATATTTTTAGTCTGGGTAAATATTGGCGATTGAACAGGAGTGGTTTTCAATGTCATTATGTATAACACAGAGCAAGAAAAGGGAGAATACTAATGAATGCAGGGAATTAAGGAGATCAACAAACATTTCACCATATGCTGATAGGTACATATCAGTTCAGACAAAAATAATTTTAGTTAAGCCAAGAAGTGTCAATATGATCAAATGTGATGAAGTGGATTTGGAACAAAAGAAGCTCTGTGCAAATTGTGTGTGGTTTACGTCCTACATGCTGGAATTTTTGACAAAGTACTAGGGAAACAAATAACCTTGATTATTTCTGCTTATGTTTATGGTTTTCTGCTATGTTTGTGATAGCTCTGTCAACGTCAGTGACCTGATGCTTCCCTTTGAAGTTCCCTGAAGTCATGGGCAGCCTGGACTTGAACCTACCTCTGGTGCTCTGGCTCTTGGCTTGTTGACTTTCTTGAAAACATTACTTTTGTCCAGTTTGGATGAATCTCTGTGCTCATAAGCTCTTGCATTGCTTAATGCCATGCAGCCATATTTGAATAAGATCTCCTCAAGGAGTAACTTACTCCTTTTCTCCAGAGACTTCTTTTTAGTTAACAATTGGGAGAGTCACTTGAGTGTGACTCTAATGGATTGGGGTGACATCTGGCTCACTCAGCCCTAGTGTTTTGCCAAGCCTATTCCTTAAGGAAAATGCCTACTAACTTTTCAGTGAGTTTTTTTTTTTTTAACTGAACAAATTTTTTTGGTAAGCAGACATTCGTTCTGGTCATTCAACCTGGTCTGTGCCATCAGTGAAGTCTTGAGTCTTCAGAGCTAGGGTGTGTGACCTTGTCTTATATGAAATTTTGAACTGGGGGCACACATAACAACATTCTAGAGGCAGTATTTTGTGTCCTGTAATTGATATCATGATATCAGAAAGCTTTCTGAGGCAAGGTTGGTCACAGCCTCAGTGAAGGACCAAGCCTTCCTCAAAGTACAGATTACATAGGCCTCACTAGTTTTTATAATATGTTTGTGCAAGGGTTTGTAGTTTCTGTGAGTTCTTTCTGAAACTTTTTGAGGTCACCACAGAAAACAACCAAGGAATTTTCACAACTTAACATTAGTAAACATACATTTTAAAGTCATATATAATCATAGGAAAAGATCTTTGTTGCCAACTTTTAAGTTGAAAAGTGGCAATTAAAAATTTTTATCCACTACAATTATCATATAAAGGTAAAGCAAAAATTCATAAATAAATTTATTGACTAATTTATTTATTTGTTCACCAAATACTTTCTAAGTCCTATTACACACTAGTGTTTTTCTTGACATAGGGGGTACAAAGACGAGTAAGATGGGCACATTCTCTAGTCTGGTGGGATTTACATTTATAGTAGGTGAGACAGGCAGTAAACAAGTACAAAACAAGTAAATAAATAAATGAACAGAAAGTATCAAATTCTATGTCAAGATTACTATGTTTGAGTAACAGAGTGGCTGCTCTTTAGGTAAAGGAAGGTCTTTTAGAGAAGGTTGCTTTCAAATGTAGGTTTGAGCGACAAGGGGCATCAGCGAAGCAAAGATCTGGGGAGACATGACTCCAGTCAACAGGAATAGTGAGCACACAGACCCCCAGGCCAGAACCAGCCTGGCACATTCCAGGCATGGGAAGAAGTGTGGGGAAGCTGGAGTGGGCAAGGAGGAGAGTATGATAAGGTGGTAGGAAGGGCTTGGAAGGTCCTGTTGGTGCTTTTAAGCCAGTAAAAACAGTTCCAATTTTATGCTAAATGCTATGGGATATAATGGAGGGCATTACATAAGACAGTGACATGTTATGATGAACATATTTTAAAAATACTCTAGCTGCTGGGTAGACAATTAACCATAAGGAAGAAAGAATGGAAGCCTGGAGATCATTGAAAAACCATTGTGCCGCCAATGAGAGATGGTGGTGGCTTGCACTAGGGTTCTGGTGACAGGGATGGGGGGCAGTAGGCAGAATGGAGAAAAGTCTTGCTTTGTGGATATTTGCCTTTAGAATATGGTCTATATGAACGTAATAGTCAATAACTAGCATCAGAGGATTGTTTCCTTCTTATTATTAGAACAAGGCTTCCTACATAACATAAATTTATATGTGCCTTCACTATACAACCTCTTCTTTCCTGAGTTTTTTTGGCCACTCCTCTAAAACAGTGCCACTTAAACTTCCTCATATAATACTGTGGGAAATTCCTCCATAGTGCCTCTCAATCTGCTCCTCTTGAAGGAGTGCTTTGTGTTAGCCTAACTCCCTGCACCACTTGTGTGTACATACAGTTTACAGATTTTCATGCTGTTCAGAAGAATGATGGTAACTCTCAAGCCAAGGTGAAAGAAGGACAAGTATGGTGGAAAGGGATGCTGGGAGTATAAGTTGCTTTGGAGGGTGAACTGACCCACGCTGGAGGAATTAGATAAGAACGAAGGAGATTTGAATAAACCACCCTTGGACAAAACACAGCCTGTAAGTGATGTAAGGGATAAATGACTAAAGCTCCTTATTAGTAAGTTAAGGTTTCCAATAAGCCCAGGTCAGGCATCTTGATTAAATATTTAGAAAATATTTAAGAGGGGGGGGAAAAAAGTCAAGTTAGAGGCAAGGAGGGAAAAGTTTAGAGTGGAAATGGAGCTTCAGCAGAGTCAGAGAAGAAGGCTGAAGAGTTCCATTTCCCAGTCCCCTCAAAAACAAGCAAACAAACAGACAATAACAACAAAAACCAAAAACCAACCAAATAAAACCTGAGTCTTTGAACAAAAGCCAGTCAGCGCTTTGGTAGACAAAACAGTGACTTTAGAGATTACCCTCTTTTCTTTCCTTTTCTTTCTTTTCTTTTCTTCTTTCTTTTCTTTTCTTTTTTCTTTCTTTCTTTCTTTTCTTTCTTTCTTTCTTTCTTTCTTTCTTTCTTTCTTTCTTTCTTTCTTTCTCTCTCATTCTTTCTCTATTTCTTTTCTCTCTCTCTCTTTCTTTAAATATTTATTTATTTATTTTGAGAGTGAGAACATGAATGGGGGAAGGGCAGAGAGAGAGAGGGAGAGAGAGAGAATCCCAAGCAGGGTCCGTCTGTCAGTGCAGAGCCTGACATGGGGCTCAGTCCTATGAACCCTGAAATCATGACCTAAGCCGAGATCAAGAGTTGGACACTTAATCAACTGAGTCACCCAGGTACCCCTAGATATTTAAGCTTTTTTTAAATGTTTATTTTATTTTTGAGAGGGAGTGAGAGACAGAGACAAAGAGAGAACAGGGGAGGGGCAGAGAGAGAGGGAGACAGAAGATCCAAAGCAGGATCTGGGCTGACAGCAGAGAGTCTGATGCAGGGCTCAAACTCACAAACTGTGAGACCATGACCTGGGCCAAAGTCAGACACTTAACTGACTGAGTCACCCAGGCACCCCAAGATTTAACCTTTTTAACTTTGGTTTCCTTATCTGAAAAATGGGACTAATAACAATGTCACAGATTGTTGTCTACTATAGTATCACTACTTTACTTATTGTTGCTGGAGTTTTTATTACTTAAAATCTTGGTCAAAAGCAAGCCATGGATAAATGTTATTTTCTTTACTTCAACTCTTGCATCTCATTATCACTCCTCTTCCAGAAAGTCGTTTTCTTCCCACAATGTTCAATTTTTTGTCTCTAAGTTTGCATAAATGGTTATATGGCCGCTTTAAACTATTTTTCTCCTAAGATAAACACATGACTTCTTCCTCTCTGTTTGGAATAATTATTATTAGTTTCCCTTTTTGCTCTCAGAAGTGTACCAGTTTGGACAACAAAATACATGGTCACCCCTCTTATGTTTCCTGTTACTCATGAAATCATTCAATATGTAACTGGAAAACCATATCTATCTATATCTGTATCTATATCTATAGCTATCTGTATCTATATCTATATCATCTATCTATATCTATGTCATCTATATATCTATATCTGTATCTGTATCTGTATCTATCTCTATCTCTATGTCTATCTATATCTATCTATATCTATATCTATATCTATATCTATATCTATATCTATGTATCTATATCTGTCTTTGGAAAACTTAATGCTCTGCAAAGGAAGACTCAAATCAAGATTAAATTTGTAAAAATGATTTTCTGAAGAAAGCTGTGCCTTGTTTACCAAATATGCAATGAATCTATTAGCAAACCCTGATTGATGGGCACGGCATGCTTGTGATGACTTGTACTGCTAGAACATTCTGGGCCAAACCAGATGCACTCCTGTAGGTTTATTTACTCAAGTTGCATGTTATAAAAATGCTCATAATGTTGGAAAACACTCATGGCTCCATTTTCCCCAACCATAGGTACCAGGTTGTCTCTTTGATTCAAGTGCCATTACATGCACACGGGGGAAGTTTGAATTGTCCTTTGCCAGCCATGTCATGTGAGCTTGTCAGAGAACCACAGCTTTCTTTGGGAAAATGAGCTTTATATGTCCCAACAGAAAATACAGTAGGATGGTACTGGGGGAACCACTGGGATGACATTTTTCTGGGATGGTGATTTCATTTCTCAACCTACACATTGTGTGGAGAAAAACTCTTAAAAATTTAGTCTGGGGTACCTGGGTGGCTAACTCGGTTAAGTGTGTGACTCTTGGTTTTGGCTCAGGTCATGATCTCATGGTTGGTGACTTTGAGCCCTGTGTTGGGCTCTGTGCCGACAGGGTGGAGCCTGCTTGGGATTCTCTCTCTCTCTCCTTCTCTCTCTACCCCTCTCCCACTCACACTGTCTCTTTCAAAATAAATAAATAAACTTAAAATAAATTTAAAAATTTAGTGTGGACCTCACCATAGTACCATGTTAGTTTGGAGAAACCATGAAACTTTGAACCTTCAGTATGTTATTCCTGCTTAAACAAGTTATAACAACACTTATCTATTTTATTCATAGGGTGATATTTGATTCATATTTTCATTATTGTACATTATAGCAAGAAAGTAGGAGAGAAACTCAATGTTATAATTAATAAATGTTACACATTTTGAAATTCATTTCACTATTCTCCATATACCACCATACCCCACCACAGTGTAACTAGAAACTCATAAAAAGCAGTTACACAAAGTAGCCTCTGCCTTCAGTAGCTTGCAAACTTCTTAGAGAAATACACATGAAAAAAAAGTTGAAGAAAATGAGAATACAATACAAGGTAAGTGCTAAATTAAGTTATAAATGAATACTTTAGTACAGGATTTGGGATTGTGTTGATTATTCAGTCTACTTGGCAAAGAAAATCTCTGAATACATTATTACTTTAAAACCAAGTATTAGATAGCTTAGGTTTTTTAAAGTATTGGATATAATTTTGGATGTCTGGCAGAACTAGAGTATCAACTTTTATTAAAACAATTTCTTCTAGAAATAACATGAAATATTCATTGCTAATATTAAACCAAACTTCCTTCTATATTAAATCTAGAATTAGAATAGGATGCTTTTAATTTTTATAATGGTAGGTGCTTTATACTGTAACAATAATAGCTGCAATTTAAGGACTTGGTGGTTGCTAGGTCTGTGGTATGTGCTGTCTTGTGTTATCCTCCCAATCTGCTCAAGAACTAGATATTATTATCTTCAAGTCAATATGATAAAACTGAGATTAGTACTCCAGTCAAAGCTACACAGTTAGACGTTGACAGAAATAGTTTTCAATGCCAGGCTTTGTTCTTACTATGCAGTTTGTTGAGTAAAATTATTATTGTGATGGTGTTTTCTTCCTAAATGTCATTATTGCTTTAGATGAAGTCACAATTTACTGTTGACCTAAATACTTGTTGAACACCTTTTTATTCTTATCAGATTGTCATCATCAGACTTAATTGCTTTGCTATTTGATGACCCTTACCTCTTAGTTTCCTTAGGATTAGGTAGATGTGAGGTCTTGTTGGCTTTTCTCACTAAGGCATTTTGGATACCTCTTGGTCCTGGTCTTCTAGCTTGATTCTAATACACCAAGTAATTGGTGCCATAGTTAACATTTACTACCACTGACAGGAAGTAGCAGCATTCAAAGCTTTTCTATAAAGGAAAAAACCCCAAACCTCACAAATCTAAGATTCAGAACAATGGAAACTATCCACCGTATAGGAGACATTGCTTATCTCTCCGATGGTATTTTTAAAATAGAGCATTAGAATGGAGCCTAAATGAAAATCTCCATTCCCAACTGTTTGCTCCAATTATTGGTCATGGAGTCATTCCTTTGCTTCTTAATTTTGTTTTATTTTTACATCAGTGTATGCCTTAAAACTGTGGAGAATAACATCATACATAAATCAGGGGATTTGGAATCATAGTGTGTAGCAATTGCTAAAATCATGAAGTTTCACAGAATTTTTGTTTTATGTTAAAAATTCATGTAAGTAGTATATTCTTATCAAAATAGATATAAATGTTTTAAATCACATTCACATAAAACTGATGTTTCAGGAAGATATGCTACATTTTCCAGTGGTTTGAGCTATTTGGCAAAGTAACTCATGTTTTTTTGGTGGTGCACATAATTTGAAAATTGTAAAGTTAAGGAATTTTCTCCAGGAAGGTCTGGTTGGAGTACTAAGCTACTCATTAATTTATTCATTTGACAGTTTTTTTTTTCTTCAGTGTCCACTCTGATTAATGACTATTCAAGCATTGGGTACAGACTTATGGCTAATTTCATCAAGGTTCTTGCTTTCATGGGTCTTACATTCAGGGGAAGATATGCCACATATTATTATTAAATAATAATAATAAATACACAACCCCAAGTAAACCAAAAAATGTTCCATACTGATCAATTCCTGTATTAAAATAAAGAAATATATTGTGAGATGGAGTAAATGGGCATTTCTTTAGACCTTGTAAGTCAGAAAGGTCTTGCTGGGGATGTGCCACTTTAAGATGACAGCTGAATGATAAGAAGCCAGCCATATAAATATATGTTGCACTAATTTCCAAGCATACAGTTCCAAGACAGAGCAAAAGTCCTAGGGTGGGAATGAGTATGACTTGTTCTTTTATCAGAAAGAAGGCCAGTGGCACAGAGAGTGAGTGGAAGAAAGGTGAATGGTGAGGTAAGGTATTCAGATTGTTGAAGCCCTTGTAGACTGTGATGCTCAGAGTTTGGGTTCAATTCGAAGTGTGAAAAATGTCGGTAGAAAGCTTGAAAGGGGGAGGGACATGATCTGATTTATCTTTCGTAAAGATCACTCTGGATGCTGCGTGGAGAAAGAATTATAGAGGGTAAGAATGGTAGCAGCATGAGCTGTTAGGCAGCCTATGAAATGGTGTAGGCGAGAGATGATAGTTGCTCAGACTGGAATAGTAGCAGTGGCTGTGATAAATTTGGGATATGTTTTAGAGGTGAAGTCAAAAGGACTTACTCATTTATTAGGTGAATATATATGTTGGGGTAAGAAGAAGATAATTGTCAGGGATTTTAGCCTGAATAACTGGGTGTGCCACTTCTTAAGATCCAGAGGGTGATGATTTAAATAGTGAACCAAATGTCCATTTTGGGAAATTAACCATCCAGGTTAAGAGGTCAAGTAGGATACAGGAGCCAGAGAAAGGGCCAGGTGAGGGTGTTCTGCAGAGAGAACTGAGAATACAAAGCCCCACATCTGGAGTAGGTTTGATGAGTTTTAAGACCAGCAAGAGAACTAGTGTGTCTGGAGCATGAAGCAAAAAAGACACCAGTAGAAGTGAGGTCACAGAGGTTGGCCTCAGGCAGGATCATTTCGGGCCTAAAGATCATGCAAAAGAGTTTGGACTGTATTCTAAGCGTGGCAGAAAATCATTGGTGGGTTTAGCCCAAGTAACACAGTGTGATTAACATTTTTAAAAGGATTAATCTGGCTGTTCTGTGACTAACTGATGGGGAGATGTTGGGATAGGGAGGAAGAATAGAAGAGGAGGGAAAAGGAACTTAGTAGAAAGTGATTGGAGCAAGGGATAGGAGACATCTTTCAGTGTGTGGGTGAGTTCTGCACAGTCACATGTTTTCTCACTTATGTTCCACATGGTCTTTGAACCCCCAGCTAGAGAGTCATAGAGGTGAAAGATCTACGTACAATTGTATAAACATAAATTTACATATTTATATTAACATAAGTAATTTGTGCATAGTTTCAGTCTACACTAAATTTTCTAAGAATGTAAGTATGGTGTATATTTAAAGAAATACTGTCCTTGGCTTGTTCAGAACTCTGCCAACTGCTGTTCCCTACTTTGGAAAATCAAGTCATTGATGGCGGTGCCCCCATCGTATTTAAATGGCCGGTACCTCACATCTGTATCTATCTGGATTTGTGTCACCTTATTGATGGTTCTTTGTATAGGCACAGGCAAGCCCCTGATACTAACATGTCTTGCAGAGTACTAGCATCCGTACGTTCACATACTGAAGTATGTTTTATGGAACACTATACTAATTTTTTGAAAAATGTATAGGTTACAGTACAGACGGATTTTATTTCAGAGTGCTGATCTAGGTAATGATGGATAATGTGGAAAGCTTAGGTTTCTGGTGATGACTGATGTTAAACTCGGTGGATTTAGATCTGACAATCTCTTAGATTAATGTAATTTGCCCAAGAACAGATAGCTAACTGGCCATAGATACTGGTTTTGAACCTAGCCCAGACGGTCTCCAAAGCCCATATTCATTACATCATACGCATCAGGGTAAAGATTTATTTTCAGAAGTTTATTTCCTATAGTAGAGTGTCCTGCTTAAATACTTGGCCTGAAAAAAGTATTGTAAAGTTGTCCCTCTACTGGTAACAGAGTTGTTAATTCAGGCAACTTAGTGATGAAAATAATTAAATTTGGATGGTAAGGACAGATATAATAATGATTTGATCCATTATGTGAAAAATAAATCCTGATTTTGGCTTCTTATTTTTCACTTGTAGTTAGGATATTTTGTGCAAAAGGCTGGTTTTTATCATGGTTTCTAATTTAAAGTTTAAAGTAATTTCTATTTGTTTTTAATTATCTTCCTCTTATTGCAAGTTTATCTCATATTGGTTAGGCAAATGCTTCATGACTTACAAATAGAAAACCCCTACAGATTTTTACTTTAAGATTTTAGAACTAATACTTATTTACTAGAAAAGCTGTTCAGTTTTTATCTCTGATTTTCCCTTTGTAGAAATTCACCTAGTAAAATGTTCTTTTTAGTGTCAATGTTTTATCTTATGGGGTATCAACATATTATTATTCTGTAGAAGAATAACTGAGAAGGAATTAACTTGGCAGTAATTCTCATGTAGAAAAGTAATTTTGAACAGACATGACAGTTTTGTGAGCCATAGTTCTAGGGACTATCACCAACGCATTTTAATTTTAATGTAAGAATTTGCAACATTTTAGAAAAATAGTTGCTAGGGAATATGTGACAATTTTTTTGTTGCTATATCAAAGGATTTTTTTTTTGATAGGGTTTAGACAATGGGGAAATGTAAGTTAAAATGCTAAATATGTCTTCTTTTGTTTGGGCCACTTTGCATGGGAAATTGACATGGTATTAAGAGATTGATTTTTAACATTTCACTTTTATGGTGAGGTGATGAATAGCTTGGATCCACAACATCATAGGAAATTTCTTAATCTTCACGTTGCACCTTGCTCTTCATGGTGATTTGTGTCTGGCTTTGTCTTATGGATAGAAAGGGAAGATCTACTTTCTTACTGTGTTGAAGATATAAAAGAAATTAATTACACTGCCTGTGGTTACTATCTCTACAGAATCAAATTACTTGGTTTAGGAAATATTTCATCTGTTAAAAATCCAATGTGGACCAGAGATACCGCGCCTCAACCAAATAAGAGGTGCAATCTCGAGATAAATGTACTTTTCATGACTCTGACTGTGAAAGGCAGGGTAGCACGTGTACAAAAGCTGTCCCAGTGAGGCACCAGAGGCACTGTCATCGTTTCTTTATCAAATTGAATTGTAAACCATTTCTCTTTAGGATCATTTATGAGTGGTTTGAATGTTACTTAACAAGCATAATGTGGCAGAGTGGTGTTACATATTGCCTAAGAAGGAAGTTTCATGACTTCTATTTATCTTTTGCATCAGTGTTTTTGACAAGTAACAAATGAAATTCCTCTTCTAAAATTAAATCCAGCTTCATTTCTGTCTTTCACCCATAAAGGATGAAACATTATTTTCTTCTTGGACAGTTCCTGTACTCTATCATCTTTCATTACTTTTATAAGTTCTGTCATAAATGCTTTAGCTCTTTGGCCTTAGCTTCTAACTGCCTATTATAGAGATAAGTGTCTGGGTTTGATAATATGAAATCCTCAAATGTTGCTTTACCTGCAATTAAAAAGTACTTTGCGAGCAGCATTAGGGTAGGATATGGTCTTTCATTTCTCTCTTGTACTTGCATTCTCACATAATGTTGGTTCTTTATGACCATGAAAAACAGTGTTTCCAGAGCATTTGGGACTCTAGAGTTCCCTTTACTGAGGTCCATACCTGAACACCTGCCTCTGGCCGTCCTCACCTGGATGTCCCACAGCACCTTAAGCTTAATCCGAATGCTATTCTTTTCCATGTTTTTTTCTGTTGTAAAGGTTGACAAATTATGGTCCTTGGGCTAAATCTAGCCTACTGCCTGTTCTTACATGGCCTTATGAAAAGGTGAGAATAGTTCTTACATCTTTAAGAGAAAATGAAAAAAAAAAATTTCATGACATGTGAAAGTTAGACGAAATTAAAATTTCAGTGTCCATAAAAATGTCTTATTGGAATACAGCCACACTTATTTGTTCATGTATTGCCTATGGCTGCTTTTATGCCACAGAAGCAGAACTGAGTACTTGTGATGAAGACCGTCTGGCTCTCAGAGGCTTAAACTAGCCTACGCTATCTGGCCATTTATAGAAAAAGTTTGCTGACTCCTGCTCCATTTGAATGGAAGATTTTGCCACTCTCTCAATTTTTAATCTCCCAATATCAAAACCTCAGAATTATTTTCCAGCCTTTCCTCTTTCACATGCATATCCTATTGATGTATATAAGGAACATCTCCAGACCAGACTCCTTGTCTTTATTCTCACTTCCACAGCTTTGCACGTGGGTCCTTGCCGTCTATTGCCTGTGAAACTTCAATATTCTCCTTTTTTAAAAAATAATAAATTATTTGAGAGAGAGAGAATCTTAAATGGGCTCCATGGGATTCCCTGGGATCATGAACTGAGCTGAAATTAAGAATCATACGCTCAACCGACTGAACAACCCAGGAGCCCTAACTGCAATATGCTCCTTAACCCCAGTGTTTCTCCAGTAAAATTCACATTCTGTTGGAGTATTGAAGCTGTCATATGCAAATTAATAAATTAGATCAGTTCAATTCCCTATTAAAGATGTCATAGGGATCCTGCTTCCAACAGAATCAAGTCCAAACTCCTCAGCATTGTAACAGGTCCCTTCATGCAATGGTCCTGGCTTCACCAGTTTCGTCTCCTTTGGCTGCTGTACCCTCTCCTCCCTGTCTTGCACCCTCAGTTCCTGCAAGGCAGTATTTCTTATTGTCCCCCTAGTATGTTGCTGCCTTTCATAACTTTCTGTCATTGTACTGTGGCTGCTTTTTGCTTTACTGCCCTTTTAATACCTTCTAAGTAGCAAACTTGATTTAAGTTTTTGAGATTCAGCTTAACTGTCACATTTGAGAATCCTTTCCTAGAACCTTGAGGTAAACTTAACTGTTCTCACACGGTATCTCAACACTTATGTAGGTTTCAGAGCTCGCCCTCATTTTTATATCCTTAGAACCTAGGATTTGTCACAAAGAAGATAGTAAATATTTGTGGATGAATAAATAAATGCTCATATACTTTTAAAGAGATTCTTCAGTTTAATTCAGTAGAGCTAAAAATGTAAGATAGTAACAATCAAGTCTGTTAATTCTGTCCAGTCTGGAATGAAATTCTGACTTGTGGGCAATTACCCGAAAGTCTTTGATAGGCATCTCTAAGTGCTATAGTATTCATTACTTAGTTTTGTGATTTTTCTAACTTGCAACACTATTGAATCAAATATACCAATTTATCTATTAACTCTTTCCTTTCCAAATAATTATTCATGACCTCAAAGTAAACCAAACAAAAACAAAAACAAAAACCAGAGACAAAAAACAAAAATGAAAACAAACCAAAAAACAACAAAAACAAACAAAACAAAGCAAAACCCTTTCTATTCTGAATTTTGTTATGTGTTCTATGTTGGCCTACTACTTATTTACAAAATTTTTACTATTTGTGAAGGCAATACTTAAATTTTGAAATTCAGTTTTCAAGAGGAGTAGGTTATGTATACATAGTTTGTGACCATGTTTTAGCTATTCAAACTGGGCATTCATTTGGGGACTTAGCTAAACTCCCGATATTGTCTCATTCTCCCCTGGTACTGTCCTTGGATTCACATTATTGCTTGTTAGCAACTCCACAGGACGCTAGACATGGAGCTTATTGAGCTATTTTGCATGTGTCCTATAAAGACTGGTTAGATAGAAAAGAATATAAAGCCATCTAAAAGAAGATTTTAAGATTATCTATGAGTTTCATTCATCTATTATTTTCCTAGCTCCATTTAGTACGGATAATAATAGTGAGACAAGCTTATGATTATATAGTACTCTATACTTATTCAAAGTGCTTGCAACTACATTATGCCTCCTGTGAGGAAGGCATGGGTGGTATCGTTATAGTGATTTTTTTCAAGTGAAACTGAGGCTCAGGAAGGTGAAATTACCTTCTGAACTTCTTAGAGTGCATTAGAGATGTGGCTGAGACCAAAACCTAGTTCCTGACCCCATGTAATTTTTCTGTGGTTTTGTTTTCTTCACATAAAGATATATGTTGATTATCAAACTATTGTTTCTTGGCTCTGAAGCTACCTTCCCATACTTTGATTTGTGGTATGGGGCTAAGACTGCAGAGTCCTGTTCCTTACCGTTGGCTTCTTGTTAGGTTTTGCCAATAGGGGTACATGCAGGAGGCTGGATATTAGGAGGGTGATATTCTCCCTGCTGTTCCTGTCAGCATATACCTAATGATAGTGGAATGCAAGCTTCTTTTGTCCTTCCTAGACCAGCCTCACCCATCATACCTCTCCAGAACTACCAGCACCAGCAGGGCAGTGCCTCTATCCAGAGTTCTGTGTCCCTATCCCTTCTATTGGCTTCCAGGTCCTGATAGCCACAACCCCTCTCCTCTGTTTTTCTAGCCTTTGTGGTGACAGCTGCTCTTCATAATTATGTCCAAGTTACTTTAGTGTTCTTTTTCAATCCTTTCATTACCTGTGAAACCAGTTTCCTGTGCTATCTGTGCTGTATTAAAATACTTGGTCTGGTTTTGGTTTTCCTGACAACATGCTGCATGACACATACTGAGTATCAGAAGTGGTCCTGGAAACACACTCTCAAAGATGATACTTGGACATTGATTTAGGAGATGCTGACATTGAGATATCTGTCTTGAAAGTAGTGCTGACTTCCTTGTTTATGGTATGCAGTGGCACACAATTAAACTATTGCCTGTGGTTGATTGAAATGAAGTATCTTGTGAAACAACGTATTGGGGGGATCAAACAGATACTGAATTTAGTATGGCAATGATAACAGGTACAAAGACTAGGGGGCGAGGTGGCTTTTTATGGCTACACTGGGAAGCTTAAAGGAAGAAAAGAACAAACTCATGGCTTTAAACCCTTGTTTCAAATCATCATTATAGAACCAGAGAATGTTCGAAACAGCCCAAAAGATTCCTTTGTCCTGTTTTGCTTTAGAGTTAACCTCATTAAAAACAGACACAAAATCGTACTAGGCTTCCCATGCTTGATGTTCCTGTAATTAGTTAACCCGGGGCATTTGCCATGTAAGGGGATGTCCATTCTTCTCAAGACCCATGCCAAATATCTCCTATTGTCTCCATTCCCATAACTAGAATCAGATCTCAGGATATTCCAGGGGAACAAGTATAAAGTCTCACTCAGAATGAGATAGCTTATATTCCAGAATAATTGCAAGATTTTGCTAATTTATACTGAATAGTTCCTAAGAGTTTTAGACTGAGAGGGAAGACCTATAACTGGTTAAGGCTGAATTTATTGATATGGTAAACTTGGTAGAAATTCATGATGTAGTGTTTTAATTTTTGCAGTTGGAAGTGTTCCTACAAATTTGGTTAACTGATTGAAACTTTGATTTAATGGTGGTTTGCATTCAATGAGGTTGAAATTCCAGAACTACTGTGGCATATATAGCAAGGAAGGAATCCAGAGGCATATGGAAGTAGGTACTTTGCAGTAGATTATCCTGTGGAATCATCATAATCAATCTTCTTCCCCTATCCCAACCACCTCCCATGTGTGTACACTATATTCTCAGAGACAGCCTAAAGGGCATTCCTTTAATTTAGGTATTGAGAACACATAAACACCCCTGGGGTCATTGTCTTCTACAAGCCAGAGATGATCATGGGAGATGCTGACAATGAGATAGGGTCCCTGAATTCACTGGAGATGTTGGAATTCTGGAAGGGAAAGGTCCAAGTGAAGTGCCTTTGACAGAATTAGTAGAACACGGAAGAGGCAAATGGGTATGGAGTATTTTTTTTTCCTGCATGGATATTTTGGTTATAGATAATTATTATGGTATTTGTAGGAGTAAGAGATTATGGACACCTTATTAAATATTGTTTAAACTGTAAGAAGACAAAATTCTAGGTCTGGTGGCCAGAAACTTGAGTTGAGTCACTGCAAGGAGGATCCTGATATGTTGCCAAGATTCCAGACTAAGCCTGTTGACAGACCTAGAGGCCAAGATCTTGAGTTGAACCCTGAAATATTGCCACAAGTATATGGTTAATCTTTCTCTAAGCTTTCCCCAAAGGGAACTGCAACCACTAACTAGGACAACTTGTACTTGGGAAAGAAAAATACCCAGAAATTTTATAAATTAATAAGCAGGTTCTCTAAATTTATGCTAATTAATGGGGACCCAAAATGATAATACAATTGACCAGTCAAAATGGAGATATGGGTCAAGTGACACAGGGCTGGGTCTAGGGTGCAAGATTTTAGGATGTACCTGCAGGTTTATGCAAATGCAAACCTGCCTGACGTCTCAGTCCTGCAGTAACAAAGGTACCTTTAGACAAATATTATTCCAGTGGGTTCATAAAACCACCCTTTTGGTATTGCCTTAATATCTGTATATATAATTGGAACACACTTATATGCAAATTGTCAAGTTCCACACATTGGCCCTTGACTTACGAAGTGAAGGTTATTCTGACAGAAAGGGCATGTGTAAGCTTCTGGAACTTTCCATCTCTGCCAGGATGGTGAACCTAAAGTAGTACTGCATCCCTAGGAAGACCACAAATTAGTGCCACCATCAAAAACTTGAAATATGCAGTGGTGGTGATTTCCATTGTGTCTTCATTTAATTCACTTGGTTGGACTTTGAAGAAGATGGATACATCTTAGAGAATTACTGTAGATTATTTTAAATGCAATCAGGCAGTGATTCCATTTGCAGCTGTGGTTCCAGATGTGATTTCTTTGCTGAAGCAAATCAACACAGCCCCTTGGACCTGTTACACAGCTATTGATCTAAAATTGCTTTTGTCTGTATAACAATTTGCAAAGATCACCAGCAGCAGCATGCTTTTACTTAATACAATCAATAGTGCATCTTCGTAGTCTTGCCTTAAGGCTCTGTCAACACTCCTTCCCTCTGCCTTAATTTAATTCTCAAAGATTATGGTGATACAAAGTTTGGTTGGCTAATTTGGATTTGGGAGACAGCATATACCACAAACATGCTGCTCTACCATATTTACTGAGTAACTCAAAATGAAGCAAGAAAAGGCTCTGCAGTTAGTAGCACAGCAGTGCAAAATGCTCTTCTGCTTGAGGTTAATGAGCCATCAGATCCAATAATATTTGATGTATCTGGAAATAGGGATGTTTGTGGAACTTCTGGCAAACCCCTATAGGAGAATTGCAGCTATGATCTCCAGAGTTTTAAACAAAGCAGTGTCTACTTCTGCAGATATGTTTCTGAGAAACAGTTCCTGGAAGAATATCAAGCCTTGGTACAGTTGGAATGCTTGATCTTGGACCACCAAATGACCATGCAAATTTAGCTGCCATCATGAGATGAGTATTCAGTTATGCGTGAAGAGCTATGATTTATCATTAATGGAAACCTGAGTTTGAGGTCTGGCTTAAGCAGATACAAAAGGCATAAGCAGTTATCTCATACGTTACTACACATATTCCTACTGCACTGACCCTCCCCCTTCAATGTATAACCAAGACCTTATGGGGAGATTCCTTATGCCTATTTGAGGACTGAAGAGTGTTCAACTTGGTTGAGGTAAATTCATGATCTTCTTGGTGTTGTCAGAGTGTGAAGATGTTTGTGTTTTATGTGAATGTTCAACAAAGGGCATCTACCAGAGAACCATCAATGTGGAAATGATGACCCCTACTCTGGTTGTCAGTTGGCTTCTTTTTTCAGCCACTCTCATTCTTGCTCAGTGGTCCTATTGACAGTGGCTAGGGCCACAGAAATAGAGACTCTTCCTGGGCTCAACAACAACATAGATGGCCCCTTAGCAAGACTGGTATGATTACTGCCAGTCCTGATTGACTAACTTGATAACCACAAAGGCCAACACTATGTCCTCAATATGACACCATACCCATTTGGTGAGTGAGAGCCTCATCTAAGGGCAGGTTCATTACATTAGACAGATCTGTTTTAATTATCTAAAAATTAAGATTTAAAAAAATGCTTATTTATGTATTTTTGAAAGAGAGAGAGAGAGGCAGAGAGAGAGAGGGAGAAAGAGAATCCCGAGCAGGCTGCACACTGTCAATACAGAACCTGACGTGGGTCTCAAATGCATGAACTATGTGATTATGACCTGAGTCGAAATCAAGAGTTGAATGCTTAACCTAGGCACCCCTCCCCCACCAAAATTAAGATGTTTTAATGACTTATTGACTCTGTTAGGTTGACTTTTACTATTTAAGCTAGAAACCTGCATGAATCCTTGATTTCCATTTCTCTCTAGCTCTCCACTCTTTCCCCATCCCATATTTCTTATTGTTAGAAGGAACCTGTTTGGCATTACTCAATACATTATGCTTTTCCACACCTTTGTGCCTCTGGAAGACACAGTTACTCTATTCTACATACCAAAATATATCTAACATTCACAATCCACCTCAAGTTCCATCTCCTTTAATTCCTGACAATACTTTATATGCATTTGTATCATAGTACTTCTCAGTCTGTGTGGTAAGAACATATTATGCATATTATAAATGTATATTATAAATGCATGTTTACTTTTACTGAACTGTATATCCAATGAGGAGTTGACAATGCTCTCCCTTATTGCATTCTGCCCTTCTGCTTCCAAGTCAATGGTTATCATGTTAATGGTCCTCAATACATATTCATTGAGTGAGTGGAATATCCTTCTCTTCCCATTCTTTTTCTTTTTTCCACTATATTGAATCACAATGATATTGGGGTCTAAAGGTCAACTTAATTAATGATAGTAAAGCAGTGTGACATATGAGAGACAAGCATTGGTCTTATAGTCAAAGGCCTAACTCTGGGATTTGTTAGCTGTGTGACCTTGACAAAGTCATTTGTTTAACTCCCCTGAGCTCCAATTCCATCTTTTCTAAACAGAGCCTTCTTTTAACTTTGTAATTCTACTGTTTCATAAGTTATATCAAAAAAGAAATAAATTATAAAATAGAATAAATAAATTAAAAATTTTTTGTATTCTTTATTTTTACATACTTTAAAATAATTGCCTAAATATTGCAGATAAAAGCTTATTCTTTTCTTTTGAAGATGATAAATGCTTGAAACTTTGCTTGGATAGAAAACATAAATCTTTAAATAATTTAATATGCATTCATATATATGAATATGCAAATTTTACCCAGGATTAATTTAAAACTGAAAATATTTATAACGTTCTATTACAAAGAATTTATCCTACATTTGAATCACTATAGTGACAAATCATGGCTATGAAGAATTCTTAGTTCTTTTCTTCATTCAGAAAAATCATCAGACATGAGGAACTAAATGCCTATTAGTTTATTCATTCCACTGACATGATGAAGGTATGTTATTCACCTTTTGCTTGTCCAAGTGTTTGAAAGTTTGCCTTTGGGCCAAAGTACATATTAAGAGATATGTGTGCCTCAATGCATGTTTTTATATTCTACCTCATAAAATTACTTTTACACAATTTCACTTATTGCATTGATATTATACAATCAGCATACCATGAGGGATGCTTTAGAAAATTAAGTTCATTACTGATGGATTGCCACCAAGATCATCCTTGGTATTTTCTAGATCCTGCCATTCAACATATTGTCGATGGACCAGCAGCAAGAGCTTATTAGAAATCAGAGTCACAAGCTCTAACTATAGATGTACTGTTAGAATCTCCTTCTAATTAGATCCCTAGATGATCCATCCACACATTAAAGCATGAGAAACACTGGACAACATCACCCAGTAGTGTCCTTTATATGAGATTTCTCATAGAATTATTTTATCATAAAAATTATTGTAGGGGCGCCTGGGTGGCTCAGTCGGTTAAGCGGCCAACTTCGGCTCAGGTCATGATCTCGCGGTCCGTGAGTTGGAGCCCCGCGTCGGGCTCTGTGCTGACAGCTCAGAGCCTGGAGCCTGTTTCAGATTTTGTGTCTCCCTCTCTCTGACCCTCCCCTGTTCATGCTCTGTCTCTCCCTGTCTCAAAAATAAATAAAACGTCAAAAAAATTTAAAAAATATTATAATAAAATTATTATTATGCATACACATAATCAAGGGAAAAAACTGTGCTTCTCCAAAACAAGTGTTTTTTGGTTACAGTTGTTTTTTAAATTTTTGAGCACTGTGAATGTTGTGATTGATCCCGTTTCCCTCTGCCCTAGCCACATCTTATAGTTCATGTTACATCTGCTGAATACTATACGCAGGCATTTTTGAAGTACTTTTGTACATCATCCACATTTCCCTTTTGCCTCGATACTTTCAATTAAAAAATTGGTATGTGGTATATTGGATGCCTCAAATATTTTGTGGAATGAGGTGAAGTATAAAAAAATAAAATCAATATAAGCAGCCTAAATATTTCTAGGATTTGTTATATGACTTGAGTATTGCAAACCTAGACCACTCCCTCTTCGCCACCTACTCTTCTGAGCATCATAATTAATGTTCACTATGAGGATCTTGAAGGCACTCTGGGGGTTAGAGTTATCAGAGAAGTATTAATTATGCTCAGCACACTATACTGTACTTACTGAGCCAGAAACACGAACTAATATGTTTTATAAAGATTTTAAACAAGAGTGGAAAACCCAAAAGATTTCTGACTAAATCAGAACATTCACTTCAATTAAAACATCTCATTTCATGAGCACACTGGTGAATATCAGTCTTTTAAGTCTTTTATAGACAAATTATTTTTCTACTACTCTTTTTTTTTTTTTTACTGGATACAATAATTTCCTAAGAATTTAGAAATCATTTACATCAAACACGTACTGATAAAACAAATAGCAGGTAAATTCTGAGCTAATGTCAGGCTATATATCTTTACCAGCAGGCAGCCAAATAGTTGAACTTACTGCCTCAGGAGGCCACTGAACCAACTATGGTGGCTGAATAATTTTATGACCAGTAATAAGGCTCACACGTTGTACATGCTAAGAGAGGGGTAATCAAATCTTATGCTTCAGGGCATAAATTAATCACTGCAGGGGTCAAAAAAGAATCTCCTTTGCCCTAAGAAGAGAATTGAATAATTAAGCAGTGGCTGTATTGATGTTTTTAAAGCCTTCTTCTTAAGGATCAGCACTGGTTTTAAGAACAATTCTGAGACTTCATGGGGGTGTTTCAGCTCTTGATTAGACGAGGAGGGGCCCTACAAGTTGAGCAGTTTATTCTGGCAGACAGACAGGTTGGGCAGCTTCCTGATACCACACTGTTCAACCTGATTTTCATTAAAAGCTTCAAGTGCCTGCTGTTAAAATGTCTCCAGGCAGCTGGGGCAAATGGGCCTCTTCGCCTATCTTGGAGTCTTGAGGTGGATTTTCATCTCTTTTAATCAAGTCTTCTTATAAGGTGGGGAGGGTTGTTTATTAATGTGTGAGGTTCATTCTCCCTTTTCTACAATTCATATTTTACATTTTAAAAAGGTATATTTATCTAGGATTGGAGAAATAAACCTTGAGTTCTTTTTCAGTAAAACAGGCTCAAGGGAAAACCTGTTAATCAAATGGCATTGAAGGCCAAGTGTGATCAACTACCTAACACATAAATCTTTTCAAGTTTGCCTACATGGTTATTGAATGAAGCATGTCAAACGTGGTTTTGCGATAATGCAAGGATACTGTATTCCATGGAAAATAAATTTTATTTCCTGTATCCTTCTGCTACACCTCCACATTCAGCAGTTTTAAATTTAGATAAAGCAAAATAACTTTCAAGTTGTATCCCAGTATTCCTAGTAAAGTAAAAACTGAAGAATGAATCATTTCTAAATGACTGCATATGTGTGACCTAGATAGTTAATACTCCTAGAGATGAAAGGAAAAACCTTATTGATGTACCTATTTATTGACTCTAATAGCCATCCTGATGTTTGTATATTTGGCTTTCTTTGCCTTTTCTCTGTTTTCACTTTGAAGTAAGTCAACTGTTATTGTGCTGCTAGTCCAGCAGCGGGTTAAATATATTTATTTGTGCAAAATAGTGTGATTTTTCATTGAAGAATTTACTGTATCCTTCTAATGAGCCTAGCACCGAGGCACACATGGAAGTTGAAATGAAAGAAGTGACTTTTCCCTTTAGAAGCTCATGGTCTTGTTGGGAATATAGAACATACACACTAAAAAAAAAAAAAAGTTATGTCATGTTATAAGCAGTGTCAGGTTAAATGTTAGGTAACTGGTGTCAGGGAGGCCTGTGTATGTTCAGAAAAAGGGATATCAGCATGATCTGGCATGATTCATGGTAGGAGACAAGACTGCTTCTGGGCTTGAAGAGAATGCATGCTTTCTAGGGCTATGGGAAGATGGTATTGTGTATGGATATGAGAGTGTACATAGGTGTATATGTTTGGGGAATCATGTGCATGGTGGAGTATGCACATTATTGCAAAATGAACAAAGACTTGGTTCAAAAAGGAGTTGAAAATGAACTGAGAAGGACTGAGGGTATATTTTAATGATAATATGGAACAGGGTTAGGTAGATAGGAGTCTGATCCTTGAGGAACTTGAATGCCAGACATTAGGAAACCACTGACTTTTTTTAGTAGACAGTTGGCATGTTGAAAGCATATTTTGGGAAGAATAATATTGTTACAGTATGGAAGGTAGATTTGAGCAGGCAAGGGCTGGTGTCAGGGATACTGGTTTGAATACCATCCAGTTGTGAGATAATTATGTTTATATTATTTGCCATTCACTTTCTGGTTTCACAGCCAGAGATTCTGATTTATCACACTGGCTTTTGTTTTTCTGAAAGCTCAAGATTTTCTTTTGTCAAAACAGAGATGAGAGGTGTTGTCCAATTTAGCAATATGTACTAATGTGACCACAGTATTGGTATTGCCTGTTAGGTACTGGATTCAAGTATCTATATATTTAGATGGATGGTGAACACAATTAAGTATGTGTCCCTAGATTAGTGTTGAATTCAGGATGCCTAATTTCAGTATCAATTCTCTCTCTTTTCCCACAAAATATTCAATATTTTTACAAGGCTGTTTTCTTGAGTTAAGCATGCATTAAATATTTCATCTAGACAATAAATCTTTGTGTCAGCAACTATCATAATCTCACCAGATTTCATATTGCCACATTTTTATGATACTCTAAGATAGCAAAGTAAATCAACTGCTCAGACAAATGAGCAGTTCAAACTTTTTTGAAAAGTCAGTCAGTATTGGTACAGTACCTATTGAATAAAGAATTCTTTCCTCCATATTCTGGGAAGATACAAAGGATTAGATGACTAATCTGTCCTTGGAAAGACTGTAATATAATGAGAGAAAGATAAAAAGCACAAATTAAAAGATTAAACTAAAACTGGGGCCCCTGAGTGGCTCAATTGGTGAAGTCATCTGACTCTGGATTTTGGCTCAGGCCAAGATCTCATGGTTTGTCAGTTCGAGCCCTACTTTGGGCTCTGCACTGAAAATGCAGAGCCTGCTTGGGATCCTCTCTCTCTCCCAATCATGGATCCCTCCCCCAATTGTGCTCTATCTTGCTTTTTCTCTTTCTCAAAATAAATAAACATATTTAAAAAAAAATTAAACCCAAACCTGAAAAGACCCTTATAATAGTAATAGCTCTGAATCAAATAATCCTTGTTTCCAGACATTTCACAAACATCATCTCACTTACTTCTTGCATCATCCCCGTGGATTATATTGTTGGCATCCCTAATATTTCAGAGGAGGAGTCTGTAGCTCAGAGAGGTTGGCCATCTTATCTTGGTCACAGTCACACAATGGCAGACTCACGATTTGAACTCATGATTCTCTTACCTTTTGTGCCAGGTCTCCATTGAGGATTCTATAATCAGTTGTGAAAAGGCAAAAATGCCAAAGTTATTGATTTTTAATACCAAATAAAGTGATTTGGCAAGTTATATAGAGTCTTGATTTGAAGGCAACTGGGATTGTGAGAAAAGAAAGTGACACAGAATAGATGAGAGTCTTCAGGAGAACATTTCAGATCAGGAAAATGGCAGACTTGTAATCAGAATATGATAAGGTTACAGGCGTGGGGCAGGGAGAGGTGTGAGGTGAGGTGAGAGGTGTGAGGTGAGAGATGAAGGGAGGTACGTCCTCAAACTAGCAGCATTACTGGGACTTGAAATCCTGATTAGAAAATTTAGTGTGGGCTTATAATGTGATTTGCAAATGCGTATTGAGATGGTGGTGCCTTGTAGTGCTGAGCACTGATGGGGGTTCATGTGGTGAAAGAAAACAAATGGGAAGACAGGGAGAAGGGGCTGGCATCTCCAGGTGTTAAAAAGACTCAACTTATTTTTAATTTTTAAAAGTTTATTTATTTATTTTGAGAGAGAGAGAGAGAGTGGGGGAAGGCCAGACAGAGAGGGAGAGAGAGAAAATCTAAGCAGTCTCGACGTTGTCAGTGCAGAGCCTGTTATGGGACTTGATCTAATGAACCATGAGATCATGACCTGATTTGAAATCAAGTCAGATGCTTACCCAGCTGAGCCGCTCAGGTGCCTCTCAAATTATTTTTAAAACTTTCCTCATAGTAGTAAAGCAATGTGAACATCAGGTGAATGTCAGCTTCCCGCTTTTTATATCATACACCCCGAAACATCAGGAAGCCCTCTCATGTATTTGCCCTTCGAGATGGCTCTGGATAAAACTTTAATCTATAATTCATTGTATAAAAAGTACTAGAGAAGGGAATTTAGCTAATATAATTTTTCAAACCCTGGACTCTGGGATTAGGATTAATGGATCAAGAAAAAAAAAAAAGAGCACCGACATTGTTTCATAATTTCATGAAAAGGGCAGTTTAACAAAAATATTTACTTAGAAAACTTACAATGCAACTTATAAGTAAGTATAGCAGATTGATCCAATTTATTGTATCAGATAGCAATAATTCAAAAGAATTCTACCTACACATTACAGAAGGGTACACAGTAAAGAAAGTATGGTTCTATCCTTTCATTGACTTTTAGCCATTCTGAATTCCTTGGCCTTTGGAATTAAATGGTTATTGAGACATATTTGTATTTCTAGGCTGGTGAAACATGAAGGGTAACTGAAGAAAAAAACTGGTATGCACCAAAGTTAAAATACTTTGGTGTATATTCAACTGGTATGCACCAAAGTTAAAATACTTAAATACTTTTGTATGGGTTGGTAAATAATCATGCCCTGAACCACTGGTGTGTCTCCCCCAACCTCCACCCTACTACTCTGCTGGGCACTCTGGCCTCTCTGAACTCTGGTCTACCCCCAGGATAATTTCCTTACTTCCCTAAGGTCCAGCATCTAAAGGGTTGACTAGCATGGCAGAAAGCCTCTAGGACATGCCCTGCTGCCCCAGCACCCATCCTCATGTACAGTTGTTAACCATTTAACATGCCAAGTAATTGGTTGAATGTGATTGAAAATGCAACAGTTTCTTCTCATATTCAAGTTGTGCTATTCCTGCATCTTTCTATGTCTCCTTTTGCTCCCTTCATAGGCTCCTAGAGGAGCATAAAAACATGACCTAGGGGATGATACATCCTTGGTCTTGAATTAAGGATGCTTCCACACACTAATTTTGCATGTTCTTGCCCTTTTTTATGCTACCATTTGTGAATAGGATTGAATAATGACAATCATCTTTTTACAATGTTCATATCTAGGTTTAAATGGCTTTGAGATGAATGGATTCTAGATTTTTCTAATAAATATTAAACCATAAAATTAAAAAAAATTGGATTGTGTATGTATACATGTACGAGTGTGAGTGTGCATATATGAAAACCCACATTAATATGTCTGTGTACACACACACACACACATCCATATTTACACATTCATTTTGGCTTGATCAGAGTTTAAAAAGTCATAACTATTAATACTTAACATACTAATGTATTCCTAGCACAATATTTCTTTAGGTGCTTATATCATTCCTTATGTGTGGCACTGTTCTTCCTTTGCAGTTCTCCTTGAAATGCACTTGCCCTCTCTCAAAATAGAGTATTTATACAGTCATACTTAATGTGAAAAAGGGATCTTTCTTTGCACATATTATATGTAAAGCAGGCTTGAACTCAGCTTTTGATTAAAATGTAGTTGTGTGGCCTTCTAGCTCAGCTTTAATTGCATTTAAAATTCCTTTCCGCACCCATACTGAAGATGGCAAACCAATATTAATAAAGTCGGCTTAGAGCAGTTCAGCACCTGAGCAACAGCTTCTTGACAAAAGTTATTTACCTAACTAGAGTTTCATTTCAAAGTTAACATGTCTCTGTGCCACTTGAATAAGGCACTCATCAGAAAACTCTGTTAGACATTTTAACCCAGTTTAATTTATTCCCTGAAAGTTTAATCCTCTGCTGAAAAGAGTGGTTGCAAATTTTCCAGAGTCACAATCCACTGAAGTGAAAAATGTTTAATGACATCATAGGTACTAAGCTTCAAGAGTTTAGTTAAAAATCTTCTTCAAAATGTAAAACAGAGGGCAAAAGTTAATAGGATATTTTATATAGTTATATTTCAATCCTATTCCAAATCTTTCTAAAGTCACTTGCATCTCTACCATTAAAGCTGTATGAAATGAGTTACTTAGACATCTCCAGGGAGTAGGGAAAAAAAAAACACTTAAATTTTAAACCATAAAAGCAAATCTCTTCTGAGCCTTGACATTTAAGTGGCTCATTCAGTCATTTTACATTTTATAAAACTCGCTTTGTAATCACATCAGCCAAACAAAGCAACTATTAGGTGCTGACCACCCACAGCGTTCTACCCAACTGTATGAGAAAGTGGCCCATAGTGCACAACACAGGGTGCTTTGGCGCCCATGTAGCATCAACTCAGACTTCATTTTTTACAGTAAATTGTGCAACAGAAGCCTGTTTATCTGTTATTGAAATATTTTTGGTTTGACTGCCAGAGAGTGAGGATAAAAACAGGGGAGGAGAGAAAATAAAATCTGAATTGACTTTGTTTTTGGCACAGTAGAAAGCATTTTAGTCCTCTTTATAGTCTCCTAAAAATCTAATTATTCATTGGCAGATATACCTTTATAGCACAACTGGGTAGTTGTTCTAAAGTATGCAAAGCACAAATTTCAGATTTCATAGGCGATAATGACCACTTTATAGCCTGTCAGGTCATGGCCTATTTGGCCTAGTTACAGAGATATTGCTTCATGGTTCAGTACTCTGAGAGCTGATGATGTCTCCAGGCCAGCGAAGGTGTCGTTGACATAATAGAAAGTAAGAGTTTCTGTGCAACTCTAATGAGATGCTTTGTAGAGAATAGATCAACAATGTCGTGGCTTGGGTAGTACAACTCTGATGGGGACATTGGGTGGTATTTCTCTCTCCTGTATCATGAAAGAAAGGGAAGGAAAGGAAAGGAAAAAAAAGGGAAAGAAAAAGGAAAACAAAAAAGGACAGGAAGGAAGGAAGAAAACAAATAAAAATCTATGATTTGAATCAAGTTTCTTTATAAAGTCATACTTTCACATTCTAATACTAGGATTATTTGTGCAAATCATATTATGCTTGGAGTATTACCACTTCAAAAGGATAACAGTTCTTTGATTGCCAAATGACTTGGAAAGTCATCATTTAGGCAATTCCCATGGACAAGGGCATCTGCCTTAAGAATTGGGATGTGAGCCCATGGCCTGGCTTGAGTTCATACTCTTACCACTATGCCAAGATACCTAAAATGTGCAATTTTTTCTACATGAATTTAAATTATGTAAATTAAATTCTTTCATATAAAGTTAACTACATGGATCAATATAGCCATCTTGATGAGTAAAAGTAAAACAAATTAAAGGAAATGTTATTAATATCTACCATTTATTGAGGAGAAACATTCATATACATGGTCTCTAATTCTCAAAATAAAGCTGGGGCAAGGGTATTAGTATCTCTAATTTACAATGAGAAAAAAAAATTGAGGTTTAAGAGTATGGCTTTGAAATTGTCATTTGGCCATGAAACACCTGCTTAATATATAATTCATTATTTGCACACCTGAGCACCTGGTATGGAATGAACAGTGTGATTTGCCAGTTAATTTCTTTGTGTGTGTGGAATGATGATTTAGATTACACTTGAACTTGAAGTTCTATATTCAAGATTGAAATATGAGGATACCCCTACTTGGTCAAGGTAAATTGGCTCATGCCTCTTCAAGGAACTGAATAATCATGTTCCTGTTAAATAACAATAGATAGTATTACCACCTTTGTTTGGTAATGGTAGAACCACCCTGGGATTTGGGGCCAGAACCTGAATTTTCCTTCCTGGATATGTGATTCTAAGGAAGACTTTTTGCCAATGGGCCTTTGTTTCCTCCAATTTATCATGGAGCTATTGGTGTCTCCATCCCAGGAAGGATTTTGGAGATCAATTCACTCATATAACATGTTAATATATGGTGAAAATGATAAACACTATGCAAATATTACTTAAAAAATCTGTTTTTAAAAATTTTTTTAAATGTTTATTTATTTTTGAGACAGAGAGAGACAGAGCATGAATGGGGGAGGGGCAGAGAGAGAGGGAGACACAGAATTGGAAGCAGGCCCCAGGCTCTGAGCCATCAGCCCAGAGCCTGACGCGGGGCTCGAACTCACGAACTGTGAGATCGTGACCTGAGCTGAAGTCGGACGCTCAACCGACTGAGCCACCCAGGCTCCCCCAAAATCTTTTTGATTAAAACAAAATAATATCATCCTTAGACTGATAAGTTTAGTGAACCCAGAAAATAGATTTAAAAAACACAAAAATTAGTTTCATTTAACAAATTGTGAAATGGAAGAAAATGACAAAATTTTATGAGTTTATTATCAAAAATAGAAAAACAATGATATACAATGCAAATTAATTACCTGTAAAATTATATTAGTCTAAATAATTTAACAAGGCTATGCTTTAGCATACTATAATATTATTCTCTCTGCACCTACTCAAAAGCATGGCTTCCTATACTCTCAAATCAAGGAACACTCTTTTCCCACTATCATCTTTGTCAACCATGATCCCTAGAATTTTATTATAAACTGATTTTCAGTGCACAGCAGACAAATTGAGAAATATTTTACAAATTAATTAACTCAAATCTTTACATTTACAAGAATGTAAAAGAAAAAGAAACAGAAAGGCTGCTGAAGCGTTATGACAACTAAGTGTAATGCATGACATTGCACTGGATCCTGAACCAAAAAATTAGCAAACATAATGGATATTATTGGAACAACAGATGGCATTTAATATTGACTATAGATTAAGTTATAGTAATGTATCAAGGTTAAATTTACTGATTTTGATAGTTGTATTATGGTTATAGAAGAGACTGTCATTCGTCTTAGGAACTATTTCAGACTTCTTTTTAAAATTGAGGTATAATTGACATAGAACATTATATTAGTTATAGGTGTACAACATAATGATCATATGTAGTGAAATGATCACCACAATGAGTCTAGCTAACATTTTACACTATACATAGTTTTTTTTCTTGTGGTTACAAATTTTTCCAGAACCCTTTTACAGATAAGTGGGCATGATGTCTCCAACTTACTCTGAAAATGGCTTGGAAAAAAATCTATATACATATATACATACATTTTTACATATATAAGAGAAAAAGAGAAATATAAACAATGAAATGAAATTAATTAGTGAATCTGAGTAAAGAGGATATGTAAGTTTCTTATAACTTTTTGTAAGTTAGAAATTATATCAACATTTTAAAATTACAGAAATATAAACATAAATACCATTTCTACGCAGATTCAGATTCAGATGGATCATCCTCACAGTGTATCTAAAGAACCAAGACCACTTGGTAAAAGATGATCTCACTTAAAAATGCACTTCTTGACTGTTTAAAACTAATCTCTACTTTCAGAAAAAACACATAAATTTCACATTTTCCTTTTAACATGTCAAACTATGAAATAAATATTTTGACTAAAATCAAATCAATGGTACATTTCAAATATGATATTTAATGCTGTACACATTCCAACTCCCACCCCCCACCCCCAACACACACCAATTGCAACATGATTCTCAGCAAGATTACAGCTCACATTACTGGCTTTTCGTTAGCATTCCCTGTTGAGAGTCACTGACTCTCAAAGCTCATTGCAGAAAGGGAAGGGCTCCAAAATACTCAGACTGTTATTTATTGAAAAAGTACTGATGTAGGTTATCTAGAATGAGCAGGCATACAGAAAGATTTGAAGTGAGTAAAATGAGTTCCCTGAGATAATTTTTGAAAATGTTTGAGATCATAGTTACTTAACAAATGCTTGTTGATGTATTTATAAAAGAGAGAAACTGGTGCTTCAACTTTGCTTTAAAAAAAAAATCTTGGGGCACTTGGGTGGCTCAGTAGGTTGAGTGTCCGACTCTTGATTTTGGCTTAGGCCATGATTCCAGGGTAATGGGGTCAAGCCCTGTGTCAGGCTCTGCACTGAGCATGGAGCCTACTTAAGACTCTTTCCCCTTCTGCTCCTCTTTCTGGCTCATGCACTCTCTATATAAACTAAAAATAAAATTAAATAAAAATTAAAAAAAATAAGTTTTCTGAAAATAGAAACTGACAAAGTTTTTGGAAACAAATCTAAAGCACTTTCTCTTTTAGAGATGGAAGAATAATTCTGTGTTGTCATTTGCTTTAACCGGTTACTGTGGTTTCCTCGTTTTGATTCTTTCTTCCTACAGAGCAGTCACTATTCAGACTTAAATGTTGGTAGGTTTGTGTACACAGGCAACCCCAGGGACCCCAAGCTACAATTGCCATGAAGTGCCTTTTGTTTTAGGGTTGGCACATGGTGCCATATTTCCATAGTAGCCCTTCCTGTCACAAAATTAAGAAACCCTTTAACAAAAATAAGCCAGTTCCTTCTTTTGAAGTTGACTCCCTGATTTCTAGAGCTTCGACAAACTCTGAAGGAGATATCAAGTACCCACTTTCAATAAAAGTGAACTTTGGAATACAGGAAAAGTGGACCAGACAATAGGAAACCTTCACTACAATTTTAACTCTGCCCCTAACAATCTTGTAAGATTTAGGGCAGTTACTCAGCTTCCTGAGTTTTAAAACATTTTCCAGGGAGGTCTCTTTAGCTTCAGATATTTTGGGATTGTAACTCTCAACAGTTGTGGATTTTTGCAATATGAACACAAGGCAGAAATGTCACAGTCATATCGCATTTATTTATAATCTATCAATTCTAGAGTAAAGCCAAAAATGCCTTTGAGACTCACATTTTTTAATAACAATTTAATTTGTACTGTTAATGGACACTTTTACAGTTTAATTTTGAGACTTTGCAAACGCACTCATAAAACTGGTTGTATTGCTTCACATTTATAAAACCTACTACATTTTCCAAGCAAATGGCATTTATGCAAAGAAATAGCCTAACACATGTCTGTCTGTTTCAAAGCAATTATTATTTGTCAATACAAATGTACACTTGAATAATGCAAAGAAAATGCCCCCAGAAAATTTGGCAGGCTCTTGTTGAAGGAACTTCTGCTTTTAGAATCCCATCAGCATTTTCTTTCATTATTATATTTAGGATCAAATTTCCAGAAATTCAAGAAAGAAAATTCAGATAATGGTACTAAGTTTCTTGTCATCTGAGAGACCATACTTGTTTTGTTAAGTCTTTCTGATGTTCATCAACCTCCAAAATACAGTTATGTTCATCTAGGTAATACTGTTCTTATTCAATTTTCACTTTTATTTAAATGAAAATTCTTATAGTTATTTGGATATTTTTTTCTGCAATATTTCTGACTGGTTGTAATGGCCTGTAGCAGCCACTGACTTGTATTTTCCTAGAAAAACATCACCTTTTCTCTTGTATCACTGCATTTTTACAGAATTACACAAAGCCTCCACAAAGGCTTACAATATAAACACGTTTATCTGTGTCAGAAAATGAGCTGTTCATCTGCTTATGCAGCAAGCTCATCAGCAAAAGGATATCATTATGTGTGGATAGGCACTCCATTCAAAAATGCATTTATTCATTCAGCCAACATTTGTAGAGCACCTACTTGGAAACTGACATTTTATTAAGTGTAGTAAAAAGTAGTTACCAAGACATTGGATGGGTTTATCATGGAGATAACAGTTCATGGAAAGGAAAGAAGGAAAGAAGGAAGGAAGGAAGGAAGGAAGGAAGGAAGGAAGAAGGAAGAAGGAAGGAAGAGGGAGGGAGGGAAGGGGAGAAAGAGAATGAGTGAGAGAGAGGAGGGAAGGTAGGAAGGAAGGAGTAAATATAGATAATGGTGTTACTTTCATGAATGAACAGTACAGGGCACTCTGAAAGGATCAAAGATTACTATGGAAATGAAGTTTAAACTAGGCTATAAAATAAGTAAGATTTAACTAGGCAAATGGGAATGGATTCTAAGGATTCCAAGGATGGGGAAGCAGCCTATGCAAAGGTCCTGAAGTTGGAAGAAAGAGAACATGTAAAAAATGCATTCAGATATGATCAGAACTCTAAGGCCAAAGGAAAGCATAGCCAAGATTAGGCTGGAGATGTAGAAATAGGGTGCACTGATCTAGACTAGTTCCAAACAAATAATATAAGAGTCTTAATCCTTAACACACTATCTGTTAGGAACTGAAGATGTACAAGAGCTTCTTTAGTTGGTGATTGCTGTAGTTCATTGAGCAACAGCAGCTCCTTCCTGGTCTCTGCAACTCACAGAAGATGTGGCTCCCTGGGGCTGTGTCACTCAGCAGTGACTACAAAGTTTCCTGCTCTATCTTCTTTTTTAAAGAACTCTGGAACCCTTCATGATAACAATTCTGTCTGACTTCAGCACCACGAATAAAGACAGCTGTCAGATGTCCTAGTTGTGCCCTCTAGTGGCAACTAGAGTGTTACCCAGCTCTTCTGAAAAGGATAAACTGCCTCTCAGAGTTTGGAAGTAAGTGAACGTAGGGACATACTAGGGAAGGAAATTCTACCCTAACAACCTATCCTTCTTTCAGTTATCCTATGATACGTTATATCCAAAGTTTTCATGGCATTACAAATTACTAATGCTGTAATAAGTCATTTTAAAGTTCATTAGTCTGTTCAATAAATGGTGTTGGAAAAAACAGACAGCTACCTGCCAAAGAATGAAACTGGACCGCTTTTTTACACCATACACACAAAAAAAATTCAAAATGGATTAAAGATCTAAATATGAGACTTGAAGCCGTAAAAATCCTAGAAGAGAGAGCTTAGGCAGTAATTTCTCTGACATCAGCTATACCAACATTTTTCTGGGTTTATCTCCTGAGGGAAGGGAAATAAAAGCAGAAGTAAACTATTGCGATTACATCAAAATGAAAAGCTTCTACAAAGGGAAGGAAGCGATCAACAAAAGTAAAAGACAACCTACTGAATGGGAGAAGAAGATAGTTGCAAATGACATATCCAATAAAGGGTTAGTATCCAAAATATATAAAGAACTTATGTAACTCAACACCAAAAAACTCCAAATAATCCAATTAAAAATGGGCAGAAGACATGAACAGACACTTCTCCAAAGAAGACATACAGATGATCAACAGACACATGAAAAGGTGTTCAACATCACTCATTATCAAGGAAATGCAAATCAAACATAGAAGGAGATCACCTCATACCTGTCAGAATGACTAAATTCAAAAACACAAGAAACAAGTGTTGGCAAGGATATGGAGAAAAAGAAACCCTTGTGCACTGTTGGTGGGAATGCAGACTGGTGCAGTCACTGTGGATAATAGTATGACAATTCCTCAAAAATAAAAAATAGAACTACCCTATGATCCAGTAGTCCCACTACTGGGTATTTACCCAAAGAAAACAAACACATTAATTCAAAGGGATATATGCACCCCTATGTGTTTTGTGGGATTATTTACAATAGCCAACTTATGGAAGCAACCCAAGTGTCCATCAATAGATAAATGGATAAAGACGATGTGGTATGTGTATATATATACATATATGTATGTGTGTGTATATATATATATGTGTGTGTGTGTGTGTATATATATATATATATAATGGAATATTATTCAACCATAATAAAGAATTAAATATTGCCATTTGCAACAATATGTATGGAGCCAGAGAGTATAATGCCAAGCTAAATAAGTCAGAGAAAGACAAATACCATGTGATTTCACTCATGTGTGGAATTTAGGAAACAAAACAAATAACAAAGGGAAAAAGAGAGAGAGACAAACCAAGAAACAGACTCTTAACTATAGAGAACAAATTGATGGTTATCAGAGGGCAGAAGGTTTGGGGGATGGGTGATCTCTATCACCTATTTCACCCAAATAGGTGATGGGGATCAAAGAGTACACTTACTGTAATGAGCACTGAGTTACGTATGGAATTGTTGAATCACCATATTGTACACCTGAAACTAACATAACACTGTATGTTAATTATATGAGAATTAAAATTCAAAACTTAATACAAGTGAAAAAAAGAACAATAATAAACAGGTATCTAATCTAAACCGAAGAAAAAAGTTACATTAAAGGTCAAGGGGATTTTAGAGCTCTGACTGTAGACATATTTTCATTTAAACTCCCATTGTGACTTCACTTACAGCATCCTGTCATTTTGGAGCTCTGTTTACTCCATTCCTTTCATGATCTATATCTCCCTATACCATAAACTTTGGGTGAACATCCTTCTTTGATTTAGTGACACCGTTTACTTAGTTCCCTTGGTGACAATAAGAGCAAAGTTTTTTCTTTTTGGACTCCAGGCATGCCACTATATCTGATTAATTGGATCATCATTAAAGATGATCCAGAGTCCATCTTTTTTCTTGTTTATGAAATTTCTCTGCCTAAATATCCTTTTCCATCTAGCTCTTTGGTATGAGATTCCACATGCCATGAGAATAGCAGAGAGGGGTGGGTAAAGACCAACGTGAAATCTAAACCAGACGGTGGACAATAGGTGCATTTGGTTCCAAAGCTGACGGGCACTGGATAAGAGATCTGTGGAGGATAGAGTCTGTTTACCCAGTGCTAGGAATCTTACAAGAAAGAAACTGAAAGTCAAAGAATGCCTGCTAATATTTTGGGAGGGGCTTTAGAAAAACAAAACAGAGCAAAACAAAACAAAACAACAGGCTACTTTAAGAGCTTTCAAGGGATTTTATTATTTTGTTTCGTTTTGTTTGTTTGTTTGTTTGTTTATTTGTTTTTTTATTTTTGTGGACACGCTGGCCGTTGAAGTTCCCTGTGCATGAGTTGTGTCTTCCCTGAGCTACGTTTAAGACCCACTGGGGCCTGGTGCTCTAGGTGTATGTGTCTTTACCACATCTTTGGCTAAAACATGATCCAAAAATATTTATTTACTCAATGTCAAAAGTTATTACATAACTCAAACTCCATCATCATCAACTTTTGATGAAATGGTGAGGGGTCCATTTTCCTTGCTAGATTTTGTATCTTCTCAGAACACTGTATTTGTTCCACTTGAGGAAACTGGGGATTCTTAGTCCACAGGATTTTTATGGTAGTATGGAGGGACTGTATTTCTAGGATTTTAGCCCCTATTATATTTCTGTGTTGGCTGTCTGGCTTGCTGTCCACTCTGTAACTGGGAAGCTCTTAGCAGTGCCCACACACCGTAGCCTGATAAGAATGATGTCCTAGAAGAATTTTTGAACCTATCTAGGACCTAAATGGCAAAGGGATGATATTGCCCTATAACTAGTTTATCACTTCTTTTATATAATTTTTTTGTCTCTATTGAAATGTTTCCAGATCAATCTCTTGATAATCAGAGGGTAAGTAGGTATATTGTCTCAAAAAATATCAAAGTCCTTATTCCTCAAGAATTTAAGCTTCTTTTGGATAAGGTGTACTATTATTATTACTCAATATGTAGATATAAGTTACTGAAAATAGGGCTGTAAGGTGAATCAGTCCTTCCTCGTTTGGTTCATGCTAGATGGGCATGCACTTTGACCTTCATTACCATCCATATAAAAAACCTTTTTTTTTTTTTTAAGGAAAATCACTCATATTAACCTTCATTTCAGAAAGAAAGACACTGGATCTAACCAGCCATTCCTACATATGCAACATTTCTCTTTTCCTCAAAGACATCTGGATTTACTGACAAATTCAAATCTCTTTAAGGGTAATGAAAAAATGATGCTGAAAATGATGCTGAAATGGCTTTATTTCAGCCCAGAAATACTCTTTCAACATGTTATTTTAGACATTTTGTTCATCATATTAACCACATACCCAGAGGTCTTTACATGAGCTACTCCTTATGTAGTCTAAATGGAAGTAATATAAAATGCTAACAAAAGAGCAACTTTTGCAATGCAAACCTGGGTAATCCATAGTTACACTCTGAAAGAATGGGTTAAGTGAGGCTAAGTGGAATAATTACATTTAATTTCTCATTAATATTAATGTGTTTATGTGTCAAAACTTACATTAGTTTATACAGCAAGCATGAGGGAGGGGACAATATTTTCACAGGATGAAAAACTGTATTTCTCAGTAACAGAAACTATTGTTCATGCCTCTTCATAAGGTGTGTTTTTCCCCTGCAGTTAAAGAACGAAGAAGATTTTTAATATAATTTCTTTTTTTTTTTTCCAACGTTTATTTATTTTTGGGACAGAGAGAGACAGAGCATGAACGGGGGAGGGGCAGAGAGAGAGGGAGACACAGAATCAGAAACAGGCTCCAGGCTCTGAGCCATCAGCCCAGAGCCTGACGCGGGGCTCAAACTCCCGGACCGAGAGATCGTGACCTGGCTGAAGTCGGACGCTTAACCGACTGCGCCACCCAGGCGCCCCAATATAATGTCTTAAGAGTACCTGTAGGAAAAGGAACCAAAGAGAAAGCTAATGATTATGGTTATACAAACTCGTGAGGAGCTCAGTTATCCATGACTCACACCAATTTCTAATATAGTGATGTTGAGAACAGTTAGTACCCTATGTTAGAAGTGAGCCATCCTCTGTGGAAACATGAGAACTCATGGGGTAACATACCTAAAATTCTTAGCCATTTGAGCATTCTTCAAACTGACAGGGACACCGTGTTTCTAGTTTTTGAGGATGACATGGAATGTTCTGTCTGGTCAGGAGTCCTTCTTTTAAAATTATTATGTTAAAGATAAATTATTGCCCACATTGCCAATACTAAATCATAATGTAATCAGCATGGTCCCTTATCACCGCCTACTGCTAAAGATGACCACAGAGTTGTTACAATTATGCCAATTTTCATCTCAGTTTGTTTGGATCATTTGAGCAGATGTAATGTCTCTAGTGAGAACCAGGAATAGAATAGCAGTGTGCATTCTGAAAGGCTTGTTTTTCTTTTCTTGAGGGTTTCATAACCAAGCCAAGCATAATAGCTCTCACATGTCGAACTCATACTGTTTCCCCTATTTTTATGTGTATTACATATAAAATCTTCTACTTTATGTTCATGAAAACCCAATGAGTGGGGTATCATCTCTATTTTCTATTGGAGAAAATGTCGTCCTAAAGAGTCACTAATGATAAAATAGCAGATTTTGGAATTAGTCCTGCGATCTCTGACTGCAAAGCCCATTTTCTTAGTTTGTATGCAGTACAATCTCATAGCACCTACTGGGTTAAAGGAGAAGCACAAAGTTCCTTCTCTGCTTTTTCATTGTTAATGCAACACTGTTGTTCCTGGAGCACTGCTTTGCAGCATAAGGAAATGATGTATTTTTGATGTATTAAAACACTAACCCATTTCCTCTGGCTTATCATATATAATAAAATCACTTCAGGTATTGTCAATGTCAAGTGCAGCCTCAAAACCTTCAAGAGAGAAATCTCTTAAGGCCATATGTACCAACCCCTCCCCAGTCTTGATTGTGACTAAATGGTTAATGACCTTAACTGTTGAAATAGATGTAAGTAAGAATATAAACCGTACAGGTAATTTATACAGTGGTTACTGTATGCGAGGTATTCCCTCCCCCAAGTTACAAAATGTCATACTGTAGAAGAACATCCCTCAAAGAGTTTATAGACCTCTTGGGAAAATTTGATGAAAAGCCTCATATATCTGGAAATATCTGCATGTTTTTCTCTGAACTAGCTAAGAAACAGGCTGGAGATTGCACAATGCCTGAAATAGAGAAAATTTAAATTATTTTTTGGAAAGAAAAACGTTAAGCAGAACAAAGTGAATTAAATGATGAACATTTGACCCAGTATAAGCCTATGTCCTATAAAGACATTTTAAGGCATAGACAACTTAGTTTATCCCCTCTGAACGCTTTCTAAAAGAATCACACAACTCTATACATCAATAAAAATTAAAATCCAGCTCAAGGGAGGAAGGAGTGAGATATTTGAAACAACAATGGCAGAAAAAGTAGTAGAATCAAGGTTAAAAAACAACTATAGGTAACCTGTCTGTGAAATAATGTAATGATTAAGGATCTATCAAAAAAGGTAAACAAAAAGTGGAAGTATAGTACATTCATATATAAAATTCTATATTCCCCTTTAATAAAGATGATATACCTGGATGTATAAGAGATATGTCTCTCTAAAGTATTTTGTTGATAGGAAAGTATACAATATAATTCACAAAATATGACACTATATACATAGTATTTATATATGAAAAATAGTTGAGATATTTATAAACAATATACACCAAAATTTTGACAGATTTTTACCTCTGAAGAGAGAGATGGGTTGTAAGAGAGAAGAGGTTGATGATGAAGCCAGGCTTTTACTTTTCATTTCATAAATTCTATAATGTTTGAATATTCTTATAAACATATTAATGTAGAATTTCATATTTAAAATAATTTTAAGAGTAAAAGACATAGCCTGTGGAATAATAGGGAGTAGCTTTTTCACTTAACAGCAGTAATCTGGTCAAGCTCTTTTTGAGTTTTTATATCCCCATCTGTAAGCTGAGGATAACAATATTGACTTCAAAGTGTGTGTGTGTGTGTGTGTGAGAGAGAGAGAGAGAGAGAGAGCACAAGTGTGTTTGAATAGTTTAAATACAATACAATGCCATATCTGAAAACTAATTACAATGACTGGAATATAGTGTGCCCTTAGCCAATAGCAGCTAATAGTATGCAACATATTGTCAACATAGCAAATCATAAAATTGTTAAAATGAAGTAATCATAGAGCAAGACCACTTTGTTGATTAGTTATTCAATGTTGAAAGATATTGCTTAAGCATCAAGTTGTTTAAAATTTTTGGCTTAAGTATTCATACAGTTGATGAAATAAATACATAATTTTCAAAGTAATCTTGAAATTATTTATATTGAATAGTAATAGATCGACAGAATAATGTGCATGTTAGTAGAAATTAAAAGGCATCTTATCACAACATCTGGGGAAACCTCTAGCTGGAGATAGTACACGTAGAGGAGTGAAATGTTTATATACCGTCTCATAAGGCCAGGAGCATAACTGAGGTGACAATATAGTAGAGGGGTGGTTTATTTTCCCAAAGTGGTATCATTGAAAGGTATTTTAAAAGGTGATATAGGACATTGTGATTGTAAGCCTTTAATGAAAAGGTATTAGAAAAAGCGATGTGAAAGTATGGCCCTAAAATATACAGAGAAAGAGCTAGATCAAAGTGTGGTAGCTCTTATATCTTACATTCTGCCATCTGAGGCGTATTTTCTTCTCAGCCCCATGCACAGATCCTGCCCCAGACATTTTCCCTTCATGTTAGATCCAAGCTCTGTCTGTGTTTATGGTTGCAGGAAATGACCCTTCTCTTTGCACCTATTTTTGGATGTTTTTTAATGTATACTTTCAATTTCATACATCTAATTATGTTAGGAATCTTTATTATCGTTAGGGATTCTAAGACAGTGAGAAAGACAAACACATATAATTTGTGGAAATGGTATCATTGGGCTGGCAAGCCTGCTCCTTTGGAATGGGCGTTGGTGACTTTTGACATGGCAAATTATACTGTCGGAAAGTATATTTGCTGTTTTCACTGGTATAGAATAAATTGCTTGTAGAAAAAGTTCATGATGCTTTGTGTTTTTAGAACTGAGTTCATTAGAGGTTGTCAGCTTTTTCATTTGTACTCATCTTTATGCCATAGTCTTCACCGCTTTTGTTACCACTCAGATATACTGACATCAAAGAATCTTCAGGTGACTTTTAAAAAGAAACTTGTTATTATGTTCATAATATCAATAGTAGAGGGTGTTCTGGATGTAATGTTTCTTTTTACTAATATCTTTTTTATTCGGTAAGATTCAAAAACTTTCAATTTTGTGTGTATATGTATGTGTTTCAAAAATGAAAGTTCTTAAGATGTAAAGCGATATGATAGAACGAGACAGCCAGTGATTCCTGACTGCAGCTGGGAGCGGATGCATCAAGCTAGTTGCTCTTTCTCATCTAGCATCATGTCTTCACCACCATGAAAACGAGCTTCAATGAGGTCATTAGTAGTGGATTCAAAAGTCAAGAGGATTCTCTCCAGGTGTCTACACTTTTACACAAGACTTTTACTTGGAATTTGAATCTTCTTGTGCCTGTCTTTACTCTCCCCAAGTTTTCTTTGTTTCTATAACATTATTTTCTTTCTAATAGCCTCCTTTGTCTCTACCTAGCCTTGATCCTCTCCTGTTTGTCCTCAAAGCATTGGCATTACATATTGTTACCAGCCTTCTTCCGTATCCCCATGTTCTATCTGCAGAATGGCATCTATTAATACTACAAAATCAACATCACCATCTCACACGTTTCTCCAGACATTCAGACCCGTGTTATCAACTTTCTTTAGATAGCACCACTGGAATGGCTTGCAGGCACCTTAACCTCCAGTTTTCCTCTGAGATTTAATTATATTTTCCAGCTAACTTGTTACCTTTGTATTCCCTGCAGATGCCAGGAAACTCGTTAATTCAACTTTTCATATTCCTGCTTAGCCAAAAAATCATCCAGTTGAGTTAATCCTACCTCTGAAATATTTCATATCCATTTTTTATCTTTTTCTTTTCCATTGCCTTGGTTAAGCCTCATTTTACTTTCTCAAATGAAATATCACAATTAGTTATGTAATGAATCATTCTACCAGTCATTCTTCCTTCAAGGTCTCTCCCTTCAATGTCTAATCAGGGATTCTTCTAGAACTGGAATGACCTACTTAAAAAGCAAAACAGAAAAAATTTAGTGCTTCCACATTACCTATAAGATTAAGTTTCAGTGCCTTAGTAGGAATATCACGATATGACCCTAGCCCACCTTCTTCAAGTTCTACCCACTTCTTACAACTTCTTTTCCTTCCTATCAGAGCTCCCTAAGGCTCAGCAATAAGGAACTATTTTCCATTCTTACATTTAACATGTCCCATCTAAGCTCTTTGCTTTTACACAGTATGTTCCTTATGTTTAGAAGATCTCCTTAAGCTTATTTTCTCTCTGTTGAACTCCTAAACATCTTTTATCTCCAAGATCTGAGGATTATTTCTACTGTTACATCTTCTCTGTCTTTTAACTTTGATTTTAACTACTAGAATGTTGTATACATCACACTGTTAACATGCTTAATTTATTTTCCCATTAGACTGTGAACTTCTTGAGGGCAAGGACCATGTTTCATTTATCTTTGTATTTCTATTATTTAACTCAATATTAGCAGAGTTTCACTATATAGTTATTGAACTAATAAAACAAAATAAATCAGGATGCTTATGCTCGACAGGTCTGGGGAATTTCCTAAGGACCCAAAGGAAGGGAAGGGAAGGGAAGGGAAGGGAAGGGAAGGGAATGGGAATAGAATATTCCAGACTGTGTTGTTGACAGTACAGCTGAAACCTGCTTTGATTCTGTGCTCAAACTGAGATGTTCTGGAGAGGTGTCTTGACAATCAGCACCAATGGAAGGCTTTCACATTATAAATAAATTCATTGCACTTGGTAGCTGAGCAGCGTAATGGCTGAACTTATGTTAATTTTTTGTTAACTTGAGTTTTACTGCCCATTCGACCTGCGATGTTTTTTCATTGTAATACAAGAACTCTCAAAATTATATGCTTTCTTTTTTTAATTGTTTGCTAAAGTTTTTGGTTATGTAAAAAGGAGATTTTCTTTTGAAAATATTTTCTGCTCTCACATCCTATTATTATTCATTTACATAAAATATTATGTAGTGAGATTTAAAGGTTAAAATATTTGAGGATGTTAATAGTATTAATAATGTTGAACAATCACCGTGGCCCAGGTACTGCTCTTAGTGCCTTAAATAGAGTGTCCTGTTTAATTCACACAGTAGCTCTATGAGAGAGGTGGGCATTATTCTCCTGTTTTCTACAAAAGAAAAACATAAGTATACACAAGTTGAGCAACTTCCCTACATCATATACCTGTTACAGACCTCAGCCTGGATTGGGAGGCCATCTGACTCCAGAACTCATACTCATAATCACTACAGCTGTGGAGAGTATAATTTAGAACTAAATTTCTGTTCTATCTGAAATTCAGAAGTTTTTCTGCCTGCCAGTCTTAGCGTCTTTTTTGGATAGATTGGTCCTTTAAAATCCTATCTCCCACTTCCATGTTTCTTTTCTTTTCTCTTTTCTTTTCTTTTCTTTTCTTTTCTTTTCTTTTCTTTTCTTTTCTTTTCTTTTCTTTTCTCTTCTCTTCTCTTCTTTTCTCTCCTCTCCTCTCCTCTCCTCTCCTTTCCTTTCCTTTCCTTTCCTTTTCTTTTTTCTTTTCTTTCACTCCTTATATGCCATTGCTGGATTGCAGTCTAATTACATGTAACTTTCTTTTTTGGGACAATTTCATTACTGCTTCTTGAGCCAGTGCTCATTACAGTGCCTCTCCTGATCAACTGTGTTGATTCTGAGATACAAGTGCCAAGCCAGTACCAAATGCATTCCTGTATTTTTTTTTGTCATCCAAAGAATGGGAAAATAGTTATGTAATTCCAGGTAAAAATGAGAAAATAGGATATGCATTTGTTTCTTTTATTTCTTGTACCTTAAGCATAAATATAGAAGCTGTGTTAACGACAACATTTATATAAATCAAGCAAGTTGAGATTTGGATGTTTGACTAACCAATTAGATTTCATTGAGACAACATAAAACAAATATACAAAAAATAAACTCCAAGATAACAGATATGTACTACTCTTATAAATTAATGTTTGTTTTATAGAAAAAGTGTATTTTGAAATGTACTTCCTTCAGTGAATTGGTAGGAGAATTGTAGTTGTTTTTATTTGTTTTGTAAATTATAAAGTTATAATATTAACTTGGGAACTACTAAGGATTATACTTTTCATATTAGAGTAAAAATTGTTCCATAGAGAACTGACTTTATTATCAGGTGAAGAGGATAGGTGGGAAATTTATGCTTTTCCCTTAAGAAAAGTCATACATTTCTATGTATCATCCCTCTCCCCACAGGATATTTATTTCTCAGTTTCATCCCTTTAAGACTTAATATTCAGTCCTTGTTAAACAACAAATTGAATTTTGATAAGGCAGCCACTTAGCTATTTTTACTCACATACTGCTTGAGTATGATCCATTTCTGGAATGTTTTGGCATGAAGGGATTCTGAAAACAGGTGCAGGGGGAAAAGGTGCAGTTTGGGCGCAGGGGGAAAAGAGAGAGACCAATTCAAGGGTTGAGGAGAACTGAAGGGGAAGAACCTAGCACTAAAAGAAAGTTGGCAGCAAAGACAAACTTCTTTCAATTCCCAGTATTTGCCCCAAGATCAATAGTGGCCCATCTGATGATAGCCATCCTTGATTCCACATGAGGAAGTTTGTTCATTTCAGTTGGGTAATATGTTTTAAGAATTTGGAGACTATGTACATGAGGCTGATCTGTATTTCTCTTACATGTGATCTCATCCCCACCACAATCCATCCATTTTTCTGAGCCTCATCCCATCCCTAGGGTCTTATTCTCCCTTGGTCAGTGTTTGTCTCTCCTCTGTTAACCTCTGTGCACAATGGCCTTCTGGATCTTTTTATAAAGGCATCACTATTGCCTTGGGGATCACAGGGGTTGCAACTGGACTTAGACTAGCAGCTTGAAATAGTGACATTTTGTGTTAGCCTACCCAATATTGCCATCTTGGTTTTTCAGGGTATAGTCATGGGACGTAAATCCATTGTAAAATCTTATTTAGTCTCAGATGCAATGAATTTGTGTGGGACTAACTAGCTTGCAGGGTTTTTTTTAAAGCTCAGAATTACTGGGAAGAGACCAGCTTCAACTGGTAGTTTATCCTAGAGGGGAATGGCCTCATAGAATTCACATCTGTCAGTTTGAGCTGGGCAGAGATAAGACTATTTACCAGCTGGTAATGTAAAGCTCATTGTTCCTGAGGAATCTGTGAAAAGACAAGATTACAAGTTCTAAGTGATTTTGTTCTAGTTTAGATTACCAGGCCCTCTTGTATGTATATGTCCCTGGGAAACCTATCCTGTGCAGATTCTGAATACTTGGCCATGTGACCAAGAGCAAAGCTACTCTCAAGCCAGACTTCCATATGTACTATTTGGTGGCCTTTTTTCTCTACTTGTCTTCACATAGCAGCTTGGGATTTATAAACATAGCTAAATTTAACTGAACCATTTACATGTGTTAGCCATGCTATGAGGTAGGCACCATTGTTACCCTCACTTTGCAGTTGCAGGAAACTAAGTAAAGGGATGTTAAATGACTTGACCAAGGGCACACAGCTTGAAAGTGGCAGCACTGAGCATGGATTCCAGAAGGACTGGTTTAAAGTTTATGCGCTAGTCCCTAGGGATTGGGATAGAGTCCTTTTAGCACAAGTGACTGAGTAAAAGGCCATTCTCAGGCCAGGGTTGTATCTTAGCAAGAAGCCTCCACACCTAAGTCTGTGGAGAGATCCCTAGAATGCAGCTCTAATTCCTAGTAGGCCTGAATTAAAAAGCTCTCCAGCAATTACCTCTTATTTTGAGAACAGTTTGGAAGGAGACTAGCAGGCCCAAATGAGGCTACTGAGTGGTAGTCAGACTCATGTCTGAGATAGGACTTAGAACTGATTCTAGAGGGGGCTGGTGATAGAGGTTTATTGTGAATCTTGGCTCTTTAGCAGACTTACCTTACAGGCAATCAGTCCACATCTTAAAGGGTTTATTTGTATTGGCTGTTTTGATTCCTGTGGGTCCTTAGCTGTCTTCTCTACTGTCCTTGAGCTCTCCATGTTAAGATCAGAAGTCACTGCTTTAACTTTAGACTAATGAATGCATCGTGGATTCTCATTTCTTTCTTTTATTTCTTCTACACTAAAACATAAATATAGGAGCTGTGAAATATAGGACAATGCCTGTATAATTTGGCAAGACAGATCTGAATGTTTGATCAGTCAGTTAGATTTAGGGTTCCCTGGTCTAGCTGTGGAATCTAAATCTTCCCAGAGAGAAGACCAGGATCCCAGGAGAATGGCTCTGAATGTGACTCTCACAATCCAACTTGAAGTGACCTCTCTGTCACTGACCATGTGTTGTTAGCTTCTCTAGATTGACAATTATCTATAAGACATTGTGTATTTGATATTTTCATTTATGTCCCTTTTCCTGGACCACATTTTAAGCCCTTAGGGTAAAAACATTATGTCTTATCCAGTATGTTCCATGCTACTAATAGCTGATAATAAACATGATTTCTTTAGACCAGTTAAAATATACTGGAGTCTCTTGACAAAACTGACTTTTCTAATATAACTGTGGCATGGGTGACCAAAAATCTTTAGGATGTTGGTTGATATAGTTCTGAGAATCATATAGTTTTAAAGCTAATGGCAATTTTGAAGTAGAAAAGTAACAATTATTTGTAAAGTTTTTATTTTAAAAGTTTTTGGATCTTAGTGCTGAGAAATAACTGGTTTAATTTCTGTTTGAATGCAGTTTGCTCTACTCATCTTAGATGGTCTTTTCCTTGTCAAAGTCAATGTTTTTATATAGTCTTTCAGCCATGTTTAGTGGTTTTTATCCACCTATACCTCCTCTCTCCCATCATTATATAAAAATAGAAGTGGTGTTTATCATGTGTTGATAAATATTGGCCAAATGCTGAAGATAATTTAAGTGAAGTATCTTCATTTAATTCTGAGCCTCTGAGAAAGAGCTGTTCTCAGATACAGAGATGTAAACACCATTTTTTTCTGTTCCATTTGCAGGTCACATGTGCCAATTTAACGAATGGTGGGAAGTCAGAACTTCTAAAATCAGGAAGCAGCAAATCCACACTAAAGCACATATGGACAGAAAGCAGCAAAGACTTGTCTATCAGCCGACTCCTGTCACAGACTTTTCGTGGCAAAGAAAATGATACAGATGTAGACCTGCGATATGACACCCCAGAACCTTATTCTGAGCAAGACCTTTGGGACTGGCTGAGGAACTCCACAGACCAACAAGAGCCTCGGCCCAGGGCCAAGCGAAGGCCCATTGTTAAGACGGGCAAGTTTAAGAAAATGTTTGGATGGGGTGATTTTCATTCCAACATCAAAACAGTGAAGCTAAACCTGTTGATAACTGGGAAAATTGTAGATCACGGCAATGGGACATTTAGTGTTTATTTCAGGCATAACTCCACTGGTCAAGGGAATGTATCTGTCAGCTTGGTGCCCCCTACAAAAATAGTGGAATTCGACTTGGCACAACAAACCGTGATTGATGCCAAAGATTCCAAGTCCTTTAACTGTCGCATTGAATATGAGAAGGTTGACAAGGCTACCAAGAACACACTCTGCAACTATGATCCTTCAAAAACCTGTTACCAGGAGCAGACCCAAAGTCATGTATCCTGGCTCTGCTCCAAGCCCTTCAAGGTGATCTGTATTTACATTTCCTTTTATAGTACAGATTATAAACTAGTACAGAAAGTGTGCCCTGACTACAACTACCACAGTGACACACCTTACTTCCCCTCCGGATGAGGATGGACATGGGTGAGACTGAAGCCTGAGGAATTAAAGGTCATATGACAGGGCTGTTACCTCAAAGAGGAAGGTCACATCTGTTGCCTGGAATGTGTCTACACTGCTGCTCTCGTCAACTGGCTGCAAAGACGCTAGTGGAAAACAATCCGATGTAATTTCTGCCCAGTCAGCTTCATCTCTCAGCATAGTTGTAAATCACTACAGGTTTTAAAGGCACACTTGAAGACATACTCTCACACATAGATATACACAAACACACGTTCATATACATTTCAGCTTGCATCTGTCATGATTGCTGTCAGGAGGGCTTTCATTATCTGACTCATAATGGTTCAGGATAAACTATCATCAAGCAAAAGGATTAACTAGACAGTGAATGGTTTCTAACACTTGCTGTTATGGAAATCTCTTTTAAAGTCTTGAGTACATGCTAATCAATAATCCCCACTCATGCATTCCTACTGCTTGGAGTAGCTGTACTGGTAAATACTACTGTAGGAGTATATGCTTGTTCAAATGGAAAAAAAAAAATGTGTCTTTAGAGCTCAGTATTCTTTATTTTATGAACACAACAAAGTGTAGTAACTTTTTTCCAGCATACAGTAGGCACATTCAAGGTAATATAAGATGGCTCTTTTTTTTTTTTTTTTTCTATGGAGGGAGCCTGTTTTCAGTAAAGATGAGCAAACATTTGGAATTTACATGTGGGCAGACATTGGATTACAGCTTTCATCACCAGTCTTTGGACTTTCGCAAAGTTGAGACCAACTAAGGCTGCTTAAAACAAGTTCTGATCATTATATAAGAAGGGAAATGCCTGACAGACACCATGTAAGTTATAAGTGTCTGTCTTATCTTTACTACACATATTGTAACAAATTCAATATCCTAGTCTTCATTTGTATGAATGGTTTGTATTGTACATAGTTTAACCAAGTGTTATTTGAGCTGCTTATTAATATTAACTTGTACTTGTCTCTCTGCTTGTTATTGGTTAAAAAAGAAAAAAAAAGGATATGAGGAATCCATTTTATCAATGTAGCTGTGACCTCCATTAAAAAGACAAACTTAATGTACAAAGCATTTATTCAGCTCAAGTATTGTTGAAAGCTATACATATACAACATTACAGTCTGTCTGTATTTAGATATTTTATTTCTGGACAAAATGAAATGTACATAAAAATAAAATGCTTAAAGTTGAGTTTCAATATGTGCTTGTGTAAGATGGTGATTTAAATGGTTCTGACAGGAAGAATGTGCTGGAATACATTAATGGTTTTGCATCTCATGTCTCTAAATTTGTACAGAACTATCTAAATTGCTATTAGTTGCCCAGTCAAAACAAGTTAGGAGTTTCAGTCTCAAGCCTGGCAAACAGTTGTGGCATACGGCATTGCACACATTTTTGGTTTACTGTCGTGCTAGTTAATTCAAGAATACCAAATATCAATGAGCATAAGAGATGATTGAGGTCTCCTAAATGATTATAGCTGTTTTTTTTTTTTTCCTGTGTAGAGTCTTTATTTAGCAGGGAGATTGAGAAGAAGGTAATTTTTTTTTTCTTTAAAAGAAAGTCAAGATGTCTGAAGAACTCTGGCTGGCTTTCCCTGATTCTACTGTTATCATACAACTCAACTGAGAAAATTACAATAGCAGTGAGAAGGCTTAGGTGTTCAATTTACTTATACCAAATTGGATCAATTTATTTATATAGCATTGTTTATGGACATTAAACTTTCTTTTAAAAAAATTACTGTATATAATCCCAGCGAAATAAACAGAAGAAGAAGTACGTAAGGTAACCCATTTTTAAAGTCACAAATGAGGGATTGGGATATTAAGAGTCTCAAAGGTTAACCAAAGAAGCCAAATTAAAACACTAACCCATTTTCATCTTCCCTTCATGCTGCATAAGGATAAGTATGTTCTCATATAGAAAATAATAGAAGTACTACAGGGAACACAAGACCACAGAGTTCTAAAGTGAGGACTCAGCAACTGATTTGACTAAAGAAAGCCTTCAACTGCAAGTCAAAGACACATCATTCCGTTTAATGTCCATCTCTCAAAATCCTCCAATGTATCTCGACAACCATTTCTATCAATGCATTAATTAATTTGCCGTGGAATTTAGAAGCTAATGTTAGAACAGACTCTATCTGGCACAACAGGCAATGAATGCATCATGAATTCTAACTGTGGGACAAATTTGCCACAGATAAATCTTGTTATTCTGGGATTTATTTATCATAATGATCACTTAGGAGTTAGTTGCTCTTAGCAAACAGAGGACTAAATGAGAAAGAGAAAATCATTAAAAAATTTTTAGGATCATCTGATTAGTGGACTGTGATTTCCATTATGGGGTCTAATCTGTCCTTTTTTAATTCCAAATTCAAGATGAGATAAAAATATACTTCAATCTCCACCCGTCTGTCCTGCTTTCCAATCTCTTCTTGAAATGTTGCTTTTTAAGAACATAGCTAACATCCAATGAATTCAATTATTTTTCTGTGTAGTTTTCCTTTAAAAGAAAAAGAAAATGTAACAAACTTCCAACAAGACTTTCAATTTTTAAAAATCTAAACTTTCAGGACTCTTCTGGCCCTGTACACACTTATCCCAAACTGCTACATCATCACCTCCCTCTGTAATATAGAAAAGTCACGATGATACAGAACTTTGTATCCAATATACTCTTCCTGTTCTAGACGAGGATCATGATGAAGATGAAGGTTCTAAGGGTTAGATTAAAACTCTATTAGACCAACTTGTTGCTTTAACAGACTGGTCAGTTAAGTTTTACTTATACTAGAAATTTATTTGTTATTTGGAGAAAATAAATTTTAGGTTGTCCTAAGATAATCACCTTCGCTAGAATCTTAAATATTATTTCATAACTTTGCTAAGTTATAGAAAAAACCTGCAATGTGGAAATAGCACCTAATGCAAACATGTGTTTGTCATTACCTATTGTTCTTTTCAGAAACATTTTAGTAAAATTGAAATTACTACAAAGAAATAACTATTGCAGATTCTTGCCTCATGGAAGAATAATGATACAAGTTACTGGTTTATCTACTTATGATAAAAACGATGCATTGTCATGGTATGGTATCAATTGGGCATTTTTGAGTCCATGGCTCTTGTTAGAATTTCTCTGCATGAATAGAAGGGGTTTAACTGTTAATAGAATAGTATTAAAGTTCTGGAAGTAATTATTCTGCAAGCAATTGAGATACTTGTTAAATTTAAAACTGTGGACTGGGAATCTTCAGGTTCCTACATTTCAGCAATAAACTGTAAGCCATATTTTTTGCACAGAATAGATTAAAAAAATCATAAGCCTCAGAAAGTGTTTGTCTTTTCCCTTTTCCCCACTATTTTACATGTAAGAAGCAGCTTAACCAATATAAACAGCTCTTTGGAAAAGCAATTTGCATCTCCATCATCAACTTTGAATGCCAACTCTTAGCTTAAGGCAAATTCAAATGGCTGGGTTTAATAAGCCTTTTTAAAAAAAACATTTAAATGTTTATTTATTTATTTTTAAGAGACAGAGACAGAGCACGAGCAGGGGAGGAGCAGAGAGAGAGAGACACAGAATCTGAAACAGGCTCCAAGCTCCGAGCTGTCAGCACAGAGCCTGACGCGGGGCTCGAACTCACAAACTGTGAGATCATGACCTGAGCCGAAGCCGGACGCTCAGCCGACTGAGCCACCCAGGCGCCCCTAATAAGCCTTTTAAAGACTTGGTTTGTGTGCCAGTTTCAGATATTTATTGATATTTATTCAATTATCAATAGATTTACCTATTTATATTTATTATACATCTTTACATTTTTGTTTAAATAAAATGCAAATTAGTGGGTGCATTAAAAGTACAAAATTTAAAAACATTAATATGCATAAAGATAATTACTATTTACCTAGTTTATAGGAGACAAAAAGTGAGTATCTTAAAGACAGAATTGAATTCTGAAAAACTGGTTGCCAAATCAGGATTTTCTCAGGAGTCCCATGCATATCAGAGACTGATTTCAGAGACTGGGCTCATAAAGGAAACAATCCTTAATTTAAAATTATGGTGTATCATTGCGTTTTACATTCTGTACTATCAGAAATATTTTAAGTAACAAATCTACAACTACTTTTGACTAGGATGGGGAAGAACAGAATTCTCATGAGCGAATTTTAGTTTCAATTTGTTTGTATGAACACAGTCTAGAAATTAGAAAGATTTCCTAATTTCCTTATCCTAAAATTAGGAGACTACCAGTGCCAAGAAGCTGGCCAAGTGCTCCAAGTTTGGTCAAAAACAGTTTAATATTTTTGGTTCTGCATTTGTAAGAACATGTCTCTTCTCACTGATGGATTGGAGGACAAGTCTAAAGGTCCCAGAAGTGATGGATGCAGAAGGCTTAGAGACTGTCTTTTGGTGACTGTAGTGGCTGTTGTAGTTGGAGGTGCCTTTAGAGTTGCCAGTTGTTGATTCCCCCGAATTCTAATTAGTGACTTGGACAAACAGCCAAAACTCTGTTCACATCATCCTCACCTGGCAGGAGCTGACTTTCTATTTCCTAATCCTATGTCAGAGTTCCAAAGAGACAACTAAAATATGATTGATTTCTGATGGTCAAATTCCTTTACTCAAACACTGAAGTACACTTGGCCATTGAGATTGTGACTATTTAAAGAAGTAATCCAAGAGACTTGTTAGAATATGTTAATGTGCCACACTGGTATTTTTTTTTTTTGATGAAATATCTGCCATTGTTTCTGTTACTGCCCAAATTAACTTTGTCAGTGTTCTGAAACTAAGTTTTATTTTATTTTATTTTTAAAAATGTTTATTTTGAGAGAGAGAGAGCATGAGCTGGGAAGGGGCAAGAGAGGGGGAGAGAGACTCCCAAGCAGGATTCACCCTGTCGGCCCAGAGCCTGATGAGGGACTTAATCTCACGAACTGTGAGATCATGACCTGACCTGAAATCAAAGTTGGACACTTTTAACCAACTGAGCCACCCAGGTGCCCTGAAACCCTATTTTAAAATTAATTTATTTTTTGCAATTTATAAAAGTTTTTGGTAAAAAGCAATGGTTAAGTGATATCACCTAATCAGGTTGAAAATATTTCATGTAGTTTTTCAAAAAAATTAAAGTATAATTGGCATATATTACATTAGTTTCAGGTGTATAACATAATGATTTTATATTTGTATATATTCCAAAATGATCACTACAATAAGTCTAGTTAACATTCATCACCATACATAGTTATAAAACTTCTTTTCTGGTGATAAAAAACTTTGAAGACCTACTCTCAGCAACTTTTAAATATGAAATACAGTATTACCAACTATAGTCACCATGCTGTACATCATATCCCCATGACTTGTTTATTTTATAACTGGAATTTTATACGTTTTAGACCCCTTTAATCCATTTTGTCTATACCCCTTTCCCCTTTCTGGCAACTTTCAGTCTCTTCTTTGTATCTATGAGCTTGTTTTTTTTTTTTGTTTGTTTGTTTGCTTGTTTTTGTTTCTGTTTTTTGATTCTATGTATAAGGAAGATCATACTGAATTTTTCCTTCTCTGTATGATTTATTTTACTTAGGATAAGGCCCTCAAGGTCCATTCATGTCACAAATGGCAAGATCCCATTCTTTTTTGTGGCTGAATAACATTCCATTGCACACACAACACACACACACACACTTCATCCATCCCTTGATGGATACTTAGAATTTTTCCATATCTTGACTGTTATAAATAAATAATGCTACAGTGAACATGGGGTGCATGTATCATTTTGAGTTAGTGTCTTAATTTTTTTGGATAGATTCCTAGAAGTGGAATTACTGAATCATATGGTAGTTCTATTTTTAATTTTTTGAGGAACTTCCATGTTTTTTGTAGTGACTGCACCAATTTAGATTCTCAACAAAAGTGTATGAGGGTTCCCTTTTCTCTACATCCCTGCCAACACTTGTTATTTTTTGCCTTTTTGGTAATAGCTACTCTAATAGGTATGAAGTAATATCTCATTTTGTAATCTTATTGATAAGGAAATATATTATTTCCCTGATGATTAGTGATATTGAATATCTTTTTTATATGTCTCTTGGTCATTTGTATGTCTTTGGAAAACTTTCTATTCATATCTTCTGACCATTTTTAATTGGATTTTTTAGTTTGTTAGTTTTGCTATTGAGTTGTAGTTCTTTGTATTTTTTGGATATTAACTCCTTCTCAGATATATGATTTACAAATATTTTCTTCTACTTACTAAACAGCCTTTTCATTCTGTTGATGATTTCCTTTGCAGCACTGAAGCTTTCTAGTTTGATGTAGTCCCATGTATTTATTTTTGCTTTTGATGCCTTTGCTTTTCATGTAAGATCCCCAAAAAATCATCACAAGACTAATGTCAAAGAAATTACCACCTATATTTTCTTCTAAGAGTTTTATAGTTTTAGATCGTACATTCAAGTCTTTAATCCATTTTCAGTTAAGTTTGTGTATGGTGAAAGACAGTGGTACAGTTTCTTTGTTTTGTTTTATTTTTATATTTATTTATTTATTTATTTACTTATATTTTATTTTTTTACATGTGGCTCTTTGGTTTTCTCAACATTATTTGTTGAAGATATTGTCCTTTCTCCATTATATATTCTTGACTCCTTTGTTTAAATTAGTTGACCATATTTGTGTGGGTTTATTTTTGGGCTCTCTATTCTTTTCCATTGATCTGTGTGTCTGTCTTTATGCCAATGTTGTTTTGAATACTGTAGCTTTGTAATACAGTTTGAAATCAGGGAGTGTGATACCTCCAGCTTTATTCTTCTTTCTCAAGATTGCTTTGGTTATTGAGGTCTTTTGTGGTTCCGTACAAATTTTAGCATTATTTGTTTTAATTCTGTGAAAAATGCTGTTGGTATTTTTTTGGGATCATGTTGAATCTGTAGATTGCTTAGGTAGTATGGACATTTTAATAATATTAATTCCTCCAATTTATGAGAACAGAATATCTTTCCATTTTTTTTTGGCAATTTTTTCAACTTTTTTCATCAGTGTCTTATAGTTTTCAGTGTACAGAATATTCACCTCCACCTCCTTGGTTAAGTTTATTCCTAAGTATTTTTTAATGTAATTGTAAATGGGTGTGCTTTGAATTTCTCTTTCTGGTATTTTGTTATTAGTGTATAGAAATGCAATGTATTTCTGTATGTTGATTTTGTATCCTGCTACTTTACTGAATTTGTTTACTAGTTCTAACAGTTTTTTGGTGGAGTCTTTAGGGTTTTCTATATAGAATATCAGGTCATCGCAAATAGTGAGTTTTACTTCTTCCTTTCCAACTTGGATACCTTTTATTTCTTTTTTTTCACCTAGGACCTCCAATGTTGAATAAAATTGGGGAGAATATGCATCCTTGTCTTGTTCCTGATCTTAGAGGAAAAGCTTTCAGCTTTTCACTATTGAGTGTGATGTTAGCTGTGGGCTTATCATATATGGCCTTTATTGTGTTAAGGTATGTTCCCTTTATACCCACTTTGATGACAGTTCTTATCATAAATGGATGTTGAATTTTATTAAATGTTTTTTCTGCATTTATTGAGATGGTGATATTATTTTTATACTTCATTTTGTTAGTGTGGTATATCATGTAGACTTATTTACAAATGTTGAACCATTCTTGCATGCCTGGAATAAATCCCACTCTTGATCATAGTGTGTGCTCCTTTTAATGTATTGTTGAATTCAGTTTGCTAATGCTTGGTTGAGGATTTTGCATCTATGTTCATCATAGATGATGATGGTATTTCTTGTGGTATCCTTGCCTGATTTTTGTAGCACGGGAATGCTGGCCTCACAAAAGTGAGTTTGGAAGTATTTCTTTCTATTTTTTGGGAGAATTTTTGAAGGATCAGTATTAATTCTTCTTTAAGTGTTTGGTAGAATTCACCAGTGAAGCCTTCTGGTCCTATACTTTTGTTTTTGGGAGGTTTTCGATTACTGATTCAATCCCCTACTAGTAGTAATCAGTATGTTAGATTTTCTATTTCTCCACGAGTCAGTCTTTAAATCTGGAAAACAAAACATTAAAGAACAGCAATGCTTTAAATAAAGCCATAAAAATTATAGTCACCTCCATCAGTTGATTCAGTTGCCTGTAATTAATTCTTGTTTTGCTTCATCTTGGGTTAGCAGCTTTATAGATCAATGAGTTTTCTATTAGAGTTTTAGAAATTCTAACCTAGTTTCGTGTTATAATCTTAAAGTTATCAGAAACCTGTGCTTGTCAGAGTCTTTTCTATGAATCTCCTTGAAGAGAAACACTTTTCAGGAAGACTTTGCAAAAGGATCAGAGAAAAACAAAAACTGCCTATAAAATACAAAAGACCTAAAAATGGCCTGGTTAAAGATCTGGTATGAGTTTATTATGGCAGAGTTGACAACAAAATTTGATTATTTCTCTGACATATGTTGTAAAGCAGTAAGTAGAATTATAACTGATAACATTATACCAGAACACATAAGTTTTAGGTATTTTATTTAATTTCTGAATTACTTACTTTAATTATATATATTCCCATATAAATATGATCTAGAAGTTTAAATATTGCTTTTTATTTGACATTTTCCATGAACTTTAGCATATCAAATAAGGCTAAGCAAATAACATTGCTCTTTTTATAAGGATAGAGAGTAACTGTTTTTTTTTTTTAATTTTTTTTTAATGTTTATTTTTGAGAGACAGAGAGACAGAGCATGAGCAGTGGAGGGGCAGAGAGAGAGGGAGACACAGACTCCAAACCAGGCTCCAGGCTCTGAGCTGTCAGCACAGACCCCAACGTGGGGCTCAGACCCGTGCTCTGTGAGATCATGACCTGAGCTGAAGTCGGACGCTTAATAGACTGAGCCACCCAGGCACCCCATGAGCAACTGTTTTGAGAACTTCTAGGTACCCTCTGGAAAAGTCCAAGTTCATTCAAGAGCAAAAAGACTTCATTTAGAATTTGATTTGGGGAAGTTTACTTAAAATGCCAAAATTTTTTTTTCTTTTTTTTTTTAAATTTCTTTTTTTCAACGTTTATTTTTATTTTTGGGACAGAGAGAGACAGAGCATGAACGGGGGAGGGGCAGAGAGAGAGGGAGACACAGAATCAGAAACAGGCTCCAGGCTCTGAGCCATCAGCCCAGAGCCTGACGCGGGGCTCAAACTCACGGACAGCGAGATAGTGACCTGGCTGAAGTCAGACGCTTAACCGACTGCGCCACCCAGGCACCCCTAAAATGCCAAAATTTTTAAAACATTTGATCAAATAAGATCACAGGTCACTGTGAAACAATACATATTTACCCATGCAACCAAACTAACAAAAGATTCTAGGGAGAATACATAAAGTTAGACTGTAGTAAAAAAACAAAAAACAAAAAACAAAAAACAACTTAGCTCTTTTAATAGAGAAGACTCAGTTGTTATTGTTTTTAAGTAGTCAAAGACCTGATAAAGATAACATTGAATACAGGAAATATTTTGAGAAGACACAGAATCTTTGTTTCCCAGGCACAGACCTTAAAGGAAAATCTTTATTTATAAATTTCTTATTAAGAGCAGACCAATAATCTAAGAAAACCTTGTTCTTTTAACAGAGAGATTTTATACTAGTATACTTTTGATATTAAAACTCCTTTTTTAAAAAAAATAACTAAATCCATTTCAATCTGTGTCTCAAGATTTCTTTTCCATAGACTTCTACAACTTTTTTATGTCTATTCACCCTTTGTACACCCCCCTTTTCTTCATTCTGGAATAATAATTCTATTTTAAGACAAAATTACTTTCTTTTTTCCTTCACCAGCTTTCCTGCCAAACCTCCTGCCCCCCTTGTGTCTTTTATACCTTTCCTTATCCAAAAAACACATTCTATTTTCCTTACCTATTTTTCATATACAGTTGTTTTGTCTCACCTTTATTATTTCCAGGAGATTTTATCACATATTTTACTTAGAATTCTTAACTCTTAGAATCCTTAATTCCTAGGAAGCAATTCTGGACTGGCAAATTTATAAACATATTTAATAATTTCTAAAGTATATTCTTCCTCATAGTAAATTTTTCAATGTGACACAAAACATGTTTGCTAATAGACCCAAATATCTTTTGTCTTTCTGTAAAGATGTTAAAAAAGACAAGAGAAGACAAACCTATGTTTAGCATTTATTTTATTTGGAGATAATTTTGATATTCAATGAATAGCGAATCAAATCAATATTATTTAGTTTAACTTAGCATAAACTTGTATTTGCATTTATTTAAATTACTTGCTTTTATCAATTATGCTTGGATTAGACATCAAATAGCTCATCTTAAGCTATTTTTGTTGTTGACAAATTTTGTAATATGGAGATAGCATAAGCTTATTTAACTCAGGTAAACCCAGGTAGAAAAAGTTGTATGTCTGCATTACCTTCATGTTGATAACTGTGAAGACACTATTGTTTTATTAAATCAACAAACTTAAAACTAGCTTTTATTTATCAAAGTTTGTCTCAGATCATATGAACTTGCAAAATATTTGGGTTAGTTTGTATATTTCTGAGAGTTTTAGAAATACTGTATATAAAACACTTATTTTTCTCTAAGCCAACAAAATAGGTCTCTTTACAAATTGACTTTGGCAATACCATCTGAAGTAGAAAAACATCACACGTCTATAATATATATACATAGACATACATAAACCTATAGGCAGACACAGAGACCTCACATTTTTTACTCTAAAATTTTAGCTATAAAAACTTACTAGTTTATAAAAGAACAGTTGGATCCAAATTGTGTTTCTAGAAGATGAATGAGGAAGTTAAGGTTACCTCTCAGATGGCCAAACTTTATTACTGAAAATTTTTATTTTCATGGTGTAAGAATCCTTTTAGAGCTATTTTTGGAGACTCTTAGTTTTTTTTTTTTTTAGAAGCTTCTGGATACCATCAAAGAATGCATCCATTGTCTCTAAGAAGTTTGACACCCTCTCTTGTGAGGGACATCCTTTAAGGTAGACTTACTCAAGGTAAGGTTTCTCCAAAGTAGCTACTACGATTACAAATTATCCAAAGTTCACCAATTTTCTAAAAAGTTACAAGTTTCTGGTTCCATGATGGGTATACACTGAAGAAAAAGGAATTTTCTGACAGAGGTGAAGAAAGTGATTTGACAAGGTGGAGTCCATCTTTGCCCTTAGATTCCCTAAGATGTCTTAAATTTGAGGTGACCTGTTTCTTCATAGCTTTTCCAAAAACACAGGGAATTATGTATTTTCCCCCTTTTGAACAGAATAGGGTGACTTAACAAGAAGCTTCAGCATACAAAATACAGTCATGCACGATAAAGTTGGAGAGCTCAAAATACAAAGAGAACAGAGCTTGGGTCCAAGGGACTTACCCTCAAACTCCAGGATCAGCCAGAAAGCAGGGAACTCAGTGGGCTCTGTGGATACTGGCACCTTTTTGCTCATGGGCCTCAGAGTCATTGGAGCGGTCTTTGTACCCCATATCTGATGACTTGAACTGTCAGAAGTTCAGAAATGGCAGAAGTAAAACCAAATAGTTATTGAAATACTAATTAATAAAAGTTTATCATGCACACACTGAGAACACTCAGACCAAAATGTGGAGTGCAGCTCAGGGGTATATTGTCATAAAGCAGCTTGTGTAGTGAGAAAGCTGTGACTGTGTTCTTCACAGTGACTAGTTACAGTATTAAAATTTTATTAAATGATAGGGAATTGGTTAGTAGTTACCTCATATCAATTTTGGGAAGCAGTTTAAGTTTTGCTTATGATTCCCAGAGGCATAAGCAAGAAATGACTCAGGTTAAGTTAGTCTTGCAAAATAAGCTAAAGTTAACTTTCTATGACTAAACTGCTTTTGTCTGCTCAGGGAATTAAAAGAAATTTTTTCAAAGTTTATTTATTTTGGTGGAGGGAGGGGCAGAGAGAGAGAGAGAGAGAGAGAAAGAGAGAGAGAGAATCCCAGACAAGCTCCACACTGTCAATGTGAGCCCGACATGGGGCTCGAACTCACAAACCACGAACGAGATCATGACCTGAGCTGAAATCAAGAGTCCGATGCTCAACGAACTGAGCACCCAGGAGTCCCGGAATTTTTTTTAATTGAGGTAGAATTGATACACATTGTTACATTAGTTTCAGGTGTACAACACAGTGATTGGACGTTACACATTATGCTATGCTCGCCACAAGTTGTAGCTACTATTGGTCACCGCACAACGCTATTGTGATATCACTGATTATATTTCCTATGCAGTGCCTTTTATCCCTGTGATTTACTCATTCCATAATTGGAAGTCCTCAGGGATTTTTTTAAAGCTGGTCTCCATTTGATTTTTAGTTTAATAAGTTAAACAAATAATAATAATAAATAAAAAAATAAAAGGTAGAAAAAAAAAAGAGATGGAGCCTGCCAGCTTCAACAAGGTAGAGGAAGAGAGTAAACATGGCCCTCACTAAGCTCCCTCCCAGAGAGTATCTCAGCTTCTGAGCCCAGTGCTTTAAAATCAGGAAATGAGCCTCTTTCCCATAAAGTCTGGGCACTTTTCAAACAGCTCCTGTGTGCTGGGCTTTGGAGCAGGTGAGTCTGCGCACGGGCCCTTTAAGAGCCATTCCTCAGTTCGCACAGCCCTATGGGTCTCACAGAGGAGAGCTTGTGTGGTTTCCAAGCTGGGTGTCTTGGAGTCTGTCTCTCAGGGCAGGTGTTAAGAGGTGGGGTGTGCCATGTGAGATATGAAAACTTAGCTCCTCAGAGAGAAGCTCCAGGTTCTGCATTCCTTCTGGTCGGCGAGATTGTGTTTCTCCCTCTCCTGGCCGCTTTAGTGTATTTTCCCTCTCCTTCCCAGTGTGAAGGAGTGGCTCTGATAGTTTTTAGGTTTTTTTTTTTATCCCCCCCCCAGTGGAAATTGTTCCATATGTAGCTTTAGATTTAGTGTCTGTGGGAGGAGGTGAGTTGAGGACCTTCCTATGTGGCCATGTGAACTGGACTTGGACCTCGCTGGTGAACTTTTTCAGAGAGGTAAGCAAATGTTATTTTCTCTTACTACTCCCTTCACTCCAAAGAAAAAGGGGTGCAAGTCCCTTGTAATGGCTAATATTTATCGAACACTTAAAGATGCTGGGTTCCTCTGTGGCCCCGCCCATTTAAGCTGTACAGGCCTTTCATGAGGGCCCTTGTTCCAATGAGGAGTCTGATGCCCGGAGACGTGAACGAACTTGTCCTGAGTGACACAGCTCTTAAGTGATACATGTAGGAGTCATCCCATCTCTATGTCTCCAGAGCCTGACTTTTTCAACCGTTCATCCTATTGCTTTAATTTTTTTTGTTTTTTTTCAAATTGCATTGAAAAAAAGTGTATGCAAAATTAGCACATTTAATATGAGCATAAGCAGAGAATCATTACATGGAAAAGAGATGAATAATTCATTTAATCCATTTGTTTTTCTTCAGCAAAAGCTGAAGGAGCCCTCAGAATCCTGTGGCAAATTCAGTCCTGGCCCTGGCTCTGGCAAAACCAGCTCTGCAGTGGCCTGTCTATGCCAATCTGCTGTGGTAGCCAGTGTTGTTTCGTAAACCGTTTTTTGTGAAATCATTTTTGATTTGGGGCCAGAAGTGTCTTTGAGCTTGATGAGTATGAAATTTGATGGTCAGGGATGAGCAGAGCTATAATGTACTTTTGAATTACCCATCCCCTGCATAGGAATCTCGTTTCGGGGAAATCCTACTGTATGTTTAGGAAATCTTCAGCAAAATGGCTTCAATTTTTTCTCAAAAATGAGTCAAGTAATTTTAATATGATTTTCAGTCAAATCGTTATGCCCTTTCATAATTTGCTTTCTGCCTTCCTGTTATTATAGGCTTTGAATTAGGTTTTCTTCACAAAGGGGAAACAACACATGATGGTATTTTCTACATACAGCAGAAGTGGATGGGTGCATTTGGAAGGATTGCTCAATCGTCTTTTCAGACAGGTTTCATTATTCATTTGCCATATCTTACTCGTAGAACAAATACACCAACAAATTATAACCATTTTCTTGCTTTACTTCCTCAAGTTTTTTAGAGACAGCTTTATACACAAAACAGGAATTGGAGTACTCTTAATACCCTGGCCTTCTGACTATAACAGGGATACTCGTTCTGATTTTTTATTTTACACATGTTTTGCTCATGTTAAAAATTAATATTCTTTCAAAGAAAGCATAAGTAGGAAGGCACGTTATACTTCATTCATTTAACTAGAATCCTGCTCAAATTTTGTCATGTTATAAATCACTTATGAGTTCTTCCTTTTTTGTTAACTGAGCCTGATACTTACCTTTTCATTCCCCACCCCCCCAATGTTAGGGAAAATTGGATTATCATTAAAATAACACTTCTGTTCAAGTTTGAAATATGTATAGTATTTTACTCTACATAAGTTGTAAAAACTGAGGGATTAGTTGAGTTTAAAATGTAGTTCTTTTTTTTCTTCAGTTCATAGATATTTTCCCCTCCCCTGCCCTCCCCTCTCCTCTCACCAGATATCTATTAGATATTACTCATGCAGGACCTTTTTAAGTAGATGCTTTCAAGCCTCCATATACTCTTTTACTTTATTTCTCTGGGCTATGGGGGCTTTCCATGACTTAGACAACTATAGCTTTCCACATTCGGGCCCCTGCTGCTCCTGTAAATTTATTTTTAAAAATTTAGCCGAGCTAATGGGTTTGTCCAAAAAAGTTTCTTAGTTTGCTGTTTTGTTTTCCTTTAGCTTGAGTTATGTATATCAAAAGGAAGGCCTTGGAACATTAGGGCAAAAATTGTATGTCATGTCTAATAGAATCTGTTGGGAAAAGTTAAGATCATACAGAGCCAGTTTGCTCCTCACTCAGAATAGGTGCTCCTTATTCACGTTATGAAGGAAATCACTGGTGGAGGCAAGATTATGAATGCCAGTGTGTCTCTGGGAAAGAGCCTTATGCTCTCAACACCTGGGAACCTGAGAGCAGGAGGTGGTAATTGCTTCAGGATGGAATCTGGGGAAGCAGCAGCACCTGCTTCAGAGTTGAGATGGCTGCATGGAATATCTAGGCCACCCGGAATGGGGTATAAAAAGTGTCATGAGAACAGCAGAAAGTTTTCTCTTGTATCCAAGAGTGCCATAAACTTGGCAGAGCCCAGCGTAACCACAGTGCCTTGAGGTTGAGAGGAGTAGGCAGGAGAAATCTACCCAGACTTGACTACTGGAACCCAGATGGGATGGGTGTCTCTGGGGAGGCCAGTGTGGGCTGATAATAAATGGAACCTGGTACCATCTCCTGCCAACACCATGGCATTATACATGCCCCACGAGTTTTATGCAACCTTGGGAACAGGTTGGGAGAACCCCTAGATAGACTGAAATTGGCCTCAATTGGCTGAGATTTTAGTGTTCTCCATATGGTACAATTTGGGATTAAGGTAAAAATTAAGTTATAGAAAGGTAAAATTACATTTATTCCACAGTTGATTATGTGACTTGAAATTAACATCTGCTAGATATTATTTCATTCTTTTGATAGAATTTGTTGATATATATCATGTGGGAGATGCAATGTTAGCATACCGATTCTGAAACAGAGAAGTTTTAATATGGAGATACATATATTTAAGGACAGAGTAATTTATTAAAACAAAAAGCAAAGAGGATGTGTGACCTTAATGATATTTTCCATCCAATATAATCCTTAACTTTATACTGGCTTAAATAATCTTTATAAATAACGGTTTTGGATTAAACGGATAATTATAGAAACATGGAGATGGGTAGAGGATGAACTCACACCTTTAATCATTCTTTTTTTTTCCTCCCTTTTTCAGTTACATGTTTACAGTTTGTGGCTAACTGTAGAAATTGATCCCAAACACTGACACACTAAAAGGAATAGAATGTTTAGGATATCTTCTAGGGCTCTGCAAAGGGAAATGCCCTGAAGTGAGAATAGGACTGAACCTAATTCATCAGGCTACAAGTCTAACACTCTTTTCATCACATTCCAGTTATGTTTTCCCCATTTTCCCTGGGAACTCCTACTTGTGTGTTTGCAAAATAGTGTTTCTAGATTACAGTCATGATTTGCAAGTGGGTTCCAAGAACCCGTAAATTTCCAAGGAGATGGCTCTGGGACCTTTGGAGTGGGACATAAAGGAGGCCAAGAGGGGGTGGAAGTAGGTGTCTGTAAGACTTTTCACACAAGTGTTCAGTTATTGTTTTGACACACATTTATGGAATACCTACTATGTGTCATGCACTGGTATAAGGTCCTAAGGATACAGCAGTGGACAATATCGACAAGGTTCATGCCCTATGTAGCTTATAATCTAGTGGGAGGAGACAGCACTCACTAAGTACATTCATTGTATGTCTGATGGTAATAAGTACTATGAAGACAAAACAGAGAGAGGGTATAGAGGTTTATTGTTTTTTAATTTAATTTTTAATCTTTATATTGTGGGGCTTAGAAAAGTGGTTCTTCTACAGTGACATTTGAAGGAAGTGAGGGAGCTAGTCAGATGGATATTTGGGGCAAGAGCATTCCATGGATAGGGAAAAGCAATCATAAATACCTGAGTCAAGGGCTCACTTGGCATGAATTTAAGGAAAGGCAAACCAGCGAGAGTGGCTGGAGCAGAGTGAGCACTGGAGAGAATCTTAGAAGATGAGCTAAGAAAGGAAGTGGGAGTTGGACTTTACCTACCAATGTGAAAGGAACCTTCAGAGCGTTTAAAGCAGATGTGTTCTAAATGGACCACTCTGACTTCACTATGGAGAATGGACTATATGGGGGAAGAGTGTAGGTAGGAGGTGATGAAGGCTTGGATTTAGATCATAGTGGTAGCAGTTTTGGCAGAAAGAAATCATTAGGTTTGCATATATTCCAAAGGGAGAGCCCAAGAATGACAGTTGGACTGGTTGTGATATGTGAGAGAAAGAGAGAAGTCAATGATGTCTTATTTTTTATATTCAGTAACATATAAAAACAGATGCTTTTATAAAAACACACGTATTTTACAACCTGATTTCAAATTCACTGGAAGTTACAGATACTCATTCACCTTCTGATCCCTATGAGAAAACTAGTAAGTTTGCTCTAATTTCTTTGGAACTCACGGAAGGGAAAAAATTGATTTTATGTTTCTAAAAGTCTGTATATCTGATTTTGGTCCATTCTGACAATTACTTTTGTTATTCTTAAAGGTATTATGAGATTTGCATAGTTCCTTCAAGTGGTGATTTAAAAAAAATGTATAAAGAGCTTTCACATAGTATATCAATCCGTTGTTGAAAATTTGGAAGAAAAACCACTTTAATATAAATTGGAATGAATAAGTAAATAGAAAAGTATAACATGTAAATCTCTTCATGTTCTGTTTTAAAACTTGATATCCAATTCATGACTAAGCAGACCTACATGTAATCTGCAGATAGGGTAGGGCTTCCAGAATTAGCTTTTATGGAGGCTAAGAAACTCCCCAAATTGTATGTATATTCCTTTTTCTTGGAAGAGAGATCTTATTTAAAGAGAGAGCCATCTATTTCAAAAGGAGTTTTGGGACACCTGTGTGGCTCAGTTGGTTAAGTGTCCAACTCTTGTTTTGGACTCAGGTCATGATCTCACAGTGGTTGTGAGATCAAGCCCATGTCAGGCTCTGCACTGACAGTGTGGAACCTGACTGGGATTCTTTTTCTCCTCCTCTCTCTGCCCCTCCCACTCTCTCTCTCTCTCTCAAAATAAATAAATAAAACATGAACAAAATTAAAAAGAAATTTTTAAGGTAAATAAGTTCAAGAACAAAAAGATTGGATGATAAGGGATTATGATCAGTTGGGCAGGGCCAAAGTTATCAAACAATAAAAGGAAATTTTGAAAGATGTTATAGAGGATTACTTTAAAAGTGTATCTGTTTTAATGCTCAACTATCTGCAAATTTAAAAATTATTTTTAATGTGACTAGTAAAGAAAGACCATTTCTAATATATTTTAATCCTCTGAATAAAAACCGAATAAATAACTTAAACTTTTAAAATATTTATCTTGTCCAAAAATGTCTGGAAACATATTTGAGGCATACTTTAAAATCAGGTGTTGACACCAGAATTATCTGTTAATCTACAAAATTTTCAAAATCTGTGAGTACTGACATTAGGCCTGAGCTCAGATTTTTTAGAAATGTTCAGTCAAAACCTTGAAAACAAAAGGAATCTGTAAATCACAAAATGGAAATGCTATAATAATTCACATGTCTAGAAAAAAATGAATTGATTGTGTAGTTGGGTATGTCATTGTATGCTGGCTAATGTATTTAATCTACTTAGATATACTGTAGTGGGACAATAGATTCAAAAGTATTGTGCCTGGAAATTAAATATGTAGAATTCATATTCATTTGGAAATTTAAATATATGTGGAAGTTGAATAGACAGTTATGACTATAATGGTTGATGCTAAATTTCCTCAAGTTGTTAAGAAACAAAACAATAACAAGTCTAATTGTTCCACTTCATTATGTGGGAATTTATATTCTCTTAGGATTCTCAGATAACATTTAGTGTTCTTCTGTTGCAGAATAATAGTTTGATAGTTATAACAGTTAAGTGTCTTACATACTACATTTATCCCTAAATATATTGCTGCTAGTGATTGATCATGGGAAAGATGTAGTTCTTTGCCAAATAAAGACCACTGCGGGAAAGAATAATTAGAATATTTCTAAATCATGTTCCTATTTTGTATTCTCTTTACATTGCTCTGTACTTTATTTGATGATGACTAAATTTGATATTTATATTTTCCATCATATTCAAATGGCATAAACCTGGATTTCAAATTTGTGGTCAGTTCCTGGGGCTTACATCTTTATTGTAAAAAAATGTGTTGATCTTAAAAACAAACTGCAAATAAAACTATCAAGGATCCAAAGTTGTGTTCAACTCTAATACCTATATTTGGCTAAAATTTCTGAATCAGCAATGTGGTTTAAATTGTTGGGTGTTCTTTTCCAGTAATGTTGTAGCAGGCACTGGCAGTGTCCCATTCAAGTTCCTACTCCCCTCAGCATTTCAGTCTATATTCATTCAACTTCCATCTGCCAGCACCTGCATTTCTTTTCCAGAAGGATCTCTGTCTACTGGCTCCTGCTTTGCTCCCTGTACAGCAGATAAGTGCCCAGGAAGTAATGCTCTGCAGGCTTCCAGGGACAGGCTTCCAACAATGACCAGAGGAGCCATCAACCACTGATCTTCAGGTGGGATAACTAACTTTGATATGTGTGAGCCATACCCTTGTTTGCCAAATCCCCCAGTAGTAATTTGCCTAATGGAACAAACTTTATTGAATTTATTCTCTTCCCTGCTTCACTTCTTCCCTCCATTTCTGATGCCTTCTGTGATCACCTCCAGTATAAACTACTTTCATTCAAATCTTTGTCTCAGGAAATGCTTCTGCAAAATCCACACTAAGACAAATGTCAATTGTAAAACTTTTATTTGATGATGATACTTCTCTCAATCATAAAGGTTAAATGATATATTTTATGAATACTGATTTTTTAAATCATATTTATTGATATATAGTTTACATAGAATAAAGTGCAATAATTTTAGGTGTATAGTTCACCCTAACAAGTTCCCTCCTGCTTTTAATTAATTCCCCATCACTTAATCTGTCTTCTCTCACTAGATAATACTTTTTCTTATTTTAGAATTTCATATAGAAGGAATCATACAGCATAAACTCTTTTGTCTGGCTTCCTTTGCTCTGTATTGTGTTTTTGAGATTCATTGTGTGTTCTATGATTCAATAGTTTTTTTTTTTAATTTCCAAGTAGTAATCCATTGTGAAGAAATACTACGATTTGCTTATCCAGTAACCTGTTGATATAAATTTGAGTTTCTTCCAGTTTTTTAGCTATTTTAAATAATGCTGCTTTGAATAGTTATGTGCAGCCTTTGTGTGGACTTACCTCTCCATTTCCTTTGGGTAAAAACCTTAGGGTAGAATTGCCGGGTTGTATGATAAAGGTATGTTTACTTTTAAGCAAAAAGAACGAACTGGTTTATAAAGTGGTTTTATACATTTTACATTCCCAACAATAGTTTATAAGAGCTGCAATTGTCCTGTGTCTTCCCCAACACCAGGTATTGTCATTCTTTTTCTTAGCAATTCTAGTGAGTATTTAACAATATATCATTATGATTTTAGTATCAATTTGCACTTCCGTCACGATCCGTCATGACGCTGGGTATCTTTTCAGATGCTTATTGCTACTCATATATCTTCTTTTTGTGACCTACCTGTTGACATATTTGCCCATTTTAAAATGACTAAGTTGTAGAAAATTTTTATATATTCCGAATACCAGCCTTTGTCAGATATATGTACTGCAAATATCTCTTGGTCCTCACTTTCCTTTCATTTTTTTAAAAGTGTCTTTAGAAGAGTAGAATCCAATTTATCATTTTATATGGTTAATGAATTTTGGTATCTTGCCCAATAAATCTTTGTCTATTCATTTTCTCCCAGAGGTGTTAGAGTGTTAGCTTATTTTGTTTTAATCTATGATACATTTGAAGTTAGCATTTGTGTGTGGTGTGAGATAAGGGTTGAAATATTTTTCCAAATGAACGTACAGTTCTTGTGGCAACATTTGTTGAAATGACTACCTTTTCTCTGTTGAATTATCTTAACAACTTTACTAAAATTAATTGAAACTATACATGAGATCTACTGTTAGACATTATTTTGTTCCATTGATCTATATGTCTATACATTTTGGATTTTCCAGACTTCTTTATCAATGTTATTGATATTACTTTAATCCAATTGCAGTCAGAGGCTATACAGTACATAATTTGTTTTCCATATATGAAGTGTATTGTCAAATTGGTTTCCATAGAACACCCAGTGCTCATCCCAAAAGGTGCCCTCCTCAATACCCATCACCCACCCTCTCCTCCCTCCCACCACCCATCAACCCTCAGTTTGTTCTCAGTTTTTAAGAGTCTCTTAAACTTTGGTTCTCTCCCACTCTAACCTCCTTTTTTTTTCCTTCCCCTCCCCTATGGGTTTCTGTTAAGTTTCTCAGGATCCACATAAGAGTGAAAACATATGGTATCTGTCTTTCTCTTGTATGGCTTATTTCACTTAGCATAACACTCTCCAGTTCCATCCACGTTGCTACAAAGGGCCATATTTCATTCTTTATCATTGCCACGTAGTACTCCATTGTGTATATAAACCACAATTTCTTTATCCATTCATCAGTTGATGGACATTTAGGCTCTTTCCATAATTTGGCTATTTTGAGAGTGCTGCTATAAACATTGGGGTACAAGTGCTCCTATGCCTCAGTACTCCTGTATCCCTTGGGTAAATTCCTAGCAGTGCTATTGCTGGGTCATAGGGTAGGTCTATTTTTAATTTTTTGAGGAACCTCCACACTGTTTTCCAGAGTGGCTGCACCAATTTGCATTCCCACCAACAGTGCAAGAGGGTTCCCGTTTCTCCACATCCTCTCCAGCATCTATAGTCTCCTGATGTGTTCATTTTGGCCACTCTGACTGGCGTGAGGTGATATCTGAGTGTGGTTTTGATTTTTATTTTTCTGATGAGGAGCGACGTTGAGCATCTTTTCATGTGCCTGTTGGTCATCCAGATGTCTTCTTTAGAGAAGTGTCTATTTATGTTTTCTGCCCATTTCTTCACTGGGTTATGTGGTTTTAGGGTGTGGAGTTTGGTGAGCTCTTTATAGATTTTGGATACTAGCCCTTTGTCTCCCATGTCATTTGCAAATATCTTTTCCCATTCCGTTGGTTGCCTTTTAGTTTTGTTGGTTGTTTCCTTTGCTGTGCAGAAGCTTTTTATCTTGATGAGGTCCCAGTAGTTCATTTTTGCTTTTAATTCCCTTGCCTTTGGGGATGTGTCAAGTAAGAAATTGCTACGGCTGAGGTCAGAGAGGTCTTTTCCTGCTTTCTCCTCTAGGGTTTTGATGGTTTCCTGTCTCACATTCAGGTCCTTTATCCATTTTGAGTTTATTTTTGTGAATGGTGTGAGAAAGTGGTCTGGTTTTAGTCTTCTGCATGTTGCTGTCCAGTTCTCCCAGCACCATTTGTTAAAGAGACTGTCTTTTTTCCATTGGATGTTCTTTCCTGCTTTGTCAAAGATGAGTTGGCCATACGTTTGTGGGTCTAGTTCTGGGGTTTCTATTCTATTCCATTGGTCTATGTGTCTGTTTTGGTGCCAATACCATGCTGTCTTGATGATGACAGCTTTGTAGTAGAGGCTAAAGACTGGGATTGTGATGCCTCCTGCTTTGGTCTTCTTCAAAATTACTTTGGCTCTTCAGGACCTTTTGTGGTTCCATACAAATTTTAGGATTGCTTGTTCTAGCTTTGAAAAGAATGCTGGTGCAATTTTTATTGGGATTGCATTGACTGTGTAGATTGCTTTGGGTAGTATTGACATTTAACAATATTTATTCTTCCAATCCATGAGCACGGAATGTTTTTCCATTTCTTTATATCTTCTTCAATTTTCTTCATAAGCTTTGTATACTTTTCAGCCTACAGATCTCTTAAATCTTTGGTTAGGTTTATTCCTAGGTATTTTATGATTCTTGTTGCAATTGTGAATGGGATCAGTTTCTTTATTTGTCTTTCTGTTGCTTCATTGTTAGTGTATGAGAATGCAACTGATTTCTGGACATTGATTTTGTATCCTGCGACTTTGCTGAATTCATGTATCCGCTCTAGCAGACTTTTGGTGGAGTCTATTGGATTTTCCATGTATAATATCATGTCATCTGCAAAAAGTGAAAGCTTAACCTCATCTTTGCCAATTTTGATGCCTTTGATTTCCTTTTGTTCTCTGATTGCTGATGCTAGAACTTCCAACACTATGTTAAACAACAGTGGTGAGAGTGGGCATCCCTGTCGTGTTCCTGATCTCAGGGAAAAAGCTCTCAGTTTTTCCCCATTGAGGATAATGTTAGCTGTGGGCTTTTCATAAATGGCTTTTATGATGTTTAAGTATGTTCCTTCTATCCCCACTTTCTCGAGGGTTTTTATTAAGAAAGTTGCTGAATTTTGTCAAATGCCTTTTCTGCATCGATTGACAGGATCATATAGTTTTTATCTTTCCTTTTATTAATGTGATGTATCACATTGATTGATTTGCGAATGTTGAACCAGCCCTGCATCCCAGGAATGAATCCCACTTGATCATGGTGAATAATTCTTTTTATATGCTGTTGAATTTGATTTGCTAGAGTCTTATTGAGAATTTTTGCATCCATATTCATCAGGGATATTGGCCTGTAGTTCTCTTTTTTTACTGGGTCTCTGTCTGGTTTAGGAATCAAAGTAATACTGGCTTCATAGAATGAGACTGGAAGTTTTCCTTCCCTTTCTATTTTTTGGAACAACTTGAGAAGGATAGGTATTATCTCTGCTTTAAACATCTGATAGAACTCCCCTGGGAAGCCATCTGGTCCTGGACTCTTATTTGTTGGGAGGTTTTCGATAACTGATTCAATTTCTTCAATGGTTATGGGTCTGTTCAAGCTTTCTATTTCCTCCTGATTGAGTTTTGGAAGCGTGTGGGTGTTTAGGAATTTGTCCATTTCTTCCAGGTTGTCCAATTTGTTGGCATATAATTTTTCGTAGTATTCCCTGATAATTGCTTGTATCTCTGACGGATTGGTTGTAATAATTCCATTTTTTTCTTGTTTCTTGAGATAGGCCTGGACTGCAATGTATTTTCCTCTCAGGACTGCCTTCACTGCATCCCAAAGCGTTTGGATTGTTGTATTTTCATTTTCGTTTGTTTCCATATATTTTTTAATTTCTTCTCTAATTGCCTGGTTGACCCATCCCTTCTTTAGTAGGGTGTTCTTTAACCTCCATGCTTTTCGAGGTTTTCCAGACTTTTTCCTGTGGTTGATTTCAAGCTTCATAGCATTGTGGTCTGAAAGTATGCATGGTATGATTTCAATTCTTGTATACTAATGAAGGGCTGTTTTGTGACCCAGTATATGATCTATCTTGGAGAATGTTCCATGTGCACTCGAGAAGAAAGTATATTCTGTGGCTTTGGGATGCAGAGTTCTAAATATATGTGTCAAGTCCATCTGATCCAATGTATCATTCAGGGCCCTTGTTTCTTTATTGACTGTGTGTCTAGATCTATCCATTTCTGTAAGTGGAGTGTTAAAGTCCCCTGCAATGACCACATTCTTATCAAAAGGTTGCTCCTGTTTGTGAGTCATTGTTTTATATATTTGGGGGCTCCTGTATTTGGCGCATAGATATTTATAATTGTTAGCTCTTCCCGATGAATAGACCCTGTGATTATTATATAATGCCCTTCTTCATCTCTTGTTACAGCCTTTAACTGAAAGTCTAGTTTGTCTGATATAAGTATGGCTACTCCAGCTTTCTTTTGACTTCCAGTGGCATGATAAATAGTTCTCCATCCCCTCACTCTCAACCTGAAGGTGTTCTCAGGTCTAAAATGAGTCTCTTGTAGACAGCAAATAGATGGGTCTTGCTTTTTTATCCATTCTGATACCCTATGTCTTTTGGTTGGCACATTTAATCCATTTACATTCAGTGTTATTATAGAAAGATATGGGTTTAGAGTCATTGTGATGTCCATAGGTTTCATGCTTGTAGTGATGTGTCTGGTACTTTGTCTCACAGGATCCCCCTTAGGATCTCTTGTAGGGCTGGTTTAGTGGTGACAAATTCCTTCAGTTTTTGTTTGTTTGGGAAGACCTTTATCTCTTCTTCTATTCTAAATGACAGACTTGTTGGATAAAGGATTCTCGGCTGCATATTTTTTCTGTTCATCACATGGAAGATCTCCTGCCATTCCTTTCTGGCCTGCCACGTTTCAGTAGAGAGATTGGTCACGAGTCTTATAGGTCTCCCTTTATATGTTAGAGCACGTTTATCTCTAGCCACTTTCAGAATTTTCTCTTTATCCTTGTATTTTGCCAGTTTCACTATGATATGTCATGCAGAAGATCGGTTCAAGTTACATCTGAAGGGAGTTCTCTGTGCCTCTTGGATTTCAATGCCTTTTTCCTTCCCCAGTTCAGGGAAGTTCTCAGCTATTATTTCTTCAAGTACCCCTTCAGCACCTTGCCCTCTCTCTTCCTCCTCTGGGATACCAATTATGCATATATTATTTCTTTTTAGTGTATCACTTAGTTCTCTAATTTTCCCCTTATACTGCTAGATTTTTTTATCTCTCTTTTTCTCAGCTTCTTCTTTTTCCATAATTTTATCTTCTAGTTCACCTATTCTCTCCTCTGCCTCTTCAATCTGAGCCGTGGTTGTCTCCATTTTATTTTGCAGCTCACTGATAGCGTTTTTTAGCTCCTCCTGGCTGTTCCTTAGTCCCTTGATCTCTGTAGCAAGAGATTCTCTGCAGTTCTTTATACTGTTTTCAAGCCCAGCGATTAATTTTATGACTATCATTCTAAATTCACTTTCTGTTATATTGTTTAAATCGTTTTTGATCAGTTCGTTAGCTGTTGTTATTTCCTAGACGTTTTTTTGAGGGGAATTCTTCCATTTGGTCATTTTGGATAGTCCCTGGAGTGGTGCAGGACTTCGGGGCACTTTCCCTGTGCTGTCTTGAATAACTTGCGTTGGTGGGCAGGGCCGCAGTCAGACCTGATGTCTGCCCCCAGCCCACTGCTGGGGCCACAGTCAGACTGGTGTGTGCCTTCTATTTCCCTCTCTTAGGGGCGGGATTCACTGTGGGGTGGCATGGCCCGTCTGGGCTACTTGCACACTGCCAGGCTTGTGGTGCTGGGGATCTGGCGTATTATCTGGGGTGGATAGGCAAGGTGCAGGGAGGCGGGATGGGCAGGCTCAGCTCCCTTTTCCTTCGGAGATCCGCTTCGGGAGGGGCCCTGTGGCATCGGGCGGAAGTCAGACCCGGTGGAGTGATGGATCCGCAGAAGCACATTGTTGGGTGTTTGCAGGGTGCAAGCAAGTTCCGTGGCAGGAACCGGTTCCCTTTGGGATTTTGGCTGGGGGATGGGGATTTTGTCTGGGAGGGAGATGGCCCTGGCGAGCGCCTTTGTTCCCCGCCAAGCTGAGCTCTCTCCTCTCGGGCTCAACAACTCTCCCCTTCCCCGTTGTCCTCCAGCCCACCCATTCTCCGAGTAGAGCTGTTATCTTATAACCTTCCAGATGTCAAGTCCCGTTTGCTGTCAGAACACATTCCGTCCAGCCCCTCCGCTTTTGTAATCCAGACTCTGGGGCTCTGCTTGGCTCGCAGGCCGCTCCTCCGCCCCGGCTCCCTCCCCCCAGTCCGTGTAGCGCGCACCGCCTGGCCGCCTTTCCTACCCTCTTCCGTGGGCCTCTCGTCTGGCTTGGCTCCAGAGACTCCGTTCTGCTAGTCTTCTGGCGGTTTTCTGGGTTATTTAGGCAGGTGTAGGTGGAATCTAAGTGATCAGCAGGATGCGCAGTGAGCCCAGCGTCCTCCTATGTGGCCATCTTCCCAGGATACCCCCTATACAGTACATAATTTTAATATCTAGATTTACTGATATTTATTTTATAGGCCAACATGTGGTCTGTTTTAGTGGATGATTCACATGCACTTGACAAGAATATGTGTTCTATTATTGTTTGAGTGTTGTGTAATGTGAATTATGTCAAATTGGTTGATAAAGTTTATTTTATTTTTTATTTTTATTTATTTATTTATTTATTTATTTATTTATTTATTTATTTATTTATTAATATTGTTTATTGTCAAATTGGTTTCCAGACAATACCCAGTGCTCATCCCAACAGGTGCCCTACTCAATACCCATCACCAACCCTCTCCTCCCTTCCACCCCCCATCAACCCTCAGTTTGTTCTCAGTTTTTAAGAGTCTCTTATGTTTTGGCTCCCTCCCTCTCTAACCTTTTTTCCCCTTCCCCTCCCCCATGGTCTTCTGTTAAGTTTCTCAGGATCCACATAAGTGTGAAAACATATGGTATCTGTCTGTCTCTGTATGACTTATTTCACTTAGCATCACACTCTCCAGTTTCATCCACATTGCTATAAAAGGCCTTATTTCAGTATTCTATATCCTTACCAATTTTGTATATACTTATTTTTCCATTGGTTATAGAAGAGAATTGAAGCCTGCAACTATTAATTTTAGTTTTATGTATTTCGTCCCTCATTTCTGCCTCTTTTTGCTGCATGTATTTTGAATTTCAATTATTAGGTACATACGCATTTAGGATGTTAGGTCTTCCTGAAAAATGAAGACTTTTTCCTTATGAAATATCCTTCTGTATTCTTAGCAATATTCTGGAATCTTAAGTACATTTAAAAAATTAATATAACCATTCCATCTTTCTTTTGATTAGCATTTTATAGTGTACTTTTTAAAGCCCTTTATCATTGACTTACCAAAGGCTTTATTTTTATACTGTGCTCCTTAAAGATAGCCATACAGTTAGGTATGCTGGGTACTGTGATGTGTTACTCATATTCTCATTCAGTAAAATAAATTAGCCCCAGCTTTTTAGAGGGTAGGCTTCAGCTTTCGCCTCTTTCATAAATTATGTCTCTCCAGAAGGTTGCCTCACCATATCTTTTGAGAAATTACATTTCTGACTCCATTTGACCTATCTGAAGAAGATAAGGCTAGGATTTTGGTTGCTTGTAGAATATGCTTTCTTCTGAATCACCTTTATACTTTACCTTTGTTCTGACACTTTCATTAAATTCCATAGGAAATCAAATAGTTATCTGCAAATGTTTAAGAATTTTAAGAGGAATTTGTGATACTAAGCTTCCTTTTCTACATTAATTAATGAAATGCGGGCTTTTTAAAATTTTTTTGAAATGTGGACTTTATGTGAGTTTCGTGTTGTTTTGAACTGGGAACGGATGAGTGTGTTAATCTAGGAAGGGTCATATTTTCTGTAAAATATACCAATTCCTTAAGGAATTGATTTAGTGAGACAGAATCAAAATAAAATATCAGGACTATATGGCAAAATATGTTGGTAGATTTGCATCAGCAGCTTCAAGAACAGATGCACATTTAGTTTATCTTTTTATCCTATGAAACTGTTGTACAAAAGTATTTATGTAGCATTATACGTTGTTAATTTTCATAGGTAGTAAATTTCCAATTTGATAGCTGAATTTAAAAGGTAGGAATCATTAATTGAATCTCTACTAGGTTCCAATCACTATTCTAGGTATTTTACATGTTATCTCTTTTGGTCCTAAAATGATGCTATGAGATCTATAGATACAGTCATTCCTATTTTACTGATGATGGAACTGAGTTTCAGAGAGGTTAAGTCTGATTCCAAACAATGTGTTTCTCTTACACTATCCTTTTGTTTTGAATTTTTGGACATAATTAAGTTCATGTTTGATATAAACAGGTTTTAGATAAACTGTTAAAGCCTAGCAAAATGCAGATATATCTCTGAGTACATATTTTATTTTATTTTTTTGTTGTTAAAGATGTATAACAAAGAAATTTACAAAACAAACTGATAGCAGCCAGAGGGAGGGACCTGAGGAGGATGGAGAAAATGGGGGTGGGAAATATAGCCTTCCAGTTTTGGAATGAATAAGTCATGGGAATAAAAGTCACAGTATAGAGAATATAGTCAATTAGACTGTAATAGCATTATATGGGACAGATGGTAGTTACTTGTGTTGAGCATAGCATAAGATACAGAGAAGTTGAATCATTATGTTGTACAACTGAAACTAATGTAACATTTTGTATCAACTATATTTAAAAAATAATAAAAAATACATTTAAGCAGCATAAATTTGAAAAAAACTGAGAAATAAATTTATAAATAGAGAATTACTGAGTTTGTATTTGAAGAAGGTGGTATAAGCAGTTTATTCCACATAATGTACATGAAATATTTAACTCTGATGACTTAGATACAGTAATGTTATACAGTACTATCTGAATTACTAGAATTTAAACATGCACTCGCAATTTATTTATGTCCTTATTCTGAATCAAGGGGCCATGATATACTTAATTACCCACTAGCAATGGCAGAGGTTTGACACAACTACGGCTGTGATTTGAGGATCATTTTTATCCCTCAAGGTGACTATTTAGCCTTTGCCTAATTGGAATAGAAACATGTATATAGCCTACTTTAGCATTACTAAAAGCATCATGTGCAAAATAAAAGCCTTTGATGCTATGAAAATCAGATAAATACTATTTTTTAGTATTTTTCTCCTTAAGTGCATAAATTGCATAGAAAGTCATATTTTAAGAAACATGGATTTTCACATAAAAATAATTTATGAAATACCACAGATTTAACTGAGAAAGCTTTCCATGCTTATAAGTTTAGCTTTGTATTCTGTTTCTCAACCAGTTTAGCTTTACCCAGAATGTATTTTTTTTCCTTACATATAAATGATTCCTCACTTTCTTAGAAGTATTTGAAAAGATTAAATAATATTTCAAATACTAGGGTCTTAATTTGTTGCAATGTATTTAATTTTTTTATGAATGCTTTTTTTTTAGAATAATTAAAAGTTCACAGCAAAATTGAAGGTAAGGTACAGAGATTTCCCATATATCCCCTGTCCCCACAGACACATAATCCTTTTTTTGGAGGGGTGCATTTGTTGCAGTTGATTAACCTACATTGGCACATTGTAATCACCCAAAGTCCATAGTTTACATTAAGATTCACTCTTCGTGTTGTATATATTATGGGTTGGGGCAAATGTTATAAAGACATATATTTATTATTATATCATATAAAGTATATATACTGCCCTAACAATCTTCTGCTTTCTGCCTATTTACTCTCTCCTGCTTCCTCAATGCCTGGCAACCACTGATGTTTTTACTGTCTCCATAGTTTTTGCCTTTTTGCAGTTGTGTTTTAAAAATTTTCATTTAACAAATAATTATTGAGCATATACAATGTTCCAGGCATCATACTAGGACCTAAGAGCACCAAGATGAATATTTTCAAGAGTTGACACATTGTAGAGGGGTAAAAGTAAATTATATCCTCTGATTGGTAATATGATATAATAAATATAAAAATGTAATAAATATAATATAATATATAATAAACATAATATAAGCATGTTATAATATGAAATGTATATTGCTTTTGTAACAATGATGAAGAAATAAGATATTTTGCCTGTAGATAGCATGGGAGAGCATTCTATTATATGTTAACCTACTAGTAGACCCTGTGAGAAAGGTTTGAGTGCAAGTGTTTATTTGGAAAGTAGAGAAATGAGATTGGGAAGTAAGGAAGCCAATAAAGGAGGCTTGTAGGTGAGCATAATAATTGTTATACATGGAACTAGAAACAGTATAAAAAATAAGTTGAGCATTCTGAAAGGTATAATGTTAATTGGGAACCTTTTTTTTTTTAAAATTTTTTTCCCAACGTTTATTTATTTTTGGGACAGAAAGAGACAGAGCATGAACGGGGGAGGGGCAGAGAGAGAGGGAGACACAGAATCGGAAACAGGCTCCAGGCTCTGAGCCATCAGCCCAGAGCCCGACGTGGGGCTCGAACTCACAGACCGCAAGATCGTGACCTGGCTGAAGTCGGGCGCTTAACCGACTGCACCACCCAGGCGCCCCTTGGAACCTTAAGTAAAGCATTCAAACTTGGTTCTAAGACAAAGAACAAAAGATTTTGGGGAGCTCAGACTGGAGATATTTCTATAGGAAAGAAAGTGACCTTACTGAGCTCTTTTTCTATATTTCTGTATCAATGTATTTAGTTATTAGTGTCAGGGAGCAAGAATTTCTGTGTCGTCTAAGGTCCTTCAAGTTGGACTAAGAATCAAATTGACATGAAACAGATTAACAGGAAAATACCAAATTGAATAGCTTATGTATAGGGAATTCACATAGACATGGAAATTCCAAAGACAGTCCAGCAAAATAAGGTATATATGTCCACCTAAACTAAGGAGAAGGGGGTAGGTGTCTGGAACTTCAGAGGAAAATAATGTAATTCATAGGACAAGAAGAACAGATGTTTGGTAATTAGATATTTGCTGTGCCATACAGATGGGTCACTCAGGTAAAATTTATCTTTGCTAATAACCCTTATTCTGGAAAGAACTTCCAGTTAAGATTCTTCTGTATAGTTAAGAGAGGAGCAGAAGTTTGTTTTGAACCCACAGGGTGTCAATTGCCTTCAGCTCAAATTAATCCATGTGCCAAAGTGGCACATTCATGGTGGGGTGGGGGGGCTGTCCTGAACAGTTTCACTGAATATATAAATGTATAGATTTTTTTTTTTTTTAGAATTTTCCTAATTAGTCCAAAATACTTTAAAGGCTCAACTTGAAAATACCAGACTAGTGTGAAACTGATGTTGTCTTTTAAGGATATCTCATCTCTGGGCACTTTCTATGCAGCAAATAGGTAGCTTTTATTGTTCTTTAGTTTAGGATTTGACGAAAATTTGTGAGGCAGATTTTTAGGGTTGATAAGAAAGCCTCCAAAAATAGCAGAATTTTCTCCGACTCAGATGTTATACAATTTGAGAAATTAAAAAGTAAACTTGGAAGTCAAAAGATCAACTCTCTGATGTGATTTATTGTTAGATCTAAATCCATCTGACGTTCACACCCCAGAATTAGGCTGATTTATCAGGCGGTTCAGGCACCACACTTCTCCATAAGGACAGCTTGCCCAAGAAATACTGAGTAATCTAAGAATTCCTGCTCTTGAAAAACAAGGCTGTTCTCAAATAGAAGCAGGGTGGAGCTGAGCTGAATGTGCCCAGTGATTCCTCCCACATTTACTTGTTGGATATACCACTGCTCTCCAGGAGTGGAGACAGCAAGGGAGCAAAGAAAGTCTAGGAGTATCTTTAGAACAGATTTTTCCCTATGGGTTTCTATTGGAGAGGTGGCAGGGGAGAGCTGTTCTCTCTTTTACAGGGGTCGTATAAAAACATATGGAAGAGATTAGAAAGATTAGTGAATAATTTAATCTAATATTTTTCTTATTAAAAGAAACATTTGGGGGTCATTATTGTTTAGAACAAAACAAAGAAAATCTTTTATTTTATAACCACTCATAATGTGATGCAGGGGAAATCACATATCAAAACATCTCTTAAACTGAGAATTTTCTGTGTTTTTAAAATTTGGTCGTTACACTTTGGGCATCACCTTTGTTCTAATCAGTGAACCTAAAACAATTTTAATAATATATTTAACTGAAACTTTAATTTGGTCCAAATATAACCTAATTTAAAAGTCTCACAATACTTTTTAACATAATGTACTCTATACCATCTTCTCTATACTCTGTAGTTGCACATCTAAGCAGAATGATGTTCGCAGTCAAAAGATAGCATGGTCAAATTGGGGAAATACTGAGATAAAGTTTTGCTCAAAGTTTTCCTCACTATGACAATAGGACTTCTTAAAATATTAAAAGTTTGAACATAAATTGTGAATCTTCTAACATTTTCAGAACTTAATTGACTATAGTCATTTCTTTCAAAGACTAGTTCATGGGACCAATTTTCTATGGATCATGCTTTGGAAAATAGTGTTTCAACTTCTAAAATTCTTGTATATTCATGTATATTATTGTATTATTGTATAAAATTCATGTATATTATTGTATTTTGATATAAAGTTGTCTTCTCAGATTGGCCCTAATATCAGAATGTGAGAGATAAGGAAATCGAGGTATTAGGTTACATGATTGGATCAAGGCACAGGTCTCAAGAAACCTAGGAGTTGAACATGAGACTTCTGACCCCTACTCTATTAGCCTTTCCACTGTGGTGTTATTTCTCATTAAGTACAAGGCAGAGTCCATGTTGGGTCAATGCAGTCAATCGAAAAGTAAAAAAGAAAAAAAAAACTAACATAAGAATTTTCTTAGTAATAACATGAGGAGATTTACATTATTGAGAATAAATATTTTAGACATATTTTCTTTAATGGATTAATGAGTTAGTTTGGAGTCATGCCAAAAAGATTGAATTACAGTGTTTTGTGCAAATGGTTTCCTTTAACCTGAATCCAGTTCATTTCTTTGACTTTGAGATAACATGTTGAGGTGGCATCACTTTTCTAGAAAAATTCTGGCATGATGTGAATCGAAGAATATCACTCTCTCATAAATACTGGAAAATTTTCTTTTTCACTAGATATTTGAAGATAAAGTGTTTATTGATGTATTTTTTCACTAACCACTATATTAAAAACTACTTTATAAGAGGTTCTTCATTGGAGATTCTGAAGAAAATAAACATGAACCTGATCCCGATTTCTGAAAAGCTATTTCTTGTGAAAAAGAAATGAAGTAACTTGATAATGCAACCTTTTTAAAAGTGATTTGATAACTTCAGTGTTAAGGGATTTGCTCATAAGAGCTTCATCTTCTACACATTTGCATGACATTTTATGGGTAAAATATCCCCTTTAGTTGAAGTTAGGCTGGTGAAACATTTAGCCCAGAGGAAGGATTTTTATATCTGAACAAATTTTGTGTATCGGCTGATAGTAAAGGATTCTACTGTCTTGGGTTCTTTCACTTTTTTTTTAAACAAGTGTTTTTTCTCAGGATTGCTATTTATTAGCAGCTGAAAATTGTATGGAAATGAATGGGAATTCAGTCTGTTTCTGAGGTGATTTATGTGCAAGTAAATCCTGTAAACCATCACCCCAAAGCATATTTATGGCTTCAAATATCTTTCTGTTTCCACTGCTCTTCAGCAGGCAGGAAGCATCCTATTTTGCATTCAAGTCTTCCAAGAGGGAGATAAAGTAGTCAATATAAGTTAGGAGGATATTTTCTTAAAGTTTGCCCCCATTATTGAAATCTTTTTGAAGTTGAAATACAGACAATTGTGTCAGCAGTCAATTAATTATATTAATTAATTGAGCAGAACAGTTCCCACACTCTGGCATGTGTTGACTTGACTCTACAATGTGTAGATATAAAGCCAGATTAGTTTTTGGTTGCAATATTAGAGGTACAATTGGAAAGGAGGGAGATGTTGTGAAAGATGATTTGTATGGATTCACTTTTTAAGTTGTTTTGGCTTCATTTAGTGCAATTCATTTGATCTCTCTTGAGTTTTAGATTCCTAATCTGTGAAATAGATGTAATGAAACTTTCCTCTGAGGGTTATAAGGATTGAATATGGTGGAGTTTATAAAGTAACCTAACATGGTGCTTTACACACAGTAGAGATGCCAGAAATGCTAGCTTCTCTGATAGATTTTAGCAAAGGATATCTTTTAATATGACAATCCAAATGTAATGTCAATGGTAACACATATGGTCTATTTTAAGTTCACAGAAGCCAGCAAATAGGCTCTGAAGGTCCTTGAGTCGAAGTTATTCATAAATAATTCTGTCTTTCATGACCTATGTTTATGTCCATAAATATACATTTAGTCTAAACCAGTAGTTCTCAAACACGTGCATATTAGACTAGACAGGGGAGCTTTAAAAAAGTATATATGGATACTCAGACCCCCGCCTCACACCACTTAAATCATCTTGAGGATGGAAACTGTGCATGACTAGTTTTTAACAGCCCTTCAAGTGAACTGCAGCCATACATGGAAAACTGTCCAGCCTACTGTCCATCTGGCTCCAGACTGATATCATTTGCATAAATTGTCTGCAATAAGACATTCACTATAGGTTAAGGATATGAGTGGCATCTTAGGCTGTAATACCTGATCACATTCCCTAAGCCTTTATTGCCAAAAGTATTAATAAGATTGAAACTTCTAATAAAGTCATGTTTAAAAGACTCTGTTTAATAGGCTATTGGGAAATAAAAAAAAAAGTAGAGAAGAGAATTTTCAATTGAAGAAACACTGAAAATGGTAGGTTATTGATTACTGCTCGAGATTACTACTAATACTCCATTTTACCATTATTTGCAAACAAACGAACAAAAAACAAACCCAAAGGACAACAAAAAAAACTATGATCAACTCTTAACTGACCTTAGCAAATTTTAATGTTTATTTATTTTTGAGAGAGAGAGAGAGAGAGAGAGTGAGTGGAGGAGGACAGAGAGAAAGGGAGACAAAGAATCCAAAGCAGGCTCTAGGCACCCAGCTGTCATCACAGAGCACGATGTGGGGCCCAAACTCAGAAGCCATGAGATCATGACCTAAGCCAAAGTTGGATGCTTAACCGACTGAGCCACCCAGGCACCCTGACCTCAGCAAATTTTAACAGGTGAGAATGAGCAAAATCTGGAGCTTTTATATGGCTGGCTACTTTCTTTTGTTATAAACTACCTGCCTGGAGGCTGATTTTGGGTTTTGTCCACTTAGCCAGAGTGAGAAAGGAGGAGCCATGTTCCATTATCAGATCAATTATGTAACGACTGCATGCCTAACTTGGATGGTGCAGCCTAAGTTTGTTTTGACCCTGAAGTCCTGGATTTAATCAGTGCTTGTGATCCTAGATCATATTAACATCCCCTAGGTAGTCAGCAGTAATGGTTGTATTCATTTAGGGTGTCAGTCTTTCTGCCCATGTTGAAGTTGTAAATCTGAAAATTCATAAGACTTTTGCAACAGTAATTACAGGGTGACAGGGTAATAAGTGATTTTTTATTCCTACATGATTTAGATAGCTGTCATTTTGTATAAAATAGGTATATCCTTGATGATTGGAAGAACACATTTGTATTATAGTAAACGTGCACACAGACACATCTGGATGGCATATAATGATATATGCATCTACCTGTTTCTAAAAAGCATAAAGCAGGGGCACCTGGGTGGCTCAGTCGGTTAAGCGTCTGACTTTTCAGCTCAGGTCATGTTCTGACAGTTTCCTGAATTTGAGCCCCACATCGGGCTCTGTGCTAGCAGCACGGAGCCTCCTTGGGATTCCCTCTCTCCCTCTCTCTCTCTCTTTCTGTCCCTCCCCCACCTGGACTGTTTCTGTCTCTCTCAAAATAAATAAATAAACTTAAAAAAAAGCATAAATCTATAGTTAATATATATTACTCTACCTGCCTATTCTGTCTGCAAAAACCATACATTGGCCACAGTGTTAGTAAAGACATCTTTTGCTATAAATTATTTATGGATTGAGTAAGAAAATCACAACTATTTGCTTTATTGGAGTCTATTCAACAATTAATCATTTTAATCCATAATACTTTCTCCAGTGAGCAGTGAAGGTGTTAGTGCCTAAAGGAATCATGTGTCATCATCTGGAATAGTAGTTAGATTGTTATCTACTACTCAGACTACTCTGAGGGCAATGGTAAAAATACACATGGAAATGTTTCCCAAAGTTATAAATCACAATCAATACTAAAAAGTTCTTCACTCCTAGATGGCCTAAATAGACTAACTCAAGTGAAAAAACATGCAAATTACCCAGTTTCTTCTTCCCTTTATATTTGATCCATTTCTTTTAGCGTGTGATTTCTTTTTTTAAAGTTTATTTATTTTAAGAGAGAGAGAGAGAGAGAGAGAGAGAGAGAGAGAGAGAGAGAGAGAGAATATCCCAATAGAGCTCTACCTGGTCAGTGTGAAAAGCCTGACCGGGGCTCGAAACCATGAAACTATGAGATCATGACCTGAGCCAACAAACTGAACCACACAGGCACCCCATCTTTTGGCATATGATTTTGTATTGTGTGGTTTGTGCAATGTTGTCTCACCAGACTTCATATTTCTGTGATGGCTTATTGTAACCCAGTAGAATTAGTGCAATATTGCGACTATATCTTCTATGCTAATGAACTTGGATTCAATCAAATTATACTGTTTAATGTTGGCTCTAGGTAAATAGCAGTTTCCTTGCTATTAATTTTTCTAAAAGGAAAGATTGTTTTCTTATTTAAAATTTTTTTTTTAACATTTGTTTTTAAGGGAGAGAGAGACAGAGCGTGATTGGGGGAGGGGAAGAGAGAGAGGGAGAATCCAAAGGAGGCTCCAGGTTCTGAGCTGTCAGCACAGAGCCTGGTGTGGGGCTCCAACCCAAAAACCGTGATATCATGACCTGAGCTGAAGTAGGGCACTTAACCGACTCAGCCACCCAGGTGCCCCAAGAATGTTTTCTTATTAAAATATATGTTCTTGGGGCGCCTGGGTGGCTCAGTTCATTGGGGGTCCGACTTCAGCTCAGGTCATGATCTCACGAATGTGAGTTTGAGCCCCGTGTCAGGCTCTGTGCTGGAAGCTTAGACCCTAGAGCCTGCTTTGGATTCTGTGTCTCCCTCTGTCTCTGTTCCTCCCCCACTCGCACTCTGTCTCTCTCTCTCTCTCAAAAATAAATAAAGATTAAAATATATGTTCTTGGGGCGCCTGGGTGGCTCTGTTGGTTAAGCATCTGACTTCAGCTCAGCTCATGATCTCACAGTTCATGATTTCAAGCCCCCTGTTGGGTTCTGTGCTGATAGCTCAGAGCCTGGAGCCTACTTCAGATTCTGTGTCTCCCTCTCTCTCTGCCCCTCTGTCTCTCTCTCTCTCTCTCTCTCTTTCTCTCTCTCAAAAATAAATAAACATTAAAAAATAAAACAAACAACATTTTACAAAAATATATGTTCTTTGGGTGCTTGGATGGCTTAGTTGGTTAAGGGTCCAACTCCTGAATTCAGCTCAGGTCATGATCTCATGGTCATGGGATCTAGCCTTGTGTTGTTAGCTCCATGCTGGGCTTGGAAACTGCTTAAGATTCTCCCTCTCTGCCCCTCCCCTTGCTTGAGCGTGTGCATGTGCTCTCTCTCTCTCTCTCTCTCTCAAAAGAATATGTGTGTGTGTGTGTGTGTGTGTGTGTATGTGTGTATATATATGTTCTTGTATATAATTGTATCCTTGAGATTTTAGAAGTATTTCATACATTTTGAAGCTATACTCACTTTGCGTATTATAATGGATTATGTTAAGCAGTGTAATTTTGTCTGTGAAGATCAAGATTGTGGGGTGCCTTGGTGGCTCAGTTGGTCAAGTGGCCAACTTTGGCTCAGGTCATGATCTCACGACTCAAGAGTTCAAGCCCTGCATTGGGCTCTTTGCTGTCAGTAGAGAGCCCATTTTAGATCATCTGTCCCCCTCTCTCTCTGCCCCTCTCCTGCTCATGCAGACACATTCTGTCTCCCCCCCACCTCAAAAATAAATGAACATTAAAAAAGGTCAAGATTGCTTAGTTTTATTATATGAATTTTTTGAGAATAATTTTAGGAAAAATATTAAAGATATTATGGAAGAAAATTACTAGACACTGCCTTTAATGAATTTCAAAACAAAACAAAAATATGTATATAAGGAAGCATCCCTTGGTCATTTTATTTCTAAAAATTAAATTCTTATTGCTGCTTTTAAAAAATTACTTTTAAGTCTCATTAGAAGTATTTATGCATATTTGCTTTTTTTAAAAGCATAAATTACTTCCCCAAATGCTCATAGTGGGGAGTTAATAAATATTAGTTAATTTTCAGTAATCTTTTACCCACTTTTCCATTTTGCCATCTGTTGTCCATGTAACAGAACACGGAAAATAAATTGGTATAAACCTCCTGAAGGATAGTTTGGAAATCTTTAAAAATTCTCATAAACTTTGGCTCAGAAATTTTTCATTAAGAATTTATCCTTAGGTGATAGTCAAGTTTCCACACAAAGATTAATGTACACGGACCTTTATTACATCTTTTTAAGATGAGAGAAGACCATGCAAAATGGAAAAGAAAAAAGGTTAAATGTCTAATAACAGAATTATTAAATAAATTATGGTATATCCATACTGTGAAATACAGTATGCTTTTAAATTCATATTTTCAAAGGGTATGTAATGGCACGAGAAAGTCTCATAGCAGAATGTTACCTGAATAACGCTGGAGGCTGTTTATATGATATGCTCCTGGTAATTATGATGTGCTGTTAGTGGTGCTGTGGGTGTGGCAATATGTTTCAATACATTCAGAAAGAAATGTATAAAGTGTTAAGAGAGATTACTGCTAGCTGGTGGCACAACAGGTAATTAAGAATTTATTCCTTACACTTTGCTCTGTTTTTTTCCATTTTTTCACAGTAAATATGTATAATTTTGCTATTAGAAATATGTCACCAAAAAACCTGTATCATTATACATCTCAGCAAAGATAGCAGTATATCCCAAAGGCCATCACGATGTTTTGTTAGTAACTGGGGAAACACAGCCTGCAAAGTGACTGCTCTGTAACCAAGACAGTGATCATCCCAGTCAAACACAAGAAGATGAAAGATATTCAGAAGCCTTCACTGACCTCATGCCAAACTCAAAGGCTTTGTGTCAGCTCTGTTATTCCCAAGTTGAAAAACCTTGGTAGCAGCAAATATTTGGCTCAGATCAATAAAAAAACTGAAGCAGTAAAGTTTAAAATACAATAATGTGAAAAAAAATAACAAAACCTTTTCAGAAGCACTAAATATCACAAGACTAAATATCAGTACTAAATATCACAAGATATAAATGTTCTTATTTTTGGACTTACTAATTTGAGTTCTGAGGATGAGTCTTAAGGAAACAATCTTAAATATTGAACAAATTTTATGTACAAGTATGTTTAGTGAGTGAAGGGTTATTTTCAATGGAAAATTAGAATATGGGAGCTGAATATCTACTTGGAGAATCATTAAGTTGATTATAATATATTCACTTGATGGAGTATTGTGCAGATCTTAAAAATGTGACAATTTTGAAAATGCTTAAGATAGGTTAAATGAAAAGTAATATATATTAATGAATCTACATAAAAGGTTTAACAACTTTGCATAAGGGAGCCCTGTATACAAAAAGAATGGAATAAAATATACCAATAGGCTAATAGGATATTTTTTCTTTTATTTTTCTCTATACTCCATATTTTCTTTTCTGAGTATCCTTTCATAAGGCAAAATAAACTATTGTAAAAAAAAAAGATGGTGTTAGAAAATTTTTTGCATGATTTTACAATGGAATAATCCCCCCCCCCCCCGCCAAAATGGGGTATTTAAAGAATCCTCTGAAATTTTCCAAGCCACCTTGACCATGACTCAGTTTTCCTCACGGCTCCACATATATCAGTCCTGAGCCAAGTAAAAATCCATATCCAATCAAGTCTCATTCTCCCAGAAGTCCATTCCCAAATTTTATCTCAGAGCTCTGGATGAGTATTTGTCTGAGGATGGTGTGAGGAGAGGTAGAATTAGACACTATTCAACAATGAAAAATTATGTTTGAAAATGAGTTTGGTTGAGACTTTTTTATTCAAATTCTCAGAAAGTTATGGGATAAAATCACCCTAATCCTTGCATGCACATGTCTATATAAAAAATAAGTAGCAAGATAGGACAGGGTGGCCTAATGAGAACACAGGAATCTGTAAAAAGAATATCCAGTTGCACATTCCTTATAGTGGGGTACCCAAAGGAATTTTAAGAGCTGAGATACAGAATATTCAATTCTTGTTTGTTTATTCTGCTGTGATATAAATCTCATCCATTGGATTTAATCTCTAGTAAAAGTCAATTACAGACATAGCCTTGAATCAGTGGCTGTTTTGGAGAGTGAAGGAATCAAGATCCTTTCCAGTATGGAGTGATTCAGTGAAGGAAAGGAACAATATATATCTGACACAAAGACTATCTGAACTAATTAAGAGGAAAGAATTTGACACTAGTCAAGACTAGGAGGGATGTAAGCCCCCAAGAATTTTAAGAAAAATTGAGAGATATACTCCTTCATGTTTGGTTGGCAAAAGCCAATTTTATTTGTATCGCAAAGGGCAAGGTGATTCCAGTTGGCATAAGATTTATAGTTGTAAAGGGCAGAATTTATTATATAACCCTGGGAACTCAATTATGATCCAACTGAAGTCGAAAAAATCAGAATGGCCAATTTCCCTTGCCTCTGCCAATTTTTCTTTTACTTGTAATAGAAGAGGTTTCTAACATCACAGAGATAAGGGAATTTATTTTCTAAAATTAATTCATTCACCCAACAATATTTTATACTGTCTAATATATGCCAGGCATAGTTTTAGGCACTATGGATACAATGATTAGCATAGCATACAAAAAGCCCCACCATCTTAGGATTTATATTATTCTAAAGTTAAAACCCTAGAGAAAGAAAAATCAACAACAAAGCCAGTGAAATACAGGCAAGTTAATTGCGTTTAAGTGCCCATGTAGTCACATCCTTGAAGAAGAGAGTGGTTGTTTTGTGGTGACATTTCAGGGACTTTAGCAGATCTGGAGAGATGAGAACATTATCTTTAGGCACTTTTGAGGTATGTTGGAGTTTGTTACTTAAGATTAAGTTTTAGGGCCAAAATAGAGTTGGATTGAGAATAATTATCCACAAGGAATTTACTCCACTCTCTGGTTGGAAAAAATGGAGGTAGTTGTGGGCAAGAGATGAACTATGGAACTGAACAGTGAAAATGCTGGTCAGAATGGACCTCGTGGAAGTTTTGTATTATCCTCCAAAACTAGTGATTTTATTTATTTCCAAGTCAACTCGTCAGACTATACATTTAGAAGTCTCGTGATATCATTTTGAGAATTAGCTCTCCCTGAATCACTGCAGTATATTTTAATAGCAACTGATGTGAAATAAGACAAACACAGGAGCAAAATTCAATAAAGTACTGTAAGAGATTGTTTAATGGTCAAATGAGTTTGGAAAACCGTTTCCTTTATGGGCATTCACAACGATTCAGGTGATCCAGGTCTGAAAGACATCGACCAATAAGGAAACCTCTTTAGCTTTGCTTTCTCAGTTTTCTGATAAGTTTTGAACATAGAATCTAGTTTGTTTAAATCCTCATTTTAATATTTTCTTGTTTTGAGAAACATCAATTATCATCCCATGAATGTACTTTGGAAATGCTACTCTAAAATGGTTTAAGTTTTATACAAAAAGGATAATTATGTTAAGAAGAGAATTTACTTGAAGTTCATGAATGGTGCCTAAAACCAAATATGGTAGGCATTACAAACTTGAAAAAATATTTTTTGAGGTCCTTTTGATTATTTTACTATCATAAGTCAAAATGATTTGAAAATAGTGAGTAGGTTTCTAGGCCATACATGGCTGATAGCAATTTGTTGCACAAATTTGCACTGGTAGATAATCGAATTTTTATCACTCATTTCAAGCTGATTACATTCTTTGAAGATGTTCTACTTTTTCCCGACTTTGCATCCAAGGCACACATTAGCTGGGCAATTGCTTGCAGTTTTTGTTTTCCGTTCTCTAGCTTTTAATGCCATTTGAAGATCCAAAAACTTTCAAGAAGCAGCAAAGCAAGAAAGTACTATTCTGCTTGCTAAAAGAAAATAAAACCATTTTCAAGGTATGTTTATTCCTCCAATTTCATGGATGCTAAAATCCATGAATGGGCTTCATCTTCAAGGCCATCTTGAGCAGAATTACACTGTTTTGCATCTAATGTTGGATTTCTCTATTTGGGAGTCTTTTTCCTGGGAGAGCATTTCTTAATAAAGATGAGGTGCAGAATTTCCCAAGATTAGCAAAACCCTGTAATGACTTGGGTTTTAGACACCTGACAGGATATGCTAATACAAACAAAACTGCCTCTCTGAAAGAGTAACAGCATCCTATGGGCAAAATAAAACCAGGCAAAATAAAAAAGGCTATGTCTTTTTACTTCTGCTGCTAATTAAAATGTTATAATTATAAAAGCTAATGAGTAGATTTCTTGTACTGTATAGAATTGTTATCTTTCCTTATTAAAATATTAACATTTAAAAACTATTTATATTTCATTTGTGCAGAGAGACCCCTTGTTCCAGAGTAAAGTTCAGATGAATGGTTGGATCGTGAGGGAAATTAATATCTATAATATACTTTGTTATGTCTAGAAACAATCCAGTAAAAGAAGTCAGCTTCAAAGTAAGACCCAAACGGCTTTTAGTTAAATTGTAATCCTACTAAAATAGAAGGCCCAAAGTGAACTTGTTGAAGGTATTAGCTATGAAAACCAGACAGAAATTAATTAAATTAATATCTATCAAACTGACATGTATATCTTATAGGCTAGGCCATTATTATAGATACTGGAAGGTTTGAAAGCAAAGTCATAGTCCCTCTTTTAAAGAAGTTAACAGTCAGGTAGAGGAGAAAATATAGTAAATAGGCAATTATGCCTTGTCCAGTCTCAAAAAGTAGGAAGGGAATGGCAATTTGTGAATGTTTCCAGAGGAAGTGAATCTGAATTGAGTTTTTATTTTTATTTATTTTTTAAATGTTTATTTATTTATTTTGAGAGAGAGAGAGACAGAGAGAGAGAGTTTTTAAATGTTTATTTATTTATTTTGAGAGAGAGAGAGAGAGACAGAGAGAGAGAGAGAGACAGAGAGACAGAGAGACAGAGAGAGAGAGAGAGACAGAGAATAGGAGAGGAGCAGAGAGAGAAGGAGGGAGAGAATCTCAAGCGGGGTCTCCACTGTTAATGCAGAGCCTGACGTGAGGCTTGCTCTCACAAACTGAGATCGTGACCTGAGCTAAAATCAAAAGTCAGACACTTGATCTACGGAGCCACCCGGGTGCCCCTGAATTGAGTTTTTAAAGGTGACCAATAGGCCTGGTGAGCTGAAGCAGTAGGACACTCCAGGTAGAATGTACAGTATGTGCAATGGGACAGGGTGAAGGGAGTATGTTGAGTTTTGATAATGGAGATTAGTTAGAAGAAGACCAGAGTATAAGGGATTGGCATGGGATCAGGCTGTAGAAGCAAGCAGGAGGTAGATCACAAGGAACCTTACATACCATGTTAAGGAATTGAGATTTTTATCCTATAGGCAATGAGAGTCATTGATAAATCTTATGCAGGCATTTCATAGGTCAGATCCTATCAGGCACATTGTTATTGTTAGTCTGGGTGGCATTTGACACATCAAGTGGTAGTAGTTGCAGTGATGGGTGTGTGTGTGTGTGTGTGTGTGTGTGTGTGTGTGTGTGAGAGAGAGAGAGAGAGAGAGAGAGAGAGAGATAGAGATTGTACAACTCAGTGGGTCTTGGCAGTTGAGCAGAGGTGGTGTTGGAGAATGGATGTTGGGGTGTGATGGGCATTCTGCAATAGTATAGTAGATGAAGGTAACATTTCTTTTGGCTATTAATAATTCACTATTAGGTCTAAAGATCAGAGCTCTTCTCTGCTTGTTTGAGTAAATAGTGGTGATTTTGCTTGTGGTGAGGCAAGAAGGTGAATGTGTCTGGGATTCAGGTCTTAGTCTCAATGGTAAAGATGTCTTCTTTGCTGTTCATGTCTCTCCTTCTTGGTAGACCTGTTTTACTTCTTCAGTTATCTTTTATGTCTTTCAAATTTTATTTTTCTCCATAATATACTTTAAATTTTTCCCATAGTGAAATATGCAGCTGATTATGAAATCTAAAGCCACCCTGTGCTGAGAGTATATCAGCTTTATTAATCAAACATTCAGACATTTCCTCCAATTCAGTATTCATAGAGCTATCAGATTCTTTCCCCTTAAAACACTTTTTTTTTACTTTTTTATATATATACAAAATATAACCTTTAGTGACTCTTTAGTTCGTATATAATGCAATATCATTTCCTGACACATGGCAACAGTTTATTTTTATCATGAATACTAATTGAGCCCCAAGTTGTCTTAGCACTCCAGTCACATGTATACGTACATATGTATATACAAATCTTCTTTAGATACAAGGAGGGAAACTCAACTTGCATAAAAAGTAAAGATATAGCATGGATGGAGCTAGAGAGTGGTATGTTAACCAAAATAAGTCAGAGAAAGACAAATATCATGTGATTTCACCATTATGTGGAATTTTAGAAACAAAACAAATGAGCAAAGGGGGAAAAGAAGGGCAGAGGCAAGCCAAGAAATGGACCCTTAAAAATAGAGAACAAACTAATGGTTACCTGAGGGGAGGTTGGTAGGAGTATGGGTTAAAAGGTGTAAGGATTGAGGAGTACACTTGTGATGGGCACTGGGTGTTGTATGGAAGTTCTGGATTGCTCTTTTGTACATTTGAAATGAGTATTACATGTCTGGTAATGAATTTAAATAAAAACTTAAAAAAAGTGAAGGTATAAGGTGAGAGGATTTTTTGGAAAGGTGTAGGAGTTAGACTGAAGAGTTATTGGCGGGTACTGTGAGCTATAAGAATGAGGATTTGAAAAGTCAGTCTTCTATTTATTCCCCGAAGCCTTCATGGTCTCCAATCCCTGCTCCTCTGCCTGTACCTGTTTCCATTATCCTGTGTCTAACGACTGGCTCTATTTAGGTGTGTTTGGGAGACCCTGATTTGGGCTGGATACAGTCTCTTCAGTCAAGATCCCAGTAAAAAAAAAAATAGCTAATGTCTGTGTGACACAATTCTACGATCACAGGAAAGAAATCCTAATTGGTTCATCTTGAGTTGACAGTTAGCCTCTTTCAATCATTTAAAGCCAGGGGGCTGGGTCACATGAAACAGTATTCACTGTTTAGAGCAGGATGTCTAAAAAGAGAGAATGGAGAGTTTCTCCAAGAAGGGAACATGGGGCAGGAAGAAAATAATTGGCACAGCTGAGCCTTATTCCTGAACCTACTGCTACTCTCCCATCCTTCCCCCCCACTCAGAGCATCTAAAAAATTTCAACTTAACCTAAGTTCCAACTCTTTAATTTAGATGCTAATGAGCAGTGAAATGACCAAACCATGGACATGAATAAGGAAAAGGTCTAAGGGGAAGCTCATGAAGAAGATAATGAACCCTTAAATAATCCAGCATTACCTGGCATATCTGTGACCTACTATCTGTAGGGCAAGAGGACTGACTCTTCTTCCCAAACTATTGGTGTGGTTACAGAGACCTGCATTTCCCCCTGCCAAAGTAGAACAAGCTGAATTAGTTCTATGAATCTTTCCTAGAAACTGCTTTGTACTTAACCTCTCCTCACCCTCTGCCTGCAATTCAGAAGTGGTTATTTATCTTGTTTCTATTTGTGCTGTTTTATTCTTCTCTTTTCACAAACTGCACCCTTAGTCTTTTGCTTTTAATAATGAGAATATAAATGTCTCTAGAAGCAAATCATGTAAAATTTAACCCATTTAACACATCCTTTTCCATATGGCCAAAAGCTTTCTGAAGTTCTTTCTTCCCTTTAGTACATATGTAAGGATGAGGATGTATAGTACAGGAACATATTCTATCCCCTGTAGGTGATCTGGAATTAAACCTGGGGAGTGAAGGATAATGGTCTTTGGCTTACATCACTTTTAGCTTCAGAGATGAAATAGCAGTAGAGGTGTTGGGCAAGCACTATCATTTTGATGCTGAAAACTATTTTAGCTTAAAAATGAAAATATGCAGACTGATTTTCAATGGATTTATATAATTGTGATTTGACATGTGGTTTCATTTCAGGAGCTACCTTCCCTATAAATGACACCCTCTCCTGCTTTGACATTCACAGAAAAACAAGGGAAAAGGATTAAAAAACAAAGATCATTCAGTAATTTAAATGGTTTTTCAAACTCTTGATATTAGGGATTCTGTAGAGGTGTGTCCAAAGCACTAGAGAATGAAGGAGTAAAGCTGAGTGGCCCCTTCTCTTTGAACTACAGAAGCTCCATAATCTCAAGTGTTTTATATCCATATTGATGGTAGACAACTTTCACTTGTCAATCCATTGACCTTTGTGCCCAGGTAGAACAAAAATTTTAGAGAAAATATATAATAAAACAGATTGCTGCTTCTATCAATTCATGAGTTCCAACTTCAGGTCAACTCTTAGTATTGTTCAGCAGTCCTGGTACATTTCACTGGGCAACCCTCTTACCCTCCATATTGATATTTTAAAGTTTCCCTACTTTTCTCAATTCTCTAATGTCCACCATCCCATTCCCAATTTGACTCTTCCGTGTCAGCATATCATTTTACTTTCTATTTATAGAGACAAAAGAGAAAGGAATAGACAAAAGAGAACTAATTCTCAAACTTAATTGGTTTTCTACCCATTATCCTTTCCTCCTATAATGGGACAGCTGGCCCTTCAAATGCTCTTGGCTAAGACTAAAGTAACTCCTTCTGTCTTCTCAGAAACTATATGCCATTGCTTATTATTTTTTTTTACTCTTCTTTTAAAATTGCTCTCAATTTCCCCTTGTCTACTGGATTATTCTCAGTGACAATTAAACATGTTCAACACCACCATTAAAATAACAACAAAACAAAAAACCTCAAAATAACAGCAAATATCCTTTTGTGGCACATTTTCTCAAAGGAATTGTCTGTACTTAATGCTCAATACTCAACAAGTAGTTTTTCTTTTATTTTTTTTTAAGTTTATTTATTTTGAGAGAGAGAGAGAGAAAAGAAAGAGAGAGTGAGTGGGGGAGGGGCACAGGGAGGGGACAGAGTATCCCAAGCAGGCTCTGTGCTGACAGCAGTGAGACCAATGTGGGACTCGAACTCACGAACCCTGAGATCATGACCTGAGCCAAAGTTGGATGCTTAACAGACTGAGCCACCCAGGTGGCCCTCAACAAGTAGTTTTTAATACATGAAGAAATCTCTTAAAAATATTTGAAAATGTAGCAAAATGTTTTGAAGAAGATTATCCCTGCAAAAAGTTTTTAAAACTGCTAAATGTTTATGGAGGCCCTACTATACTAAGTGTTGAGGATATAGAATATGTAGCATGGTTCTGTCTCTATTATGATAGGCTTACAGCCTCGCACAAAAGACTGGCAAATAAAGCAAACATTAACAACACAATTTGGTATGCTACATGAAGATATATATCTGGGACTATCTATGGAAGCATGTTCTTAAGTAATTAAAACTTTAAAATGGAAGCACAACACAATTTTCATGGAGGCTGGGTAAAATTAAAACAAATGTATTTTTAAATTAGAATAGAAAAAAGCTCTAAAGAAACTCATAGTGTATATTCTGTCCACATATTTTATATAAATTCTATTTTGTGAGATCTTTTGATTTGGGTCAGAAATTGCACAGGTATTTTAATTACAGGCAAAACTCTACTTTAAAATCCTCTGATGGGGACACCTGGGTGACTTAGTCAGTTAGGTATCTGACTCTTGATTTTGGCTTAGGTCATGATCCCATGGTTTGTGAGATTGAGCCCTGTGTCCAGCTCTGTGCTGACAGCATGGAGCCTGCTTGGAATTCTCTCTCTCCTTATCTCTTTCTGCTCCTCCCCCACTTGTGCTGTATCTCTCTCTCTTACAAAATAAATAAACATTTTTAAAATTAAAAAAAATCCTCTGCTTGACAGTTAAATCTTTCCATTTAAATGAGGTCTAATTTTTCAAGATACTGCTGATTTTTCTTTCTATAGTGAGTCTTGGTACTGACTCCCAGTTCATAAATTTCTTTTCAGTTTACTAGCTTTGATAGACTTTCTTGTATCAAAACAAATTCCCCAGGAAGAACAATTAGTAACACTGAATTCAAAACAATCTGAAGCCACTGAGAGATTTACCAAATCATATAAGACTTATGATATAAAAGAGTAACTATGTGGACAAAGTCAAATAAACACTGAATGATCCAAATAAAAATAAAAATAAAATAAGAAAAAATAAAAAAATTGTGTTTATACATGTATATATACAGCTTGTTTATATGTGAAACAGTAATGTTTAAACATGAAATGATCAATAATTGCATTAAATGTAAATGGACAAAATACTATAATTAAAAGTATTGCCAGACTAAAAAAAATTTAATTATTTAAATATTGCTAACAAGATGGGTAGCTTAAATTTAAAGTCATGGACAGGTTGAAAATAAAATATAAAAGATACTAACCAAAACAGGTTAATACAGCTACCTAACATAATACAAAACAGATTTTTAAGCTAGGATACATTCTAGAGACAGAAGGATAATTTAGGGTTAAGGAAAGTTAATATTATCAGGAAGACATGTTATTTTATGTTCATACATGCCTAATAACATATATTCAAAGTTTATAAAGTAACAGAGAACTAACTGAATCCATAATAACAGTCTGAAATTTGAATGTATTTCTTTACATGGTACCGCTTATAGCAAGTTGTAATAAAACCTCTAGAAATTGAAATATTATAGGTTATGATTTCTGACACTGAAATTAAGCTAGAAATTAATAATAAAGGGAAATAAAGATAAATTAAGAATTGCAAATTAAACATTGCTCTTTATTTTTTTTCCTTTGTAAAATTCTTTTTTAATATTTTTATTATTTTTTTAATTTACATCCAAATTAGTTGGCGTATAGTGCAACAATGATTTCAGGAATAGATTCCTTAATGCTCCTTACCCATTTAGCCCATCCCCCCTCCCACAACCCCTCCAGTAACCCTGTTTGTTCTCCATATAAGTAGCTATTTGTTAAGGAAACAAACAATAATGAAATTTACAAAAGATTTTAATTGAAAGATAATGAAAAGATGCCATTTCAAAATTTGTGGAATGCAGAAAATCAGGGATAAGAGAGAAATTTATATCCTTAAATTAATATATTAAAAACAAGACTAAAAAGAGGTATTGGTCCCAGTACATTGGGAAAAGAACAGAAAATTAAACCTAAAGAAGATAGAAGGACGAAAATTAAAAAGATCATGGCAAAAATCAATAAAATAATAAGCAGATCTAAAATAGGATTAAGAAATCCAATAATTAAGTTTTTATAAAGATCAATAAAATTAACAAAGTTCTTGCAAGGAAAGCAGAGGAAAGAGGTATGACATTTTAATATTAATGTAAGTAGTAAGAAAAGGGATATAATTAGAGATTCTATAGACTTTCTGAAGATTGTAAGAGAATATTATGAGAAATTTTTGAGCAATTAGAATGGAAAATGTAGGAGTAATGAGAAAATTCTTTAAAAATTATCATAAGGGAGCATACTTACAGTCTTTTGGGATACAACAAACTCTTAAATATACAAAAAAGTACCTCACCTAAATTTTAAGAAAAAGAAAGCTATATTCGACTTTTTATAAAACTAAAACATTTGTTTTGGAGTTCACTTATTTTGAGAGTAAGAGAGAGAGTGAGCATCAGCAGGAGAGGTGCAGAGAGAGAGAGAGGGAGTGAGAGAATTCCAAGCAGGCTCTATGCCATCAGTGCAGAGCCCAACAAGGGCTTGATCTCACCAACTGCAAGATCATGACCTGAGCTGAAACCAAGAGTCAGTCACTCAACTGACTGAGCCACCCAGGTGCCCCAAAACTAAAAGATTTTTTTTAACTAGGAGTCATTATTTTTTTTTTTTAATTTTTTTTTCCAACGTTTATTTATTTTTTTGGGACAGAGAGAGACAGAGCATGAACGGGGGAGGGGCAGAGAGAGAGGGAGACACAGAATCCGAAACAGGCTCCAGGCTCCGAGCCATCAGCCCAGAGCCTGACGCGGGGCTCGAACTCCCGGACCGCGAGATCGTGACCTGGCTGAAGTCGGACACTCAAACGACTGCGCCACCCAGGCGCCCCATAACTAGGAGTCATTATTATGTGGTAAAAGGAAATCTGTAGTTCAAGGAGATCATTACAGTATTATGATTGAAAAAAGGAGCTCTTGTTCAGAATATGTTAGTTTTCTACAAGTCAATAAGAGAAAGATGTTCAAAACTAACAGAAAATTGGGCACTTTTAATAGGTACATTACAAAAGAGGATTTCAAATGGCCAAAATAACATATGAAAAAGGGGCTTAACCTCATTAGGCCTTATTTGAAATTCATGAGCTCAAACTGCTTCCCAGAATGGCTAAAACTAAATGATATATACTTGGGATGGGCAAGATTGTAGAATAACTGAAAACCACATGCATTGCTGGTGGAAGTATAAATTGGTACTACCACTTTGGAGTGGAGAACTGTTTGATAGGCTGGAAAAGCTGGAACTAGCCAAACCCTATGACTCAATAGTAACATAATGGTATGTAACCACCAGAAATGCATACATGTCTTCATTAAAAAAAATGTTCACAAGGTTAATACTAATGAACAGATACTGGAGTCCACCTCAAATTTCACTAAAGTTGGAATGGATAAATATGTTGTGATGTATTAATATAATGGAATACTATACGGCAATGAATATGAGTGCATTATTTATAACCCCAATCACAAGGACAAATCTCACAAACACAATGTGCAGTGAAAGAAGGCTGAAACAAAGTACATAAATGGTATTGTTCCATTTGCATAAAATTCAATTCTTGTCAGGAAAGATCTCTTGTTTTAGGAGTCTGGACACGGATTGATTTTAAGGGGAGAGTAGTGTCTGAGAGGGGCACAGAGGAGTCTCAGAACTGCTACTGGTGTTCTGCTTCTTGGCAGGCAGAGTTAGAGGGATGCATTCACCTATCTACATTCATTGAACAGTTCAATTATGCTATGTATGCTTTCCTACATAAATGTTATACTTGAATATAAATCTTAATTAAAAATTGTTGAAATGCCTATAATTTGGAGTATTTGGAGTTACAGGGAGTTAATGTGGAAAAGAAAACATGCTACTGCTTTTAGCAAGGGAACATTTTCCATCAAAAGCAAGATGGTATAATAAAAAACATGGACTTTGGGATCAGGAATTTTTGAGTACAAATTCTATATTTACTGTTTACTGGCCTTATGACCTTGAATACATAACTTTATCTAATCTTCAGCTTCTAAAAACGCATCTAAGGAATATGTAAAATTTATCAATAGGCCTGGAACCTTTGTTTTCCTAGAATTTTTTTTGTATTTAGTACTGCTTAAATAGTGAAACTACCATGTTACCAGGATGGCTTATAGCCTATAGATATGGCTTTGGTGGTTACCGTATTTTTGACTTTACTCATTTGGATGTAGCCAATTTAGAAAAATATAAGGCACTTCTTACACATAAGTTAAGTCATAATTACTTAGCTTTGCAACACTTGCTCTTTTGTGGTTAGCTCCTAGGCATGTTAAAACATAGCAACAAACAGACTAATCATTTTCCTTTACTGAAACTTAAGGCAGGAAATTAATTTATCTCATCTGTGCCAAAAGCAAATATCTTCACAGTCCTCCCTGCTTTGCCTTTTAGGTGACTCAGAACACCTGGTTGCCAATTGCTAGCTGATGATAATTAGCTTTCAATTATCACCAGTTACATTTTCACCTGTTCAATTTGCAAATTCCTGAATTTTTTGGCTTGTCCTATTAACAAGTTCTGATATCTTCTGTCTTCAGTACACCTGCTCTGTGAGAGTAGGGAAACAGTTCTCCCACTGGGGAATTTCCCCTTCATCTGCCATCCTGTCCAGTTTTATCCATCTGGTGTTAGATGGGTACACACTTTGCAAAGAGACACACGGAGATACCTAGGTTCTTAGTCTCTTATGTTTCCAGGCTGTCCTGCTTTCCTGGTAGTGATTCTGTGACTCTTCACTTTGTTCAGAAATAACCAAATGATTGTTTCTATAAATTATCTTTCTTAAGAGATAACCAAAACAATGGCCAGACAACATAAGGAATGAGTGAATTTTTAACAATGGAGTTCTCCTCAATTTGATAACGTATTGAGATTCAATAAACCAGGAAATGAGATGACATTATGAGAGAATGCAGTAAGATTTTGAGAGAGAACATGAAAAATATCCTCGTGAAATTTGTTGGTGGTTGTATTTTAAGATATTTATGTCAGTTACACAGAATGTACTCATGAGGCATCTGATAGGTGATCTTAGACTAAACATAAAAAAGGGGCACCTGGGTGGCTCAGTCGGTTGGGTGTCAGTCTTCGGCTCAGGTCATGATCTCGCAGTTTGTGGGTTCGAGCCCCGGTCAGAAATCCATGTTGTAGCCTAGTCTTCCCAATTATATTTTAGATTTGTTAGGCATAAGCATCATGCTTTATATTTATTGAGAATCCACACTGTGCAAATCATAGTTTTTTCACATGAAAGATATTCAAATGGTTTAAAAATTTTTGAGGTCCACTGTTTTCCTGGAAGCAGACATTTACATTAAAGAAATCCAATTGGAACTGCAGACTTTTATTAAAATTTTAAGTTTGTGCTATTTCCCAAATGGTTTATTTATATATTTATTCATTTACTCAAGGGGCATTTATTTTTTAAAGCATTTTATTATTTTTAAGTTTTAAAGTATTTTTAATTTATCATCATCATCATCATCATCATCATCATCATTTTTCAAGTAAGCTTTACATCCAATGGGGGCTTGAACTCATGACCAGGAGATCAAGAGTCACACGCTCAATTGACTGAGCCAGCTAGGCACCCTTCAAGGGACATTTATTAAGTGTTAAGCAAAAAACAAGGAAGGACAAGGTCCTTCTATTAAGATGGGCCATAGGTCAGCCAGAAAAGGCTTCATTCCACGGGTAAAACTTCACCAAAATATTGAAAGACAATAGGTCTTCACAAGGTTCAGGCAAGCAAGAGAAAGATAAGTGTTTCAGGAAGAAGATGCAATATGATCAGAGTCAAACATATGAGAAAACCATAATACTGACAGCAGCTTGATGGGAGCAAGAGGTGTTAAGAAATGAGCCTACAGAAATGAACAGGGGCTATATCAGAGTGGGCATGAGTATCATGCTAAAGATAGTTACCAAAGGCATTACAAAGCAGGAATTGATTTAGTGATAGGAAAATACCTAACTATATGTAATGACGTTAGTCATATATTTATTACATCAAACCCCAAATTTCCCATGTTCCAGAAGACATTTCATCTATTAAGAATAAATAAGTGTATATGGAAATTGCTTCTTAAATGCCAAATTATATGGTCATTGCACACATACATGTTCATAATCTAAGCAGTGAAAGCAGTATGTTTCATGAGCATTTCTCTCTTATGGTAAATGAATAAAAAGGCAGTTTTTGGCTTCATCTCAACTAAAATTTAACCCTCAAGCCTCTAAACACCAGTAAATACCACCATATCTCTTAAAACAGCAGGTTATAGCTTTGCAAATATTTGTAATAGGTGACAACCGTTTCCCATATAGATGCTTTCACCTTGAAACTATTAAAAATGGCTATAAATGTAAAGAAAACAAGAAAAAACATAGACTGTATTCCTCAAGAATGGTAGCTAAACTTAGCCACAATGGATAGTCAAAGACCAAAAATATACTCAATGCAGGATCAGCAATTTTTAAAAAAAAATTTTAAAATGTTTATTTTTGAGAGAGAGAGAGAGAGAGGGTGAGAGAGTGTAAGTGGGGGAGGGACAGTGGGCAAGGGGACACAATCTGAAACAGATTCCAGGTCTGAGCTTAAAGCTGTCAACCCAGAGCCCAATGTGGGGCTTGATCTCACAAACTGTGAGATCATGACCTGAGATGAAGTCAGATGCTTAACTGACTGAGCCACCCAGGTGCCCCAGGATCAGCAATTTTAAGTGAAGTAGTTTTGTCAGACCACAGGGTGTGGGTCTGAGCATACATCAAAATACACACAAGTGATGTCATTTGGCCCACTACAAGCATTAATGCAGTATTTATAATACTATAAAGTATAGTGGGATGCAGTGTATTCCATTTATATGAAAGCATTTCATGAGTATTTCACATAGCATGTCTGAAACTTCTTCATGGTCCTTCCATCAAGATTTGGCTCATTTTATTTCAACTGCCAGGAGATGTAGCAGGCACTATAAGGCAATGTTGAAACTTTCTCATCCCTTAGACTTCTTCAGGACATCTCTGCAGAATAGGGAAAAGTTTATAGTAGTGCCTAAATTCCCTAAACTGATTTTGATTTCTGAGTCTCAGCTAAGAAAAGCTGAGTTTGTAATTGACTTGATTATATAATTCCCATTCTATTTGTGTGTGTTTGTGTGTGTGTGTGTGTGTGTGTGTGTGTGTGTGTGTGTGATTTTAGAATGTTTATTCTCATTGCAAAATGGTAGTCTTCAAGTTTTATGCTCTTTATACCACTGAAGTTTTTCATTACAAATACTAAGAAATGTAGTAACAAGAAAGAGATTATGGGACCTTTGAAGGTCTCACAAGTACCAGTGCTTTTGCTATCTTTATTTATTTGGATAGTTAGTAACTGTTTGCATTGATAAGCCACTTATATATGAACTGTTGACTTCACTGGTTCATTGAGTCTATGATTTATATTTGTGAAGTTTGGCAGATCTCATTTAGAAAATATACTTTATTCTTGGAATTGTCAGGGACCTTTAAAGTGATATGATTTGTTTTTTTTTGTATCTTCATTCACCTGAAGAGAATTAAGTATGTTGACTCTTCTTCATTCTTATGGTTATCATATTCCTTTAAAAATTAAATAATTTTGAAACACAGATGATTCATTTCATTGACATGGGAAGACAAGGGGTGAGTAAAAACCCCAGAAAATCTAAGTCTTTTCTCTCATTTCCATGTCGGCTTCTCATTTCTTCATTATTAATGAGTTTATATATAAGCTACCTGTACTTGTTGCTCTAAAAAAAAAAGCCCCTGAGCTGAGGTAGCCTCTAAATGTCAAATAGTAGGGAGTCAGTTAAGATGGTAGTATTTCTGTACTATAGGATACAATTCACCTATTGCAAATGTTGCAGAATATTTAATGAAATGTGGCTTCCAGATGCTCCCTTTTGATTTGGGCATGTTGGCAACGTTCTGGGTTTCAACAAATTTATGCTCCCTAGCTTTCCCTTATCCCAAGGGGTAGATATGTGAAATGATTTTGGTCAACGAGATGTGAGAAGAAGTTGCCGGGTGGGAGCACATTCAGCTAGCACTTACCATCTGTCTTTCCCCTTCATTTCCTGGAACACAGATACAAAGATGAAGGTAGAGCAACCACTTTTTCTTCACAAGACAGCAATAATGAGGGTGGTATTGTTTTCTAAGGAGACTGTATTTGTGTTGGCATCGTGGGCCTGCCATCACAGAATTGTATTAACTGTCTCTGATCTTCCTGCAGTGTGAAAAAAGAATCCTTTATTTGATTCTATTTTATTTGCAATGTAGTTTATATACCGTGTTATATTAACTTCAGGTGTACAATACAGTGATTTAGCAATTCGATACATCACCCACTGCTCATCACAACAAATGCATTCTTTAATCCCCATCACCTAAATTTAACCCATCATTCCCACTCTGGCAACCTTCAGTTTGTTCTCTATAGTTAAGGGTCTGTTTCTTGGTTTGTTTCTCTCTTTTTCTTTTCCTTTTTCTTTTCCTCTTATTTTCCCCTTAAATTCCACATATGAGTGAAATCGTGTGGTATTTATCTTTCTTTACTGATTTCTTTCACTTAGCATTATACTCTCTAGTTCCATCCATGTTGTTGCAAATAGCAAGATTTTATTCTTTTTTATATTTTTTATAGCTGGAATAATATTCCATTGTGTGTGTATGTATGTGTGTGTGTATATATCTATATACCTTTATTCATCTATCGGTGGACACGTGGGCTGCTTTCCTAACTTGGCTATTGTAAATAATGCTGCTATAAACACAGGGGTATATGTCTCCCTTTGAATTAGTGTTTTTTTGTATTTTTTGGGTAAATACCCAGTAATGTGAATACTGGATTATAGGGTAGATCGATTTTTAACTTTTCTTAGAATCTCCATAATATTATCCACTGTGGCTACACCAGTTTGCATTCCCAACAACAGTGCAAGAGTTTTCCTTTCTCTTCACATCCTTGTCAACAATTATTTCTTTTATTTTCTATTTTAGCCATTCTGATAGGTGTGATAGATGTATCATTGCGGTTTTGATTTGCATTTCCCTAATAATGAGTGATGTTGGGCATCTTTTCATGTGCCTATTGGTCATATATATGTCTTCTTTGGAAAAATGTCTATTCATGTCTTTTACCCGTTAAACAAAGAATACTTTCATAGTTAAACCATTATAGCTTAGGTTTTCTGTTATTTGTAGCTAAGTTCAACTCCTAACTCATATAATAGAAAAAAATTTACTATATAGTATTAAACTGAATAAAAAAAGAAATGTGAATTTTTGCTTCTGGCCATAATGGAATAACTAGTACAGAATTACACTTTTGCAGGGGCGCCTGAGTGGCTCAGTGGGTTGAGCGTCTGACTTTGGCTCAGGTCATGATCTCACAGTTCGTGAGTTTGAGCCCCACGTTGGGCTCTGGGGTGACAGCTCAGAGCCTGGGGCCTGCTTCACAGAATCTGTCTGCCCCTCCACTGCTTGCACTCTGTCTCTCGCATGTCTCAAAAATAAATAAACATTAAATTTTTTTTAAAAAAATTAAAAAAGAAAAGAATTATACTTTTGCAGAAAAAAATAGAAAAAAATGGAAACCAAACAAAACCACTGTTTTCAAGCACCAGGCAGCACAGACCTAAGATTCCCTGAGAGAGAGAAGAGAAGTATGTTTGTTGGGCCTTACTTTTGAGAATCCACGCAGAGTCTGTGAATCTTGCTGATTTAAGGAGACAAGGAGTTGTCCAATTAAAAATGGATATACAAAGAAAGAAATGTAATGCAAAATTAAGACAAAAATTAATGGAAACAGTTGAAGAAATAACTAAGATGATGGAATTGTCAGACAAAAGCATTAGAAAGCTGTTATGCACATTATGCACAAAGGTTTAAAAAAGGAAGATATAAAAAAAAGTAAATTGGAACTTCTAGAGATGAAAAATATGGTGTCCAAAATAAGATTTCACTATATTGGATTAATGTCAGATTACACACTGCAGAATAAAAGACCAGTGAACATTAAGATTCTGTCTTCTTATGTCTCCATAGTTTTTCTTTTTTCTAGAATAGCATATAGTGGAAAGCATATAATATATTACCTTATCAGATTGGCATGTTTCACTTAATAGTATGCATTTAAGCATTTAACATTCCTTCATATGTTTTCATGGCTTGATAGCTCATTTCTTTTTAACTCTTTTTATTTTGATTCATCTATTATTTAGAAGTATTTTTTTTTTAATTTTTAAAAATAGCTCTGAAACAAGTTGGTATTTATTTGAGAAGAAATAAAAACTTTAACCCTATATATAAATGTTAACTCAATATGGAATATAGAACTAAATTTAAAAAATCTGTAACTATAAATCTTACAGAAGAATACACAGGAAAAAAAAATGCAGGAAACAGATTCTTAGGCAGGACACAGGCACAATTCTAAATAAAAGAACACTTTAAATAAAAAACACCTGATTAGTGATAGACACTATTAAGAAAATACAAGCCACATACTGAGAGAAAATATTTTTAATATATTTCTTTGATAAAGCACTTGTATCCAGAATATATAAAGACATTCTACAATTAGAAGATAAGAAACAGATCAATAAAAAATGGATAGACACTTGAACAGACACTTTGCTAGAGCAAATATATGAAGACTTTTAAGCAAATTAAAGATGTTCACCAGTATTAGTCCAAGGCAAATTAAAGCCACTATATGATCCTACTATATGCATATTATAATGTCTAAAAGCAAAAAGACAACACCAACTTTTGATGAGCATGTAGAGTGACTAAAATTCTTACATACTGCTTTTGGGAACACAGATTGTTCAGTTTCTTTGAAATCCAGTTTAACATGTTTGAAAACAGTTAAGCATGAACTTATTATACAACTGGGGCAATTCTACTTCTGTTTATTTGTCCAAAGTGTTAAAGACATGTCCACATATGTTCATTATAGATTTGTTTACATTAGCCAAGAACGGGAAACAACCCCAAAGTTTTCAACAGATGAATGAATTTACAAATTTGTCTTTGCCTGTATAATAAAACACTATTTAGTAATTAAAGGAAAAGACGATTGATATATGCAACAAGACAGATGAATATTAAGTATCACTGTGTGCAAAAGAAGCCAGGCTCAAAGTCCATACTGCATGATTTCATTTATATGAAAATCTAGCAAAAACGAATCTCTGGGGGCTGAATGCAGATCAGGTTGCCAAGAGCTTAGAGTTTGGGTAGGAGTAATGATTGGGATAGTTTTATAAGAGGGAACTTTTTGGAGAGTTAAAAATGTAAATCTTTTATGTGGTGGTGGTTAGACTAGTGTATATATTTGCCCAAATCAATGTAGCCTATTGTATCTAAATTATACATCAATAAAGTATGTGAGAATGCAGAAAGGTACAATAAGATATAAAGATATTATACTCTTGATGTAGCATACACGTATATACATATACACGCATATTTAAATGGCCAATATAACATTTGTAATACCATATAATACAGCATGTAACAAAACACACCCAGAACGCTTTAACACCATATTTCAATTATAATTCCTACATATTCTTCTCAGTATTACTCATATTTTTCATATTTTTCAAATGAGTTTCACATTGACTTTACAACTAGAAAAAAATATTAAAATAGAAAGCGAAGACCTGAATTTCAAAGGGTTAAATATACACTTTAAGTTTTGACCTGTTAGGCAACTTTACCAACAGAGGTTTAAGCTATTTCCTCTGGTCTTTCATGCAGACATCATGATCATTTACAAAAGTTAAATTTTGTTCCCTTAGCCCTGAATACTATGTGAAAACATTATCAATTTTTGTAATGTCTAAATGCTAGTGTTAGTTTTCAGTTGAAACATAAATAAGACTTGATTTGATTTAACAAAATGATAGAGTGTTTAGAAAAATCTTACATTTATATATCCTAAACCCAGTATTCAGTTTTTCAGAAAATCAGCTATAGAGAACATATTTTAGTTCATTTCACACTGTGTTAATTGTGTAACACGCTGTAACCATTACCTTTTACCAAATACAATTACTCTTCTAATGAAAACTGATGAATTTAACAAGAAATTATTAGATCTGTTTGATCTAAGCATGAACAAGTGGTTGATGGGAAATGCTTCCTAATGAATATTTCATTCCCTTTACCACTCCCTCCTTCAATTTTGTAATTGAATTACATGCCTCAATTTAGTTAAATGAAGAAATAATAATTTAAAACATTTAATGTACAAAATACCATAATATGTAATATTAGCTATAAGGAATTGTCTCTTGCAGACCAGAGAAGATATTGACCTCCTGACCACTTCTGCCATTTGCTTTTATTCATCCAGTGTGTGACAGCAAATATTTGTAAGATTTTTTTTTCTTTTAAATTTCTCTTCTTCTTCTTCTTCTTCTTCTTCTTCTTCTTCTTCTTCTTCTTCACTTTTCTGCCTCCCATTATCTTTCAAATATATTCATATATTCTCTTCTCTCTTTTTTTTTATTATTATAAGTTTATTTTTGAGAGATAGAAACAGTGTGAGCAGGGGAGGGGCAGAGAGAGAGGGAGACACAGAACTCAAAGTGGGCTCCAGGTTGTAAGCCGTCAGCACAGAGCCCGATGTGGGGCTTGAACTCACGAACTGTGAGATCATGACCTGAGCTGAAGTTGGAAGCTCAACTGACTGAGCCACGCAGGCTTCCCTCTTCTCTCTTTCTTAATGTCCATGGAAACCACCATTATTTCCAGATTTCAGTTTGCTGCTTCCCTTTTTTTACTTCCATTCTTCTTCCAATGTTTCATTAGAAGCCTTTTTAAAAATGCTTAAATTCTGACTTAGATCTTTTAGTCATCTCCCATTGCCTTTAGAATAGGTGTTAATACCTTAGAATAGTGTAAGCAAGCCTGTGGGAAATGTTTCCTGGCTACTTCTCCATGCCATCTTCCCTCTTGCATTCAGTGCTTTAGCAGTCCTGGACACTTTGCTACTTTTCAAACATTTCCTTATGTTTATATAGGCTTGCTTCTGTATATTCAGTTTTCTCTGCTTAAATGCTTATCCCCAAACTTTCTTTGCCTCCTACCTCACTTAGTAAATTTCTACTCCTCATTCAAGAGTCAAATGGAAACATTTTTTTTTTTTCTCAGTAGGAGGGCAAGATACCGAAGTTTGTCGTAAGCATAAACTTCATATTAAGAAATGTATAAAATGATTTATTTTTTTGAACCCATTCTTCATATCAATTTCCAAATTCCCTATTTCTACTATGTTTACAAACAGAACCTTCAGAGAATTTATAACGAAGAAGAGAAGAAGTGTAGATCAATACCCCATTCACCTCCTTCATTTTTACCTCTTCTGTGGACACCAAGAATGCAGAGAGTTAATAAAACTTTGGGAGCAGCCCTCAACCTGTTATGGGAGAGAGTTAATATATAAACAACCACACCTTCTTCACCCCTAGCTTGGGTGGTGAAGCTATATGAGGTGTTTCCTAGATAAAGATTTTGTCACTTGCAGAGGTAACTTGCTTTATGGTTTTCTTCCCTTCCTTCTCATCCTTTCTTGGGATCATTTCCAAAATAAACTACTTGAACTAAAATCTTTGTCTAGCAGTCTGTTTCTGGGAGAACACATACTAAGGCATGAGCATAATACCTTTTCTGCATTAAATTGTTTTTTCATGTTGTAATCTCTTACTGTTCATCATTGCCAATCTGAATATCTTAGGAGTTTCAGAGTAAATAATGATTGCTTTTATATAAGTGTATACATTTATGTATAGTTCACATATGAATATATAAATTTAGAGCATATAAATTCCACTCATATTCAAATAAATGAAAGTAGTTTAAAGAGTGAAGAATAGGACAAAATAAACCAAGGATGATGATATAAAATTAGTCACAATCTATAAGTAACCTGGCATTATTTGACTTACAGGATTCTTTCATTAACATTGGAAAAAAAAATCCCCGAGTCAGTTCTTAGCATCAAAATATCACTGAGATCTGTACATGTTCTCCTTACAATCTTAGCTGAGTATGAGAGCAGTGTCTAGCATGTGGTAGGTGTTTAATAAAGTTTTGAGAAATAAAGAAGTGCAACTTGAATAATTGTGTAATTAAATTGTTTGATTTCTACCTATTGCTTCTCATTATCATAAGAACCAACATTCCATAATAAATAGGTTATTTATATTTTTTCAGTTTGGAGATTTTTGTCATTGGTTGCTCAGTTGCTAGTTTTCCTTTGGGTTCTTGGACTATTTTCATATGTGTCATCTGTTCATTTGCACTAGAAAAATCACATTATGAAGTGGAATGCTCCCAACACAGGGGAGAAAAGGACTGACCTTCAAAAATGGGTGTAGAGTCTGAGCTCCACATGAGTTATCTCAAAGTCCAGCACCAAAGTTAGGCTATACATGTAACCATTACAAGAGTAAATATAAATGATCACTTGATAGGTATCTATTATCTATTATATATTAAAGTTTATACCAAGTTTGTTAGCCATATTTTTCTCATGGAATATCTTTCTGGTAGAAATAAGTGCATGAACATTTTTTTAAGTTTGTTTATTTGTTTATTATTAAAAAACTTTTTTAAACATTTATTTATTTTTGAGAGAGAGAGAGAGAGAGAGACAGAGCATGAGTGGGGGGTGGGGGGGGTGGGAGGGTGGCGTACACAGAGGGAATCACAGATTCCAAAGCAGGCTCCAGGCTCTGAGCAGTCAGCAAAGAGCCTGATGTAGGGCTCCAACTCATGAACTGCGAGATCATGACCTGAGTGGAGTTGGATGCTTAACCGACTGCCAAAGTTACTTATTTTGAGAGAAAGACAGAAAGTGCGAGCAAGGAAGGGTCAGAGAGAGAAAGGGAGAGAGAGAATCCCAAGCAGGCTGTGGCACTGTCAGCCCAGAGCCTGATGGAAGGCTCAATTGATCTCATGAATCATGAGATTGTGACCTGAGCTGAAAACAAGAGTCGGATGCTCAGCCAGCTGAACCACCCAGGTGCCCCAGTGCATGAACATTTTAAGGCTATTACACATTAATTATTTTCACTTAGATTTTGGGATGTTAAAGATATTTATATGATTTGGAGTAGGGGAATAAAAAGAATTATTCATTTATTTACTTTGCTCTTTAAAAAATTTATTTCTCCTTGCTTGCTGCTTTTTGAGGGAAATGCTAGATGTTTTAAGAGGGAAATCTTGGGGCGCCTGGGTGGCGCAGTCGGTTAAGCGTCCGACTTCAGCCAGGTCACGATCTCGCGGTCCGGGAGTTCGAGCCCCGCGTCAGGCTCTGGGCTGATGGCTCAGAGCCTGGAGCCTGTTTCCGATTCTGTGTCTCCCTCTCTCTCTGCCCCTCCCCCGTTCATGCTCTGTCTCTCTCTGTCCCAAAAATAAATAAAAAACGTTGAAAAAAAAATTAAAAAAAAAAAAAAAAAAGAGGGAAATCTTTCCCTTCCCACAAGTGAGCTCAGGCAGCAGGGTGCCGTAGGGCAGGGGATTCCATCATGTTGCTGCTGCTATTCAGCACAGATCTTGACACATGATATGTTTGATTATTTTAGCTCTATAATTACAAATGGTATTTAACAAGAAATTATTTATATCTCTTTGGAACCAGCTTTGATAGTTGACTCTATAACCTTTAGAGTTGAGTCAATACAGAGGTCTGATTTATAAGATTTTATAGAAAAAGGAAGAAGTCCCTTTTTCATTTTTTAATGTACTTTTATGATTTATTTACTGAACTGTAATTAACATACAGGGTTATGTGAGTTTCAGGTGTGTAATATAATGATTCAGCAATTCTAAACATTGTGCTCAGTGCTCAGGATAAGTGTGCTCTTAATCCTCTTTATCTATTTCATCCATCCTCCCACCCATCTCCCCTCTGGCAACCTCCTCTTTGTTCTCTGTATTTGAGGTTGTTTTTTTTTTTTTTTTTTTTTGGTCATTTTTTTTTTCTTTGTCCCTTTGTTTTGTTTCTTAAATTCCATACAAATGAAGTCACATGGTGTTCATCTTTCTCTGACTTATTTCACTTAACAAAAGTCCCTTGATTTAAAATTAGCCTGTCTTACTGCAACCAAATCCCTCTCTTATCCCAGAAAAACAAAGTGATTTTCAAAGATTATATAACATCCAGAAAGAAAAATAAAACATACATACAATTGATATTATAAAAACTGAAACAATGATTATTTTGTTGTGTTTGTTACACTGTGGAATGATTTTTAGTACCTTTTGATGCTAGCATGACTCAAACTCTATTCTCACATTTGGAGAATTAATGCCTCAGATTACCCAACTTCAATAAATGTAAAGCAACATAGAAATAAGAAATAAAAAAAGAAAAATTGATAATTTGTTTTATTGCAAATTGAATAATTTACACTCAAACCTGTGCCCCCCCCCACCCCCAAGCAAAAGGGCATGTGCACAAATTTAAAAGATAAACCAGAGGCTGGAAAAGAAATGTGTAATTTTTGGGATCCCCACAACAGCAAGACCCAGAATATATAAAGATTCTTGCCTTTTAGCAAGAGGCAAGCCCACAGAAAAATGGACAAAAGATATGAAGAGACAATCTAAAGAAAAGGAAGCCTGTATGTCCAATAAATATGAAAAAAAGATGTATTCTTAATTTAAAACAGGAAAATGAAATAAGACATCAGTGAGATACTGTTTCAAGTCCAGTAAAAAACCTGACAGTTTCAAATGTTGATGAGCATGTGAAAAAACAGTAGCTCTCCTATGCATTGTAAATATAAATTGGTACAACCTCAGTGGAAAGCACTTTAGCAATATCTAATATAATCGAGGGTGCAGATAACATGCAATTGGGTAATTCTACCCTTAGTCATACATTCTAGAGAAAATCTTTCAAAAACAAACTGCCAACCACCGACGCATGAATAGGTCCAGCCCATAGGTCCTCTCATATCTGTCTGATATCTGAGTGCAGTTATCACACAAATTAACCCAGGCCAGAATTGTGAGAATTAATATGATTTCAAGCCACCTAAGTATGGAGTAATTTGTTTCACATAAAAAAGGCTAACATATCCACTCATGTCTATGTTTTGTGTGTGTGTATATATATATATATATATATATATATATATATATATGTTTTATGTATATGTATATGTATGTTTTATGTGTGTGTGTGTGTGTATATATATATATACACACACACACACACACACACATACAGTGAAAAGAATAATAGGATCATATTACTACTATGGAAGAATAACACAGAATAATATTTTTCCCATATGAAGTTTTGTTTGTTTTGTTTCCCATATGATGTTTGTTTTTGTTATTCTCCCTATGGCTATAGGAAACCAGAAAAAAATAAGTAAAAAGTAAAGTATATTTCCTTCCCCCTTCCAAAAAAGTAGCTGAATGCAGGCTGTCTTGTATCAGATGATCTTTGGGGACCTTGGTATTTTGTGATCACAAGGAGAATTTGCTTTGTCTTCATCCTTTGAGAAAGGCTAGTTTTTCAAGTTAAAGTGGTTGAAGTGCCCAGATTTAAAAGGAAAAGAAAATTGTTAGTTTAGGTTATCCCAGAAGCAGACACTGAGAAAAGGATTTGAGTATCAGAGATTCATTTGGGAAGAGCAGAAAATAACAATTAGGCAGAGAATGGGGCACCTGCATGGCTCAGTCGGTTAAATGTCCGACTTCAGCTCCAGTCATGATCTCACAGTTCCTGAGTTCTAGCACCGCGTTCTAGCACCGCTGTGCTGACAGCTCAGAGCCTGGAGACTGCTTCGGATTCTGTCACTCCCTCTCTCTCTGCCCCTTCCTCTACTCATGCTCTGTCTCTCTCTCACATCAATAAATAAATGTTAAAAAAAAAAACAACAAGAAGGCAGAGAAGTGATTAGGGAAAGGAAGGAGACCAATAAATGGTTCATTACTCAGCCTAATCCCACAGGGCACTGGGAGCTCAACCCTGTAAGGAAACTTTGAACTAATACAAAATACCTGACTTAAAATCATCTCCTCATCCTCTGCAGAGGGGTGAAGGGGCCAGAGTATTTATATACCATCTCCAATGAGCTCAATGAAGCCTATTCTTGTGAGAAGACACTGTTAATTCTCTGGAATTTTCAGACTTATATGGGAGAAAAGCATTTCTGGTTCTAGGAAACAAAACAAAAAACAAACACAAAACCCTCAGGCACAGAGAAGTCCTTTAGAGAGCAGTGAGAGAGAATATGCAGGACCTGATGGTGCCTTTTCCAAGGATCTTCCCCCTAAGTGGGTAAAGGAGAAGACTGGCCCCTGTGGAAATTTGAGACTGGCCTGTTTGCCCAGAGTTTGGGAAGTGGGGACTGGGAAGGCTTCAGGTTGCCATGGTTACTCTGAATCCACACCTTGAGAGCAGAGTATAGGCTGATTCTGGGTTTGCTCTGCATGACCTCTCAGACCACCAGGTTCTCAAGGGCTCACAGGCTGCAAAGAGCAAGCCCTAGGGGAGCTGGGTATAGCAGAAGGAGGAACAGCAGTTTCAATCTTGTAAGCCTTTGGATGCATTGTTAGGAAGTGTGTTGCCCCACTACCAGATAGGATTAAAGTAAGGCTTTTGCCTCATTGGTAAGTGGGGGACATAGAGCCTGAATGATTTGGAAAAACACAAGCATATAAGGTTTCCTTTCCTAAGTGATGTGGAACAAATTAATACTTGTAGTAGATGATATTAATATGTTTTATATTATTAACATATAGGCTATTTATTTATTTATTTAGGAGAGAGACACAGAGCACAATCAGGGGAGAGAGGCAGAAGAGAAGAGAGAGAATCCCAAGTAGGTTCCTTATTCAGTGCAGAGCCTGACATGGGGCTGTATACCACAACCCTGGGATCGTGACATGAGTCAAAATCAAGAGTCTGATGCCCACTGACTGAACCACCCAAGTGCCCCTGCAATATCATTTTAATCTAGTTTTTGTATTCCATTATAAAAATGTATCATATTTTATTTATCCAGTCTCCTATTTATTTGACATCAATGTCAATAAAAAATGATCATCCTGGAATTTTATCTCTGTGAGGCTATCTGAGAATTTCCTCAGGAGAAACCCCTAAATATTGAATTCTGGATAAAAGATGCACACAGATTGAGTTTTAAAATATGCTGCAAAATTGTCTATTAGGATGATGTATTGATGTGTACATAGTTCTAAGTGTACTTGGGTTTTGACGATGATGCATATGCAGCATTTAAAAGCATATCTTAGTTATATACACCTATTCCTAACTTCTCTGTCTTAATCTTCTCTTATTTCTTAGGACAACAGAAATCTGTGAGTTACCAGCACAAGTGTATTAAAGGGTACCATACTTTTCTTAATTAGACTAGCTTATATTCTTCTTGCTTTTGAGATATTTCTGGAAATATTGAAAGACTTTTTTTCTTTGATGTTTGTTACCTAAACTCATTTGGTAAATTTGCTTGCTTTTGTCTGATAATAAATTCAGGTTTGATTTAATGTCAGGGAGTTACTAGAATATTAGTTTTGTGACTCAATTTTTCCAGTTTTGTTTTTTATTATTTAGTTTTCATGAGAGCAAACTGATAAACAGAATTATGTGTGTATTATATATACTACTTGGTTGATTTATAACACTTGGAAATCCCAAGAAGTAAAAGGAAAATGAGAGAGATTGCATCGCTAAGATTAGCCTCATCAGGAAGTAATATTAAAATTGGCTTTCAGAGTACAATCAAGCATTTGTCCAGTTATCTTTAATTGATCTGCTGTAAAAATGAGAGTGCAAATTGTAGATGAAATTGCAATGCATTACAAATCAAAGAAGAGGATAAAATAAAGCAATTAGATAAGATTGGGATTTTCTTTTCACCTGGGTACTCGTGGGCTACTTAGTGTTTTTCAGTATTGCTAGTGAGGGAAAAAAGTTCAATGGTTTAAAATGAATGTGGACTTTAAAATGAAGTGAAAAGGAGGGTTTTCACAGTTTTGGTTACTTTTCACTCAAGAAGGGTGTTCTGTGACAGACTGCTTGTTACTGCCTTATCTGACAGCCTAGAGATACCAGTTACTCAGGCAGCATGGGTGAAAGAGGGGAGAGAGGGGATAGAAATTATTGAGCCTGAGTCTCCCCAGTGCTGTTACTCCCTTTCTCCCTGTTATTAGGTTAGGCATGTAAAGATGTCCGTTTCTTTTGTAGCCGGCAATGTTCAGGGAAGCAGAAAAGATCATGGATTTGGGTATCTCAGTGACTGAACCTCGTCTGTCTCTTTTTTTTTTTTTCTCTTTTTTTTTTAAATTTTTTTTTTCAACGTTTATTTATTTTTTTTGGGACAGAGAGAGACAGAGCATGAACGGGGGAGGGGCAGAGAGAGAGGGAGACACAGAATCGGAAACAGGCTCCAGGCTCCAAGCCATCAGCCCAGAGCCTGACGCGGGGCTTGAACTCAAGGACCGCGAGATCATGACCTGGCTGAAGTCGGACGCTTAACCGACTGCGCCACCCAGGCGCCCCAACCTCGTCTGGAAGTTCTTTAATCTCCGTGGGCCTCAGTTTTTTTGGTATACAATGATAAAAGTAATACATTTCACTGGATAATTGTGACAATTAACAAGGACAAAAATGTGTGGATTTTCCAGGTTTGTGTGTGGTGCACATTAATTCTTAAAGGGTGGGTATGTTATTTTAATGTGCTGTTTTTGTTACTATTCCTATTACTATTATTACCATTATTGTAACACTTTGCTCTGGGTGAGGATCAGATTATTTAGTAGAAATGAAGGTAGCATCACACAGGATTAGCTCTCCTACGAATCATACTTAAAGATAAATCCCAAATGATTCCTTTTACCTTTGAGAGGAGAATTGGCTTTCTCTTAGGTCCGTTGAAGGGGAATTCTTACTAAGATACTTACAAGTCTGTGCCATTGTCCAGAAGCAGTACACAAATGTGACCGTTTATAGAACTCATTCAGTTTTTAAAAATGTTTATTTATTTATTTTTGAGAGCGAGAGATAGCGAGCAAGGGAGAGAGAGAGAGAGAGAGGGAGAAGGAATCCCAAGCAGGCTCTGTGGTCTTAATTGACTAAGTTGAATTCTTTCTGTATCATTTAATTTGCAGATTATTTAAGGAGTGAGAGTCTTTACTTCTCAGAAGTTGTATGTATTCTTCTAGTTTTCTTAAATACCATAGTCCCTTTGGTAGACCTTCTATTTTTAAATTTTGATAGAGAGATGAATCCAACGAATATTTCATTTTTCCCTGAACTGTACTTTAAGAAAAGTGACTGAGCAGATGTGATGATAAACGGCAGCTGAAACTGGACTGCAGTATCTGGAGACAACAGGAGTGAGGATGATGATGAATGAAAGAATTCATTCACTATCTCAGGAGAACAGCTGTGTCTTTGCTTACTGTTGCAGTGTAGAAATAAAGACTTAATGTTTCTGATCTGATATCTTTTTCTTTTAAGAGGTCTCCGTATTTTTAAGAGAGAAAAATTAATTTAAAATTTTAAAACACATTGTTGGTTTGTACGATTCAGGACAATCAAAACACATTTGTGGGATAACATGTGGCCCTCCTTATACCTTCTAATAACATCCATTCTAGACTTCTAATTGCTTTAAACATAAAAATAACCAGAGATACTTGGCATTGTCATATTTTTTCTATGTTTAATAAAAATATTTTGAATTTTGAGTTCATACGGTTCTTTAAAAAATTTTTTTTTTACATTTATTTATTTTTGAGAGACAGAGAGCATGAGCAGGGGAGGGTCAGAGAGAGAGGGAGACACAGAATCTGAAGCAGACTCCAGGCTCTGAGCTGTCAGCACAGAACCCACAAACCAGGAGATCATGACCTGAGCTGAAGTCAGACACCCAACTGACTGAGCCACCAGGCACCCCTGAGTTCTATACGGTTCTTAAATTATATATTTCAAACATTTGGAAAGAGTATTCACTTTAATATAAAGCCTCAGAATATCAGTTTTAAGTGTTCTTAGAGAAATCATCATCTCTTCATTTTGAAGATCAAGAAACTGAGAAGCAAATGGAGTTGCTAAAAGTTCTGCATCTAGTTAGTGGTAGAGGTAGGGTTTGAACCCTGAATTCCTGAGTATCACTTCTATTTATCATGTCTTCAGTTTATTTGTTGTAAGACCTGCAAAGTAAGGTTCAGTAGATGCAATTTCCTTATGCAAACGTTTCTAATGATCTAGCCCATAAGGCAATACACACATGTATTTGACACCTTAGACTTTAGCAAAATTTAAAATGACTTCCTAAATGGATGCTTTGTTAAGATATTTCAGTGTAACTTAGATTAAGTGATAGCAGAAGTAAAATTAGAAAACTGGTGTCTATTCTATACATTACTAAACAAGTAGTTTTCTGCTTAATTGATTTTATTGATCATCTTTTCAGTTTTGGGTAGTAAGCTTCAGGAATTAGGAAGTGAAACATACTGTGTTGCTTTTATTATTCTTAATTTTATCTTGGAATGCATGAAGAATGAACTTTCCTTGAGTCTTTCTTTTTTGGGGGAGGGTGTCTTTATTTTGACTTCGTTCAGCACATTTATTATAACTAGAAAATTCCAGACCATTTTCCAATAGAATTCAGATCTTCTTTCCCAACCATATTTAGGAAATAGTGGGTGATAATGCAGCTATGCAGTCTACTCAGAATCTGCTATTTCTTAGTGCTGAGAGATGCAGCCCAAATCCCATTTGCAGTGTTTATTACCTCTCAGAATCTGTGAGCAAGCATCTTTCCTGCTCCTTTTACTTGTCTGTCTTGTCTATTGGCTATCCATTTTCCATTGTTGTCCCAGGTTGGCTGCCAATGGTATATTTCTCAGCCACTTAATAACTTTACTTAGACAGATTTATAGGAAGCCAAGTGCTGTCAAGTCCCTGAGATGTGTAGATTGAGGCTTTCTTCCTCTCCTCCACCCCTTCCAACTTTACAGTGTAAGTCTGTCTCCTTAATAGCACTTTGGTCTTAATAGAGTGTGTCTCTCAGGGTCCGGCATCAGCTGCATTGTTGGAGCATGGCTTATGCTCATCTCTTCTGAGCTAGACTGCAGTTAAATAGGAGCAATTTATTTCTGCTGTTGTCAATATCACATTTCATGAACCTGAAACTCATTACCTTTTTTTTTTTTCAAATTACCTTGCTTGGCTTTATAAGGGCATTTTGTATTTGCCACAGATCATTCTTTTAGATTTGGAAAGAACTGAAACTTTTTGTTACACTTCTGATTGGTATAATAGAATGCCATTTAGGCTAAGGGTAGGCAGAGGAAAATCACAGCTTTTGACTGTAGAAACTGCACTTGCCATGCTCAAACACAAGGATAGTGGTTGTGGGGCTTTTAGCTCATGATGCAAACGAAGGAAAAGAGCCTCTCACATTAAGAGTTTATAGTAATATATTATAGAGGCTGGAAATGTTTTCAAAAAGAATTTAAGAAATATATCTGAGGGGCAGCTATGATTATAAAGAACAATGTCCTTGTGAATATTGCATTTACTGGACTCAAAATAGTTTGTTTTTTTCTTTTATGTACATTTTGTGTTGCAGTTAGATTATCTATATGTTCCTCTAAGAGCAGAAGCTGACAAACTAAAGTCCACCACCTGTTTATGTATGGCTTATGAGCTAAGAATTGTTTTTTACATTTTTAAATGGTTGAAAAATCAAAAAGGCTAATCTTTCATGACATGGGAGTGTTAGATGGAACTGAAATTTCAGTATCCATAAATAAAGTTTTATTGGAACACAGTCATGCTCTTGTTCACTTATTAGGTCTGCAGCTGCTTTCCTGCTACAACAGCAGTGTTAAATAGATGTGACACAGACTATTTAGTTTACAAAGTCTATAATATACACTCTGCTTCTTTGTGGAAAAAGTCTGCTAGTCCCTGTTCTAGAGTGCAGTGCTCCAGATGTATTTTTTTTTTCTTTTCTTCTTCCTGTACTGCTGCTTGGAGGAAATCCTGATAACAAGAGCTACAAAGTCAGAGCTGGCTCTCTGCCCAGTTGGAGTTGCGTAAATGAAATGATTTAAGGATACAGCAAAGTTTCCTCTACCCAACAATATCTCATTTGGTGTTCTGTCAAGATACAACTCTTCTATCCTTGTCTGATCTGAGTCAGTCTTTGAGTTCAATGTCCAAAGGTGATGGAGAGGGTCATTATTTACAGAAGATTACAAAAAAATATTTTAGAGTGGATAAAGTCCTAGACTGAGAGTCAAGAGACATGGGGTCTAATTACGATTCACCAACGAATGACTCAGCTACATGCACTTAAGAAAGGTGTTTGAGCTTTTTGCAGTTTTCTCCTCTGTGTGGATGATGAAACACATGCTCTCTCAGGTCTGTTTTACCTTGGAAGCTTTGATTCTGTATTTTCCAATATATGTGAGGGAGGCCTTGTGCATTATTTGAACTTCTCCCATTACTATGATTGAATTTACTACCTAAATTAATTGTTACTCTGTAAAGATGTAGGTATTTTGGGGCGCCTGGGTGGCGCAGTCGGTTAAGCGTCCGACTTCAGCCAGGTCACGATCTCGCGGTCCGTGAGTTCGAGCCCCGCGTCGGGCTCTGGGCTGATGGCTCAGAGCCTGGAGCCTGTTTCCGATTCTGTGTCTCCCTCTCTCTCTGCCCCTCCCCCGGTCAAGCTCTGTCTCTCTCTGTCCCAAAAATAAATAAACATTGAAAAAAAAATTAAAAAAAAAAAAGATGTAGGTATTTTGTCCCTTAGTGAATGTTATTCACCAATTCCTAGTGCAAAGGAGATGTTTAACCATCACTTTTGAATTAGTGGTAAATGAATGCATGAATGAAATAACCTAATTATAGCATGCTTAGCCTATCTAGCACCATGTCCCTTAGAGCTTTAGAGACCCCCTTTTTACTGAATTCTGTCTTTGTGATTTGTCTTCTTATTTCTAACCTTACCTTACACTTGTGAACTGGTAATGAACACATTTTAGCTATCCTTCTCACAACCATGGCTTAGATTGTCAGAATGACCTTATATAGGCTTGGCTTACACCAAACCAATCAATTCAACTGATTCACTAGACCCTTGGCAGAATTACCACTGCCAGGTAGGCTGAATGCCCAAGATGGGGAGCTAGAAACCTTAGGGGGCTGAAAAGTAGCCATAAAACACTGAGTCAGAGGAGAAAGCATCAAGGTTTTTGTATTAAACAAAAAATCAGGCAACTCTCACTAATAAACTTTTATACTTCTCAAATTTGTCCAGAACCAATGCTCTATTAAATGTCCAGGTATTGATGAGTATATATGTTGGCTTTGTAGGTATCTGAACTGAGAAGCTCCTGTGGCTCCCGTTTTTTCTAATTTCAGAGGGCTCCTTATTTCTTAACAGCAGCTGAGCATGTTTAAGGAAGCAAATACATAGACTTTATCATTAAGAAGTTCATAATTTTGTACTTTAAACAAATTCTAAACCTTAAAAAATAAGAAATTTTGTAAATGGACTTAGCATTGAGAATATTCGCCTTGAGAAAGGAGCTATTGTAAAGGAGTCTCCTTTGTTATAGTTTTTTTTTTTTTTTTTTAAATCACTTCTATGGAGCAGTACCTTCAAGTATCAGTTTTCTGAGATCTAGAAAGATAGAAAAAGCAATTAATGTGTGTTGGTCTAACACCTAACATCACTGAATTATGAGAATTTAATAAAGATGTTTCTTAGGCAGGCAACTGTAGCATCTCATAAATACAATTAAGTAAATACAAATATTTGCAAAAGACATGCTTATTTATTTTCATTGCCCTGTGGTTTCAGAAGCAATGGCTCTTGAGACGGTGACAGTTATTTCAACAGTAGAATGGGCAAAGTACCAAACCAAAACAAAATTTAAAACATACCTATAATTATTCTAGCTTCCAAGCTGAATGGTATTAATGTAATCTACATGTGTGTCATGTGGCTTTCTGCTAAAAATCACTATCGCTTACTGATCAGAATAAATAGCTATTTGGTTTTTGTCATTGTGTACCTATCATTCACGTGAAAATAAATGATTTTAAAATATAAAGAACAACTCTGGATCTCCCTATAATCAAAACTCCCAGTTTTTAGAAAGCATTTGTGAGAGTTGATGTGTGGATGAAGAGGGAAAGATAGTATCTCATGCAGATGAATTATTTCTTTGTTTACTCTGTTTTTTTCTACTCAAATAGAAATAGCTGCTATATGTGTCTTTACAATGTAAGAGACCAGGTAAGAGGACCTAGTTGCCCTTTGTAAGTCAGTCTCTGGTTGGTCTCATTTTAAAGACTTCTGTAGGAGAAATTTCTTAACTTTCTCCATAACATTTCTGTGTCAGAAGTCATTTAGGTTTTCTCTTTCAACATTTAAAGATTCTGGTTCTTCACCTAATTCAAATGTTTATGGCAAAAGTGGAGTGAATTAGGACGTTGCTCTTTGATTTTGATATCATCATGTTGATACCACCATAATGAACGATAAATAAACCTTGCCAAAGAATAGCAGATTATCATAATGGCCAGTGTTTATTGAGAACTTTAATATGCCAGGATTAGTTCCAAGTAATTTGTAAGTTACAACATTTATTTTCTTTTTGTTACTAAAAATTTTTTTAACATTTATTTATTTTTGACAGAGAGAGATAGAACATGAGCAGGGGAGGGGTTGAGAGAGGAAGACACAGAATCTGAAGCAGGCTCCGGGCTCTGAGCTGTCAGCACAGAGCGTGACGTGGGGCTGGAACTCATGAACTGAGAGATCATGACCTGAGCTGAAGTTGGACACTTAACTGACTGAGCCACCCAGGCGCCCCTACAACATTTATTTTCAAATTAATCCTGTCAAATCGATACTCATCTTCCTTTACATTTATAGATGAGGAAGCTGAGTGTTTAGGCAAATTGCCCAAAGTGACACATCCAGAAAGTGATGGCACTAGAATTTGAACCCAAACAGTCTCAGGTCAAAGCCCATGTTCCACCTCATTTGTTACTTTTTAGACATATTTCTGAACTTAACTGTTTTGTCACAAAATGTTACTAATTTATTAAATTCAACTTCCATAGTTGTATTGTCCAACATCTGTTCCCCCAAACAAAAGTTCCAGGAGGTAGTAACTCATATAGGTGGTCACCATGGCTGAATATATTTGGTAAGTGATGGCATGAACAATGAAATCAGTTTGTTTTCTGTAGGCCTTCTCAGGACTTTTATTCTCCTAACGCACACTGCAAGACTAAGAGAGTATGCATTGTTTTCCTCTCCTAATCACACTTTGGGAAATATTTTCATACTAATTTTAGTCTATCGTTCAACAATGTCTAATAGGATAGCCACAAGCCAAATGTGGCTATTTAAGTTTAAATTAATTGAAATGATGGAAATAATGGATACTATGTTGGGCAGTGCAGGTATAGATCATTTCTATCCTTAGAGATATTTATGCTATCACTGCTGTTGACTTCCATGCCTACATTTCTGAGTAGATAGAAATAATTCTTTGTTAGGTTATTAAATGACACAGGCAGACATTGGTGGCACTAAAAGTGAATCTAGAGATAAAAACAGTGCCTTTTGACTGACTTTAGTTTTTCTATTGAAAACTAATCTTTTGATTAAAACAGAATTATAGTATTTATGAATCACTAATTCCTTACATCTAAGACATAATTCAAAAGATTTGTAGGGCTTGGAATTTAAATAAACAGCAAAATAAAATAAGATAAAGAATTGAAGAAAGGATAGATTAGTAATTGATTTTGAGAGCAAGAAGCTGGGTATAGAGATTCCCCTTTCTGTGTGCTGGGTAAGTAAATAAAATCTAATTGTAAAATTCACCTGGCCTCAAATCCCAGGGAAACAATGATTGGGATGCCTAGCTTAATAAAACTAATAATTTAAAAATGGACCCTCCCATTAAAATGGCATTAATGAGGGAAAGGTAATTGAAATAGACCTAGGGGCTACTTTTGGATGCCTAGCCAGGAATTCTGAAAGCAGTGATATTTAGGTGTCAGGCAGGTGAAGTGAGTAGAAAGGGAGAGGGAAGGGAGGTGGAGCAGGGATTGGGCATGTGGGTATTACACAACAGGAACTTTCCCAGATCAGTACTTGTGATTCTGGCTGCCAGTGTGTCACATCTGAATCCTAACTTCTCTGTACCAAATGGAAATAAAACATCTCCTATTCCTTAAAGTGAACAGGAAACCATTTGAAGCTAAGGGACAAGGTATATATTTATAGTGCCATATCTGGGTAACTACAAAGCAAGACATCGCCACCATCTGGAAGTAGCTGCTCTGAGTTGCAAGTACACCATCTCAGAGATAAAACCAGTTTCAGAAGTTTCTTAAGTGAATACCTGCAAATAACTATAATGTTTGGTGGTATTAAATATTATCCATATTGTGAGACTTAAAAAATGTGAATACTGAAGTTTTGATTTAAAAGACAAGGAATTAATATATGTTTGTACCAAAAGAACCCCCACACTTCATAGTATTATAGTTTATACTTTTTTGAGTCTGCCTTCTTTCATCTCAAAGTCATATTTGTGAGTCATATTTACTGTTATTCCATCTAGTGGTAGTTATTTTATTTTACTGCTATATAATGTTAAATTTTGCATTGTACAAATATACCACAATTTATATATTCACTCTATAGTTGATGAACTCTTGAGTTGATTCCAATATTTAATGTTATGAATTCTGCTGCTATGAATATTCTTGTTTATATATTTTTATTTGTGCACATATGATGCATTTCTTGAAGTGGAATTTCTGGGTCCAAATGTGTATTTGTACCAAAAAGTTTTTCAAAATGATTGTACAAATTCCTCCTAACCCTTAGTAGTGTGTCAGAGTTCCAGATGCTCCATATCTTTTCAAACATATGGTGTGGACAGTCCTTTAAATTTTAGCCATGCTTTTAAGTGTATGGTGCTATCTTATACTGTTTTAAAATTTTTTATTTCCCAGATCACTGATGAAGTTGAAAACCTATTCATACTTACTGGCCATTTGAATATCTTCTCTCTTGACATGGCTATTCATTTTTTTCATTATTTACCCATTTTTTTCCTACTGGATCAATTACCTTTTCCTTATTGATACATTAGAATTTTTATATATTATATGAGTCTTTTATTCACTAAATGTATCTTCTCTCACCCTCTGATTTCCTTTTTTTCCCCTCTCTCATATTGAAGTCTTGGTTGAACAGAAGTTCTTAATTTTAATGTAGTCTATTTTATTCTCTGTTTCTATAAGTCTAGTGCTATTTTGTGTTCTTTAAAAAGATTTAACCCCAAATTCATGACCTATTTTTTTTCCTGTCATCTTGAGGGTTTTATTTTCTTATTTAGAACAACAATTCCCCTGGAATTGATTTTTGTATAAGGTGTGAGGTAGCAGCCAAGTTTCATTATTTTGCTTTCATACAGATTTATAGTTTACCTACCTCATTCTCTACTGCATTGCAGTGCCACTTTAGAATACATTATATGTCTCCATTTGTGTAGGACTGTATTGGACTGTTGGATTCCTTTCACCTATGCATTTATCCTTCTGCCAGTAGTTTGATATTTTAATAACTGTGAACTATTTTAAGTCTTGATATCTGTGTAAGCTCTCCACAGTTCTCTTCTGAGAATTTGCATTTCCATATAAATTTTAGAATAAACTTTTTATTTCTAAAAACCAGGTATTTTGATTGGAATTATTTTTAATCTATATATCAATTTGGGTAGAATTAATATATATATTCTTCCAATCCATAAATATCAGTATTCCCCCACTTACTGAGAATTTCTATAGTTTTTAAATTAATGTTTCTGTAGTTTTACTCTGTTGAGATCTTGCATATCCATTTTCAGATTTATTGACATGTTTTTAATGACATATTTTAAATAGTATATTTATTTTATTTTTCCCTGAATGTTGCTTGCCAGCATTTAAAGTTACAATTGACTTTTAAAAATTGATTTTGAATTCAGTGGCCTCTTAACATTCACTTATGAAGGCTAATGACTCATCTAGAACTTTTTTGTAGTTTAAAAATATATTTTATATTATCTGTAGATAGTAGTGATTTTATTTCTTCCTTTCCAAGTTTCTAAAGTAGTATTTCTTTTTTATTGCTGTCCTATGCCAGTTAGGACTTCCAGTATAATTATAGAACTGGTGATAGTGGATATGTTGTCTCATTCCTTATTTCAAAGAAAAAACTTTTTGTAATTCACTAATAAGCATTATATTTACGATAGGATTATTTTTAGAATTGACCAAATATAATCATGTTATTTTTTTATCACTGAATAAGATTTGATAATGATTTATTTAGGATATTCTTTTAATTTTTTTTTTCAACGTTTATTTATTTTTGGGACAGAGAGAGACAGAGCATGAACGGGGGAGGGGCAGAGAGAGAGGGAGACACAGAATCGGAAGCAGGCTCCAGGCTCTGAGCCATCAGCCCAGAGCCTGACACGGGGCTCGAACTCACGGACCGCGAGATCGTGACCTGGCTGAAGTCGGACGCTTAACCGACTGCGCCACCCAGGCACCCCTTATTTAGGATATTCTTAAACTTGTTTATGAGTGAGTTGACTTGCTTGTTATAATGAGTAACCTAGAGATGATAATATACAATTTGCCTTATTAAAGCTCATTATAAATGATACTTTTATGTTTAGTGTGATGACATTAGGGTACTTTAATATCATTTATCTACATCTTTACTTATATGCCATTGTTGTCTTGCATTGGAATCCAATATATAGTTTTGACATCACAATATATTATTGTTATTGAGTACATAATCAAGGATTATTTTGATACATTCATATATTTTATCATTGATTTGCTTTGTATTATATCTTTTTAAAAATTTTTTAACATTTATTTATTTATTTATTTATTTATTTATTTATTTATTTATTTATTTATTTATTTTAAGAGAGAGAGAGAGACATAGTGAAAGTGGGGAAGGGGTAGGGAGAGAGGGAGACACAGAATCCAAAGCAGGCTCCAAGTTCTAAGCTGTCAGCATGGAGTCCAATGTGGGAATTGAACCCACAAACTGTGAGATCATGACCTGGGCCGAAGTTGGATGCCCAACCATCAGAGCCACCCAGGTACCCCAATGTATTACATCTTTTATTTGGGGATCATTTTGTTTATGCATAAAAGCACATTTTGAACATCTTTTAGTTGATGGTGATAAATTATCTCAGTTTTTACTTGTCTAAAAATAATTTTTTTTTAATTATTTTTTTAAAAAAGTTTATTTAAAAAAGTTATTTTGACTAGTTATAGAATTATAGGTTGATCGTTTTTGTTTGTTTTTTACCTTCTAGTACATTGAACTTTCAATCTGTCTTCCAGCTTCTGTTGTTTCCGTTAGGAAATTGTTTTTATTATATTTTTTATTTCTTTGAAACATTTTGTCTTCTTTTCCTCTGATTATCTTATGTTTTCTCTATATCTTTGTTTTTTAGCAGTTTTACTATGATAATGACTAGGTGTTTTAACTTTATTTTATATTATTGTGCATTAATTTTCTTTTATCTTTTTGAAATTTTTATTTAATTCTAGTTAACATATAGTCTAATACTGGTTTCAGGAGTAGAATTTAGTGATTCATCACTTACATATAACACCCAGTGCTCAACACAAGTACCCTCCTTAATCCCCATTATTTATTTAGCCCATCCCTTGCCCACCTCCCCATCCAACAACCCTCAGTTTATTCTCTATAATTAGGAGTCTCTTATGGTTTGCTTCCTTCTCTTTTTCCTTCTTTCACCTACGTTCATCTGTTTTGTTTCTTAAATTTCACATATGAGTGAAATTATATGGTGTTTGTCTTTCTCTGATTGACTTACCTCACTCAGCATAATACACTCTAGCTCCATTCACATCATTGCAAATGGCATGTTTTCATTCTTTTTGATGGCTAAGTAATATTCCATTGCGCATATATATATATATATATATATATATATATATATATACACACACACACACATATATACATAGACATATACACCACATCTTCTTTACCCATGCATTAATTGATGGACATTTGGGCTCTTTCCATAATATGGCTATTGTTGGTATTGCTGCTGTATGCATAAGGTTCATGTGTTCCTTTGAATCAGTATTTTTGTATCCTTTGGGTAAGTACCTAGTAGTACTAGGTCATAGGATAGTTACATTTTTAACTTTTGAGGAAACTCCATACAGTTTTCCAGAGTTGCTACACCAGTTTGCATTCCCACCAACAGAGTAAGAGTGTGGGAAAAGATAGAGATAAATTAATGTGTTTAGTACAATAGATTTCCCTAGGATTCAACTGTGTCTTTTTTCATTTTTGGCTTTACTATGTAGCCCAGTGCTAATTATGGGAGGATACTTACTTTGATTGACTAAATGACTCTTTGGAAAAACTTAAGTTTTTAAAAATATTTTAAATAAGAATAATGTTAAAAATTAAAATCATGCATTTACATAAGCACTTGTATAATATCCTACATAAGAAATATGCTAAGTTAATTTTAGGGATTATTTATGTTGGAAGTATTTCTTGGGTACAATATTCACAATTGGGTGCAGTCTTCACAATCATGAACAAAAGTATTCATTAAACATACTGAATAAAAGTGTGGACTCAGAAAATTAATGTAGGAAAATCATGGAATGTGTTAATATAGACAAATACTTGGCAGTTCTAATGAATCAAAAATAACTCTACCAATCATTTGTGTGAACACTACCTAGTAGAATCATCAGAGGGATTGTACATGGAGGAATTGAATCCAAGAATATAAAAAATATTGGAACTCTACTAATGAGGAGGAAGGACAGTATCAATATTCACAGTCCAAGAGCAGAGTTAGTTCATCAGGGTTTCATGTTTTAGTTTATCTACTGTAAATTTTGTAACTGAGGTTATTGACATCACTTTTTTAATTTAGTTATTTCCTCAGATGTTGTAGAAACAAGGATATTAAAATATTCTGAGTCCTGGAAGAGAGTAACATTTCATCTCGTTTGAAATCATATCCTACTCTGAAGCCATGTGTATGTGGGACCGGGTAAAGGATTAGAATAGGAAGACTAGCTAACTGATCCTTCCCAAGATGGGCATTGGTGAGACATTGCATTAAGATGGAAAGGACATGGGCTCTGAAATCAGGCTGATTTGGGTTCAAAAACTAATCAGACCACCTGCTAGTTCTATTCTCTTAATTATTTCAGTCTTAGCCTTGAAATGGAATAATGATGTTTTGAGTCAAAGTAAAAGTTAGCAGCTGTGATTTTTAACCTGGTCCCAGCTTTTCACTTTAACTTCCTCACTTGCCACTCTCTGTGCCCCTAACATATTCTTCTGCCACACGGAATTCTAAAATTTCTTGAATATTCCAAATGTTGTTTAATCTGTGAGTTGTTTCTCCCCTTCTCTACATGTAACTGTGCCTGCTTAAATCCTACTATTCCTTGAGGTCTCAATTTAGATGCCACTTTCTCAGAGAAACTTCCCTCAACCTCCAGATTAGGTTCAGTGTCCTTCTTTGTTCTTACAGAACCCAATCGTATACTTTTCATACTGTGTTAAATCTGCCTATTTATTCATCTATCTTTCTTACTACATTGTAAAAGGGTAGGGAGTATGTCTTTTTTATTGTTAAATTACCAGTGCCTGTTACTAAGAGGGGACACTATGAACCTTACTGAGTAAATGACTGAATGTTTACTTGGGATTCATCCATAAACATGACACAACTGGTAAGTAGAATTTTTGGTTTAATGGGCATAGCATTCCAAATATGGAAAAATATATTACATAAGTAGTTACAAAGAAGGTCATTGAAGTACAATTATAGGTGTTACAAAGAAAAATAATGGTAGTAATAAAAGTCTTTAACAGAGAAACTTGGCCAAATCCTGATTGGAGAATTGTCAATCTGTTATGGCTAATCTTATATGTTGACTTGACTAGGCCATAGTACCCAATATTTGGCCAAACACTAGTCTAGGTGTTGCTGTAAAGGTATTCTTTACATGAGATTAACATTTAAATCAGTAGACTCTGATTAAAAGAGATAGCCTTCATTATATATGGGTAGGCCCCACACAATTAGTTGAAGGTCCTCCAAGAAACAAAACAAAACAAAACCTAAGCTTCCCACTGTCTCCACACTGCCTGTGAACTCAAGATAACATCAACTCTTTGTTAGATTTCCAGCTTGTCTTGAGAAATTTTGGACTTGTCAGCTACCACCATTGTGTGAGACAATTTCTTAAAATAATCTCTATTTATATGTACATATCTTTTTGATTCTGATTCTCTGGAGAACATAACTATATACAACCATAGGAAGATGACAGTGAGGAAGTAATGTTTGGTTTGAACTTTGAAAAAGAAGGAATTAGTAGTGGAACGAGTAGAAGCCACATTCCAACAGAAAGAAAAACATGTCCAAGGGCCACATTCTACCAGAAGGAAACATGTCCAGAAGCCACATTCCATCAGAAGTAAAAATGTGCCCAAGGGTGGGAAGACACTGCATCTTCAAAGAATGAATACAAAGAATGAGGGGTTTGCCATGAAATTTGTTGGATAAGGCAAAGAGGGTCAGACCATGCAGAATTGGTGATTTCATTTGGAGAAAATTCACAGAAGACCATCTTTATTTGTTTTTGACAGTTATTAAACTATTTTATAAAATTAGGCCTATATACATTGGTATTAGCCACAATTAAAATCATCTGTACCTTTTTTTTTCCCCTCTACATTAATGGTATGATCAAAAGTGAACAACTACCTGCTTTTTACTACCCAAACTCAGGCACATTCTGGGAAAGGTAATGGAAACAAATCCCATGATGCTTAAATGGATGTTTGAAAATGTGAGAAAAGATCAAATATCTACTACATTGAATCAAAACATCAGTAAAATATTAGCAGAGCTTGAGTGAGCCTGACAAAAGTTCACAAAACAATTCACTTGAGATAATGAGAAGGAAGTTCATGTGTGAGGCAGGCAGAACGACATTCAGATTATTTAATATTCCTTAGTTATTGTACTTTAAAAAATACAATTTGGCCTTATCCTAAAATGTCAGTGCACATTTTTGTAAATTTCACTGCACATCTATTCATTGTGTAGCTTCTTTTAGACCTTTTAATGCTTTGTGCGTGTTCTCAGTATTGTTAAATATTTCTGAAACCATACATGTAGTAGTGTTAAAGAAGTAGGAAAAAGTAAAAGGGTAAAAGAAAAAATAAACAATGCAAAAAATTTAAACAGTTTTATTATAGGTACCTTTATAACAATCCAAATAAAAAAATCAAAATATACTTTAAAGGAAAGATATGAAAACAAAGGAACACATTAGGTGTTTCCTATTTTTAAGTCAGTATTTCATGATTAAAAATTGACTGTGATACATTCAATGCAATCCCAATCAAAATTGCACCAGCATTCTTCTCGAAAGTAGAACAAGCAATCCTAAAATTCATATGGAACCACAAAAGGCCCCGAATAGCCAAAGGAATTTTGAAGAAGAAGACCAAAGCAGGAGGCATCACAATCCCAGACTTTAGCCTCTACTACAAAGCTGTCATCATCAAGACAGCATGGTATTGGCACCAAAACAGACACATAGACCAATGGAATAGAATAGAAACCCCAGAACTAGACCCACAAACGTATGGCCAACTCATCTTTGACAAAGCAGGAAAGAACATCCAATGGAAAAAAGACAGCCTCTTTAACAAATGGTGCTGGGAGAACTGGACAGCAACATGCAGAAGGTTGAAACTAGACCACTTTCTCACACCATTCACAAAAATAAACTCAAAATGGATAAAAGACCTGAATGTGAGACAGGAAACCATCAAAACCTTAGAGGAGAAAGCAGGAAAAGACCTCTCTGACCTCAGCCGTAGCAATCTCTTACTCGACACATCCCCAAAGGCAAGGGAATTAAAAGCAAAAGTGAATTACTGGGACCTTAGGAAGATAAAAAGCTTCTGCCCAGCAAAGGAAACAACCAACAAAACTAAAAGGCAACCAACGGAATGGGAAAAGATATTCGCAAATGACATATCGGACAAAGGGCTAGTATCCAAAATCTATAAAGAGCTCACCAAACTCCACACCCGAAAAACAAATAACCCAGTGAAGAAATGGGCAGAAAACATGAATAGACACTTCTCTAAAGAAGACATCCGGATGGCCAACAGGCACATGAAAAGATGTTCAGCGTCGCTCCTTATCAGGGAAATACAGATCAAAACCACACTCAGGTATCACCTCACGCCAGTCAGAGTGGCCAAAATGAACAAATCAGGAGACTATAGATGCTGGAGAGGATGTGGAGAAACGGGAACCCTCTTGCACTGTTGGTGGGAATGCAAATTGGTTCAGCCGCTCTGGAAAGCAGTGTGGAGATTCCTCAGAAAATTAAAAATAGACCTACCCTATGACCCAGCAATAGCACTGCTAGGAATTTACCCAAGGGATACAGGAGTACTGAGGCATAGGGGCACGTGTATCCCAATGTTTATAGCAGCACTCTCAACAATAGCCAAATTATGGAAAGAGCCTAAATGTCCATCAACTGATGAATGGATAAAGAAATTGTGGTTTATATACACAATGGAATACTACGTGGCAATGAGAAAAAATGAAATATGGCCTTTTGTAGCAACGTGGATGGAACTGGAGAGTGTGATGCTAAGTGAAATAAGCCATACAGAGAAAGACAGATACCATATGGTATCACTCTTATGTGGATCCTGAGAAACTTAACAGAAACCCATGGGGGAGGGGAAGGAAAAAAAAAAAAGGTTAGAGTGGGAGAGAGCCAAAGCATAAGAGACTGTTAAAAACTGAGAACAGGGGCGCCTGGGTGGCGCAGTCGGTTAAGCGTCCGACTTCAGCCAGGTCACGATCTCGCGGTCCGTGAGTTCGAGCCCCGTGTCGGGCTCTGGGCTGATGGCTCAGAGCCTGGAGCCTGTTTCCGATTCTGTGTCTCCCTCTCTCTCTGCCCCTCGCCCGTTCATGCTCTGTCTCTCTCTGTCCCAAAAATAAATAAACGTTGAAAAAAAAAAACAAAAAAAAAAAACTGAGAACAAACTGAGGGTTGATGGGGGGTGGGAGGGAGGGGAGGGTGGGTGATGGGTATTGAGGAGGGCACCTTTTGGGATGAGCACTGGGTGTTGTATGGAAACCAATTTGTCAATAAATTTCATATATAAAAAAATGTGATAGTGGTATAATGAATCCTTTAGGACAAAGCTGAACATAAGCTACTTTTTTTCTAAGAACTTAGTGAAAAATCTTATATAGGATGTGCATTAATTTCTGCACCTTGTGGAGAGGCCTAACCAGTTGGGGTGACAGCAATGAGGACAGGAAGGTGATGGCCAGGATCTACCATTAATCAAGTGGCCAATGCCTATGGAGCAGAAATGGCTGACCAAATCTTGATGGTAAATGAAGTGAGTCTGTAACAAATGGAGAGTTAATTTTCAGTCAATTATACATTGGGCCATGGAGTTAATTTAATTAAAGGACATTTGCATTTTTCCTCCAGTATTATTGAAGTATAACTGACATATAACATTGTGTAAATTTAAGATAAATAATATAATGACTTGATATACATATATAGTGAAATGATTACCATAGTAAAATTAGTTACATCTATCATCACCTCACAGTTGTACTGTGTGTGTGTGTGTGTGTGTGTGTGTGTGTGTGTGTTGAGCACACTTGAGGTGTAGTCTCTTAGCAGATTTCAAGTATATTATAAAATATTGCAATTATAGTCACTGTTCTGTATATTAGATCCCCAGAACTGATTTGTCGTATAATTGAGAGTTCATATCCTCTGACCCATACCTCCCCAATTACCTCACTCCCAGCCCCTGGGAACCATCAATCTACACTCTGTTTATATGAGTTCAGCTTCTTTAGATTCCACATTTAAGTGTGATCATATAGTATTTGTCTTTCTCTTTCTGACTTATTTCACTTATTAAAATGCCCTTAACGTTCATCCATACTGTCACAAATGGCAGGATTTTTTTATGGCTGAATAATATTTCATTGTATATAGCACATTGTCTTTATCTATTTATCCATTGATGGACACTGTTTCTGTGGCTATTGTGACTAGTGCTGCAATGAACTTGGAGGTGCAGATGTCTCTTTGTGATGATTTTATGTCTTTTGGGTCTATACTCAGAAGTAGGACTGCTGAATCATATGGTAGTTGTATTTTTAACTTTTTGAGGAACTGCCATACTGTTTTCTTCAGTGGCTGTGCCAGTTTACACTCCCACCAACAGTACACAAGGATTTCCTTTTCTCTGCATCCTCACCAACCCTTATTATTTCCCGTATTTTTTATCACAGCCATTCTAAAAGGTGCGAGGTGATATCTTGTAGTTTTGACTTGCATTTTCCTGATGATTAATGATGTTGAGCACCTCTTCCTGTACCTGTTGGCCATTTGTATATCTTCTTTGAAAAAATGTCTATTCAGATCCTTTGCCAATTTTTTAATCAGGTTATTTGTTTGTTTTTGCTCTTGCTTTGCATGACTACCTTATGTATTTTAGATATTAACTCCTTATCAATTGAACAGTTTTCTAATATTTTCTCTCATTATGTGGGTTGCCTTTTAATTTTTTTTCTCTTTGATAAGGCTTTTCAGTTTGATATAGCCTTACTTGTTGATTTTAGCTTTTATTGCTTGTGCTTTGGATGTCATATACAAAGAAATCAAGACTAATGTTAAAGAGCGTTCTGCCTATGTTTTCTTCTAAGAGTTTTACAGTTTTAGGTCTTATAGCTAAGTCAAATTAATTTTGAGTTATTTTTTGTGAGTAATGCAAGACAGGAGTCAGGTTTCATTCTTTTACATGAATATCAACCTGTAATTTTCATTTCTTGTAGTGATCTTATCTGATTTTGGTATCAGGATAATGATCGCCCAGAGGAATAAATTTGGAAGTGTTCCCTATTCTTATATTTTCTGAAATAACTTAGAAGAATTGGTGTTAATTCACCTTTAAATATTTAGAATTCACCAGTGAAACTATTTGGCCCTAGGCTTTTCTTGGTAGGAGGTTTTTGATGACTGATTTAATCTCCTTTCTCCTTAATGACATGTCCAGGTTTTCTACTTTCCAATGATGCCGCCTTGGTAGATTGTATATTTCTAGGAATTTATCCATATTTCTAGGCTATCTAATTTATTGGTATATTATTATGATCTTTTGTATATTTGCATTATTGGTTATAATGTCTCCTCTTTCTTTTATAATTTTGAGTCCTCTCATTTTCTCTTGGCTAGTCTACTTAAAGATTTGTCAATTTTGTTTATCTTTTCAAATGACCACCTCATAGTTATGTTGATCTTTTCTATTGTTTTTCTGGTCACTATTTGATTTATTTCTGCTCTAATTGTTACTACATTCTTCCTTCTGCGAACCTTCTGTTTAATTTCTTTTTCTCTTTCTAGCTCCTTGAGGTGTAAAGTTAGAATTTTATTTGAGAATTTTTTTTTTTACATTATGCATTTTGTAGCTAAACTGTCTCATCAAAAATTTTAGAATGTGCACAAAGTTGCAGCGGTTAGTCCTGGGGAGTGCCTTAATAAAATTAAGAGTAGGCTCACCTTATAGATACTGGCTCCCATGTTTAAGAATGAACAGTCATCATGGTTTTTCTTATGATAACTCTTTTTTTATTTAAAACCATGATTCCTAGGGAAAATTGGGATGCAAGTTCAAATATTGCTGTCTGTTGTACTATTTCATTAATATTAATTTTAAATTGTGGAGGCTTAATGCATATTATTAAGCAACTACTCAATATTTTACAAAAATTATTTCTTTTAATCCCCATAAACAGCTTTATAAAGTGAACATTCATACTCATTTTATAGATTAAAAAATAGCCTAGAGAGGGAAAATAATATGTTTAGAAGAAGAGCTTGTATTCAAACTCATTCTGTTCACCCCCTAAACCTGTGTAATTTCAAGTGCACTCACTTGAGGTAAACGAAATTAGCTCAGTAATTCTTAGCTCAGATACACCCTATTGCTAATGTTGCATTGCAGATGAAATCCAAACTAATACATAAATAGTATATATTCTGAGAGATTAAAAATAATGACTATTCTCCTTATTCCATGAAATTCTTTGTGAATCCAGCATCATCTTGATAATTTTTCTCATGTTCCTCTTACCTGGGTCACCAACTGGTTTGTCTTTATGTTAATCCTGAAGCTTTTCCTCCCTAAAATCTCATCTCTTCATATTCCCAAATGGCTGTGTGAATTTTTGTTGTTGTTGTTGTTGGCTAATATTGTGATAAATTGTCTTTTTATCTTTATCTTTTGTCTTTTTTTTTTTTTTTTTTTTTTTTTTTTTTTTTTGGTTAGCCTGTTGTTGTTCTGGATGATTGAGAAGAAGATAGATCAGGTAGATTAGATGATGCTGAGCATCCATGATACTGTTGATTGCCACACCTTTAAAATCCTGCTTGTAGCCACTAGAACAAGAAAAAGAACAGATAACCACTGAATCCTTGACTTTCAACAGCCTGTCCACCTTCAACATTTAATAACTAACTACTCAAGAGCTTCTTTTCAGATAGAGTATTGCTATGGTGCTAAGAAATGCTAGCTTTTAAACTTAGCTGTCACATGATTTGTGAGTGAAAGTGTATAGGTCTCATCAAAAATACTGAAAATGGTCAAAAGATCACTTATGGGAATAAAAGTTATGCAACATCTGGGCCAGTGACCAGCAATATTGTTCAAGGTCCAGGAATTGGCTTACTTCAGTAAGGACTGTGTTGTTCTGGAGTTTCTTCTGTTTAATACTGTTTGGTGATCTCTTTCTTTTTGCCACTTCCAGGTTGCATTTCAGAATTATTTCATTTAGTACAGTGCATATGTATAGGTATTGACCATATGTGAAGTTAGATCACCAGGGACATGACTAACCTAAGTATTAGGGCAAGTTCTCTAAGTTAGAGACTTAAGTCCTTTGGAAATAAAGGATTCCTTATTTCTTCAACCCTGAGACCACTTCTGAGTTTTAATCTACTTTAGTCTCTTCACTGTACATCCCTCTCTCACCAATATCATCTTGACTATGTAGTAATCACATATCTAATTCAATTAAAACCAAGATTCTAAGGAACAATTTGAATAGAACTGATCAACATAAATAATTGCCATTTGTGTTTACTTCCTTTGTGCAGCAGACTCAACACCTTGAGAAATTAGCAACATGAACTTTAGTTGTGAATTTTCTTGCCAGCAGTGTTTGTTATGTAACTACATAAAAGTACTGAACTCCTGTTTTCTTACTAAAATTCTCTTTCTTCACTGAGAAATAGATAAGCTGCAGCTCCTGATTAATTGTATTATAGAACAAACAATTATGTAGAAGCAATTTGGTTTTAAAAATTAAGCTATTGGGGGGGTAGCTTTGATTAAACCTCATAAAGTAATAAATCAACCACGATGTCCATACAGAACAGTGCTGATTTTTGTTTTTCTTGGGCAGCCAGCCTTTGGTATTGGATATAAGATATTATCCCCACAGAAGATTAGTGAATGGCAGTTTAAAAATTATAGTAGCAGGGGCGCCTGGGTGGCGCAGTCGGTTAAGCGTCCGACTTCAGCCAGGTCGCGTCCGACTTCAGCCAGGTCACGATCTCGCGGTCCGTGAGTTCGAGCCCCGCATCAGGCTCTGGGCTGATGGCTCAGAGCCTGGAGCCTGTTTCCGATTCTGTGTCTCCCTCTCTCTCTGCCCCTCCCCCGTTCATGTTCTGTCTCTCTCTGTCCCAAAAATAAATAAACGTTGAAAAAAAATAAAAATAAAAAATTATAGTAGTTCTTTGCTGCATGAAAAGAGCTTTAAAAAATGGTTTTTTTTTTTGTTCAAATAACATTGCCTCCTGAAAATGACAAAAATGAAACAACTAGCTATCTTAATTTCAAGCAGTGTTATCTCAAGCAACAATAGCTCAAGGATTTTGTTTTTTTTGATGACCTAACCCTGGGGGTAAATGATTGATAATGTTTGCTTTGCAGTCTCACCAGTAAAATCTTATTAGGAAATGATCTATTCATTTTTTTGTGATAGAGTACTTTGAATAAAATAATATTTAGGCAATATCTAATATGTACCATCCTTTCCCAGATATACCTAAAGTACAACAAACAGTGGGCTCTAAACAGTGGGCTCTTCTAACGCAAATTGCTGTTTTTCCACAACAGAAATTTTGCTTCCTCTTTCTCATAGCTTCTACTTAGATAGCCAAAGTTAAATGATTCTTGAGATCGTGATGTTGTCATAAAATTGTGTGGATTATTTTGTAGGAATATCATAATTTTGTTAAGTTAGACAAATATATATATTTAGAAGTACACATTTATTATACATACATATATAAATAAAAATAATTTTGAAACCCTATTTATTTCTATAGTTTCTATCAGTATGTAAATTTTAAATATAGTTTTCTGAATTAAAACAAAATAAAATCAAATCATTTGGAGGCATTCTATCTAAAATCCAGAATTTATTGACTCTGTGGTATGATTTGGAAGATTTGAACTGTGCTATGTTAACATAAATTAATACCAACTTAATTAAAAAATTTTTTTACATTCATTTTTGAGAGACAGAGAGAGACAGTGCACAAGTGGGGGAGGGGCAGAGAAAGAGGGAGACACAGAATCTGAAGCAGGCTCCAGGCTCTGAGCTATCAGCACAGAGCCCAATGCGGGGCTCAAACTCAGGAACCGCGAGATCATGACCAGAACTGAAGTCGGACACTTAACTAACTGAGCCACCCAGTCGGCCACCCAACTTAATTTTAAATGTTTTTATTTTTACTTCTGTCCTTTTAAACCTAAATCATTTTCAAAGAGAGTACATTGTATAAAGTAAGATTTTTGGAGTTTAAGCTTCTATGACAGTTCCTTAACAAATTGATTCTTGAGAACCTTCATTAATAAACTGCAGTTTATTTATTATAAAATAAGAAGTGAGTTGTTTTCAAGGATTTTAGTTCTGGTAGTAATATCCTACAAATAAATTTTATGGAAACAGACCTTTGTTTTGTTTTGGAAGACATGTCAGTTTGGGCACCTTACCATATCTAGCAGCATTGATTGACCTGTTGAGTACTTGGTGTAATGAACTTAGCTACAGATCCTATTTATATCAGACCCAAATTTACAATTACATAAAATGTCACTTTGAAATACTTTATGAGCAGAATATTTTTAAAAATGAGAAAACTAAAAAGAGGACCATAAATAAGAACCGAGAGGACATTAAAAACAATTGGGATCATAAGGTCAAGGCCCTCAGTCAGTCTGGGTTTCAGGTCAGACTGATGTGAGACAGAAGAGCATTATCATTATCCTGTAATTACACTTTACACTCGAGAACCTTTCAATACCACAAAACTTCAAGTTGTTTTGCGTGATTTACATGCCAACCAGTGATACAAGGTGAGAAGGAAGAGGGTTCATCTACATCTAAGTATCAAAGCACACTTATTTTTGACATACATGTGTTTATTTTCCTTTTCTTTGGGCTAATTTCTTTTTAGAGAGGTGTCACTAAGCATGGAATGAAAAGAAGGAAAAATATATAGACAGAGCAAATATGCATAAGCAAATTGAATTAATTAGGAAAAAAACAAACTTTATTCCTTGCTCTAGGATTCAATATGACTTTGAGAGTACATCATCTCTGCAAGAACAATTTGGAAAATAAAAGAATGGTATTCTACTTTGAATGTATAAAATAGATTAAGTGTTCTGAACATAATAATAATAAACTCAGAAAAATAATGAAGTTCACTCTGATGCTAATATGCAAGCACCAGGGGGGCCCTACGAAAAATATAACAATAAAATCTAGTTTCACATTAATTATGCCATTTGACAAACTGAACGTTGAGTTGCTTATGTCCAATAGCCCTTATATAGGCAAGATCACAGACAGTCTGAGATGTAAAAATGCTGGAAATCCATCTTCCCAGGAGGATTTTTGCCAATTAGTTTGGGACTAAAGAATCCTGCCAGGCATGAGGCTGCCCAGCAAGGTAGAGGATCAGAAACAAGAAAAAAGAAATATTTTATGAGAGAGCTAAAAAATCAGCAACTCAGCTGGCAGCACAAAACTATGCTTGAAAGCAACTTTAGGATTTGGAGGCTTTCATAATGGATTGCATTATAATTTTAGAGATCTGTTTGGGGGAGATTTGCTATATTTCTGGCATTAGAAAATTGTGTGAAGATTATATGTTGTATTTATTTACTATGATAGGCTGCACCTAATGAAGAATCTTGTCAAGTGCTGTGCATATATTACAGTGCAGTTGATCGGAACATTATGGGCCTATTTTGTCACTTTAAAATCAGGAAAATATTCCTGGATATTTAGACATTTGCAACAATTGATGAGATGAATCCTTATTTTCTAAGTCTTTATTTGGAGATGAAACATCATGATACATGGGGACAACTCTCTACTCAGTAAAAACAGAACCCGAAATATGAATATAACTTCCAAATAAATGAGCAGCTTTGTCACACAGAAAGAATTAGGATATGAACTTTATACATATGAGTTAGCTACATGACTTCTAAAAAAAATGGGAAATACATTTTATTTTCAGTATTTTTTCATTCCTAATTTCTAAATCTTTAGCCTTGGTTTTATTCTGAGATATCAGAAGTTCATGCTTTTTGGGTGGAGGATGGCATTCTAGCTACTCTTCGAAAAACTACAACTGTGCTTGCCTTCATTGGGCATTTGTCAATTTCTGATTTGTGTGTCATGATACAATTAAGGATAGTTAAATGGAAGGATTAGTAATTGAATGACAAAGCCAGGAGAATTTAGGAATCATGAATTCACTCTGTGACCATAAATGAGCTGAATACCCTGACTGTATTTGATACTTTTTACTATTTTCTTTCTGAAATTCTTGACTTCCTTGGCCTGGGTGATACCACACTCTTCTACTTTTCCTATTTCTTTTTGGGGGTAAGAAGCAGAGAAAATCCTCAATATATTCCAAAACATTCAGGAGACCACTAAACATCCTGTAAATATGCAATATTTATATTTATTGGATGATTAGCAAACTGTAGAGAGGTGACCAGTTACTGGGGAATAGATGAACACTCATCTGACAAGAAATAAGTTCTAGAAAGAAAATTGTCCTAGTACATAAATTAACTTTATGAATTTAAGGTCCAGAAAATTTAAGTTTTTGAATACTTATCAGAGTCCAAGCAGAGAAACAGAATCAGCAGGAGACGTACACTAACATATTTATGGCAAAGAATTTCCTTAACATTTGAATGTTGGCTAGACAAGTCCAAAATCCACAGGACTGGCTGTCAGAAGGGCAGACTAGAACATTCAGGCACAGGCTAACACTGTTCTCAATGCACAGAATTCCTACTTCTTCAGGAAAGCCTCAGTTCTGCTCTTAGTGCATTTCAACTTAGTGAATCAGGCTCACACAAATTATCAGGGATAATCTCCCTTACTTAAAGTAGACTAATTATAGACTTTAATCACATCTGTAAAATACCTTCTGAACAACACCTAGATTAGTATTTGGTTGAATAACTGATGACTGGAACCTAACCAAGTTGACACCTAAAACTGATACACAAGTAATTCTCATAGGACTTTCTGGCATAGAAAAAGAGAACTTCAGTTATAGTAAGCGTTGAGCATTAACTCAAACTTTGCCTGCTATTACCTATGGGATTCTGAGTAAATTACAAAACCTTTCTGCGCTGCTTTATTCTAAAATTTGACATGTTCTTGTTAATGAACTTTATCATTACCAAAATGGAGGTAGTATTAACCCATTTCTTGGCACATAGTCGCCATGAGTACTCTACCCTTAGCAGTCAGATCTTACGGTTAGTACAGTGATGTTTCTAAATAACAGTGCTTTGTACAATTTTAAACCAGGAAAAAAAAGAGTAGCAAAAGCAATGATGCCGAGGTGACAAAATATATTGAAGCTTCTATAAAGTATATTCTCAAGGTTGTTGGAATGAGGCCTAACATTGAGTGTTGTCTGAATTAGCGAGCTATTGTGACAACTTGTCACATCACTTGATCATTTTGAATCTCAGCTTACTCCCCTGTAAAATGGGCAAATAACTACTTGCTTTATTTATTTTATAGGTTAAAGAACAAATAAAAAATGTATATGAATGAACTCTGTAAACAGCTGTCATATTTATAAGTTTTTAGTCTTGGGAATTTGAGAATTATTATAAAGTAAATTTTATTTACTGTTTCTTTTTTTAAAAAGTTTATTTAGTTTTGAGAGAGAGGGAGCATGCATGTGAGTGAGGAAGGGGAAGGGACACAGAGATAGGGAGACAGAGAATCCCAAGCAGGCTCCGTACTGTCAGTTCAGAGCCCCATGTGAGGCTTGATTTCATGGACCATGAGATCATGACCTCAGCCGAAATGAAGAGTCAGATACTCAACCGACTGAACCATCCACGCACCGCTATTTACTGTTGATTTCCTATAATCTTGATAAACTAAGACTCTTCCAAGTATCAATTTATTTTTAAAATCTATGTCTACATTTATTACATATATAAATATAAAGAGTCCTATGATTTCTGATTTATTAGTCTCATTTCATTTGTCATTAATTTTCTTACTATGAAAGGCATATACAACTCTTTGTTAATAAAAATAGTTGGGGGAAGTAATAGAAGAGGCATGTCTTAAAGATCATTCTAATCAAAATTAAGTAAATTTAAAGTACCATAAAAACTCGTGTTCATTTGACCAAATTTAATATTAAATAAATTAAATGAAAAGTTTTAGTTCCTTTATGGATGGAATTTTTTTTTTAATTTTTTCAATTTGTTTTTGAGCAAGAGAGAGCACATGTGTACGTGAGTAGGTGGGGGAAGAGCAGAGAGCAAAACACCGAATCTGAAGCAGGCTCCAGGCTCTGAGCTGTCAGCACAGAGGCCCATGCGGGGCTCAAACTCACAAACTATGAGATCATGACCTGAGCCGAAGATGGATGCTTAACTGACTGAGCTACCTAGACACCACCTTGAATTTTTTTTTAACTGTAAACATCATTTGTGCTTTCTATAATCATAATATTTCAGATCTAAAACATTACTTTTTACATACTAATTTGTCATTTATTTGTAATTGGGGTCACTTATATCCAGCTGCACCTGTAAGTCTGTCTAGCACAGAATGGGTATGTGGGTTTTCATGGATCAATGTACACAAACAAGCACACATGTTCCATTTATAACTAGTTCCCCTTGTTGCCAGTAGTTGGTAGGGGGATAGTACCCCAGAGCAAAATAATTGTTGCAGTTGATATGACAGAAAGCACTTTGGATGGCAGGACAAATTTTGTAGATTCTTAACTTTGTTGGATTGAAGATCAGTAAATGGGATTAAGTAGTTTCTCAATTAAAGACATTAAACAACTAAACAAAGAAAATTCTTGATCTAGTCTAGAGTAGGAGAAATTCAAAGATGTTTTAAAGTATGTGATTCATTTAGTTGCATTATTTGGGTGACTATTTTAAGTAGACTCAAAGACACATTTAAATCTTAGATTTGACTGAATGACCTTAACCTTATGTAAACATTGTCCTAACACGACAAGGATGCCCACTCTCACCGCTGCTGTTTAACATAGTGCTGGAAGTTCTAGCATCAGCAATCAGACAACAAAAGGAAATCAAAGGCATCAAAATTGGCAAAGATGAAGTCAAGCTTTCGCTTTTTGCAGATGACATGATATTATACATGGAAAATATGATAGACTCCACCAAAAGTCTGCTAGAACTGATACAGGAATTCAGCAAAGTTGCAGGATACAAAATCAATGTACAGAAATCAGTTGCATTCTTATACACTAACAATGAAGCAACAGAAAGACAAATAAAGAAACTGATCCCATTCACAATTGCACCAAGAAGCATAAAATACCTAGGAATAAATCTAACCAAAGATGTAAAGGATCTGTATGCTGAAAACTATAGAAAGCTTCTGAAGGAAATTGAAGAAGATTTAAAGAAATGGAAAGACATTCCCTGCTCATGGATTGGAAAAATAAATATTGTCAAAATGTCAATACTACCCAAAGCTATCTACACATTCAATGCAATCCCAATCAAAATTGCACCAGCATTCTTCTCGAAAGTAGAACAAGCAATCCTAAAATTCATATGGAACCACAAAAGGCCCCGAATAGCCAAAGAATTTTGAAGAAGAAGACCAAAGCAGGAGGCATCACAATCCCAGACTTTAGCCTCTACTACAAAGCTGTCATCATCAAGACAGCATGGTATTGGCACCAAAACAGACACATAGACCAATGGAATAGAATAGAAACCCCAGAACTAGACCCACAAACGTATGGCCAACTCATCTTTGACAAAGCAGGAAAGAACATCCAATGGAAAAAAGACAGCCTCTTTAACAAATGGTGCTGGGAGAACTGGACAGCAACATGCAGAAGGTTGAAACTAGACCACTTTCTCACACCATTCACAAAAATAAACTCAAAATGGATAAAAGACCTGAATGTGAGACAGGAAACCATCAAAACCTTAGAGGAGAAAGCAGGAAAAGACCTCTCTGACCTCAGCCGTAGCAATCTCTTACTCGACACATCCCCAAAGGCAAGGGAATTAAAAGCAAAAGTGAATTACTGGGACCTTAGGAAGATAAAAAGCTTCTGCCCAGCAAAGGAAACAACCAACAAAACTAAAAGGCAACCAACGGAATGGGAAAAGATATTCGCAAATGACATATCGGACAAAGGGCTAGTATCCAAAATCTATAAAGAGCTCACCAAACTCCACACCCGAAAAACAAATAACCCAGTGAAGAAATGGGCAGAAAACATGAATAGACACTTCTCTAAAGAAGACATCCGGATGGCCAACAGGCACATGAAAAGATGTTCAGCGTCGCTCCTTATCAGGGAAATACAGATCAAAACCACACTCAGGTATCACCTCACACCAGTCAGAGTGGCCAAAATGAACAAATCAGGAGACTATAGATGCTGGAGAGGATGTGGAGAAACGGGAACCCTCTTGCACTGTTGGTGGGAATGCAAATTGGTTCAGCCGCTCTGGAAAGCAGTGTGGAGATTCCTCAGAAAATTAAAAATAGACCTACCCTATGACCCAGCAATAGCACTGCTAGGAATTTATCCAAGGGATACAGGAGTACTGATACATAGGGCCACTTGTACCCCAATGTTCATAGCAGCACTCTCAACAATAGCCAAATTATGGAAAGAGCCTAAATGTCCATCAACTGATGAATGGATAAAGAAATTGTGGTTTATATACACAATGGAATATTATGTGGCAATGAGAAAAAATGAAATATGGCCTTTTGTAGCAACGTGGATGGAACTGGAGAGTGTGATGCTAAGTGAAATAAGCCATACAGAGAAAGACAGATACCATATGGTTTCACTCTTATGTGGATCCTGAGAAACTCAACAGAAACCCATGGGGAGGGGAAGGAAAAAAAAAAAAGAGGTTAGAGTGGGAGAGAGCCAAAGCATAAGAGACTGTTAAAAACTGAGAACTGAGGGTTGATGGGGGGTGGGAGGGAGGGGAGGGTGGGTGATGGGTATTGAGGAGGGCACCTTTTGGGATGAGCACTGGGTGTTTATGGAAACCAATTTGTTAATAAATTTCATATAAAAAAACATTGTCCTAATATAAATACTTAAAATGTAAATTTTAGGAAATTGTATATCGAGGAGAGTCTTTCCATTTGTAACCACCCAGTTAATTAACTAGTGAATTGGCTCGACCCTTTCCAATTCAGAACCAGTTTGGAATAAGAAACTCTCATTATAATTTACCAATGCCTAGATATGTAACAAAGCAAGTATAAAAATATTATTTATAGAATCTAGGTGGGAGATATATAGAAGTGCAATGCACAGTTTTTTCAATCCTGAACTCTCAAAAATTTTAAATTGGGTATTATTTCTTGCAAATACCATATAGTTTTACAGCAGTAGATAAACTATTCATGAACTCTGTATTTTTGTATTCTAATACCTGTAGAAATCTTAACTAAAAAATACATATAGTCATTTAATTCTTATGTCTAGTTTTTGTCATTTTGTCCAAAGGGTTTATGTTGCCAAAAATAATTCTTGCCAGTTCCAAAATGGAACATCCTTGTGTATACATAAACCCACATGAAGAAATCATTATTGGCCTGTTTGGAAGGATGTATATACGTTATGTTAACAATTATGGGTTGGTTACTCTTCAAGCAGAGTGTCTTACTCACAAATTAGTGACACAAGATGGGTCTCCCCCTCCCTTCAATTTATACTGTATGACATTTCAGTTGAGTTCTATATTTATGTTCCTTTTTTATTTTAATTTTTTTGCCATATAATATTTTAAGTTTAATCAAAAGTCAACTTAGAAAGGCCATTCTGCCTAAGGGATATTTTTCCATTAAGTATTATGACATATTGGTAGCCTTGAGGGATTATTGGTTTTTGAAGAAATATTAACAGCTGGAAATTTGCATTTTAATACAGTTCTCCTCAGCTACTCAAGCAATTTTATTTTTAAGACCTGTGACAGGTTTCAAAGCTTTAGTTCTAAAGCAATGTAGCCAAGTAGAGCTAATTTTTGTAATAATTTTATTACAAATAACTAAGTTTCTAATAGTTTTTTTTTTACCTGAAAATTTTAGTTTGTGATGTCAGGGAAGTCAACACCCAAATTTTATATATGTACTAAAACCAGACTTGATAATTGGAACAAGTGAGGAAGAATTCTTTTTAAGTCTCTACTTTGAAAAATTGAGGAATAAGAAAATAGCACATCTAATTAGCTTTCTCTGATTAGTAGTTAAAAATGAAGTTGATGCAAAGCAACCTTTCACAACAATTGTTTCAGTCTATCTAGGTAGTTGTCTCTTAGGGAAATGATTCCTGGGAAAGAAGAAGATGCTGTGAAATGAGAATGGAATCCTTACCCCTTGATCCTTGTATTAAATACATACTCAGAATTGCTATTGAAATTAATTGAGGATTTTGGGTCAGGATCAAGCAACCTACCACTTAGAATGATAGCAGTGAATAGTACTGAATGGTAGCCTTTAAAATTACAAATGGATTTTTCCTCTAAAATTGACTAAGTGGCTAAATACCTTAAGATGGTGTAATAGGGAACACCAACTTCCCCTTTTCATTTTCAGTCTGAAATGAAAATTTAATTTGTTAGTCAAATCTGAAATGACAGGGCGACAGCATGGACAATTGCTCATTTGTTAATGACCAAATCAAATAACCATGGTTTCAATACAATACATTCTGAGAGAATGGAAGACTGGAGAAGAAAAAGTAAGAAAAAGGTGCCTGAACTTTGAGCAAATGGATATGTGCAGTTCTTATAATATTAAATCAGCATTATCACTAATAAAAAAGTTTTCCAAAAATTCCAAGTTTGAAAATGTTGTTACTTAATAGATCACTAAGTACTAACCCTACAACTTTTTTTTAAGTTCACCCATATTTGATCATTTTCTTTAATATTTAATTCTAATCAATAGAGTAAAAATATATAAACATAAATTAGCCATGGTAAACTAAGAGTTTTTCTTCTTTGGGTAACATTATTTTGTTGTTTGTTTAGAAACATAAGGCAAATGGTAGGAATAGTTTCTGGCAATGTCTTAAGTGGTGCCTATGGCATGCTTTTGCTAGGTGATATCAAATTAAAAAAAAAAAAACAGCAAAGAGCTAGAATCCTATTTAAAAACACAGTGTGACCAAAAGAGATCACTGTTTCCTGGATATAGGTTAATAATTACTTTACCAATGTAATTCAAACCAGAGTGGGTTTTTAGGTCTAAATTACATGACTATCTGAGTGTATCACCTGCACTCCATTGCTTAGAAAATATGGCCAGTAATGTCTATTGATGATAGAATTTTTATGGGCAGTGTCAGATATAAAAACAGAAATCAATCTATGACAAAAATTTTACTGGCTTATGGGATATTTGCTTATAATACTTGACTTTTAGAACACTACATAATCTGTGGTGTTTGTACTATATTATGATTGTGAGTACCTTTTTTTTTTAAGTTTATTCACTTATTTTGAGAGAGAGAGGCAGAGCATGAGCAGGAGAGGGGCAGATAGAGAGGGAGAGAGAAAATCCCAAGCAGGCTCTGCACTGTCAGCACAGAGCCCAATGTGGGGCTCAAAGCCACGAACTGTGAAATCATGACCTGAGCCAAAACCAATAGTTGGACTCTTAACCAACTGAGGCACCGAGGTGCCTCTGACTTTGAGTATCTTATCAAAATTTTGGTATATTAGAAAATGCATGTGCCTTGGAATTATATATAAATAGGATTATATTCTGTTTATATCATTGTAACCATGTGATATAGGTAAGTATTTATAAACTTCAGTTTCCTCTTCTCTAAAATGGTGATTATTCTTGCTCTTCTCTTAAGGGGTAAATTGAGACAGAGGATTGAATTAGGTAAAGATGATGTAACACTTTGTACAGAAAGTATGCTCCAGTATATATTGGTAAATACTGTTTGTCCATTTTCCTTTGCTTCTGAGAAATATATCTTTATATATCAAAGGCAAAAGACGTTTGGACAGTTCTGATTTAGCTGTGAAAATGCTTGCGCAAAAGGATCTGACTCTCTGAATATTAGGAAACAAGTACTGTTGGTTGAAAGGAAATTGCAGGAATAAGAAAAATCAGACCTCTAACAGTGCCTTTTGATTTAAACTCCTACAATTTTCCTGGCTTTCCTCCTGCCCTGAGTCCAAATCATACCAGTACAAAACTGTCCCATCAACCCATGAGTTTCTCGCAAGTTGGTTTATTTGGTGTTTCATCTCTTTTGTCCCTCTGTGGTTGCTCTTGGGTGTAAAGGGAACGAGGAATCTTGAGAGTGCTGGTCCAGCATTTAATAAGAAAAGAAACAACAAAACCATGTGGGCATTTGTGTCAGGCACTGTGCTAGGTGCTGTGTGCCAGCTGGTGAACAAAACAGGTTAAGACTCTTACATTTTAGGATTTACATCTCATTGGAGAGACAGGTTTTAAATAAACATGCAAACCTTATGTACATTATTACATCATGTAATTTTGATGAGAAGAAAAATATATTCTTTGAGAGAAAAAGTGATATTTAAGTTTAGAATTGAGAAATAAATAAGAGCTAGCCAGGTAAAATGTGTTTTGTGGTTGTGACTTGAGCTGATGATGGTATGGCAGAATATTCCAAGTGAGGGGCAAAAGGATGCATGAGGATTTAATGGTGGGAAAAGCCTTGGTTTATTCAAAGACCAGAATGAGACCCATTGCAGCTAAAACATAAAACACATATGTAGCTTATGAGTACACGGACTCAGCTCTGGTTTTCACTGTTATACCCTGTTATTTGTTGAATAAATACATTCATAGTTAGTGACATCTAATAGATGATGGTCTTTGGTAGGCTCTTATTTCAAGTTTTAGTATTTGGTTTCAAGGCCTAAATTCTTGAAGTATTTAAAGTGATCTTTAAGGTACTTTAACAGTTGCCTTGCTTGGTATTCACTATTCTTTGGATGTATGAGTGTGGGTGTATGTACTTCTTTTCACAGCTTGGGGAATTGTGTCTTCTAGTTTTATGTCAGGACAAGCATATTATCCATGTGCATGTGTCCAGAAGTTCCAATATAAAGTATTTTAAAAAACCACAAACAGCTTTTTAAAAAAAAAAACATGTTCAGGTCAAATGTCTGATAAATAGTAAGGCAGAGCAATGACATTCATTAAGCAGAAATGAAGAGGATACTATGTTGGGCATCAGGCAGAACTGAGGCTCATCTCTGCTTTGCCTTAGTAGCTGTGTGTGCCTAAGCAAATTGCTTAACCTTTTCTGTGACTCAGCTATCTCACATATGAAATAAATCTAAACATAATATAAGTAGCCAGTGAAATGTTGAATGAGTTCAATCTGAGACATGTGAAAAATGACAAGTAAAAAAGGCCACAGAGGAACCCAGATAGATGTGACACAGTCCTTCCCCGAGTCATAGGTAGGCAGATGATTCGGAAGTGACTACACAGACTTATTTTAATCCTTGGTGTACATATGCAGGTTTGATGTGTATATTAAAGTAGACGTAAAAGTAATAAGTGTTATGACAAGTATGTATAAATTGACAACAGAGGATAAAAGAGGAAAAATGTCAACAAACAAATATACGTCCCCAGTAAATAAAATAGTCTGGGGGTACATGAAGTGGTGAGGGAAAATGACCCCTATATCTGCATAGGTTCCCAGGAAAGTTCTATATAACAGCATAATGCAATGGTTATAAATTATGAAGACTTGGGTCGCTGAATAATTATTCAACTTAAAAATCTAAAGGCTTTCTGCCTTTCAGGAGTTCTCAGTTTAGTAGGGGTAGGAAATATTTAAGAAATGTTCTTAGGAAGGTGAAAGATGTGTGTGCTCATAGGAACCAAGGAAAAGAGGGAAAAATGCCTCCTCTTGCTTAGGTCGTGCAAGCCTTTCAAGGAAGGTGACATCCGTGGATGTGTTCTGATCTGAGAGACTGCTGAGAGATCATCCTTGGTATACCTGACAAACTCCCTCAACTGTGAATTGTTTATCCAGCTAAGCCATTTAAGTATGACCTAACATTTTCTTAGTCTTTATATATCCCATTGAATCCTTTCAATCTCTAAAATCCAATGGAGTAGTAAAACATTTGCAAAACATGGTTGGGATCTTTGCACTACAACTCATTTATGAAAGCAAATGATGTCATTATAAACTTATTCCTCTGTGTTTCTTATATACTTCTTTCTTGATTTTCAGTGACCTCAACTAATTTATTTTATTATTGGGTAAAAAAAAACTTGCTGTGGATGTGAAGATCAAAGGGAAACTGTGATTTGCATTCTTGTTTTCTCTCTGGTTAAAAATAAAATGAGATAGAGTTGGTATCAGTGTACTAGCCCTTTTGGAAATTAATGTAAAAGTATTAGACCCTATTGCAGGAAGAGTGATATTTTAAGTGTCAAAACCCTTGCTAGAAATGAGCCAGTAGGATTTGCCATAGCCAGAAAAAGCCCTAGTTCAGTATTTATTAAACATCGGTATCCAAGTGAGAAGATTAGTAGAAAGGAGTGGAGGAGGAGAATTTGGAACATAAGACAAGGCTTATGGGAGAAGTAAAAGGGGAAAAAGAACCACTTGAAATTTATAGGTGGTAAGGGAAAATAAGCCATATATATGACTTATATAACCCAGCCTTTTTAATAATGGTCCATATAATATAGCACTTATATTGTTTCTTGTGAGCCAAGAACTCATATATATTAATAAGACAGTTTCATACTGGTTCTAGGAAATACTTAGTAAAAGTATAAACTGTTAAAGTTTTATTTTTTATATATAACTATAGGATCATATGTATTTCCAGTTTGAATTTACATGTTAAGATTTTTTCTATGTATAAAATACTTACACACATTTTATTTCCATTTCAACTCCCAATAATCTTGTAGAGTATAATTTAGACTCCCTCTCCAGATGAGGTCACTGACTTTTAGAAAAAGTTAAATAGTTCAGTGTTAGATAGGTATGTATTATATGTATATTTAGGGAATGGCTGTCATGCTCTAGTGATCAAAGTAGACAATGTCCATATTTTTGCATAGTTTATATTTGAATGTGTTCCTATGGTGGAGGAAGAAAAAAACTCCACACGAATAAACAGGGTAGTTGCATATAGTGATGTGGGAGGAAGGGGATATATGCCTAATTATAAATGGTCAGGGAAGTCATCTCTGAGGAAGTGACATTTGAACTGGGAACTGTATAATAAGAGTCAGGCCAGGTCTGCATGAAAATGTTTCAGGTGGTAATTTGTATCAGGAGACACTGCAGCATTATTTTTATACCAAGTGATCATGACATGGAGAAAAGCCTCTTTGAGTTCTCTATAGCACATAGCTACTTTGAATGTTTGGTGTAGGCACTGCCTTTTAAAAATGTGTTTATGCAGTTATTTCCTATATACATGCTCTTTAGTATTCAAGAGTGTTCTTGTAACTCTGGCAATAATTCTAAGAGTAAGTTTAGTTCAGATTGTGCTTTCTTTCTTTTAAAAAATTCTTACATTCTCTGGCAGCTGTAATACACCATGAATATTAAATTAAAATCAATTGCACACTTACTTATCCTACTCTAGGGATAAAAAGCATAAGCTAACTTGGAATTAACTTCCACTTTAAAAACATGACTTCATTTCAAAAGCTTAGGGTACTATCTGAGAAAGTTTGATATCCTCATGTCTCTTTATTAGAAGTCTTATGCAGCTAGTTTGGGTAGAAATAGGAAAAAAGGAACAGTATTAAAATGTACATCAAGCAGACATGAGATTAACTCAGTTTTTTTTCTGGATATTTTAGTACCTTTAGAGTGTGTAGTAGATCTTGGGATCTTCTCCAAGTATGTGTGTTTTCTTATTCCCACTCATTAAGCAACCATGTTCTTAACTAGGTACAATCTTAATACTCACCTATTTAGTGTTCACCTCAAGGGTTGCCTGCTATATATAAGAGGCTGCACTTAGGAAGTTCCAGAAAAGCCAATTGTTGGAACAAGTAAGATCCTAGGGCTCTGGCTAAGGCTGAACCACAGGAGCTCAGGCTGACCATGGAGTGGTCAGATATACCCTCAGATTTGAACATAGAGAAATGCATCCTAGTTTATTTATGATCATGATAAAATGTTACTTATAATGATAAAGATATGATTGTATGAAACATTAGAGGGGAAAGGGAACTATAATCCATGCCTTAGGGAAAGGGCCAACTGAAAAGCAAGGACATTCTATCAAGACCAAGGAAGATGAAGCAGAGATAGTGCACAAAAAGTGGTTGGCTATATGATTTTGTAGGTCAGAATGGATATTTGAGGTGAAGTTAAGAGGTCGTTAGCAAAGGTGTGGTATTGAAAGCTATGGGATGATTGGTATTATTTAGGGAGAAGGTATGAAGGTGGGAAGGAGTTGCAGAGTTGTGTACTAATTCCAACATTTAAAGATAAGGTTGAGGAGATGTAAATCAGAGATGAAAAAACACTAAGGCATTTTGGTGTTACAGATGCCAAAGAAGAAGACTATTTAAAAAAGTGAGAGTTCAGTTATGTTTTATCAGTGCTGATAGAAAGGATGAGGACAGAGAAACCTTTATTAAGTTTAGCAGAAAAAACAAAGTTATTGGTGATCTTCCCTAACACAATTCTGGTACACTGGTGGGGAGAAAGAAGCCTTAGTGAGTGAGGTAGGTTTAGGAGTGATTGGGAAGTGAAGAAATGATGACTGGCTGTGTATTCAAGGAGCTTTTTCAGGAAGTTGGAATATGAATCTGAAATGAAAATATTGGACAGTAGTTGGAGTGGGAAACAGAAGAGTCAATGAATGTTTTACTTGGGAGATGGGAGATGGTATAGAATTCAGAATGTTTTAACAGTGTTGAGTCAAATCTAGTAAAGGAAGAAAAACATAGAAGGAAACAGCAGTAGGAGCCTAAGTGGAAGGACTGTCCTTTAATTTGAGAAGAACCACTTATTTCTATTTCTAGTTGGGTTGAAGGAAAATGTAGACAGACTTGCAAGAAGGCAAATGTCAGGAAGTTAATAAGTTTCCATTCTCTGAAATATAGCTGGTAGGAAAGGGGTAGAAACCTACTAAGCACTTGAAGCTATTTCAATGCAGCATTTAAAGCCATTAGATTTCTACTCCAGTGGCTTCTCCCTACAGCTTCTGTTTGAGCCTTACATTGTCCTCCATTTACTATCAGTAGAGAATGTAGTGATTCCAAGATGGCCACATCTAGACTACAGAAGACATTTTTTTCCCCTTTGTTACCCATCTCTAGGGGATGAGTAAGTGTTTTCAAGGCATTACAAATTGGGCCAGTTGTAAAAATGTGAAGGAAAAAAAGACGACCCTATATAGAATACCATCTATGGATCAGCCATTTTCACTTCAGTCCTACAATTTTCTGTGAAGGAAGGATCTTACTTTAATTTAGGAAACTGAGACATTAAGAAACTAACTAAAAGTCATACAGATAGTAGACAGCAGGGTAGGATTACCCCCTTTTCCTTCAGGAGAAGTATGGTGATATAAATCAACCCAAAAGGTTTCTTCTCCCAAGTTATAGCAACTTGTATAATACTTCGTAGCTCTGGAAACAGAAACTATAAAGTTTCTCTTTTAGATTTATTTAAAACATTATTTTTGTTGACAAATGATTTAAAAGCAACTTCAGGAAGAGGATTGTGTTCATATTTAGAACTTCTCTATTGTAATACATGTCCTTTCTTTACAAAATAAATTGTTAAGAAATGTTAAGCACTATCAAGCATAAATGAATAATAAATGACATGAATCATGTTGCTATGTCAGTATTCAGACAATTATATTTTTAAAACAATCTTTTCCAAAATTATTAAGAATAACGACCAGATACATATTCTTCCCCCAAATACTCATAATTACAATTCAATACCCACTTTAAATGACTGAACTATCTAAAGAAATAATTATCACACGGGTTTTTTTCATACATAAAATCTAACTGTGTTGCCTGACATTTAGTAAACAAGTAGTTAATATTGGTTGGTTGAATGAATTAACAAATGGATATAAAATACAGTCTTTCAATGAACTCTTACTAAATAATACCCATAGCATCTCTGGAAAGGATACTCAGTTAATAAAAAGTGTACTCTTAAAGGTTAGTTCCATACATGTTAGCTCAGCATGTGCTCATACCTCTGTCATTTATTCAATTTATGTAGCATTAAATGACAATGAAATTACTGTGGTTACAACTCACATCAAATTGATAAAAGGCTTCCAAAACTGGCAAAGGGAAGTCTATAAATGAGTCTACCACTTCTCACTTTTTATTTCAAGTCAAGTATGAATGATTCGTAGCACTTCCATATCTATGACATTTTCATTATTAAAAGTTTATTTAATTATCAGTATTATGCCCTTTTCTATTAAGAATATCATATTTTATATTGACCATTCTTTGTGAATGGAGTTATCAAAGTCATTCAACCCACTTGGAAACCTGAATATTGGTTATATTATGCTGATGGAGTTTGCTATTGACAGGTTAAATAGAATACATTTTCCCAGGGCTCTGGCAACTTGTCCATATATTCAGTTGAACTCTTTTGTGCTAGTAATAGAATAAATATGTACAACTGATTTCTTGTTGTTTCCCATTTATTTCTTTTAGGTTTTGTAGTGGTGATAAATTCAATGACAGTAACCTCTCCTTACCGTTTTTTAGATTAATTTATTTTGCTGCTATTTCATTATAAATGCATGACAAGAAGTATAACAATTGGTGCTCGCTTCGGCAGCACATGTACTAGAATTGGAACGATACAGAGAAGATTAGCATGGCCCCTGTGCAAGGATGACACGCAAATTCATGAAGCGTTCCATATTAAAAAAAAAAAAGAAGTATAATAATTGTTGCTTGTAAATTAAGAACTGGACACATAGACTAACCATATTTGTTATTTTCTGTTAATATTGGTTGCTTCCAGTTTGTCCAAGTACATTAAAATATGATATTATATGAGCACTAAAATTAACATATTTTAATATATGCACCCATTTTTGTCTTCCATTCCAGATTGAAATCCATTACAAAGACTGATGTTTTATTCCTCTTGTGCTTGAAATTGAATTCTTCATCAGAATAGATAGTAACTATTTATATGAGAAAATTACAATTCCTCCAAATAGAAGAGGACTTCCCCTCCTAGTTAAGTTGGTTGTCACGCTCAGATGGTATATTTTGCTTTGTCATTAGCTTCAATTGTTTTTGAATTGGAAAACACTTACCATGTCATTGAATTATTATAAGTAACATAATAAGTTGAAATCCTAAGATTTCTTTGCTTAGTAACTGCTTGGCAGGAACTATTGTTTCTTTGCCACATCTTCATCCTTGCTACTTTCTCTGGCAACTGGTAACTTGGCACAGGATTCTCTTACCAGGGTGTGGTTTTCTTCATATCCCTTAGAGCTCATATCAGATTTTTATTAAGGGATTACCAGGACAATATGTATTCTTTTTTTTTTCTGGACATGTATTCTAATTATAGTCTACCAGCTGTAGTAAAACTTCCTATATTTCTACATATTTTCAAAGGAGAGGCTGATATATCCTTCTCTTGAGTGGAAAAAAATTGACAGAATGAAAATCTGATTAGCAACCTTAGACTATAAATATTAACTTCTTTTGTAAGACACTTAAAGAAAATCTAAATTGTGCAAAGAGATTTTTCAAAAAGCTTATCTATTTCTTTATAACAGAAGAATGGCATTTCTTTTTCATTTTAAAATTTTATTATAGATAATTTCAGGCACACATATACAAATACACAGAAATTAGGACAATGAAGCTCTGTGTACACCATCTTCAAAAACTCAAATTTCTGGCATTAAATAAGGGCCTAATAATGTAAGTGAATTAATGACTATGGATTCATAAGAAAAGTTTCCCGATAGCCTTTATGCATCAAAAAAATCAAGCGTGTTCCAGCCTTTTTCTCTCAACTAAGATTGCACCTGATAGGAAAATCTGAAATTTTATCAGATTATGGAAATTTTGATCACAATTACATTAATACAATCGCATCTTTATTGAACAGTGCAATTTCTTTCTATGAAAAAGTTATAGAAAACAGATTAGACTTTGTTCTTACCCTCAGGAATCTTACCTAAGTTTGGAGAAGAGAATTGAAAGAATTGTATATGTATTAGTGCAAGCTAGACTTGAGTTACTGTCTATAAATAGAGAAGAGCTATTAGCATATTAATTAATTAGGATTACATTTGCATTTTTATTGTCATGAAAAAATATCTGTGTTCTAATTTAGATCTCCCTGTTATATTACTCTCATTACTGCCTCTCAGTAAGAGATAATCAGCTTGAAATTTATATGACTATGTGAACAATACTGGTTTACATTTGGCAGAAGAGACCCATTCTGGTTAATATTTCAAAGCATGACACTTCTTCAACACAATAGGGTTGTATTTAGATTATTAGAGAATTATGCTTTACAGTATAGCTGTTAAAAGAAACAACAATGGCGAGCTTTGCTTACAGCTTGTTCATGTATTTGGACGTTATTAACCTGTGTTTGCTCTTTACCCAAGAAAATGATATGCAGATACACTCATATATATATGTGTGTACTTACACTGAGAAAACAAAGGTAGTCTTAAAGCTAAGTGTATGAATTAGTGCCTGGCTTGTGTGAACTAAAGAATATCTCACAACGTAACTAAATTTCACAATTCAAAATAAGGAGTAGAACAAGTATATCTGGTGATGTAAGGTGGTGTAAGACTGCTATATGTATGACAATAGGAAAAAGTGCCCAGAAAAGAGAAAGTAAAGGACATCAAAAGAGATAGAAAAGTGACTGGGAATGGAAGTATTCTGAGATGTTTTCAGTAGTTGTAGAGAGCACTAGAATTAAACTTTCGTATTTTAACCAGGGAATGTTTGGAAGCCTCTAAATAATAGTATACATTAAGTCCTCAAACATTAATAATAAAAAAAAGTGACTAAGGAGTTGTAATGGCTAATTTTTCCCATGTTCTTTATAGCTGAACTTACCTATCTGATGAACTTGTTGGAGATAAAACAACAGCATAGATGGGCATATTTTTTAAAAAGTTTATTTATTTTGGGAGAAAGAGAGACAGAGAGACAGAGAGACAGAGAGAGAAAGAAAGAGAGGGAGAGAATCCCAAGCAGGCTCCACGCTGTCAGCACAGAGACTGATTCAGGACTTGAATCCACAAGCCATGGGATCATGACCTGAGCCGAATTCAAGAGTCAGTCACCTAAGTGATTGAGCCACCCAGGCTCCCCTAGACGGGCCATAATTTTATCTGATCAATACATATATAATAACCATACCTTCATAATTTTTCAATAAAAATGTGCCTTTTTCACAGCATCTAATCAACAGTTACAAGTTTGGGCCATTTGATGAACTCAGGAAACATATCTGATTTGGTTTATAATATTAAAACTAAGAATTTTATTGATTTGATCTTTTTACTATCTAAGGAAAAAAGAAAAACTTGAGTTCAGCATATCATCCAGTGCATAAATACTTGTTGAATTGAAATATTCAGCAGAAAAGCAAGGCGGTTTGGTGGTAAAACTTAACTCCCAGAAGGAATTTGAGTCCATCATTTTGAGGAAGATCTTCTCTATTACAGTAAATATTAAGATAGTTTTGCTTTTTCAGCATAGTATATACAACGTTAACCAACCGTTTTGCTTCAATACACTTATTCTTATTAAAGCTCCGATTATTGTGGAGAGCCATTTTTTGATTAATGTTGCTATTTCTGTTTGATAGCTTTGCCTCAAGGTTATAACTGTTTTGTGAAACATAATGCAGTTTAAGCTTGTTAGATCGATCAATTCTCATATCAGATAGTCATAAACATTTACAAACATCTTTTAATCTAAAAGTTACATAATATATTTCAGAGCCTCTTTAGTGCAACTCGTACTAACCAGCCATCCGTGTGTCTGAAACTGTTAATTTTTATAAACATATTTGAATATGAAAAATGATACAAAAGCATATAGGATGTTGAAAAACTTACATGGTGGGTGGATTAGTATGTTACTGAATTCTATATAAGGCCTTGCATGGGTTTTAAGAAGACAAAGTGCTGCATAGTAAACATTGTCAAACATTATATCAGGTACAATGTGTTATATAAAACGCATGACTTGGGGTTCAAAGATAAATATCAAGACAATCAAATGAAGACAATACAGTCATTTGCAGTCTATATGTATTTATAGAGTTAGTACTTCTTTGAACTTGAAAAGAGACCAGAGTTTAGGGAGGTACATTTTGGTGTCCAAGCAGCTAGATTTTTCAGGTGGATGATTTCCTTTGACTCATGGCTGAGGAAGATGTCAGAAATCCAAAGGGGAGCTTTGAGCACTATTGATACTGGCTTATATAAATCAGTATAAATACCTTGCAATTAATGCAAAAATTGACTGATAAAAACAAAAATGTAGCCAAATATAAATGCCCAGCTACTCTTGCCTAGAAACTCTGTCAGTATATGCAGTACTTATTGTAGCATATTAATCAGATGAGTCAGATTGCCAATAAATAAAGCATTACCATATTCCACAAAGGATATAAAAGATGAATCTAAGACTTTACATTCTCCAGAAAGGAAAATCAAGACAAAAATTTAATATTCTGGGTGTATAACACTCTGTTGACTTGGAGGAATCAGTATCATTATTAATTTCTGTCAGTATCCCATGGTTTAACTGCTAGTATATGTTAGAAAGCAAGAAAAAGAGACTCTTTTGTAAGATCCACATGACTTGACGGAACAGTATTCATGTTGAATCTGTGGATTTTCTAAACATTTTTAAAAATATCTATTTTTGGGGCGCCTGGGTGGCGCAGTCAGTTAAGCGTCCGACTTCAGCCAGGTCACGATCTCGCGGTCCGTGAGTTCGAGCCCCGCGTCGGGCTCTGGGCTGATGGCTCAGAGCCTGGAGCCTGTTTCCGATTCTGTGTCTCCTTATCTCTCTGCCCCTCCCCCATTCATGCTCTGTCTCTCTCTGTCCCAAAAATAAATAAACGTTGAAAAAAAATTAAAAAAAAATTATCTATTTTTGAGAGAGAAAGAGCACGATCTGGGGAGGGGCATAGAGAGAGGGATACAGAATCTGAAGCAGGCTCCAAGCTATTTACACAGCCTGATGCAAGCCTTGAACTCATGAACTGCTAGATCATGACCTGAGCTAGAATCAGATGCTTAACCACCTGGGCCACCCAGGCACCCCTGATTCTGTTGATTTTGAGTACTACTGGCTACTTCCTCACACAAAGGTGATTTTGAAAATGTCAGGACTGGGCAACACAAAAGAATTCAGTAAGGGGCTTAATAGTGATTGTGTCTTAGACCAATCAGAACTCTATGATCTTACCTATAATACACAAAATGATACTCTTCAGAGAAAGAGAAGCTGACATAGTATGTAGCTTAACTGGAATGAGGAGAATCTTGCAGCTCCATATTTGATAATCATCCCTTTGTATGAAATGAAGTTCCCAGTCAGAAAAAACTAACAATTTATTCTCATAACGTCCAATAGTAGAAAATGTAACAAAGCAGTAGACATATTATAGTAGTTTTCTTAATTCTTACACCACTTGAACTATCTATGGCACTTTCCTTGGGATATTTCACATGTAATAAGTTTGGTATGATTAAAGGTAAGGAGACACAGGCCATACTAAGTATGGATATTGTTATTTTGTCACTCTTTACTTGTGTATATATGTATACACACACCTAAATCATTCATATTTCTTTTCATATTTATGAACACATATATTGTATAGAGTTATATTGCCTTAAATGCTGACAATGTCTAAAGCAATGATAAAAATGCAAAAACTTTTTGAAATAATTTTGTGTTTTATTTCCAAAATGAAGTACTATTTTAAGCAGAAGATTATATAAGAATTTAATATATTTTAATAGTTTAAGCTAAAAACATGATTTAACATATTTTACATTGGAATGTGTGTTTGACCAAAGATTTTCTAGTGGCAGTGAGAGTCTTGGCCTGAATTTTGAGTTCTAGTCCTAAATAGACCACTACCTTGTTGGATGACCATTACAAATGATTTCAAATCTTAACTAAATTATTTAGAGAATAGTAATTCTTGCTTCTCTCTGCTGCATCATTAATTTTCCATCAAAATGATTACTCACATTAGTAATGACACATTCTGTTATTGTTTATAAACAATTGTTTATTGTTTATAAACAATAAAATTGTAACAATGTTTTCCAGATTGTATTTTTTTCTTCCACCTGATACTCCATTACAATACTTTCCTTAATTGAAGTGTACTCTGACCATTTATCTATGTGCTCTTCAGTTCTTTTCTTCCTATTCATTCTTAAACCTGTTTATCTGCCTTTCTCTCCATTCAGTCATGGAAATTACTGCTGTCAAGGTTCCAATGACTTACATTGTAAAATGGAATGGTTAATTCTCAATTCATATTTCACTTGACCTATGAGTTACATTTGACATGCCTGATCATTCGTTTGCCCTTGAAACCATTCCTCCCAACTTGGATTTCCATCTCCTTTTAGTTTTTCTTCTATCTTGTCACCTTTTTTCCAGACTCCATTACTTAGTATTCCTTTCTATTCAACCCCTAGATGTTGAAGAGCATGGTCTTACAGAACATCCTCTATTTATTTTAGATTCATAGGCTTATTTTTTTAATATGAAATTTATTGTCAGATTGGTTTCCATACAACACCCAATGCTCATCCCAACAGGTGCCCTCCTCAATGCACATCACCCACCCTCCCCTCCCTCCCACCACCTCCCCCCATCAACCCTCAGTTTGTTCTCAGTTTTTAAGAGTCTCTTATGCTTTGGCTCTCTTCCACTCTAACCTCTTTTATTTTTTTCCTTCCGCTCCCCCATGGGTTTCTGTTAAGTTTCTCAGGATCCACATAAGGGTGAAACCATATGGCATCTGTCTTTCTCTGTATGGCTTATTTCACTTAGCATAACACTCTCCAGTTCCATCCATGTTGCTACAAAGGGCCATATTTCATTCTTTCTCATTCCCAAGTAGTATTCCATTGTGTATATAAACCACAATTTCTTTATCTATTCATCAGTTGATGGACATTCATAGCTTTAAATATCATGGTATTAGTCAAAATCAAAGGAAGATACAGAACCACATAGTAATTTGAATAGAGAAAGTTGAATGTAATAATTATGAGTAACAGGATTGCCTACTAAGGGGAAAGGAGAGTCTAAAGCACTTCGGAATGCAAATATAAAGAGTAGCAACTACTTATATGGCTAAGACAGAACACCCACAACAGAAACAAACATGGAAAAGGACTTCTTTCCCCCAAGAAGTGGTCTAGATTTTTTTGGATAGATAATGGCCATGGCCAACGGGATGGTACACAAGTCACTGAGATACTGCACCATGGAACTCGCTGGAAAACTGCCTGTGGGGAGCCAACTCCTGGAGTTTCAAGAAAACTGCCCATGGAGAGGTGCTGTATGCCCCTAATTGCCTCACTATGCCAAAAGGTGCACATTCCCATGAAGAAGAGAAACTCTCCTCCAGTGTCTCTCTGAAATCTACTGAGGAAACATTTCCTTGTACCAGCCAGCAAGGAACAAATATGCTAGTATCATATGTAGGATAAAAAACAGTGAATGTGAAGCCAAGGTAATAGATTCCATAACTGACATAACTGATATATTTACCTTATTTATTTTATATTAATGTCTATATATCTCCATATATCTCCATATCTATAAAATAAATATTTATATATATACACCTGTCTTCTCCCTAAGTTCCAGGCTACTATATCCAATTGCCTACTTGACATCTTCATTTGAAGGTTTAGTTGACGTCTCAAACATAGCATGGACTTTATTTCTATTTCCCTTAAACCTTAAACTTACTTTATCCATAGTCTTTCCTACCTTAAATGACAACAACTCCATCTTCCCAACTAGTGAGTTCAAAAACTTTGGAATCATTTTTAAATACTCTATTTCTCGCTTTTAAAATCCAATCTGTTAATATATCATATTGACTTCATATTTAGACATTTCCAAATTTCATTGTATCTCACTTTAATCAACACTGCTACCGGTATGGATGTCATGAGTATTATCTTTGATCCATTTATTTCATTGCCATACTAACTTGTTTCTCTACTTGTGTTCTTGCTTCTCTAACATCTATTTCCAACACAATGGCTACAATGAATCTTTTAAAAATAAGTCAGGCCATGCCACTTCCCTGTTCAAAGCCCTTCAATATTTTTCCATCTTACAAAAAGCTAATGTCTTAAACATGGCCTATATGACCCAAAAAAATGATTTCACTGGAGGCATAATGATTATTTTACTCTCCCTCAAACATTCCAAATTTGAATCCACCTCAGGATCTTTGCACTTGCTCCCTTTGTAGTATTTAATTAAATATCACTATCTCTGGCCATATTAAGTAAAATATCAGTCTGCTTCACTGACCCTTTGCCCTTCTCTACCTTTCTATCTTAGCTCTTGCTATATGAATTATAATTATCTAAAATACCATAATTTCTTTATTTATTTTATTAATTTTCTACCTCTGACACTAGGATTTGCATTCCATGAAGGCAATTTTTTTTGTTTGTATTATTCATTGTTGTGTGATCAATGCCTGTCCCAAAGGAAACATTCAACAAATATTTATGGAATTAGTAATTAAAAATAGATGAATTAATAAGTAGATGATTATTTGGTAACATGTTAGAAACAAAATGATAACATTTATGTTACACCAAAGCAATATTTAAGTCAGAAAAGATGTCTATTGAATATAATTTAAAATTTTTCTTTCATAGGGGTTACTGGATTGTTCAGTTGGGTTCAACCTCTGGCCCTTGATTTCAGCTCAGGTCAGTTTAGGTTGAGGTCAGCGCAGATCCTGCTTGGGATTCTCTGTCTCCCTCTCCCTCTGCCCTTCTCCTGCTTGCACACTCGTGCTCTCCTTCTCTCAAGATAAATAATAAATGAACTTTATTTTAGTTATTTAAGTTTATTTATTTTGAGAAAGAAAATGAGAGCAGGGTAGGGGCAGAGAGACAGAGGGAGAGAGAGAGAATCCCAACCAGGCTCTGTACCAGTAGTGCTGAGCCCCATGCAGGGCTCGACCTCACGAACCGTGAACTATCACCTGGCCAAAATCGAGCTGAACGTTTAAGAGTTGAGTGCCACCCAGACACCCCAATAATAAATAAAATTAAAATTTTTATCCTCTCATAAAATGGAGTTAATATTTATTAGGTTTAAATATATTACCTTTTCTTCCTCCCTTAACCCAATATAAGTACATATAGACAGAATTCTAATTTTTGATGCTGTGTATTATTATAACGTATGACACCTTTTTCCAGAACTATTTTTCTTTCTCTCTGTTTCTGGCCAACTCCAATGTCAAATAAATCATAGTCATGAATAAATAGATGCTTTACAGTACAGAAACAACTATTTGTGTGTCTCTTTAATAATTTTTTAAAAAAATAGAACTGTGTTATATATAGGTATAACCATCATGCTTATTGCATTGATTATAGGAGGTGATTTAATAAATTTGTTATAAAGTGTGCATAAAAAACATAAATGTGGTATTGCTTCATATATTGTGTAATAAAATCAAAAATTTTAATTTATCATAATTCTATTCACCTTTATTTTAGGTTAACTTTTTGTACAATGATTTAGATGCCACAGGTCTTTTTTTAATTTTTTAGTGTTAATTTATTTTTGAGAGAGAGAGAGACAGAGAGAGAGAGAGAGACAGAGTGTGAGCCTGGGAGGGGCAGGGAGAAAGGGAGACAAAGAATCTGAAGCAGTCTCCAAGCTCTGAGCTGTCAGCACAGAGTCCAATGTAGGGCTCGAACTCACAAACTATGACATCATGACCTGAGCCAAAGTTGGACGCTCAACGGACTGAGCCACCCAGGAGCCCTGCCACAGATCTTTTTAAACACAAAAATTAGAACTATTATGCATTTTCCTCTTGACATGTTTCTTCAGAGAAAGCTAAGGAATTCAAGTCATTCCACTGACCATGCACCAATATTAATTACAGCATGAATGAAAATTGTAGTTGATGATGATGTTATTTTTCCACTGGGAATTATTTTATTTTATTTTAGTTATTTTAGTTTACTTGTTTATTTTGAGAAAGACAGACAGCAAGAGTGGGGGAGGGGCTGAGGAAGAGGGAGAGAGAATCCCAAACAGGCTCTGCTAGCACAGAACCCGATGCTGGGCTCACACCCACAAACCGTGAAATCATGACCTGAGCCCAAACCAAGAGTTAGTCATCTAGTTACATCTAGTCAACTGAGTCCCCTAGGTGCCCCACTGTGAATAATTTTAAAATGTAATATCTAAAGCATCATTTAGTTCTATCATCATCTACCTCCTGAGATGACAGTCCATCCTACAGGTGTGTCTATTCACTTAGCAATACTGCAAAGAACCCATAGTTCTGTTAAATTACTCTCTTAGCTTTTACTGAGTTGGTACAACAGGAGGATTTCACACATCACTGGAAAGCCAAGGAAACTATTTCCAGATCATTATCACAAACTGAAGGATTGCTTACAAGATTGCTTGCTTAGCATTAATGTTATCTTCTTTGAGAGGGCTTCACTGACCAGCTTATTATCAATCTTACCAAAGCATACTTGATCAACCACCTTTCAGTGTTAACACTGTATGTAGTCCTCTTTTGACGCTTTTTATATTTTATATTAATTGCAACATAGCCTCTGCATTATGGTTGCATAAAAATTCTCACTGAATATATATGAGTATGAATATACATATGACTATATATATGAATTAATGGGCATATTATTGAAACAAAACAAATTTTGTCTCAGTATTTTAAAATATCTCCCTAAAACATCTTAAGAGTTTTCATGTTTAAGTAGTTTTCAGTATTATAAGATGAAATTAATTAGGCTGTTTTACTTTCTTCTTACACTCTATCTTTTGTGTTACACCCAATACAAATATGTTGTGTCAAACTAAGAGTATGATTAATCTAAGTAGTAACCGTATATCCGTGTTATCCATGTCTTTTAAAAGCAAGAGCTTGTTGTTAAATTAATTAGTAAAATTTCAGTTAATGTTATAAGATGCTTGTCCAACATTGAGTTAGTCTTTATATATGTCTCACTGATTATAAATTTGCATTTTATCAAGCCTCAGGTATGTTTTTCTTCACTAAATAAGGTGTATTATGTCTGGTTCATGTCTACAAATTTATGGCCTGCATGGCCAATAGTGATTGGTAGAGAAGAGACAGTTAAATGCTAATTTAATTCATTAAAAAACAGTTTACTTGGATATTTAGTTCTAGAAATGGAAAAATGGATTTTTATCAGACTATTCTAAAGACAAGAATTTTAATCTCTGGTAAATATATTAAAATGTATATTTGAAAACATCAAGAAGTAACTAAAGCAAACAGAAATTGGAGGGCATCTAGCTCTTGGAGTAAGGGAACACCACTGGGTGAAATATATGTTTATATGGCTTTCCCTCTGAGAGCTCCCAATTTTATATGCATGAGGCAGCTGGAGCTCAGGAAGAAAGCTTGAGGTCTCAGAATATGAAGTTCAGGATTGCAAAAGCAGGTATCAATTAAGAGAGTAATTTGGAAGGAGGAAGTATTCCCAGAGGGGGAGCCCAAACATCTGTGACATTCTTTCTTCAAATCCTACACACATCCAGAGGGGACTCTAAAAGTCCAAGGGAAAAACAACAGCTGAACTTTGAAAAGTTGAGTATGAATTTGACAATCTTCCACTACAAAGTATATAGAAGGTGCAGTTGGAATTCTTCCATAGATGAAGTATTTGGTAATAAATACTGTGGGTTTTATGTTGAAACTCAAGAATGGCCTCAACTTTAGAATTAGTGACTAAATTTCAGGACTAAAAGTTTTGCCCCAAAACAAGACTAAAAACAGATGCATTGTGTTTTTTTTTAAGCTAAAAAAATGTTTTATTATCCATAGTTGAGAGAGACAGAGACAAAGCATGAGCAGGGGAGGGGCAGAGAGAGAGAAAGAGAGGGAGAGGGAGACACAGAATTTGAAGCAGGCTCCACCCTGTCAGCACAGAGACTGATAGGGCTCAAACCCCAGAACCATGAGATCATGACCTGAGTCGAAGTCGGGTGCTTAACTGACTGAGCCACTTAGGCGCCCCAAAACAGATGCATTATAAAAAAGTCTAAAGGCAAGATGAGTCATTCATTGAACTGGTTATGAGAAGAAAATTTTTGCACTTTAGAGGAAGAATCCAAAGCCCCTATAATGTTTGATCTATAGTGTCTAGTATATGATAGAAAATATGAAACAAATCAATATGCCATTAAAAGATATGGAATAGAACGACTCAAGGTCAAGGGAAAACTAGTCAACAGAATCAGACCATAAGATAACTCAAATGATGGAAGTAGTATACAAGAACTTCAAAGTAGATGTATATAACTATGCCTGAAGATTTAAAGGAAATGATAGTTATAATGAGTAAATATATAGGTCATATCAGAGGAATAGAAACTGTAAACATGGAAATTTTAAAACCCCAAACTGTAATTTATGAAATATAAAGATTAATAAGTAAGCTTCACAATGAATTTAAAATTACAAAAAGTGGCCTAGTGAATACAAGGACAGATTGATATTGTCCAATTGGAAAATTGTCCAGTCATAAAAATGTAAGTATAAATGAATGAAATTAGAAAAAAAACAACAACACAGAATTCCAGTGACTTATGTGGTAGTATCAAGCAATATAGAATATATACGATTGGAGTTGTAGACAAATATTGTTGTGCAATAAGGCACAACAGTTTTGGAAGAAATAATGGTTGAAAGTTTCCGAATTTTTATGAAAAACATCAAGACATAGAATCGAGGATATTAGTAAATAGTAAGCATGATAAATACAAAGAAAAGAAAAAAAAAACCTAGGTCAGGATTTTATACTTAGCAAAAAACAATTGTCAAAACTGAAGGTAAAATAAAAACTATTTCAGAAAAACAAAAGTTAAGAGAATTTTTCATCAGTAAACATGAAGTATAAGAAATGCTGAAAGAAGTCTTCTAGGCTGAAGGGAAATGATACCGGATAAAAATTTAGATTTACAGAAAGGTATTTACCATAATTGGTAAATATATGAGTAAATATGAGAGAATATCTTTTCTTACTTCTCTTACTTAAAAGACAACTGAGCAGAAGATGATTATTTTTATGTTAATGATATGTGTATAATTAAAATATATGATTTAGTACCACATGGAATAAGTTTGGGTGCTGTAAATTAAGTTGTGCCACTCTGAAGTTCTTAGGTTTTGTGTGAAATGATACAACAATAATTCTAAGTGGCTAATTTGAAGATGCACATTTAACCCTTAGCTTTAAATAATACAAAGAGGTGTGGAGAAACAGCTAATAGAGAAATTTAAATAGAATGTCAAAAGATGCTCAGTTAACCCAAAAGAAATCAGGAAAAGAGAAAGAAAAAAGACAGGTGGTGTAATTAGAAGAAAAATAACAAAATGGTGAACCTAAACATAACCACATTTATATTTACATCAAAAGTCAATGGACTAAATAAATATTTTAATTAAAAAACAAAGACTGTTGGAGTAGATCAGAAGTTGGCAAACTTTAGCCCATGGATTAACAACCTGTTTTGGTAAATAAAGTTCTTTTTGGAACACTGTTACATCCATTAACTTACACATTGGCTATTTTTGCATTATAATCGCAAACTTGAGTATTTGTAACTTATGGCTCTTAAGAAGCCTAAAACATTAGAAATGTGACCCTTTAGGAAGATATTTCACAATCCATGGAGTAGATACAATACTGCTTGGCTATTATAAATTGGAACATATACCTACCCTATATACTGAATTGTTAACTCAAGAGCAATATAAACTTGTATCCACAAGAGAGCTGTATAAAATATGAATAGCAGTGTTACCCATGGTAGTCCTTAACTGGAAACATTTCAAATGTCCATCAAGTAAAGAATGGAGAAGCAGATTGTGTTATATAATGAAATGCAGTGCACTGATGGAAGGAATGATGAATCCACTATGGTTGAATTTCAGCAACACCGTGGTGAATAAGAGAATCCACAGGGGGGAAAAGTGCATACCGAATGAATCCACTTATATGAAGTTCAAAAACAAGTAAGATTAATCTATGTCTTATAGAATCAGAGCAGTGGTTATCTATCTATCTATCTATCTATCTATCTATCTATCTATCTATTTAGTGATTGGAGATTGGTTGGAAGGAAGTGTAAGGGAATTTTCTGTGGTAATGGAAATATTACATATTTTATTTTATTTTTATTTATTTGAAATATTATGTATTTTAATTAGGTGGAAGTTATAGCAGTATATGCACGTATCAAAACTCAAGGAGTAATATATTTAAAACCTATATATTTGAGCTTAAATAATTTTTCTCAATCAAAAAAATAGAAAAATACACCTCAAAAACAAAGGGAAAATATTTTGTTCCTGAAATTCTAAATACATATTACTTTTGACCATTCAATATTTTTTTCATCTAGTAAAATGTAATCTTGTTTTGAATACTAGTCTATAAATGAGATGATGAATTATCCTTCAGCAAGTGACCTGAATTATTTTTTTTCTTATTTTTTAAAAAGTATTTTGTCTTTAATAGTTGTATTTACTGACTTCCTAATAATATAGATTGATTGAGTAAGGCTGTTCTATCTCATTCATCTGTTGGTCTGTTTCATTGAATCCAGCTTGTTTTTTTTTTTTTCTCACAATATACATAAACTGTTGAGCTTTCAGAGCAACCTTTCAGGATGTACATTGATTCTGTTACCAAACATGTATTTGATCTTTGTCTCCAGATTTCTACAATAGCCTTGGAATTTTTTTTTTTAGTTTGAACATTTGTAATTGTAGGATGGTATGAACTTTATAAAATTTAATGACATCTGTAATAGCAAGCACTAATAAGACTTAACATTAAAGTATTACAGTGATGTACTGTGAAAAAAAAACAATAATTACTATTATAATAGAAGGTTGGGGAATTATTTGAATTAAATCAATGAGGAAAGTGAAAAAAAATCTCTAAAAGTATCTGTGTGAGAGAGAAAAAGATCATATATTTGGATATGAAAGTAAGTTTTTTTTGTATTAAGGATTTCCAGAAAGCCAGGTTTGCCAAAATGTCAAATTAAAAGCAATGCCATAAAAGAGGGATTTGTGAAAATTCCTGGATTATGTGAAAATGACTCTTAAATCTCAGTATGTCTATCCAATTCAAACTGTACTGCACTTTACTTTCTACCAGTGATAGTGACTGAATAACTGTGGGTCATGTGTATAAGAGGGTATATGCAAACAGTCATTTGCCTACTGCACCTTAACTTTATATGTACTGCTGATCAAACTAGTTCTAGTTCTAAGATAAACACATCAGGAAAGAAGTAGGGCTGGCAGGTGGGGGAATGTGGACCTGGCAAATTCCCTACATAACTGGCTCAGTGTATACATTTGCTGTTCTCCTTTATGATTACATGCAGCTCTACACTATGAAAAGAAAAGCAGCCTACTGTTTAAAATGCATTTAGGGGACTATGAAGGTCACAATTGAAGTGTGAATTTATTTTAGTTGGTTTGAGTTTCAATTCTAATGCTTTTACTCTACTGTGTAAAATCTCTCTCTCTTGCTGTTTTGAAAATTACACTTGTACAGAGAAAGGTCTCATTTAATTCAATATTACTTTACTTTTATATATATAGTCTTTCTTTAAAATCATGTTCCAAAGGCTGAGTTAAATAATACAGCTTGAAAGTGAAAATTAAAAAGTAAAGTCAGGGAGAGAAAAAGCAAGTGTCCACCAAGACAGTGAAACATTAAGATGGATAATTTTAATATCGTTATCCTCAAAGCCACAGCTTTGGAGGAATCTTACTGTTGAGTCAACTTAGGAAGATACATAGCTAAAAAATTTCCTCTTATTGGTATAGACTGTCTATTCTTTTATGTACACTTTCAGGGCCCTTCTCTAGTATTGCCATATTTAGTAAATAAAAATACATAATACCAAGTTAAATTTGAATTTCAGATATACACTAGATGTTTGTTTTGTATAACTATGTCACATGTAATATTTGAGAGATACTTATCCTTAGAAATATATCAATTTAATTTAACCTTGTGTTCTGTATTTTATTGGCAGCCTTTTTTCTTATATTCAAATACCGAGGAGTAAACAAAATGATGGTTTCTGGGGATCAATGTCTTGAAGAGAGACCAGTGTGAAGTTTTACTTAAGATCCTGGCCTTAAATATAACTTAAGCTATCTTTATGATTTGGCAAAGTGACTATGTATTAGAGGGCAATTATAGCTTTACATTCAGAACTTTGTTTACATGGCACATTATCTAGAGGGAGGTTGCAATGACAACCATGTTATTATGCATATTTGTTTTTAATTATCTCCCAAGATTCTAGGTACTTCCAATATCCATAGTTCCTGGATACTTATTCAACTTTTCTTGTGCAGACATTCACTTTCATTCTGCAGATTTCAGACTCCTCATCCAGCCACAAGCTTCAGTTCCAGAACTTTTAACCACTTTAAAACCCTATTTGCCCTTTCATGAGACACAAAAACATCATTAACAGCAATATTGTTTTCTTTTCTATAAATCTACTTTTTCAGATTTTTTTAAATAAAAGGAGTCTCATTACCAATATATTTCACCAGATTAACAAAAAAAAATAAAAAAAAACAACTATTCTCTTTAGCCACTCATCAGACTGAAATTGATGATAAGGTATCATAGTTTTTCAGGCTGATGATACTTTTCACTTTCATATAGGGTGATTAATTCAATAGAGAATGTACTCCCTTAACAAGTAGGCTTATCATCCAAGACAGATTTATCCATCCTATTAGGGGATTAATGGTACTGTGAATATATCAGGAACTCAAAATGCAAACCTTTCTCTTGAATATTTTATCTACTCTTGATAAACCCTACTTAATTCTACCATATCCCATACACTTTATTTACCTTACAGCAGGATTTAATCTCTAAATATATTACAACATTTTATCTTGTGAATTTATTTACCATTGAGAAGGACCAAAACAATATGTATGGTAATGACATTTAGAAAAACTGATACTTCCCAAAACCTAGTGTCAGCTCACAGAAAGCTGTGGAGAAGAAAAACTCTGAACCCCACTGAATACAATTAATGCAATCAGAAGCTTTATAATTAAGAGTAAGAGAATGAATACATGTGTAATCATCCTTAATATTGGTGTCTGGCAAGCAAGCTTTTCAGGATTCATTAAAGAGTTTCACTGATACTCTGTAATAGGATGTGAATAATAGGATTAATATAGCTATGGGCAGTGTTAGGTCAGCTGGCAATAGATCAATCCAAAAAGCAGAGCATATTAAAAGGATTATAGATTAGCAATTAGATGGCTTCACAAACAAGGAATAGTTTCTTGAGCATCTCTAAAGGTTAAGAGAGATAGAATGTCAATTTTTTTCAGTTTATAATCCAGTAGTGCCTAAAGATGAAAGAAGAGATGGGATTTAGGCTATGATCACAATTGACATAATCAAACCAAACCATCCTTTAGTATCAGCATCTGGATTTCAAAGGGAGCAGATCTTAGTATAAAGTGAAGGGAACACTGGTGATATAATAATGAAATAGTTCAAAGGACAAAGGTTTAGGCATTAGGATTCTGAGAGAAATGTCGTAGTCAGTTATTCAGATCTTATATTCAGCATTAAGCTTCCAAGCATTTGTGAGATCTCATGGTATATGTAAGTGAATTCTCAGTTTCTGTAGATGAAAATCAACGCTGTGCACTATGACTATCACATTTTATTGAAATTTCAGCTTGACACATACTTTAAATTTATCAGTAATATATAGCTATCTGAGTTTCTGTCTGTTTTATTGTTTTCTACTGAGATATTTCCAAATGGTGGTATTATACTGCTTTTGCTTATACGATCTATAAAGAAAGTATCATGTAAGAACCTGCTGATATTTAGGATTTTATTTTTGATGATTTGTAAGTTCATGACTAAGGAATTTGTATCAAGAAGCTGCTATAACTAAACTGTTTCCAGAAAACAGGTTTTTTTTAATGCTTTCATAAGATAATATAAAAATGCTACTTACTATTCAGGAGTATAGAGTCTATACCACTCTTTATTTGGTGAAGCAATAAGTGTGAAAACATGCAAAATATACCTGCCATATTACATTACATGAGAGTATGTGGAATGGGCCTTAGATATCTGCTGTGTTAACCCTGTTATTCCAACATTCAACTTTCTGCAACCTTTGACCTTCTTAATTGGGCGGTTTGGCCCAATGAAATGTTTAGTGTTTAAGAGCAAAGTGTAACAGTGGTGCTTTCTTCATACCTCAGGGTCTTCATAACCTCTGAGCTCACTCACCAATTTCAGTTGGAATTGAGCTCACACATTTCCTTGTGCTGCTGGCTCATATGTTTAGGTGCACGGTGTTTATGTCTCATTTACTACATGTAATTGGTAAAAGAATGCAACCCATGGCTAAATCAGGGCAATATAAGAGCTTTTAGTCTTGGAGTCCTATTTCAAATTCACTTGCCAATTAATAAAAATATGTTGAGTTAACCTTTGTCAAAATGGGCATATTTTGTCTTGTTCAGTGATGCTAGTATAAACCTTATGTTAGACAATTATCTGAGAATTAGCTGCTCATTTTGAAAGCATGCATTTTCAGGCTTTGGTGGAGTTGTGGTATAAGGAAATTTACTAAGATAATGACTGACTTTCCAAAAAGAGAGAGGAGTGATTATGGACTTATTTGACTCAAAATGTTCAGCTCTAATTCCCATATGTGTAATGTTAAATATCTGCCATCTAGGGACTTCTCTGATACTTTATTTTTGTATAAACATCAAAATGGGGCTCTGTCATGCTATAATACCTAGAAATAATAAGTAAATGAATGAACAAAAAGCCAAACCTCAATATGATTTATAACTATCTGTTATAATATCACTTAAAAAGGATTAGGTATTTTAAAATTTGGAAATTATTATGGGGATGGTATGATTTAAATAATAGTCATATTTGCAGATGTGGAATACATGTTTTCAAGCCCAGAAGAAATCTAAAACTACAGGCAGTCATACTTCAGGCAGTTGGTGAGGGAAGGGGCTTGCCCACATGACTGTCAGCAAGGAGAGCAAGGCCACATGTGGACAGTGCCAAATTGGAAGTCAGATTTTTGAATGGTAGGCGTGAGTTTGCTATTAAACTGCTTTTTATTTTTATTTATTTATTTTTTTTTTCAGGGCAGAAATGGCTATTTTATTTTAATAAGAGATCCAACTTAGTAGTTCTGAATCAGAATGATTGTTAGAATTACTAGGAGAATATTTTAAGTGAGTCACAGATTCTACCATCGATCAACTTATTCAGAATTTTCAGGCATGAGGTCTTTGATTCTGTGTTTACAAAAACTCTCTTCTGGTCCCTCATGCTCATGAGGTTGGAATACAGAGGTCTAATGTATCTTAAGTGTAGGTAAGTGTGTGAAGTGGAGGTTTGCACTCAAGTAGTAAGTTAGGTGATGGTCCATGTACTAAGGATTACTGAATGAGTTTACAGAGTATAATGTGTTCTCTGTGTGTGTGATTTAAAAAGTATTATTAGTGTCTCAAGATGTAAGTGGAATAAATGAAATAATATTTTTAATCAAACTAAGGACTCTTGAGAGGTAAGTGACCAAAAGCCCAACTCAAATTAGCATAATCCTAAAAGAGCATGCATGGGCTCATAGATGGACAAAGGTGGAATAGAGCCTCTAAAGTGCTATCCAGCACAGTGGCCACTAGCCATATGTGGCTAGTGGCCACTTGAAATATGGCTGGTCTGAGTTCATATTTTCTTTTTCTTTTTTTTTTTATTTATTTACTTATTTATTTTTTATATATATATGAAATTTATTGACAAATTGGTTTCCATACAACACCCAGTGCTCATCCCAAAAGGTGCCCTCCTCAATACCCATCACCCACCCTCCCCTCCCTCCCACCCCCCATCAACCCTCAGTTTGTTCTCAGTTTTTAACAGTCTCTTATGCTTTGGCATAAGAGATAAAAAATAAAAAATAAAAAATAAAATAAAATAAAAATAAATTAAAAAAAAAAGAAAATAATCTGTTCATTTTTCCAATTCCTAGAAATTTTCAGGGTAAATTCTCAGTCACTTTTTAATTTCTTGATATTTTCAGGTGTAATTTTCCTGGTTTAATTTTATGTTTATATGTATGTAATACTCTAATTTCATAGAGATTTTCAGTTTTAATTAGAGTCTAATTACACTTAATATATTTTGGTTATTACCAATTTTTTAAAATGTTTTTATTATTTATTTTTGAGGGATTGAGAGACAGAGTGCAAGTGGGAAAGGGTTAGAGAGAGGGAGACACAGAATCTGAAGCAAGCTCCAGGGCTCGAACTCACAAACTGTGAGATCATGACCTGAGTTGAAGTTGGGCACTTAACTGATTGAGCCATCCAGGCACTCCTAAAGAGGGTGATTTTTAGAAATAATTCACTTTATTGTTATTTTATTCTCATGATTTCTCATTTTATAATGATTTATAACTTAACTTTTAAAATTTTTTTATTTTATCATGTATTTTTAATTTTTCTTAATTTTATTATTGCTTTGTTTCTTAAGTTTATTAAGAGTTTGCTCAGTACTACATAAAATATGGATTCTAAATTTTATTTATATTTCTATGTGATTTTATATTTTATTCTAGGTTTTATCTTTGAAATATTTTTATTTAGGGTATTTTAAAAATATCAGTAGTTGGTTTTGGTTCATATTCTGAAATTAATGTCTGGTTTTATTGTATTATGTAGGAGAGTATAGACTACATGATTATATTAATTTGATTTTTAAGATTTTCTCTAATAGGGTGATAAGTTAACAATAAGAGGTTAATTATTTTTGCCTCTCACATTTAACATATCAGTTTTATTATCAGCTTAGAAATGCTTTAAAGGTAGTTTTTACCCTAAATCAGTGAGCACATTACAAAAAGAATTCCAGGAAAGTGATTTAAAATTCACCAAAATTTCCACTTATCTAATATGACTGGAATGTCATCAAGTGTTTCTCAGAGGAGAAGCTTCATAATTAAGTTGTACATGATGAATTGATTTAGCACCAGAAGCAGGGAAAGTGTACGTCTGGGAATGGGAGAAGCATGCAAAGGCAGTCAGGACAGGGAGCTCCTAGAAAGGAAGGGGTCTGTATGATCACTGGTTTCTGGATTGGGTGACTGAATGGATGGTGATGTGCTTTATTAAGGTGCAAATGCAGGCAGATTTGGAGAAGGAAGAAACCAAGTCCAGTATCACCTATATAAACATGCAATCATACCATTATTTTTATTTTTCAAAACAATTTCAATGTAACATACCATTTTTTCCCCACAACAAAGCAGTGCAAGAAATAAGGCAGTTAATATCTCCCTTTTACATATGGGAAGATTAATTAAGTGATTTGCTGAAGGTCACAGAGCAACTAAAGAGTGGACTCAGGAATCAAATTGTGGTTTCTAATTTGCAAATTCAGGGCTTTTCCTGCTATATTGCTAGAGATTCACACTGTAATTATTTAGCATTCCTTTAAGCATATTGGTTGTACACTATTTTGAAATAAAGTAGATGCTCATTCAAGTCCTTTAATATGTATTTAATATATATTCATATATATACGATAAAAGAGTCACCTTCCTGACAATGATATTAATTTATAACTTTTTTGCATAGATTTCTAATTTTAAACATTCCTCATTTTCAATTCCAGGAGAGACTGTAAATGATAGCAAAACAAAACACTGTAAAGTTTTCAGACCATGATACTAGTTCTGGAGAAAAGTTATTTCTAAAGGCAAGAATTTAGCTTAACTGGTGAAACGAAAACCATTCCTTTCATTACAAATAGCTTAAATGTGTAGTCTCATAACTGCCCCTAGCCATGAACTTCAAAGCCCTCCCAAAGCAGTCCTGGAACAGGTTTCTTATTTTCCACTTGAACTTCTTAATCAATCTTCTCTACTACCTACTATTCATGCTTTGGAAGTAGAAGGAAATATGAATCTGAGTTTTAGCTGAATCAGACATAAACAAAAACCAGGAGCTAGAGTGAAATCTGCCATTCTGTCCAGCTCTTTTCTAACTAACCCTATGAAAATTTCTGAGCTCTATCTCTTTATAATAAATCAGATTGAGTTGTTCACTTCCATTTGCTAGGAGGGTTGTACTTTAAGAAATGGACTTATTTGTGAAAATATAGTAGCAGTTTAATAAGGAACACAAGAACATGGTAGTGTGCACACTCCATTCTATCTAATCTATATGTTTATGATTTCAAGAAAATGCATACTTGTGATAGAGCCAAGTTTATTGCACGGTTTGTATTTATTTGTGTTTATGATTTCAAGAAAATGCACACTGTGATAGAGCCAAGTTTATTGCATGGTTTGTATTTATTTATTGTATTGACGATATTTTAAAAATTGGCTACAGTAGTATTTCTGGTCCTATATGTTCTTCTAGAAACTTGTCAAACCACAGAAGTGGAGTCTATTTCTCCTCCCCTAAAAGCTGAGTGGGGCTTTGTGATTGCCTTGAACAGAATCTGATGGAAGCGACATTACAAAACTTTTAAGGTTATGTTGTAAAAGGGGAATTGAGCTTCCACCTGACTCACTCTGGGGGAACTCTTAAGATTGTGTGTAAGAGGTCTGGATTCCTAAAGCAGCCATGCGAGAGAGACCACAATTACAGGTCACATAGAGATAAAGAGAGGTGCCGGAAGACCCCTCGCTGTTAAAGCTCCCAGCTGTTAGAGTCTTCCCAGCATCAACTGCCAGATATACAAGGGTGTAAGCCTTAAGGTAATTCCATCCCTAGTTTTCAGCCTGCCCAGTTGACACTAATGGAACCCAGACAAGCTACCCCCACTAAGCCCTGCACAAATTGCAGCTTTGTGGGGAGACTAAGCATCATTACTGGGTTAAGCCACTAAATTTGGGGATGGTTTGCTATATAGCATTTGGTGTCAAAGAAAAGATGCACTTTAAATTGAACGATATCAATAGATTTGGCTCTTGATTATTTAGGAAACAGTATCATTTTATGTTTTATTTATGTATTCTTCATATCTCTTCTGCCCACCTCTTGGAAATTGTGTCCCTATCATTGCTATATTGGGAATGTGAAAGATAAAAGTAACAACAGGTAATTTGATTGTGTTAAAGTATTTTTAAAAGCGATAGTTGGGGAGAGAGAATGGGGAGAAAAATTTTCAATAGTAGGATGAAAAAAGTTACTGGCATGATTTTATTGTGATTTCCTATGCAAGTCCATGTTACTTCAGGCAACAATACATTTTCTGTATTCCAGGTTGGAATCTTCCACATAATCTTCAGAGTTTCTCCCCCAAACTGTAGAATAATAGTATTGTTTAAAAAGTCAGTGTCTCTGTAAAACAGTATGGAGGTTCCTCAAAAAGTTGAAAATAGAACTACAAACTACCTTACAATCCAGCAATTGCACTGCTAGGTATCTACCCAAAGAATACAAAAATGCTAATATAAAGGAGTACATGCATCCCAATGTTTATAGCACATTTATTTATAATAGCCAAATTATGGAAGATGCCCAAGTGTCTATCAACTGATGAATGGAAATAGAAGATGTGGTATATGTATATATATGTATATATATATACACACACAATGGAATGATACTTAGTCATTAAAAAAAGAATGAAATCTTGCCATTTGCAATGACATGGATGGAGCTAGAGAGTACTATGCTAAGTGAAGTAAGTCAGAGAAAGACAAATACCGTATGATTTCATTCACATGTGGAATTTAAGAAACAAAAGAAATGAGCAAAGAAAAAAAAGAGAGAGAGGGAAGCAAAGCAAGAAACAGATTCTTAACTATAGAGCACAAACTGATGGTTACCACAGGGGAGGTGGGAGAGGAGATGGGGAAAATAGGTGATAGGGATTAAGGGGTACACTTGCTGTGATGAGCACCGGCTGTTGTATGGGTGTTGAATCACTATATTGTACATCTGAAACAAATATTACACTGTATGTTAACTGGAATGTAAATAAAACTTAAAAAATAAAATAGAAAAATAACATTCAGATTAAAAATTAAGAACAGGGGCACCTGGTGGCTCAGTTGGTTAAGCATCTGATTTGATTTCAGCTCAGGTCATGGTCTCATGGCTAGTGGGTTCAAGCCCCTCATTGGGCTTTGTGCTGATGGTGCTGAGTCTGCTTGGGATTCTCTTTCTCTCCTCTCTCTGCCCCTCTCCCGCTGTGTTCTCTCTCTCTCTCTCTCTCTCTCTCTCTCTCTCTCTCTCTCTCTCCCTCTCTCTAAGTAAAAAAATTAAAATTAAAAACTTAAAAAAGTCAGTGTCTCCCTACTCAGATGACAATTGGACATTTTTTCCTTTCTTAGATTGTAAACTTAATTCAAATGAACAATTCTTTATGTTCCATAAAAGTCTTAAACACAAGTCCACGAAATGAAAAGATGGAATGATTATTTAACAATATGTACAAATAGGGAACTGGGCTGGACACCCAGCATGGATGCCACTAATGACCACTTAACCACAGAAATGCCTTTGGGTTCTCATTTCAGTGGGACAAAGGCTGTGCCCTTTATAGGTAGATACTTTGCTGCTTTTGCCTTCCTATGTATAGCAGTTCTCTCAGAGATGGAGTCTGTTGTCTTCGGAACCCTTAGCTCTTTCCAAGCCTTTGACAGTTAATAGAAATGGGCTTCAGAACACAGGTTCACTCCTTTAAAAATAAAGCCTTCCCTTTCTCCCTGATAGCACAGTTATTGCATAATTATACTTATCAGCTCCCTCTCACCAGCTTTTAATCATACATTTTCCTGTCAGGGTCGTCTTTGTGGTTGCACACAGTCACTCTGGCACATGCACATACATACACATACAACTATTTCCTGACCCCTTGGAGAAAGCACAGATAACATTTAAGAAATGCAAAACTACCCTGCAGCAAGGGTATAAGGAAAAGGGCGGGTTGAGAAAGAAGATAAAGTTTAATGTTCTCACATGAGACTGTAGCCTGGGGGGAAAAAAAAGGACCATGATATTATATAAATAAGGACTTGTTTTGTTTTGTTTTGTTTTTCTCCATGGAGCCAACTAAGTCAGTAATAAATGCATTGTTTAGAGAAAACATAGTGTTGAAATTTTATTTCTTTATTAAAAAATGTTTGTTTGCTTGTTTGTTTGTTTTTTAGAAAGAGAGAGAGTGGAGGAGGGACAGAGAGGGAGAGAGAAAATCCCCAGCAATCTCCTCATTGTCAGCGTAGAGCATGATATGGGGCTCAAACTCACGAACTGTGAGATCATGACCTGAGCTGAAATCAAGAGTCGGATTCTCAATTGACTGAGCCACCCAGACAACCCCAAATATTTTATATTCATTATCTTAAATTATCAAAACTACCATCCTCCAATTGCTTTGATTGTTGCCTTTCCTGATCTCATTAATTCCTGATAAATTTGGCTCAAGATTATTCCACAGATTTATCCCCTTCTCTCCAGTTCTACTGCCTCTACCCTGTTCTAGACACCACATCTACCAAAGCCTCTGGCTCCCTTGTTCCTCTGTGTCTTGTCTTTGGATTCTCCACATCACTGCACATAGATCTTAAATCACAGTTAATTAGAAGACTTTAACAACTAACTATGACCCTTAGAATAAAATACAGACTACTTGCTATGGGATGTACAGTGTGTCATCTGACCCTGACTCACCCTCTCAAACCTCATCTCAATCCACTGGATGACTACAGACACCCCTGTATTCTGTATTCTCCCATTGCCCTCTAATACCTACTACAAACTCAGAGCCTTTGTAAATGCTCATTACTTGGCTTGCATTCACTTAATGCTGCTCTTTGCACTTTTAGCTCCTAAACTCAGTTTAAATAGACCCATGATGGAGGGGTCTTCCTTACACATATTGCTGAAAGTAAATTGTACCCTAACCCTTCATTATCCCCTATCTCATTCACCAATAGGTACTCTCCACAGCACTCCTTACAATCTGCACTTATTTTTTTCTATTTACGTATTCACATCTTTCTGTACTCAAATAAATTGTCATTCAAGTGTATGCACAAAATAAGGACATTTTCAAACAAAAACTTAGAATTTATCCTGAGGAAATACTAAAAAAAAAATATAGATGAAAAAAGAGATCATAAATTCAGAGTACAGGAGTGGAGTAAAAGCAAAATTAAGTAAAGATACTATATTGTTATAGAAATAATTAATTACCTTTATCATACTTAAAAATAATTTAAAAGGGAATAGACTTTCAGCTGTAAGATGAATAAAGTCTAAGCATCTAATGCAAAACATGGAGACTGTAGTTGATAACACTGTATTCTATAATTGAAATTTGCTAAGAGAGTAGAACATAAATTTTATGACCAAAAATAAATAGATTCATTAAAAATAAAAATAAAAAAAGATAAATATGTGAGGTGATGAATGTGTTAATTAACTACATGAGAGCATCCCTTCACAACGTACCTGTATGTCATCTCGCCATGGAGTAGCTTTAAATATCCTACAATTTGACAGTTACACCTCAAAGCCGAAATTATAAAAAAGGTGGGGGAAATGATCTCTATACCTTTAAGTTACTTTGTTTGAAAATCTGGGTGAATGGAAAATTTTCCGGGAAAAAAAATGGCTCAATAAGTCATAAAAACAGAAATAGAATTTTTATAGTTATGTAAGTTAAATTAGTATTTAAAATATCTCCTTCTAAAAACCTTCAAATCAGAACTTCTGGTTTTCAACCATCAAAGGAACACATCACACCTACAGTATATAAACTCTTCCAGAGAATAAAAAGGAAGAAATCTCGCGGCACCTGGGTGGCTCAGTCAGTTGAATATCCAACTCGTGATTTTGACTCAGGTCATGATTTCATGGTTGTGATATGGAGCCCCCTGACTGGCTCTCCACTGGATGTAGAGTCTGCTTAAGACTCTCTGTCCCTCTATGGGGCGCCTGGGTGGCGCAGTTGGTTAAGCGTCCAACTTCAGCCAGGTCACGATCTCGCGGTCCGGGAGTTCGAGCCCCGCGTCAGGCTCTGGGCTGATGGCTCAGAGCCTGGAGCCTGTTTCCGATTCTGTGTCTCCCTCTCTCTCTGCCCCTCCCGCGTTCATGCTCTGTCTCTCTCTGTCCCAAAAATAAATAAACGTTGAAAAAAAATTTTTTTAAAAAAAGACTCTCTGTCCCTCTCCCTCTGCCCCCTCTCAAAAATTAAAAAAAAAAAAAAAAGAAAAAAGTCTGTCCATTTCCTTTCATTGGATTATCTTGATAAGAAAACATTGCAAGAACTTGATAGGCTCTAAAGTTATAGCTTAGCATAAAGAAACATAGATGTAAAATTCATAAATAATGTGACAAATTGAAATAGTGTATGAAAATATAGTATCTTTGACTAAATTGAGCCTTTTACAAATGAAGAGGTGAGTCAATATCAGAAAAATCTGATGCAAGCCACTATGTGAATGGATTAAAGGATATAACCCAATAATAATTTCAGTAGCTAAACAAAAGACATTTAATAATTCAATGCTCATTCATGAAAAAAAATTACACCAACTTAGAATGGAAAATATGCTTTTATTTGATAAAGTATATTTACCTATAGCAAGTTAATCATGATTTTAAAAGCATTTCAACACAGGTAGAAACAAGGAAAGGATGCCTGTTGTCACCCTGTCCATTCAATATTTGTACCAAAGGTACTGGTCAAAGCAATTAAAGAAAAATGAGAGAGAGGGAGAAGGAGAGGGAGAGTGATGTAAGGGATAGGATTGTTAATTCTTATGGACATGTCTGCACAGAAAATCCAAAAGAATCTAGACATACAATTAGAATAAGATAATTAAGAATTGTGGGTATAAAAGGTATAGCATACAGAAGATAATTATTTCATCACTAGCATTTCCAATGAGAAAATAAAAATTCTATTCACAATAGCTATACAACTAATATGGTTTCTAGAAATAATTTTCCAAGACATATGCAAAATATCAGTGGAAAAAATGTTATAATTCTAACATATAATATACTATTATATATAAGACCATATATATAATATATATAAGACAAAACATAATATAAGATAACCTAAAAAAATAGGGATGGGAAGGATCAATTTTATAAAAAGTTCAGTTCTTCGCAATTTATGTCCAATTTTCACTACAATTCCTGTAAAGCCCTATATGATTTTCATACGGAACTTGATTAGCTGAACTTAAAGGTCATATAGAATAGCAGTGTCTAAGAAGAACCAAGATAATAAAGATAAGAAGTAAGAAAAGGAGAGCAATGTTGTGTGATACACCTATTTAGTTATCAAGACACATACTCTAATGTATGATACAGTATGTTACTGATGTAAGAATAAAGAAACAGAAAAATGGAAAAGGATAGAAATTCCTAGGGAAGACCCGAGCATGTGTGCATTTTAGAATATAAAAGATACTACAGGTCAGTGGAAAAATAATTACCTATTCAATAAATGATGCTAAGATAATTGGATTTTCACTATTATCTATTATAAAGTGCACTTTTTAAAGTTAATTTATTTTGAGAAAGAGAGAGCAAGCAGGGGGAGGGGCAGAGAGAGAGAGAGCAGGGGACAAATTCCCAAGCAGGCTCCATGCTGTCAGTGTCAGAGTCAGATGAGGGGCTTGAACCCAGGAACCATGAGATCATGACCTGACTTGAAATCAAGATTGGTCGCTTAACTGACTGAGCCATCCAGGCAACCCCACTTTTGTTTTGCATTTAAACATCTTTGAAACTGCAATGTGTCCTAAGGGCAGTGGCAGCTGATAATCACCATCAACCAGGTGACTCATCTCAACAGAGTCATGTGCTTTTTTACCTCTACTTCTGTTGATACCACTCACTAAATAATGCAACTCAAGGCAGGAAAAACTGGCTCATCTTCTGGAACAGGTGAAATCATAGTAAGTTCTCCAGTGACTAATTTGAATAGAACTATTGTTAAAGCATCAGGCATTACCAGTGATTTCTTGTTTTCTTGGGAGAGAAGCTGCTTAATTTCTAGAAGTGTTTGATTTTGTCAAATAAAAGAGCAAAACTGTGGTCTGGTCAAAAAGTAAAATGAATTGAAATTTATAAAATAGACTTCAATTAATTGAAAGAAAATCCTAGTTCCAATGTGTCACACACTTAAGGGAAGATGTATCACGATGCTAAGTATTGGTGAGAATGAAGGGAGAAGTTTTCTTAGATATTTGCTAGTACTGAAAATTAGTTCAATATCTTTAGAGAGCACTTGAGGAATATTTGGTAAAACTGAAAATGCACACATGCTTTATCTAGCAAACCTTTTTCTAGTTATATGCAAGGGTTTGCAACTCACAGTGAGGTGCTTGGACCATCAGCCCCTGTAGTACCTGGAAATTTGTTAGAAATGAAGTTTCTCAGGCTTCACCCATCACCTTGAATCAGAACCTAGAGTTTAGGAAGATACCCTAGTGATTTCTGTAAACATTAACATTTAAGAAGCACTGTACTAGAGAATCTCTCGCATGCCATTCAGAAAAATATGTATAAAAATATTTATTCTTTTTTTTTAAATTTTTTTTCAACGTTTATTTATTTTTGGGACAGAGAGAGACAGAGCATGAACGGGGGAGGGGCAGAGAGAGAGGGAGACACAGAATCGGAAACAGGCTCCAGGCTCTGAGCCATCAGCCCAGAGCCCGAGGCGGGGCTCGAACTCACGGACCGCGAGATCGTGACCTGGCTGAAGTCGGACGCTTAACCGACTGCGCCACCCAGGCGCCCCTAAAAATATTTATTCTTAAAGAGGCAAGTAAAAAAACAACACATGTCAATTGGTAAGAAAGAGGATGAATAAAATGAGATGAACTCATGTGATGAAATATATAGTGGTTGAAATCTATGAATTAGATCTATATCCTCAACCTTGATCATTAAAAAAATATAATATTAAATAATACACCAAGTTATAGGATAATAAATACTTTATGACAATGTTTGCATAACTAAAAATGAAACAAAACCCATGTAAGCAGAAATATACATATAGAAAATACGTAGTCAAATATGTGTCAGTGAATTTGTGAAGGAAGCAAAAATGGAGGATAGAAATATGAAGGAGAAGATAAACTGCAAGCTTACCGATGTGGTTTTTATTCCTTAAAAATAAGGAAATATTAACATACTACCATAATTTTTTTTGTTAACGGGGAACAATATTAATATATTTGTTATAATATCTTTTTCAGTTTTCTAAATATAGTTTTGATTAAAACAAAAATAAAAGTTGGACAAAAACATAACACAATTCACAGAAAAAGACATAAAATTGCTTAAGCATATAAGATGCTGCTCACTCATAGTTAAATAAATGTAAAAAATGAAACAGTTTTGTGTTTTTTATTGACGAGTTTGTCAAAGAAAATTTTTGATAAAAAATTTTTAGTAAATTAAAAAAGAAAGACTCTCATATACTGCTTATGACCATGTAAATTTTTGAAGTTTTATGCTTGGTTTATATGTATCAAGATTTTTTTTAAAGATTTCTTAACATGCAAGCCTCATTGAGTTAGCAATTCCAATTCTAGGGATTCAAAGTTTAGAGGCTAACAGTTGTGTACAAAGAATTTGTGATTAGTAATGTTGATTATGACATTACTAATAATAAGACAAACTAAAAGAATATAAAACTGGAATAAAAATGATAGGTATACATCATAAAGGATTAGTTAAAATATGGTAGATACATCAACTCCATGTAGGAGTGGTCAAAGATTATGGGCAACTTTAATTTTTACAAATTTCTGTTTTGTTCAACAAGAACAGTTTTATTGCTTTTGAGTTTAGAAAAATTGTCATTTGTCAAAATACAGCTTTTTTCATTTCTTCTTGTATAATATTAATAATATTTTCATAATGCGTGTCTTTTAAGTAATGTCCCTGTTTCCCTTCGTGTGAGTGAGCACAGAATATCTCATTGTTGCTCTCACAGAAAAATATCATGAAAAAGGGAGGATGTTTTATTTGGTATTTATTATAGTCTGAGAATGTAGTTAAATAGATAGGTTCTATTAGGTCTTTGTAGTTCTCCCCTCAAATAAAATGCTTAAAATCAGAGATACTGCCAGTTCTTCATTATTGACAGGGAAATGAGAACATGGCAAAGGTACAGTTTCATGTACGTTGTGGACTTTGGTATTATTTTATGAGAAAGTATAGTCGTTGTATTAAGGAATTCAATAGATTATGCATTTTCAATCATCATTAATATTTAAATTTTATGATTTACTTAACTTTTAGATTCTCATTAATAGTTAAGCATTATGATTTATTTAAATTGATAATATTTCATTAGAAATTAAAATTTAACATTAATCAAATTAAATCTAAATCATTAAATCCTATATTATTGGAGAAGAATCATGAAATATCAGGAAAAGTAGGAATGAGTATATTTCAGGATATATATATATGTATATATATATATACATTTATAAAAGGCACTGACTATAGTCATTGTTTTATGTAAATGTACTTGAAATTATCAGTTTCTAAAATACGATGGCTAGGTTTGCTTGCTTCATTTTACTTGTAACTATCTTAACATTTTATAGCCAAGTGCTTAATAAATTATTTTATTGATCATTGCTAAATTTAGGTAAAGTATAATATACATATCTACACAAGCATATAGATATGGAGATAAAATTGCCTTTTTTTCAGTCATGAAAGTCCTATCTTTATGTTACTTAAAAAAAAAAGACAATTAGATGACATCTTGGAGTCTTAGAAAAAGACATTTTCTTTTTGAACATGTATATTTTACAAGTTCAAGATATGTTTAATAAGGGAATTGAAATTTTAGTGACACTTACATCCATGAACTGTCTTTTAATTTTTATCAATTTTTATCTTCAATGTTTAATTTCTTTTTTCTTTTTTTGAAATAAAATTGCATTTTAAAAATTACGATGTTGTGGCATGATACCCATATTCATGTATCTATGTTATGTGTTATCACTGCATTATTTTGTATTCCTCAAATATTGCATAATTGCAGCTTATTTATAGCCAGATTTCTTTTTGTTTATAGGGTAGAGGATGAAATGCAATACTACGATTTCTTTCCCATCTTATTCTAGTTCACTGACAAGGAAATAGAAATTGTTATCAACTTCAGTTTCAGTTTCTTAGTTATGATGATTTCTTTTCGTGTAATAAAATATCATTTTTGTGAGTTTACCTCTTTTGTTCTGTTGTCACTGACCTGGCCTCCAGAAACATGATTTCATAGAGCATTTTCTTAGACAGTACTTCCAGAAATGTCATTATAGCACTAGAGAATTGGCATTTTCTGTGCCAAGATGTCATCCTAATAATACTGTGTCTGAGGAAATGAAGCTGGGAGAAATAGCTAGCAGGGTGATGAAGGACAGGTTTGCCTCATCTGTAAATAACAGTGATTTGTGGGATGATGATCTCACCAACAGAGCTTCTCTCCTCCTCTTCATTATGATCTTCTGCAGTGCCCAGTGAAGCTGTCAAGGACCCTGCTGGGAACTGGGAGTGATGATGGAAAGCTCTTGTTTTGTTTCCCATTTTAGTCATTTGTGAATGTCCTGTAGCTCTCTCCAGTGCAGAAGTGAGAAGTCAGTTTGTGGTGGAACTCTTCTCATCTCTCCTTGCTGCTAAGAGCAATTCTTCTCTGTGCCAGAGTTCTGCTTACTCTGTAATTCAACCTAAACCTCTTTAAGAGGGCATGGGTAGGTAACGGAGGAAGAGTCAGGACCGATATTCAGGTGGGGATTTAGTAACTTACACTACGTTTGCTATTGCCAAGCTCTGGAGAGTGTTTCCTCAACCATTAAGCCAGAAGTGAATGAGTGTTCACTTAAGGTTTCCCTAAGCAAAACTGTCAAAAGGATAGTGTCCATGCTCCTGTCAATCACATTGAATAGAACCTGAAATAGCACCATGCTCATGATCACATAATATTTGCTGAAGAGATGAAACTGAATAGGAGAATATATTTTAAAAGAGATCCACTATAGATCAAAGGACAAGGATCTCTTTCAATGAAAGCAGTCCCACCAGAGATGAAAATGTGTTTCAGGAGACTTAGGGATAGATAGCAAAATAGATCCAATACATAGTCATTTCTATAGCTCTGATTGGAAAGAATGTCAGAGTTAGTTACAAGCTATTTGTCAAAGTAAAAGTGACCCAAAAAAGGGTAATTTTCTATATTTCCTTCTCTACATCTGACAATTTGGGTATTTTCATCTCCTTTCCAGAAAAATATCACTCCATATCTTCTATTTGGAACCAATAATGATCCTATCAAATTCACTCTCCATTTATTTTTTTAGATGAAGGCACTAGAGAGGTTAAATGGTTTATCTCTTAAGTGAGAGACCTAGGACTTGAATTCAGTTCCATTTGGTGTCAAACCCATGTTTTTGGTTAACTCTGATATATGGTCCCTCATCCTTTTTCAGTTATAAGTACCAGTTATAAATACCCAAAGTTGAACTACCTTACACAGAAAGGATTGTTTCCTGGAGTAAAAACTGAAAACTCCAGACAGTGTGTTAGACATTAATATTAGTCCAATATCCAATTTCCCCAGCCTCCAGCTGTGTCTGAAACTGAGTGACCATAAACCATGCTCTACCTGGAACTGTCACTGTAACAGAGTTCAGAGTGGTCCATAATTAGGTTGGTCTCAATGCACCTTTTAAAAATTATCGTCCCCTATTCAACTATTCGCCTTTTTGCCTTTTCTGTTTCAATTAGGCCTGCTAGTTGCTGGGCCTAGGAGCATACACCCTGTGTTTGTTTCTCTCAACTTGAAAAAATACTGGGATTACTCTGTCCAAACTTAATTCTATTAGTTCTTTAACATCTGCTTTAAGACTAATGTCTTCAACAAGGCCTACGTGCTTACCCTTAGTTCACTTTGATGAATTCTTATAGATTTTGTGTGTTACTCTGTTGTCTAAGTATCAAGTCAAACCAGAGCTTAGATGGCATTCAAGATTATTGGAGAATGAGTGTGGTGATTGTCTGGTCTTACCTAACTCTTCTAAGAATTAATCAGAAATAGTGATTATGGTAGCTAACTTTTAATGAGCATTATTTGTTAGCCATTGTTTAAATTCTTTGCATGTATGAGCACATTTCATGCACACCTTAGGAGATGTATAGCATTATCAATATTTCACAGATGAAATTGAGGCAATGAAAGCATAGGCTACTTAAAAAAGTCATGAAGTTAGTAAGTGCAAGACCCAAGACTTGAATCCATACTTAACCATTGTAATGTATTTACCAAAAGATATGGTTCTTTAAAAAGATTATAGTCTAATGGTTGCTTATCCAATAGGTAAAAATCAGGATGGAAAAAGAACTTAAAATAACTTAAAGCCATTTCAGAATGAAGTGGGACAAGACATGATAAAGGGAAAATTTTGGGTAGATATGTTTACTGTCTTTAAGTATTATGCAGCCTGTCAAATAAGAGAGGGATTAGCTTATCTTGAATAGACCCGAAGACTAGAATTAGAAGCATTAGGCACATATTTTCACCTAAACATAAAAAAAGCTATTTCTACCTGTCAGAGCTGTCTTAAAATAATTTCAAAAAAGCTTTTTTGAGAGAGCAAATTTCCCATATCTGGAAGTTTCCCCAGTAGGTTGGTTGACATCTTCTGGCAAGAGTGTTCTCAGTGGGAGTCAAATATCAAAAGCTAGTTAAAACACACATGTTTTAAGGGCCTAAACATTCCATGAATCCTCAGAGGATTATTCCTTCTGGCTGCTGGGACTAGGAAGTAATGTAATGCCATGGGTATATCAGGACTTGTAAGCAAATAAGTGAAGTAGGAAAATAGAAAATAAGAAGGGACATGGGGGTAGGTGGGAGATGCCGAGGAGATGAGTAAAAAAAAGATAAGCCACGTCATCTAGATCTGGGCCCAGGGAGGCCCTGCTGGGCAGAGTAGCTACAGCAGAGACAGTTGAGCCACCAGATAGCCTTTTCCTGACCTTTCAAATGTTCACACGTTTAATGGTGGTTTAGGGTTGGCTTAGCTCAGTTGTTATTTTTTCCTCTGAGACAGCTTTTTCCTCTTTAGTTAGGAAGGCAGAGCTCTGACTCTGTTGTGGAGAAAAAGCTATTAAAAGGAAATTGTGGTATATAAAATGGAGACACTTTTTTGATCATATTTCAAAGGATTTGAAGGGAAAGACAAGAAAATCAATAAATGCATGGATTCCTTTACACTTTAAAAAGACAATTCTTTCCTTTCTAAAGTCGGTTTCTGGGTGTTCCTGCTGTGAAATCAGCCCATAACACCCAGATTTAATGGAAATTTACTTAGTAAAAGGATAAAATAGTAAACAGAACAATGAAGAGTTCAGTTACTTCTTTCCCTTTCTACCTTTTGACAAGTGATAATACCTGCAATGGAAACCATATAATTTTCAGTCTGATTATTTGTTTGTTTGTTTGTTTGTTTGTTATTTATTTTGTTAGAGGAAGGTTGGTGTTTACTTTCAAATCTGAAGTATAGAATCAAGTCCTGTTTGTTTATCATAGTAGCTAATAATATGTTGCAGATTTTTATCTATGACAAAAAATTGTCTATGATATAGGAACTTTTTCTCATTGCTACTTTGGCTAACACAACCATGAAACAAGTGTTTTTATATGTGATACTTTAGCAAAGGGAAAATCACTATGATAATAAAATCCCTTGAAGTTTGTGAGGGCAGGTCTCCATTTTACACATTTTGTGGGTTATTATTCTAAAAAGAAATCCATCTTGGAAGTAAAGAATATTATTTGCTTGAGGGGATTTTCTATAAACCAGATCCCTTCTAAATCCTACTCTCTTCAGTAAGTATAATATGGAACAGTCTGTCTTCTGTAATTACTATGCAATAGGAGATTTTGTCTTGATTCATCTACATATCTTTATTTGTGTTGAGAATACTAGAACCTATTATTCTCTCTCTCTCTCTCTCTCTCTCTCTCTCTCTCTCTCTCTCTCATTCACATGTGAATGAGACATGTGACACAATGTCTCATAAGACACAATACATGTACCCTCTACTCTGTTTGCTCCAGTATCCGCCTTTTGCAAAATGATAATACAGTAACCAGAATATTGATGTTGATACAGTGAAGATAACAAAATATTTTGCATACCACAACCATTCTTCACGTTGTCATTTTTCTAGCCACAACTACTTTATCCTGCTTCCTCCCATTCCTTGTCCCCTGCCAACGACTAATCAGTTCTCCATTTTCATAATTTTGTCATTTCAAGAATGCATGTATGTGGAATCAAGTCATGTCTTAGTCTGCTCATGCTATCATAACAAAATACAAAAGGTTGGATGGCTTACATGACAGAAATTTATTTTCTCGTGGTTCTGAAGTCTGAGAAGTCCAAGATAAAAGCATTGGCCAATGCAGTTCCTTGTGAGAGCTCTGATGTCTCTCTGGTGTCTCTTCTTAAGGGACACTATTCCCATAGTGAAGTCCCATCCTCATGACCTCATCGAACCCTAACACCTTCTAAATGACCCAACTACAAACTGCATCACATTGGGAGTTAGGGCATTAATGCATGAATTTTCGAGGGACACCAACATTTAGTCTGTAACATAACGATATGAAACTTTTAGGAATTGGCTTTTCGCACTCATGACTTTCTGATTTATCCAGTTTGTTATGTGCGTCAACAATTTGTTCTTTTTTATTGCTGAGTAGTATTCTCTGGCATAGATATACCATAGTTCGTTTAATCCTTCATGTGCTGAAGGATATCTGGGCTGATTCCAGAGATAAACTACTACAAACAAGCTGTTGTAAACATTTTTGTTCTCTCTCTCCATGTGTGTGTGTGTGTGTGTGTGTGTGCGCGCGCGCGCGTGTGTGTGTGTGTGTGTGTGTGTGTGTGTGTGTGTGTGAAATTTACTATTCTTTCCTCTAGGATAAATGCCCAACATATGGTAGTTGCATACTTACTTTTTTGAAAACTCTGTCAAACTATTTTTCAGAAGGGATTCTATCTTTTCACATTCACACCAGTGACCTTTTTTTAATGACAGAGGATTCCAAATGAAGTATAGTGTTTAACTCCCCATCCCACTCCATGTGCCATAATGTGCCTTTGTACTTGGACAAAAACACAGGACACAAAATTGATGACAATTCTCTTATTTTTCCAATCAGTTACCTACATTCTCACTTGTCTTATTAATAGGACATCAACAAATTTGCCCCATTAAACATGCATATATCTTTCGTATTGTCAAAGAATACAAATAATTTAGATTGTTTAAATGGAGTCATTTGGGCTCTTCCAAGCCAATTGGCATGTGATTAGTTTATTACTGTTATTTCATCTGGCTGCCAAACAAAATTACATTTAGACTGGCCTGACAGATAAAGCCTGTGCCCTGCTGTAATGATTCTTTGCAAGTTCAGATTCCTGCAGTCTGTAGTAGTCTTCAAGAGAGGATGGGTTCCCTTTATAACGCCAATGTAGTCATTGGAGCTCTGTGCTAGAGATATTGAAGTTAAAGGCCCAGACATTAGCTCTTTCAGTTAATATACAAGAACACTTACCTTGGGACAAGCTGAACCTGAAAGTGTTACAACTGACTTTGGCATCTGCTACCTAACATTCTCAGAAACACTTTCTATCCTATTCATTGAACTCAATCCTCCTTGGAGTTTACCCCAAAAGTTGATAATTTATCTTTTAAATTCTGAGAACACAAAGGTCTGCTGAACTCCTTTCCTAGATAATTGGGCTACTCAGTCTCAATTCATTCTTCAAGGAAAGCTACTCTCACAGATACCGAGATGATTTATTACTTAACAATAAAGTGAAATTCATGGCCTTGCTCTCATCAAATTAAAAAAATTATTCTTTGACAGAAACTTCAAATGAAAGCCATTTTAATATCTGAGAAGAGCATAATATAGAGATGGATCCCTTACTAATTTGACCTTAAAATCAGTTTTTACAATATGTCTTGGGACCAGTATATTACTAATATCTGTATAATATTTTGTTTTTCTAAAGCTTAAATTAAAGAAGATGGGGGAAACAATTTTGAAAGCAAAGAATGTGGAATTAGGAAGGTAAAATGATCTTCTCAAGGTCACACCAAAAGTTCTGGCCCAGGTCTATTTATAGTTTATCTTTAAACTAGTTCACAGACAGGGACACGCAAAACACTAACTATGCTCCAGGAATTGTTATTCCAATCGAAAGCTTTAAGGAGATCCATAAATGTATTTTCTTTTACATTTCATGTTCACAGTCTTTTTATTTGCGGAATAGTGAAAGAACAAAGATAATAGTACTTGTATTTCACAAATATACAACATATATAATCTCTGGTCCCTGAAGTTTGTCTTTATTTGCAAGGTCACTTGCTTGCTTTGTGAGTTATCTATGCTTCCTCTTCCCAATCACTGAAATGAATGTCTTTGTAGAAACCTAATAATCTTGAGACTGAAAGAAGTAACATATTATCCTAAGGATAGAAAAGTTATAAGGAATAAAATGCTACATTTTTTTTATGGCAGGCATCTGAGATGGCATTTAGTGGGGGGGGGGGATGCCTTTTGCTCCATAGAATGGCAAGTTAATGTCATAATAGTATTACCCACTTTGTGAGTTGCTCCTTTTTCAAAGTCACATCTTCAAAAAAAAAAAAAACTCAAGAAAGGATAAAGCAAAACTATTTTTTGGGGAAAAAATATATTAATTTTCTCGTTCGAATTTCTGGCTGTTATCTGTATAATTACGGGGTTGACTTAACAGCAGTATACAGGAAATTCTTTAAAATAGTTTTTTTATGTTAAATTGTGACAGCTGCTTTGATTTTGACAGACATCCAGTAAAGTGTTTCCGATGCAATATGACAGTGCCAGCCATGACATTAATTGCATCTTTTGTTGGAAAATGCCACATGTAACATTTCAAACAGAATCCAAACACCAGGATAACTATTCATTTATTTCACTTTGCAACAGAACTCTGAAATATTAGCCTTCATTTTGTCTTCCTCAGTTACATAATTGACTATTTCGACTATATGCACTGATCACATTAGCCAGCCCTATCAGTTAACTAGACAGTCTAATCAAGTATGTCTGTTATCAACAACATATTATACCCAATCCATTTAAAGAGATGTTAGAGTTGTAAATTGTATTTTATTTTAAGGGTAAAATTAATTTGAGAAATAAACAAGTCAGATCATTTTTCCCTAGAAAGTCATAAAAATGTGAAACATAACTTCAGGTTTGGAGACATTGATATGAATATATAAAAGAAGGTAAATTAATCACTTCAGCTGGAATTAGAATTTCTTGGGTTCTCTGTCTCCTCCTTTTCTTTTTTTGACAGGAACATCTTTCTTAGCATGAGTTGCAATACTGTTATGGCTAAATTATTGCATTACATGCATTCATATATTTATTCATTCATATGTTGATTTAATAAATATTACAAAATCTATTCAGTGCTGTGCACAATGGCGAGCAAAATAGCAACAAGTCGCTGCCTTCATGAGGGTTGCATTATACCAAATTTTTCTTTAAAATAGTTCATGGTTAGTATCATCATAGTTAGTGCAAGTGTTTTCTTGCACTTAAAATCACCTTTAACACTTGGGATATAACGACCCTTTACCCAGAATCAGAAAGTCTAAATTTTACCTCAGAAGCACTGTAATAATTTGTTTCATAGTTCCATTTCTCATGGCTTCAAGTTTTCCTTCTCACCTACCTAATACCTGAGAGGTTTTTTTTAATTCATATCCATTTACAAGATCACAGTGGCAGCCTCAGAAAATTAAAATCCCTATCCATTTTCTGATTTGTCATTGTCATGGCAGTGTACAGAAAATAAATAATGGGCATGGCAATAACTTAGAGCACAGGAAATACTTTCACTGAACTGACTAATGTCTTTTGTGTTCAGTAGTGATGATCAGTTACAATTTCATAATAGCTATTTCCCCATTGATAGTGTCAGTGTTTTACCAACATTGTATTCATACTGTTGCACTTTTTAAAAAGTTGGTACCAGCAATGGATGCCATCTGATGTCCTTGGAAACATTTGCCAAGATGGAAAAGTCCAATCTCTATTATTGACGAGGCCACTAGAGAAAGATACATTTAGAAATGATTAAGAATATATTGATTATCAGATTTTATTAAGATATTGAAAGGACTAAATGTCCTCCATTTGCTTTTGAATCTTGGGACATTAATCAGCGCTGAATCAAATGATGCATTATCCACTTGATTACACAAGATGGTATCACAGGCTATTCACAGGGAACTGGTGCATGCTTTCAGCCTTGACCCATTACTTAAATATAAGTAATTTTCAATGTTCTGTCAACATCTTTCTTGTTTTATCTTTACACTTGCTCTGAGTGAATTTGTCTATTCTTATGACTTTGAATATTTTAATGGCTCTTAAATCTAGACCTCTTTCCTAAACATAATTTTCAAGTTTGTCTTATATCTTTATATTCTTTCTAATTATAATGTCTTTGAAATTTAGGGGACTTGCTCTCCCAAATTCTGTTCAACATCTCATGTTTCTCAAATTGTTACTTCTTTCAATTAGCTAGTATGAAATATTGGTAATGGCTTTATTTAGTCCCTTGTTCTAACCTCCATTTCAAAGTTACCAAATGGGCACATTTTTCTATCTTCTCTCATGTAGGTGTTCTATTTTTCATTCCTACTGCCATTTCTCTATTTTAGGCCATATTGTTTCTACACACCCACATATACACACATTTGCCTGTTACAATAGCCTTCCAACATATACTTCCTCAGAGTTCTCCCTAGAAAATATGGAATTGGTCCTATTCCTCTACTGCTAGCAAATGTTTATTATCTCATCACTCCAAGCTTCCTAGCCTGATAGTCAAGGCCCTCTGCCCATTGCAATCGTTGCCTCATTTGTTTTCCTGTTTCGACTCAGGCCCACTTCCACACCATTTTGCACATACACCAGATAGACATATTGAAAATGTCAGTCAGACAAAGTCCTCACATGTTTATAAAAACAATATAATAAACTTTCCATTGCTCCTAGAATACAATTCAACCTCCATTCTCCAGCCAAAGGTCTGTGTGTGATCTGGCCCTGACTGCCTGCCTAATTTCTCAGACTCTATTTGTGCCACTCTATTCCTTGCTTGCTATGTTCTTGAGCCATTGTCTTTGATAATCAAGAGTATATCCTTAATAATGTATTTCTTTAAATCCTAACTGGGGTGGTAGTGAAAAAATAATGTGCCTTGCCAACATAAAAAAAAGGGGAAGGGTAGGAGAGATTTCACGGAGAGTAATTGCTATAATTCACTTCACATTACCACTACTAAAGAAAACCAGTGTAGTCTTTATCACTAAGAATTTTCATTAGTATGCTTCTGTGTTATCACAGAAGTCTGAAAGTGGTTGAGTTATGGGTTTTGACATAACTCGTGAGTTTGTATGGATGTATAGACATAAACATACAACTTCACTCATACGAACACAGTCAAGCAGCAAACATAATTATGTGCAGATTGTCCCTATGTTCAGAGTGAGTTATGTTTCTGAAAAAAAAAAAACAGATTTTTCATAATTTTAGCAGATTTTAAAATAGTCACGTTAACTTTTTCACAATCTTAGTTAACTTTAAAAGAGTTACTTAAGTGTTTTTTGACACTTTTTTTCTTGGTATTACTTCTGATCAGGTTCACCATCGTCAGGACACCAGTCTCATTACATAGTATATTTATAGACACAGTTGTTTCATAATTTAATATTTACTAAAGATATGTAAATAACTACATTATGTGTAAGACAGGAAGGTGATCAAGGAAGGCTGAGTTGCTGTGGCCAGGTTGGGAAACTCTAAGAATACTAGTAGCTGTCTTCTCTTGTATATTTATAGTTTTCCTTTAACTTCTTTTATTTCCTTCTCCTCCCCAAATGGGGAGACTCTTATGAAGTTTTCTAATGAACTTAAATAGAATCAAAAGACAGTAGGTTCTGGAGGTGGCTTAAATTAGAGTCTGGAAGAAAATCTTCAGGCAGGAAGATTATGTATAGTGACCCTGGAAGTTTTTGTTGTATTATTTCTTTGTGTGTTTGTTTTATTAGCCGTCAGCAATTATAAGAACTCTGCATCTTGAATAGATTTAGTGAAGGGTATATCATTTTTACGTGGGGGCAAAGACTAAAATCAAAGGCCTGGCTGGTTATATCCTGATATATTAACAAAGATTATACAGAACAATATCTATTTGTCCACAGATCCAGGAGTTGTCATCATGTCGTGGTATGATATTTTAAAGACATATTTAAAAAAATAATTGAATATTTCTTTTTGGATTACATCAATAACACATATTTGCTAGATTTTGCAAACTGAGTTGTCAGATGACAATTTGTGTTACTTATAGGAAAATTGGCAATTTTGCGTCAAAATTATATTAAGAATTTGCCAATGGGCAGTTGTATTTGATTTGAATTAGTTTTTTAATCTAAATTCATATTTTTGAAGAGTTTCCTTCAAGAGAATATATAACCATTCCTTTAATTTTTCTAGAATCAACTCCTCTAACTTTCAAAATGCTCTATTTCACTTGTTCATTCATTTTCATAATTAGAATACTGAGAATTTTACAGGAAGCTGTCTGTTTTTACATTTTTGTGAGCTGTGTTTGTGGATGGTTTAGGGACAGAGAATTAAATCTGCATGAAATCATCACATTTCTCTAGATGTAGCCATGAAATTGGTATTTTCCCCTGAAAATTTCCATGAAATTACAAAAATTATTGCATCTTTGTCTCCGGATATCTTGCATGGAAATATAAAGGAGGCTGAGTCAATCTTTCTTGTTCCCGAGTTCTTCATATAGCTAATTATGCATGAATCTCTTAATTAAGCACTAAGAGAAAAATGTATATGGCTTATATAAGAACACTTTGGAAGAAGGTGAGTCTTACTGAATGTCTAAATACAATGATCCAATGAGCCCTAAATTCTATTTCCAATAAATGACATATTGTGGCATACACAAATTGTGCATTTTTGCCAGTTTCACAATTAATGGTAATCACTGTAGCCAAATAATTCATGTAATAATATGCATTATTATTAAGATTAACTAAATTGATGAATTAACTGTAATGAAGGCTACTCTTCTTTATGATCATTGGAAATGACTTTTCATATATAATTTGAAATAAGTACTCAGGTACCTGGGTGGCTCAAGTGGTTGAGCATCTGACTCTTGAATTCAGCTCAGATCATGATCCCAGGGTTGTGGAATCAAGTCGGGGCTGTGCACTAGGCATGGAGCCTACTTAGGACTCTCTCTCTATGCTCCTGCTCCCTCCCTGTGTCTCTCTTTCTCTAAAATAAAAACATAAAACATTATTTATAATAGATACTCAAATCACAGTTACACACACACACACACACACACACACGCATCCCTTATTTAAAGTTGATATGGGAGACCTTTAAACATAATTTCACCCTTCTTATGTTGGGATTATACATCCTGATACTTTCACTATCATATTTTGACATGTGATGTGTGTTGTTTCTTTTTATGAGAGAATTATGGATTTCTGTTACATTGACACCACACTTGATATATGATTTCCTTGGGCCAATGGCATGTGAGTCAAGGGGCTTTGTACCACTTTTAAGTATGTACCTTAAACACCATTATATGATTCTGACATAGTGTCTTTTCCTTCTGTCATCAAACTCGCAATCCTCTAGACATGTCTACTCCTTTATTTCAGACTACCTGAGTCCTGAAATAAAGATAAAAGAAGCTGTGTTGTAGCCATCCTACAATGAATATGTGGCATGATTGAGAAATAATCCTTTATTATTTTAAATCTACTGATAATAAGGATTTGTTTGTTACTATAGCAAAACTTACTATAAATTGACTAAGAAAGTGAACAAGTTAAATTTAAAATTATTTATAATTATTGTTGAAATAGAAAAAATGCCATTTATTGATATTTTTTTCTCATTTTTTGAATAAAAATATATTATGCTATTGACCCCAGTTATTTCTGATTATCTAACAATTGCTCTTTGACATATAGTATCAAAACCTAACCTAACTGATCAAATATAGCATAGAATCAGTGATAAAAGTGTGTTCTAACATTTTTCTTTTATTTAAAGTGTTTATAAAAATTCCAGCTTATGATCCTGGAGTAAGCAGATCCATAGTTAATTCTTTTAATGGTATATCCTGTTTTTACAGAGTGTATTCTCATAGAGGAAAAGAAAATAGACCTAATACCAACTATTCTATCTTACAACACCTAATTCCTGGGGCACTTGGGTAGCTCAGTTGGTTAAATGTCCGAGTCTTGATTTTGGCTCAGGTCATGGTCTCACAGTTCATGAGTCTGAGCCCCATGTCGGGCCCCACACTATTGGTGCGGAGCCTGTTTGGGATTCTCTATCTCCCTCTGTCTCTGCCCTTACCCTGCTTGCACGCTCTCTCTCTCTCTCTCTCTCAAAAATAAATAAATAAATAAACATTTAAAAAATACAACTAATTACTAAATTATTTATTTGTTTATTTCATAAATAATTCAACACTTATTTGCTGCCTACTACTATAATAGCAATGTTGCTAGTTATTGACTGTTAACTTTATACTAAGAACTTCTCTGTGTACTTTTACCTTTACTGACTTAATTTAATCCTAAGATTGCTGCTATTATTATCTCCATTTAATAGTTAGTAAAATTCTACAGTAAGGTTTTGGAAAATTGAATAACTTGCTCATAGTAAACAGCAGGATGAGGATTTGAGCCCAGTGAGTCTGGCCCTAGAGTCCACACTGTCCTTAAACACTAGCCAAGTTGCCTTTCACAGTGATATATCATTTTTTATATGCCAGTCATTATTTTAATTCTAGAAACAGCAATGAACAAGATGGTTAACAGTGTAATGTAATGCAGCTATAATAAATGAGAAAATGGCTATTATAACTTTAATTTGTGATATATACTCTAAAGAATCAAGGAGGGAACATGAAAGAGATAAGTGAGAAGGAGCAATATGTGTGGAAAGAGAATCAGGGAAGTGTGATACCTGGAAACCAATGAAAAAAGAATGCGGTGTAACAGTGTCATATATTGATGAGTATTGAATAGCCTTTGGATTTGATAGCATGGGATTCTTTGGTGCAGGTGAAAAGGATGCTTTCTGTGGATTTGTGTGCATAAAATCCTGATAGAGATTAAGAAAAGATTGAGAGCTGTTTCTTCAGTTCTTGATTCCCGGAATAAGAATCCCCTGAAAACAAAAATCACAGTAACATAAACAATAAAATGCTAAAAACATTTAAACTACATTTGGAAAAAATTATAAATTACTTGGTGAAGAAATAAAGAATCCTAAGAAGGCAAAGACAGTATGAATGTTGAAATCCAAAAAGGTAGAAGACAATAGTCAAGCCAATTTGAATCTGTAGACCTCTCCTTAACTCTGGTGATGATGGAAGTTTATATTGATAGACATAAGATGGATGGGATCAGGGAACTAATCCTAGCACCTTCCCAAGTAGAAAATTGAATTGGAGACACTGAAATATAGCTAAGACCCCAGATGGAAACAATTACAATGTAAGAGGGAGCTAAACATAATGGAAAGTGAAGAAAACTTGCCTTTCAAATTTGCTACTAGATAGACAAGGGAAACTCTGCCTTGAGTATTTGAAAGAAAATTCTGGATCTTACTCTAGATTTGTGCCTTGTTTGGTCCAAACAAAATGATAACAACAGTAAAACAAGAAACAAAAGCTGTAATCTAAAATACTTTTTTAAGTGGTTCTGAGATTTTGTGCTCCCAGAAGCCTGGCAACCAAAAGCATATTATCTCTGGAGGAACGCATTCTCAATACCAAACTGAAAATATTAATATAAAGTACAAGAAAACCAAATCAGAGGTGAGAATTACAAAATACTTGAGGAACCTGGGCTCCATAAGAGAGCTGCCCCAAACAGTTGACAACTGAAACAAAGCATACAGTATTCAAATATTGCAGTTATAAATTCAGTATTTTAAAGAGGAAAATATAAGTCAGAAATAAAATATAAAAATTAAAATGAAAAATGGTATGGATGGGTTAAACATTAAAATAACACAAGTAAGGAAAGAGTTAGAGAACTTGAGAAATTATAAAGGAAGAAGTTGCAAAACTTTAGCACAGAAAGATAAAGAGATGGAAATATTAAGAAGAAGGGAGAAGACATTGATATTGGGATAAACATGTCCAAAATATATTCAATAAAGAATAAATAAAACATATGAGAGACAATATTCAAAGTAAATGTATATGACAAAGACACCAAAACAGATTCAGGAAACCCACTGGATTTAAATATCTCACACAGAATAAATAAGATCATAGAGAGACTTAGAACACCACAGATAGAGTGAAGTTCTTAGAAGTCAGAGAGGAAGAAAAGAAAAGAAAAATAAAAAGAGTTTATTTATAATTAAACTGGCAACCAACTACTCACAGAAGAAGTAAAAGACAGTGGAGTCATATTTTCTGTGTGCTGATCAAAATATGTTTAACCTAAAATTATATTTTATACTTATACAAGCAAAGGCATCTTTTGAGATTTTGGGCTTAAAATTCAGACAGTTACAGACAAACAGAAGTAGAAAACATTTAACACTAATAGAACTTACATCAAAAATTCATCTATAGAATGTATTTCAGGGAGAATGATTTTGGTGTAATTTGTAAGGTATGAGAAACAAGAATCAAAGACACAGAAACTGGTTAATAGATGTGTTAGAAATAGACTTTTCATGAAAAACAAAGTGTAACATTTTTCGTGTTGTGTGAAAAAAGACAAAATGCTGGAAAACATAATCTCATAACTTAGGAAGATGGTGGTGAGAGATAATGATTTGTCTCTTTATACTGTTTAAGATGAGCATATATAGATATAGAACAATATAACTCTTGTTAAATACCATACCAAGATCACTAAAAGAATAGATATTGTATAAATTCAAAATGAAGAAGAGGAAAAAATGGAATGAAAAAAATAATGAATACATTAAAATAAATGCAAGAGAGGAGGAAGAAGGGGAAAAGGGGCAAGAAAAAAGAGGAGAGAAAATAACAAAACTAAATCTAAATGTATCAGTAATCACAAAAAAGTGTGCAATTAACAAACAATAATTCCATATAGGATTTTAAAAGTCAGCTATATTCTATCTTAAAGAGACTAACAAGAATATAAGAATATTTGTTTTGGTTTTCTTTTGGTTTTTGATTCAGCATGTAAAGAGCACAGAAGGTATCACTCTGCCTTAACAACAAGTAAACAACTGAACACACTGAAAAGTCAACAACTCTTCTTAGATCATTCAGAGAAGTGAGGTCACAGGGCCAACCATTGCCACCAAATTGGAGGTTACAAACAGGGAAACACGAAGAATAACAACTTACTGGAGCATAAACTCTCAAGCAGAAATCTGCACAGGAAAATCTGAACTGTATTTGACAAGTTGTTGGGGCTCAACATGAACAACTCAGGCTTGTGGGGGTGGTGGCTACACCTTTGTGAGTTTTATCTCCAGGAGCTATACTATGTTCTTATGGCAAATATTGGAGAAAAATCTTTTCATGCTTGTAGCAGGGGAAAGAGAAAAGGAACAATTTTGAATATGCCAGGGAATTCTGTCCTTAAAAATCCTTCTCTCAGGAGAAACTATTTAAAAGTCCAAACTCCTGAGGTTTTATCAGAGCCTAAATGACCTAGTGGAAAGGAAATACCAACCTAAGCTCACTGTAGCTTCCCATGTGGGGGAAGGGAAAAACCTTACTCTAGCCTACTATAGCTATACTGTCCTGCAAAATAATAGGGAAAACCTGAGAAGCAATTGTGAAGTTCCCAATTCAGAAACAGAGCTTCATTAAAAGACTGAGACTGAATTATAGGACTATCAAATGCTTTCCCTACCCACATACTTATTACTATATTACTAAAAGCCTATTTATCTCAGTTTCTTTTACTCAGTACATTAAGTCTGGCTATCAAGAAAAAATTACAAGGCATACTAAAAGGCCAAAACCACAGTTTGAAGAAACAAAGCAAGCATAAGAAGTAGAGTCAGAAGTGACAGAGATGCTAGAGTGATCAGAATATGAATTTAAATAATGATGATAAATACGATAGTGGCTCCATGGATAAAGTAGACAGCATGCAAGAACAGATGGAAATGGAAGAAGAGAAATGGAAATTCTAAAAAAAAGATAAAAAGAAACTTTAGGGGTCAAAAACATAACAGAAATGAAGAATGCCTTTGATGGGCTCATTAGTAGTGAGACACAGTAAGGGGAGACTCTCAGAACTTGAGGATATGTCAATAGAAACTTCCAAAACTGAAAAGCAAAGAGAAAAAAGGCTGAAAGAAATATATAATAGAATACACAGAAACTGTAGGACAACTACAAAAGTTGTAACATACACATAATAAGAATTCCAGAGGAGAAGAAAGGAAAAGATAATATATTGAAGAAATAACAACTGAAATTAATGTCACACACTAAACCACAAATCCAGGAAGTTCAGGGAACACCAGGGGGATTAATTCCAAAAAAACCCATGTACACCTAGGCTTATCAAATTCAAACTATAGAAAATCAGGGTTAAAGAAAAGATCTTGAAAGGGATGAGAAGAGGTAGAACTTACCTATAGAGGAACAAAGATAAGAATTACACGTGACTTCCTTTCAGAAACTATACAAGCAGGAGGACAGTAGAATGCAAAAGGTAAGGTGTTGAAAAATAAAACCACCAATCTAAAATTCTTTACCCTGTGAAATTATCCTTGAAAAGTGGAGAAAAAGACTTTCACAGACGAACAAAATGACAGAATTTGTGCCAGTAGCCCTGTCTTGCAATAAATGTCGAAAGAAATTCTTAAAAGAATAGGAAAGTAATATAGGTTATAAATTTAGTTTTTACATAAATAAAGGAAGATCATTAGAGAAAAAAATAAGTATAGGTAAAATAAATTATTTAATTTTCTTACTCTTGATGTAACAGCAGTTTGTTCAAAATAATAATAGCAACAATATATTCAATTATCTATACTTATGGATAGAAATATTATAATAATATAGTTTATATGTGGTTATATATATATCTATGTGAAACAAATTACAGCAATGATACAAAGAGTAGGAGGGAGGAATTGGTATTATTTTGTTATCATAAGCTACTTGCACTATCCATTAGGCAGTATACTGTTACTTAAAAGTGGACTTGGTATAAATGTAAATGCGTATTGCAAACTCTAGGACAACCAATAAAATAGGTAAAAAAAAGAGGTATAATTGATATGCTAAACAAGGAGAGAAAATAGAATCATATGAAATGCTGAATTAAAACAACAGAAGAGGGGTGCCTGGGTGGCTCAGTTGGTTAAGCATCCAACTTCAGCTCAGGTCATGATCTCGTGGTTCATGAGTTCAAGCCTCATGTCAGGCTCTGTGCTGACAGCTCAGAGCCTGGAGCTTGGTTTAGATTCTGTGTCTCCCTCTCCCTCTGCCCCTCCCCCACTCACGCTGTCTTTCTCTGTCTCAAAAATAAATAAAAACATTAAAAAAATAATAAAACAACAGAAGGCAGATGGGGTGCCTGGGTGGCTCAGTTGAGCGTCTGACTTTGGCCCAGGTCATGATCTTGTGGTTCATGAGTTTGAGCCCTGCATAGAGCTCTGTGCTGACAGCTCAGAGCCTTGAGCTTGCTTCAGATTCTGTGTCCCCCTCTCTTTCCGCCCTACCCCTCCTTGTGCTCTGTCTCTCTCTGTCTTTCAAAAATGAATAAACATAAAGAAAAAAAAAACAGAAGGTAGAACAAAAGGAGACAAAAATAGGAATGAAGAACGAGGGCAAAAAAAGCAGTAACAAATATGGTAAGTACTAACCCAACTAAACCAATAATTACCTTAAAATGTCAATGGTTTGACTACAGCAATTGAAGGACAGTGAATTTTGGAATGGATTCAAGGCTCAGCGGCACCTGGGTGGCTGGCTCAGTTGGCTAAGCGTTCAACTTTGGCTCAGGTCATGATCTCCTAGGTTCGTGAGTTTGAGCTCTGCATCAGGCTCTCTGCTGTCACTGGGGAGCTGCTTTGGTTCCTGTCTCCCCCTCTCTTACCCTCTCAAGCCCTTGTTTTCTCTTTGTCTCAGAAATAGATAAAAACATAAATAGAAAATTTTTAAAAAAGACCAAAAAGAAATATAATTTATTTTTATTTTTTTAAAGGTTATTTATTTTGAGAAAGAGAGCATGTATGAAAGCAGGGGAGGGGCAGAGAGAGGGAGAGAGAATCTCAAGCAGTCTCAGCAAATCAGCAGAGAGCCTGATGTGGTGCTTGAACCCAGGAACCGTGATCATGACCTGAGCCAAAATCAAGAGTTGGACTCTTAACTGACCTAGCCACCCAGGCACCCCAAGAAATACAATTTAAATGTAATTACATATATAGACTAAAATTAAAGGGATACAGGAGTATATGCCATGCTACCACTAATCTAAAGAAAGCATGATTAGTTATGTTAATTTCAGACAGAGCAGATTCAGAGCAAGGAAAGTTATCAGAACAAAAAAGGGAATTACATAACAATAAAGGGTTCAACTCTCCAAGAAGACATAACAATCATGAATGTGTATGCTTCTAACAACAGAGGATCAAAATATGTGAAGCAAAAACTGATAGAACTGTGAGGAGAAATAGATGAATCCACTATTACAGTTTCAGATTTCACCTTCTCTCTATCAGAAATGGACAGCTCCAACAGGCAGAAAATCAGTAAGGACATAGTTGAACTCAGCAGCACTATCAATCAACTGGATACAATTGACATCTATCGACTACTTCATCCAACCACAGCAGAATACACATTCTTCTCAAGCTCACCTGACACATTCACCAAGATAAATGACATTCTGCGCCATACACATACCTTAACAAATTTAAGAGAATAGAAATTATACAATGTCTCTTCTCGATGCACAATAGAATTAAACTAGAAACAACTAAAAGAAAGACAGTTAGAAAATCCCAAAATATGTGGAGATAAAAAAAAAAACCTCTAAATAACACGTAGGCAAAAGAAGAAATTTCAAGAGACATTTAAAAATAATGAGACTAAATGAAAATAAAATCAAACTTATCAAAGTTTGTGGGATGCAGCAAAAGAACTGCTTAGAGGGAAATTTGTAGCATCCAATGCATATATTAAAAAAAAAAAGACACAAGACCTAAGTTCAATAATCTCAGTTTCCACCTTACCAAACTATGAAAAGAATAGCAAATTAAACCTAAAGTAAGCAGAAGAAAATGAATAATGAAAAATTAGAGCAGTAATCAATGAAATTGAAAACAGGAAATCAACAGAGAAAATCAACAAAACCAAAAGCTAGTTCTTTGAAAAGATCAACAGAATGGATCATCTTCCATCCAGGCTAACTAAGAAAAAAAGAGAAAACATAAATTACTAGTATCAGAAATGAAAGAGGGAACATTACTACAGATCCCTGGACTTTAGATGGCTAATAATAAAACATTATGAACAACTGTATGATCACAAGTTTGATAACATAGATGAAATGGAACAATTCCTTGAAAGACAAAATCTGCCAAAACTCATACAAGAAGAAATGGACAATTTGAAGTCCTATCTATCAGAAATACTGACATATAAGAGAAATTTAATCAATAATTAATAACCTTCCAAACAGAAAACACTAAGCCACATGGGTTCCCTTATGAATTCTGCCACACATTTAGAGAATAAACAGTACCAATTCTCTATAATCTATTCCAGAAGATAGAAGGAATACTTCCTAACTCATTTTGAGGCCAGTATTACTCTGATAACCAAAACCAGACAAAAACATTACAAGAAAAGTATAGAGTAAGATATCTCATAAATATAGATGCAAAAAATTGACAAAATATTTTTGAACAACTCCATGACCACAATTTGACAACCTAGGTGAAATGGACTAACTCTTTGAAAGACACAGTCTTCCAGAAGTCACATGAGAAGAGACAATTTGAATACACTTCTATCTATTTAAATAAATCTGTAAACTCACTAAGTTGCAAAGGTTTCTTTGGCATATAATATCAGAAGTTTATTTTAGCAAACTGCAAATTCCTCTCTAATTACATTTGGTTTAAAGTTATTATGTGGGATCATAAAACTGAAGGTCTGATGGCACACAATTATGAGGAGATAGAGAACAGCGTGGGAAATCAGCTGTCTCAAGCATTAATTCATCACCAGAGAGATTTTATAAAGTGAACAAGTATAATTTCTATTTTCATATAAGATGTATAAATACTTTTATAGAAATAAAATCAAAGGAACTTTGGCAATTTGCATGCCTTTACAATTGTAAAGGCTTGGTAACATTTCTTTTTCACAAGCGAGAGAACCAAAACCTCAACAACTGTCACTGTACTGGATTTTTGTCATTGGTATCGGGCTACATACAAAGAAAGCTGAAAGGGACCTTGAATATCAATTAGCCCAATTGTCTATTAACAGCAAGGAAATAAGTGTCAGCCTTCCCTAACTTCCCAAATTCTATTTGACGTGTCCATTTTATATTCATAGCATTTTGTGTATCTCTTATCATAATAGCATATTTAAAATAGCTATTTATTTGTCTGCTACCCACCAGAATGAAATCTCACTGAAGGCAAGAACTATGATGTTAGCATTGGATCTCCAGAATAAACAGGGCATTTACTCATCTAGAACTATAATGATAATGATATGATACATATGATATATATGACATTCTCAAATGATACTATATGACTATATGATGTGTGTGTATGTGTGTGTGTGTGTGTGTGTGTGTGTGTCTATCTCCTCTCATATCATTCTTTCCAGTACTATAAGGAATGTATTATTACTTATTTTTCTCTCTTTATAGAAGAGGAAATTAAGACTCAGCAAGGTAGATCAGCTTGTGTAAAGTCACTACACATTTAGTAAGTAGTGGATTCAGGCTCCAAATGTAGCACTTTAATTATAGTTACTTCAATAACCATTATGTTAAACTGCCAATCAAAGAGTAAATGCCTCTACATAAATAGTGTTGAAAGCAGATTAAACAAATCCAATTGAGGGAATAGACAGGTAAAACACAATTACTATTCAATATACTAAATTATATAAAATTAATAAACATAAGGTATACTGTATATTTTATACTATTTATATACTATTACACTCAAAGTAGTCAGAGAAGCTTCAAAGAGTAAGAACCTTTTGAACTGAAATTTATGCTACTATTTTTAAGAAACATTTTTAGTTCAAATTAAATATAAGAAATTTTATTTTATCTTCCTCAGAGTAACACCCCTTAGGTTCTTATTCTGCCTTACCAATTTATTTAGCTGGGACTTAGTAAAATATACTGTAAATCATTCTTAATCCTTCTTAATAAACATTTGATGCTGATTATATTTACATTTCTCTATACTTTTGTGAAAAAATGAGTGAAACTTCAATAACTAGTAAGCTACTATGACTACTGAAAGTGAGGTATCCCGGTCTTTTTTCCTTTGTTAAATTCTCTGTTCTTGAATTAACAGCATTTGGTTTAATATACTGGGCTTTCAGAAAAGTGTATCCTTTTTGGAGTGAAACAAGCAATTTCATGGTACTGATGTTCACTTTACATTTTCAAAATTTAAAGTAATTTTATGGGATAATGGAATTTTTATGTTTATCCATGAAAAATTAATGTTAAAGCAAAACTATCCAAATGATTACTGATTTTAACTTTAAAAAGACATTATTAAGTTTCTTTATAGTTTATCTGATAGTCACTAATGTTTGCCCTGCCTTATCCACTTCCTTCTGCCACTAAGTTGGAATTAAAAATGGAATAACATTTATACATTTCAATTAAGGGAATAGTCAAATGTTAAAATGAAATAGTACCTCAAAAAAAGCTTATTTTTTGTGCCAATATACTGTTTCAGTGTTTAAGTACTCTGCCACAGGGAGAAACATTTATACAGGTTTTGTGGGTTGTCATATAGTTGGAACTCAAAATTTAAATTTTCCCTAAAGTTTCACATTTATCCCCACTCCCAATTTAGGGTGATATCATCTGAGACATACAAAGAGACCTTTGTTTCTCACAATAGAGATTTCCAATGAAACCACAATTTTCAATAGTTCCAGTACCCAAATCTTGGTTTCTACCAGTCTCCAAAATGGTACTATGTTTCCTTGAAGAAATGACTAATTTTAGGAATGAGGTAGGAAATATACAAGATGAGCTTGTAGCATGTTGTAGTACCTAAGGTACTATAGTAAGGAAGTCAGTACCCACCTTCCCCTGAAAAATCCAAAATTCACAATGACAGAAGTATGTAAAAAAGCCACAGGAATAAACTGAAATAGCTCCCAAGGCACCTGGGTGGCTCAGTTGGTTAAACATTGGGTTCTTGGTTTCAGCTCAGGTCATGATCTCAAGGTTTGTGAGTTCAAGCCCTGCCTGCTTGGGTTTCTATCTTCCTCTCTCTTTGCCCTTTTCATACATATGTGCATGGGCACATTCTCTCTCTCTCTCTTTCTCAAAATAAATAAACTTAAAAAAAAACATGAAAATAGCTCCTCATGTCAAAACTGAAATAATTTGAGCAAGAAAGTAAATAAACTAGAATTAACTTATAACCCAAATTATAAGAGAAATATGTCTGAATTGACATAAATGATTGAATGAAGAAATGGGGAGAACAGACAAATCTTCAGTGCAGAAAAGATTCCAAATAATATCTCCAGAGACATAGGCCTCTAGGAAGTATAACTGGAGCATAAGCCCCCATTTCTTTAATGTGGAAAGTATATTATGACTCCCTTCTAAAGAGTATAGTATAGGAAAGGGAAAAAAAGAGGAAAACTAACTTAATCTAGGTTATCAAATTAATATCAACCATAAAAATCACATTGATAGTATGAAACTCTGAAATGTGATGAGAATGACACTTTACCTTTTCAGTCTTCCTCCCCAACATAAATTACCTGACCCTCATCAGGAGAAAAAAAAATATCACATAAATTGGAGAACATTCTCCAAAATACCTGACCAGTACTCCTCAAAATTCTCAAGGTCATCAAAACAGAAAAACAATAACAAAATCTGTGAAAAACTATCACAGCTAAGAAGAAACTAAGTGGGGGGGGGGTGCGCCTGGGTGGCTCAGTCGGTTGGGCGTCCGACTTCAGCTCAGGTCACGATCTCACGGTCCGTGAGTTCGAGCCCCGCGTCGGGCTCTGGGCTGATGGCTCAGAGCCTGGAGCCTGCTTCCAATTCTGTGTCTCCCTCTCTCTTTGCCCCTCCCCTGTTCATACTCTGTCTCTCTCTGTCTCAAAAATAAATAAACGTTAAAAAAATTAAAAAAAAAAAAGAAGAAACTAAGGGGGCATGGCAATTAAATGTAATGTGGTGTTGGGGCACGTGGGTGTCTCAGTCAGTTAACTTTCAGCTTGGGCTCAGGTCATGATCTCATGGTCCATGGGTTTGAGCCCTGTATCGGGCTCTGTGCTGACAGCTCAGAGCCTGGAGTCTGCTTCAGATTCTGTGTCTCCCTCTCTGCCCTCCCCCTGCTTGTGCTCTCTCTTTCTCAAAATTAAATAAACATTGAAAAATAACATAAAGGTAATGCAGTATCTTAAATGGTGTCCTGGAAGCAGAAAATAACATTAGGTAAAAACTGAGAAATTCTGAGTGTAATATGGACATTAGTTAACTATAATGTATCAGTATTAGTTCACTAATTATAACAAATGTATCATACTAATGTAAGATGTTAATAAAAGGGATAACTGGATATGGGGAGTTCAGAAACTGTACTATCTTTGAAATAATTTTGTGTATATACAACTATTCTAAAATAACAAAAGTTTGTCAGAAAAAAACTAGTAATTTAGTCAGGTTAGGGATTCCACCAGGAAATTCTGAAACATTGAGCTATCTTGGGTTTTGCCCATGAGTGATAAGATTGGGACATAAAGTATTTGCTGTAGTAGACTAGAGAGAGACTTTGGTGAATCCATTTGAATACAGACATTGAACATACCCTACTATGAACATTTGCATTCAAATGAGTGACTCTTCTTTTCCATATAGTGATTTTTCAATGCTATAAGTTACATATGAGAGAAAATTTGCCTTCAACCAAACTGGTCTGGTCTAGATGACTTGGAGTTATGACCTTTCTTTTTCACTAATACATGTATGTCTCCCTCTGTGTCATTTCTTGTGTCATAGGGGTAGGGTTAATCTTTAATTAAAGATGCATAAATAGTTGTACTCCCTTCTGAATCAGTTATATTTTGAGAATACAGATAGGCTTTTTAATTATTTGAAAGGGACAATAAAGAGCTCCATGACAATAATAAATCATGCAATATTGGTAACATAGTGACATTCCATGAGAGCAAGCTTTTAACCTTATCTGTCTCTAAAAACCACGTAAACCAAATTTTCATCTTAGCATAAAACAAGTAGTATGTTTATTGCTTCTTGCTATTACATGCACAGTGGGATAAGTTGCTTAGAAATGTTCTCAGGATAAGGATGACTATTCAGAGAAGTCAGGACTGTAAAGACCGAATTAATCCTTATGCTTCACAGTTGTAATTTTTGTCCCTCACCAAAATTTCAATCTTTCCTATTCAGCTACTATTGTTTTCCCAATTAAAAAATTATAGTCATCTTCCTTCTTTCCAAAACCTTTCACCTGTGCCCTGCAGAACATTCTCTTCACACTGAGAACAGTTTACCAGTTTCTTTAAGAAAATATAGGCCTTTTCCCCCATTGTCTTCTTGATTGAATTTGGTATGTCTCCTGGATACCCCTTTCTCTGTAGAGCTCTTAAATAGTTACTTTGTTTTTCTCATGGCAAATGTCCCTAAAGATCAGAAGTGAAGTCATTTGCATTTTTCCCTAAAATTAAGAATGACTGTTTTGAAAGATAAGTAAAAAAAAAATCAAATGTTAATATTGATGTTTTTTCTAGTCATGCTAAGCTTCTTACAGACCTTACCCATCCTTCCTTCCTTCCTTCCTTCCTTCCTTCCTTCCTTCCTTCCTTCCTTCCTTCCTTCCAACCATCCATCCATTTGTTAGACATGAGTCAGTATGCCCTGCCCACACTCAAGAGAAAGGGATTAAAAAAAGTTCTAAGTACCATAAAGTGGGGATAATTGACTGCCATCTTTGGAATCTGCCTCCTTCGTTCCGTCGTTCCTTCCTTCCTTCCTTCCTTCCTTCCTTCCTTCCTTCCTTCCTTCCTTCCTTCCTTCTTTCCTTCCTTCCATTAAAAAATATACATTTAAGATTTCTATATATGAGGCACCTAATTATGTTCTGAGCACAGCAAACTCCCTGTTTTAATGAATTTTACATTTGTATCCGTTATCTATCGCTGTGCAATAACATACTCAAAACTTATAGGTCCAGTATAGCACACATTTATTATCTCCAAAGTTTGTGTGCTAGTAATCTGGGCATAGTTAAATCAATTACTCTGCATCAGAATCTCACAAATAAGTAATCAGTGTGTCAGCCAGTTCTGCAGTGTCATCTTCATGGGTTTGCTAGTAGAAATCAGTTCATGGTGGGTTGATTTCCTGAGAGCCTGATTTCCTTGTAAGTGGTTGGTCAGAGAGGGAGAAGGAGAGTGAGACTGCTAACAAGATCAAAGTCAGGGTATTTTGCAACCTAATTGTGGAAGTGACATCCCATCACTTTTCTGTAGTTAATTTGTTAGACATGAGTCAATAAGTCCTGCCCACACTCAAGAGAAGGGGATTTAAAAAAGGTACAAGTACCATAAATGGGGATAACTGAGTGCCATCTTTGGAGTCTGCCTATTGCAACAATCCCTCAGGGAACATCATACTCTTATTTTTCCTGTATGTACCACACACACTTTGCATTTTCCCTCTGCTTGAAATGTGTTTCTACAGCTGCCTCTTCACTCCCTTGTGAGTACATTTCCTCATCTTCAAGATACAGTTCAGAGTCCTATCCCTAATTTTTGTCTAAAATTTTATCCCAAAATAAAAGATAAATGTGATAATTAAAAACTTATAATCATAGAATGCTGAAACTTTAAGAGGCCAAAGATAACATCTAGTTTCTTTTTACAGTCACTGAGTAAGCAGATTTACTTTTCTAGTGTTGTATAATAATCCAGACAAGAAACTAGCTTTCTTAGTCCTGATATCTTCCTGCCAATCTTATTGCTTCTCTAAAGCTAAGTGATATTCTATTTCTGATTAATAAACCCATCCGGTGACTTTTAATTCAGAGTAATGGCTTTGTTTTTTCCTGAATGGTAGCCATACCTGGATAAGTACTAGTAGGTATTTCAACTTGAAGTTATAAGTTATTTTTCCACGGAGGAAGCTGCATAAAGTGTCTTTTTCCCATAGAAGGCCAAGAATATTTTCCTATGGTAGAATAATTTTATAAAAAGAAAATTTGCTATTTTTGTTTTATTATTTGTAGAAAATGTGCTAAATTTACAGAATTAACCATATAGAACATGAAACAAGTTAACAATCCTTACAAATAAATTGATTCATTAAATAAGGAGGCCAGTTTCAGGGCACCTGGGTGGCTCAGTCGGTTAAGCGTCCGGCTTCGGCTCAGGTCATGATCTCACAGTCTGTGAGTTCGAGCCCCGCGTCAGGCTCTGTGCTGACAGCACGGAGCCTGGAGCCTACTTCGGATTCTGTGTCTCCCTCTCTCTCTGCCCCTCCCCTGCTCATGCTCTGCCTCTCTCTGTCTCAAAAATAAATAAAAACATTTAAAAAAAAATGAGGCCAGTTTCAATTCAGAGTATGTTGATCTTATCTACTCAATCTTGGTTAATGTAAAATAGTGCTGATTTCTTTAAGATGCACATTGTTTTAGAGATGTCAAGTGTGTGTGTCCATATACATGAATTTTATGAACACAGATAGACACCCATGGCATTTAGAAGGGCATTTGAAAAATAATTGAAGACAAAAAAGTAAGCCTCTTATCCAATAACCCATTATTAATTGATATAAAAAAAGTACTGTTGAATAAATGAGGGTACATGGCTTTCAAAGTTTGAAGGTCCAAGTTATATATCTAGATTATGCACAAGGATGTTGAAGTCTGCATCTACAAATAAAATGAAAAAACATCAGTTGCTTGATTTGTGGTAGTGAAATGGATGCGGCTGCATAGTTCCCTGTATGATTATAGGCCTTTTACCAAAAGAATGGGAATTTTAGCAGTGAGCTTTCTCTCTCACTATAGCACTGATTCATAATTTAATTATATACGTGCTATTCAAATATGGTTGACCACACACAGGCGTGTGCGCGCGCACACACACACACACACACACACACACGCAAGTTTTCCATTCTTTTCTTGAATTTCCATTATGGCCAATTACTATGGCATTAAGAAATTATTTCAAAGCTGATCTTTGACTATTTCCAATTAGATTAATTTCTGAATTATCTTCTTGCATTAAATTTCTCTTTCACTAAAATGGGAATAGTGATATGTGCCAACACTAAGCAGTTAAGGTGGGTGGAGGGAACTTAAGTGGCTCCAACATATTTAAAGCATGAATGCCACGAGGCACAGCCCCTTCTCTATTGTGTCAACCATATCTGTGTCTGTGCTTAATGTAGAAGTGGAACTATTTGAATTATGATGAAAAAATGTCACAGCTCATTAAAGATGGTAGATAATGATAATGAGCCAAGGTTTGTAGCCTATCCGTGCTGGCTGCCTGATTTGTCCTGATGGGTTTGCTCTTCTGTGCCTGGAGGGTCATTAGTGTTTGACAGCATCCTTATGAACTTCACTTTGCAAAGGGCTAAGGCCTGGAAACTAGTTCCACCTCTTGTGCTTATGTGATGTACGACAGTAGGAATTAGGAAATGCCAGGGACCCCACTTAAAGCCTGTGCTCCGGAAAATAGTCAAATGAAAATGTGCAAATATCTTCACTCAAAAATAAGATTTTTTTTTTTGGAAAAAAAAAAAAGTGCTGTTATTAAACTCAGCATGGGAGACAATATGAACCAGGATCTTCATCAATCAGATTAACTACTTTCGAAGATGAAAACAGACGAGGCACAGTGTGAGGCTGAGCAGATATTTATCAAAAGCCATATTAATAACCACTTTCAGCTTTTTCCTGACAGTTTCATCTGAGGTTCCATGTTTAACATTTGAGTATCATATGTTTTTGTCAGGATGAGGCTGCTAAGAGCATCAATTAATTAATTCCTTTGAAGTGCGGTTCAGTAAGGTAATAAAGTAACTGTCCCTAAAGCCACAACCAGTAATGGTAAGCAACATTCTGGAGTTAGTCAATTTGTTATTTCAGAAATTAAAACTAGAATGTCTTCTTGGGCCCACCTAAGAATACATTCAGGTATATTTTTGCAAAGTGGCAGTGAGCTGATATATATATATATATACATATATATATATATATATATATATACACACACATATATATATAATATATATGTATATATACACATATAAATATATATATACATATATATATACATATAATACATATACGTATATGTATATGTATTGTGTATATGTATATATGTATATATGTATATGTATTATGTATATGTATTATGTATATATGTATATATACATATACATAATACATATACATAATATATATACATATAATACATATAATATATATAATATAATATATAATATATATACATATATATACATATATGATATATATATCATATGGATACATATATATATATATGGATACAAACACATATCATATATATCATATATATATGATATATATATGGATACAAACACATATTCAGTATGCATAATTGCCTATCTGAGATAGGCTGAGATATTCCTCATTTACATGCTGGTGTACAGTCTAACACACCCCCTCCAAAATAGCCTCTTTAATTTGTGTTATCTAAATGGGCTGTAAATAGGGCAGAATTAAACTAGGAAAAATAATGAGGAGAGTTTTATATTATTAAGATTATCAACTGTACTTTAGTGTTTGAGGAAATTAATTTGGTGTGTTAAAAAAAATCTCAGCTCATGGAAATTAACACTTCAAGTAATGCAAGTCAGAGTATAGAAGAAATTTGTATCTTGTCACAGCCAGATGTAGGCTACATATATTCAGGGACTTATTCTGCCATCTCCACTTTATGCAGGGCACATCAAAAGCATGGCTAATGTAGTTTTCATTTCAATGATGTAATATCAGCAATTGGCAATCAACCAAACCACAGTAATCTCAGAGAGACTTTGTATATGTAAGGTGTCAAGCCAAAGTGGGAAATAAAAATAGGGCAGGTGTGTGCTGATGCGGGTTCATCTCATGTGGGATGTTTCTTCAGTCTGGAGGCATATTTCCTGTGAATAATTTAGAATGAGCTCTCTGTTACTCAGAGCTTCATATTACCCCTGTCTGTTTAGTGTGATCCAATCTAATGACAAAGATCTGTTTCATAAATTTCTGGAAGAGATGGTCCACTTTGTAAAACACTCAAACTAACAAACATAGAGGCTAATGGGAAGTGGCATGGCTTAGGGGAGTGGAAGCTAGTCTGGGAGTTAGGAGGCTGGCTTAGCAATGTAAGTAAGGTGTCTTTTCCCTCTGATCACCTATGAATGACAACTCGCAGACACTTGGTTTATAACCTTCTACAGTTGTGATTTGGATCCGTATGTTATGCTTCCTTTTCCTTTTCTTCTATTCACTATTCCTAGTCCAGCGTAATTTATTTTTTCTTCTGATTGGATAAGAAACATAGGAGACATTGATGTTTAATCAATCTATACTCAATCTTCCAGTATAAAGTATTAGAAGTTTTGTGGTTACATTATCTTTTTTTTTTTTTTTTTTTTTTTTTTTTTTGTCAGCTGGGATTTGTGAGGTCCTTGAACTGATACTATTTATGGAAGACTTTATGGAAGGCTGGCATTTCAGCTCTCCGGATGCGAGCAAGTGGAGTGGTGATAATACATTGCTATGGAACAAGTGATAGAAATTTGAGTCCTTAACCAAAATCCGTTTCAAACCTCAGTGGTCAAATTTCTCTTGAATCAACTCTTCAAAGTAGATATTTATAGTTAAAATATTCTATTGCTGTGTACTTTTAAAGTATATTCATGTGCAGCATCTAATTTTCTTCTCACAATAAACCAAGACAGGACAATTTTGAACATAGGAAGGAAGAGGTTGTCATAGTGGAAGGCAAGTCTGGGGAGAGACTGGGCTATTTGTATCATCTGCAGGTGACACAGTTGACCCTAATTTAATTATAGAGCCACAGCACCTGTGATGACAATATGAGCTGAAAGGAGAATGAGGATGGGAAATAAAGTGAGATTCTCACCTCTCTCTAGGAGTGGAAGTTTCCAAAACATGGGACTTTAAAAAAATGCATCTTACTCATTCTAATTATATGGGTGATTGACTCCAACTGATTCTCCCCTTTCCCACCACCCTTCTTCCTTTTTGTTGTATGTTTTGCTAAATTACCATTTTGAGTTTCTATTATAAATATTTAGCTTATGGTAACTTGGAGTTGTTATAAGTCATTCTACAGCTTTGATTTGTGCTCTTTCTTTAGAGTTCCTTTTAAATTCTGTCTTGTCATTTGCTTCATGCATTTATTTCCTTTAAAATTATTTCTCTTTTAATCTTATTTATTCTTATGGTTTATTCTATTTTTTAACTTCTAAAACATTAATATGGCTTAAATTTATTACCTAATATTATTAAAGTGAGAACAATTTATTTCATACTTATTTATCAGACACTTATCATATGCTAGGCATTATCCATTAATAATGTATGAGCTAGGTTCAATTTAGAACCATCACTAAGCGACTTGTACTGGCCTGTTTGTTATTCTGAGTGTGAGGTTGAATATCGTTTCTGAGGGTTTTCACCATGTGCTCTACTTTACTAGGTTTTCTGTTCATGACTAAAGCCAATTTTCCTTGAGGTGTTTATTTTGTTATATTAACTTAAAAAGAGAACTGTAGGAACACCTGGGTGGCTCAGTTGATTGAGCATCTGACTCTTGATTTCTGCTCAGGTCATGATCTCACAGTTTGGGAGTTCAAGCCCCAAGTCAGGCTCTGTGCTAATAGATCCCTCTCTCTCTCCCCTCCCCCATTTGTGCTCTCTCTCTCAAAAATAAATAAATAAATTAAAAAAAAAGAGAACTCTGAAAAATTATGTATATTTATACATACATTAAATATTTGCCTTCTTAACCAATGTTTATTCACACTGTATTTTAGTCATTATACTAGCTTTTAACAAATATATAATTTTCTTGATACCCTATTAAATATATATTTTTTAATTTTTATTTATTTTACAGAGAGAGTGTATATATGAGTTGGGGAGGAGCAGAAAGAGAGGGAGCCAGAGAATCCCAAGCAGGCTCTGTGTTGTCAGCACAGAATTCTACATGGGCTCTGAACTCATGAATTGTGAGATCATGACCTGAGCAGAAATCAAGAGTAGGACACTTAATCGACTGAGCCACTCAGGTGCCCCAACACCGTATTAAATATTATTATAATCCTCACGTTAGAATTGAAGAAAGAATAAGAGAAATTAACCCAATCTGTAGAAAGTCACACAGCTATAACAGATAGGCTAGTATTAAAGGTATATAAAGGTAGGTCATTTCAAACCCATGTGCTTAACTCTATTTTATGCTATCTCTCTATGTATCCTGTAATTATTCCCCCCAGGCTTTTACTTTTAACTTTATTAACAGTTTCTTTTTCCATAAAAATTGTTTAATATTTATGTAGTCAAATCCATCCATATTTTACTTTAGGGTGTGTGCTTTTGCTGTTAAGTTTAGGGAGTCTTTACCTGCTTCAGTATTATATAAACAGCATTTATATGTTCCCCTAGTTTAGCGTTTTAAACTTTAAAAAATTATAATTACAGATCCTTTCACATAGCTTATGAGATATAAAGTGTCTCACTCAGAAATACAAATATACAGAAAATTTTGCCTGCCACTTCAGGGAGTTCAGAGAATCTCTGAAACCTGTGCATCAAGGTCAAAGGGTCATGTTTTGTTTTTGTTTTTAAACATTTATTAATTATATTTGAGTCTATTTTTTATAAGTGTTTTAGGACAAAATGTGCCCCTTCCTCCAACTCCTATGTTGAAATCTCCACCACCTCAGAATGTGACTACATTTAGAGATAGGGCCTTTCTAAAGAGGTAATTAAGGTAAAATGAGAGCATATGGGTGGGACCTAATCCAATGTGACCGATGTCTTTCTAAGAAGAGGAGATTAAGAGATGGATAGAGGGAAGACTACTGTGAAGACACTGGAAGAAGGCAGCCATCTACAAGCCAAGGAACGAGGCCTCAGAAAAAAAAACTAACCCTGTGAATACCCTCATCTTGTATTTCTAGCCTCCAGAATTATGGAAAAATTTATTGGTGATGTGAAGCCATCCAGTTTGTAGTACTCTGCTATGAAAGCCTTAGCAAATTAATACGAGATAGACATCTAATCTTTTTGTTTGTTTTGCAAAAGGGTTTATTATCCCAATTTCACTTATTTAATAACACATTAAGCACTTACAGGAGAAGTCACTTCAATCATATTCTAAATTCATACCATGTGTATAAAGTGGGTATGTGGATTTATATGGGGTGTATATATACACATATATGCATACACACATGAACTTACTCTATTTTCATTCATATGATATAACCATAGGCCTTTAATTATCCTTGTTTTTAATTAAGTTACAGTATAAAGAGAGACAAGTCCTCCCACTTTTTTTGGTTACTATTCTTTTTATATCCTTTCTGTGCCAATAGAACTGTAGAATTATTTTTCAGATTCCAGGACATTTCAGTATTTAGCTGGAGGGAGATTGGATTAAATTTACTATTGAGGAGAATCAACATCTTGCAATACTTATTCTTTACATTTAGGGTAATGTTTATGGTGCTCTGTTGTGCTTATTTTTTGTCTGTTAGTCTGACTTTCTAGTATTCTTCACATACTCCTGCATATTCATGTTTTGTCTGTTCCTAGATGTTTTGTATTTTTGGTGTTATTATGGATAGAACTTTCTTCATATTTGTGTCCTACTAGATTTTTAGCAGTATCATCTATTGTAGTCCCATTATGTTTATTTTCTTTTTCTTAGAATCATTCTTCTCTTTTTTCCCTGTCTTTTCTTATTATACTCATTTTGGGATTCAAATATATCACAGAGTCATTAACAGACATTAAGTTAGGTGGTCTCAAATGGCTTGTCCTGTAGTGTCTTAGAAGAATACCAATCCTGAAATTATCAAAGATCTTTTCTGAAGACCCCTTCCTTCATAGTTTCTGTCTTCATGTCTGTGTTAAGAGCAGTGAGTAACTGTTGTATACTTCATACATGGCCTTCAGGTATTCCCTTGCTGGATCCTGGTACTCAATCTTTTAACTTTTAAGCCAAGTAAATAAAAAGGAATGGAGAATGTAAAATCTTTTATCTGCCTGTGACCCTTATTGTTACCTAGGAGTCTAACGTATTGTTTTTGTTCATTTTATTCTATTTACTTCTTTGCTCTTATATCCTGCTTCTTCTTATATCCTGCTTTCCTCTACACTTACTGTATATATGTGTCTATATTTTATACATTTCTGACATTTTTAAAACAAAAGCTGTCACTCAAAAGATTAAGTCTTTTGTAAGCTATTCCTTCCCTACTTAATGAAAAAATACTTTTGCATTCTGTCTATTGAACTCTTATGTGGGATCAAATGAAAGGCCTAGTTAGCAAGATGGTACTGGTTACAAGGCAAGAATGGGAAACAAAACACATTGACTATTTATGTGGGTGAAAACATGGAGAATCTAAAAATAAGTTAGTTTGTAATTCTGAAACCGAATTATCTAGGAATCTCAGGGAGTGAGTGGTTGCATATATATATATATATATATATATATATATATATATATATATTTAAAGCTTAGGAAAAAAATTTTCTATGGGATGTTCCTTGGAGTCATTCTTATTTTTGTGGCTTCCCTCATTTTCTTAAAAATCCACATAGAGTCCCCAAATTAACCCTTATGTTTCAATGTTCCGCAATTTCTTTTTTAATTTACACCTCATTCATATTGCCTTCCAACTATTCCCCCCCCCCTTTTTTTTGTTTTTAATATTGCAACTGTTTTCAGACTTTTCCTTTCTCCCTTCTATAATACCCTCTCCAGACTTGGATGAATATATTCATTTGTCAAAAAACCTTGCCATAAATTTTGCAGAACAAAGTCTATACTTTTTAGCAAGAGATAGGAGCCTGCCTCATTCTTTTGTTTTCATATATGTTAATTGGGCTTCTATGATATATCAGGCTATTCTACATTTGCAGCTATGAATAAGACAGAGTCTTTCCCCTCACCTTGCTCACAGTATTTTGAAGATGCCAGAAAGGCTAATAAAGCTACCTTTGCATTAAAAAAAGCTGTGACATCTTACTTTGAACCTTGTGCAGCAGACACACTATCTGCAGCAGTTGCTTTTTCCAAACCTTGTTTATCCTTATCTTTGCAAATAGTCTCCTTTGACTGTGGTGTCCTGCTTTCTTCCAGTTATAAGTTATCAAGTTGTGTTGGTAAATGTTTATCAAATAAATGTTATTGAAACTTATAATGGACTTTCAAATCATTTCTTTTAAAGACTGGTTAGCCCAGAAATACTGTTTGTAAGTTAAACAAAAGTTTCAACTCAGATCCTCCCAGAAGTACCTACCTTCCACATTCCCATACCACACAAAGTTTGACCATTTCCTAATTGCCACCTAAGTGGGCTGCTACTTTTAAAGTGATCTTTTCCCCTGGATTTAGGTAGGCTCCAGTTTCCAGGTTTTGTTTATAAATAAGAAAGTTGTTTTTATTTGACCAGCAAAAGACATACACAGACCTTTAAATATAATTTTCAAGTATTTTAATGTTTTTGGAAATTGATTTGATCTTTGACTTATTTTGACCCTCTGCTGGGACCTGGCATATAGGATCCTTGCCTGCAGCGTGGAGTTTCTAACCTAGCAGGAGTGGCAAATGTTGAGCAAATAATTATACATAATAATTTTGTTAGATAAATAATAAATAAGTAATTAGTTATAATTTTAATAAATGTAATGAAAAGAGTTTACTGTATTAGATTCTTGGTTGTAAGACATAGAGACCCAACTCAAATTATTTTTAACAACAATGGGAAATTAAGGAGCTGTCTTCAGTTTATATGTCAACAATATATAAGCTGAAATGAGGAGGGGTAGATTTGGCTTTGGTGGGACCTGGAAGAAAGTAAGCACTGTAGAAATGCAAGTATGTAGGGGCGCCTGGGTGGCTCAGTCTGTTGAGCGTCCGACTTCGGCTCAGGTCATGATCTCATGGTCCGTGAGTTCGAGCCCGGCGTCGGGCTCTGTGCTGACAGCTCAGAGCCTGGAGCCTGTTTCGGATTCTGTGTCTCCCTCTCTCTCTGACCCTCCCCCGTTCATGCTCTGTCTCTCCCCGTCTCAAAAATAAATAAACGTTAAAAAAAATTAAAAAAAAAAGAAAGAAACGCAAGTATGTAGAGTGGTATGAGGATGTAAGATTGAAGAATGTGAGGTGAATGAGAGGATATTTTAGATGGAAAAATCAATAAGACTTCCAACCAGTTTGATAGGAGAGAGTAAAAGAAAGGAGTTAAAATGAGTCTGAGGTTTTGACTGTATTATTTGGGGGTGAGTGGTACTATCAATGAAAACAGGTAACATGACTAAAAATTTGGCTGAGAATAAATCCTCCATGAAAACGCAATATCAGGAATAATCAAGGAAGTAGGAGGAACCAAGGGAACCTATTAAGAACTACAGAAAACACCAAGAAGGAAAGTTAAGAAATAATTGCTGGTTTTGGAGACAGAGTATCATTAAGGGCCTTTGAGAGAACTTTGGTGTTGCCGAGAGGATGGAAGCCACACATAAACAAGCCACACATAGAGGATGGATGCAAGATGTATTGCTCAACTGTTTGGCATCAGTGTTCATTCACTCTTGCCAGCCCCAATGCCTGATATTATTCTCAGTGTCCATCCCTGCCCCACCTTTTTGCCACTCTCCCTGTCCAATTCATAACTAACTTCTACTGAATTTTCTCATTAAATGTCTCTCAAATCTGCCCTCCCCTATCTTTCCCAATGCCAACAACACTTTTTCCGAAGCCAGGTCTACCACTGTGTCTCAACTTAATTATTGTAATAACGTCACTCACTCTATTCTGTGTATAGCAGCAAAGGGATCCTTTAAAATACGCATATCTGAGGGCGCCTGGGTGGCTCAGTCGGTTAAGCATCCGACTTCAGCCCGGGTCACGATCTCGCGGTCTGTGAGTTCGAGCCCCGCGTCTGGCTCTGGGCTGATGGCTCGGAGCCTGGAGCCTGCTTCCCATTCTGTGTCTCCCTCTCTTTCTGCCCCTCCCCCGTTCATGCTCTGTCTCTCTCTGTCTCAAAAATAAATAAACAAAAAAATAAAAATAAAATACGCATATCTGATCTTGGCACTATGTGGTGGAATAGGCTTCAATATGGTTTTATTTCTGTCAAGATAAAGGCCAAACTCTTCAGTATAGCTCTTTTCGCTATGAATGATTTGGGTGTGATATATCTCTCCAGCCTCACTTATCAATACTTTTCTCTAAATATTACAATACAGTTACACTGACTTCTTTCGAGTTTTTCAAATATATTAGTCTCCATTATATACTGTATTGATATATCTATTGGGCAGGAAGATCTATCATTTTTATTATTATTTCTTTTTTGCCTCCCTTACTCCATGGGGTATAGTAAGATAGTATGTTTTTAACAAATGCTTTTGGAGAAAATACATGTGATATGGTACTTTTCCCTCATGATGGTAATGGGGTATAGTATCATGGTATAGTTTTTGAAGACATTCAAGGTCAGTAAGACCTACTTTCTAAGGATCTTTTATGAGCAGGAAGAAGTCTTTTTGGATAACACAAATGAACAGAAAAACTGCTGATTTTAGGTATTTAAATCATCAAGCTGCCTGCTCAGAAACATGATTTAAATCGTTATCTGAAGATATTTACTCTCTCATGGAGTTCAACTGGTGAAAGTACTTATCTCATACTACCTCTGACCTGCAATGTTTATATTTAAATTTCCCTGTTCTGTGTATAATCTCTAGGGTAAACATCATTCTCATCCACCTGCATGGAATTTGGTAATATTGTATACATAAATATACATTGTCATTGGAAGGATTTGAAATGTTTATCAATATTAGTATTTCTGGAAACTTTAGTAGGTGCAGATTTCAAATTACACAATTTTTAATATATTGATTGATTTTCTCAGAATCTAATTTATGTTAACCACTTAGTATTTTATATAATTTCATAACAAAAATTATTTCTTTGCGTAGGTTACTTGTTAGTTGGCTTGTTTCACTTTTTGTGCCTTCCATGCTCCCCTCTATTAGGATTGTGGGTTACTGGCTCACTTATGTTTCCTTAATATTACATGTTTCAATGAATAGCACCTCTATCCTCTTGGCTGGTAAACAGATTCTTCCCTTTACTTAATTCCTACATGCAGTCCATCAGATTCAACAACCTCAAGGTGACAGTGATTATGGGCACCGATAACATGATTCTCCTTTTTGCTTCTGCTGAAGCAACTACTTGGGGTAGTAAGTAGTTTCCCAAAAATGAGGGAGAGAGGGTGAAAGCCAGCAAAAACTGTATCCACTATTATGACTCAGGCTCAGATCTCCAACAGTGTCAAATTTATTGGACATTATTTTTTAGAAATGAATTGCTAAATATAGAGATTATGATATCCATCCTTATAAAGGTATATTTTAAATACTTTTACCACCTCTTTGATTGTGTAAATATCTGTACAAATTTCTCTTGGGGCGCCTGGGTTGCTCAGTTGGTTAAGCATCCGACTTCAGCTCAGGTCATAATCTGACTGCTTGTGGGTTCTAGCCCCATGTTGGGCTCTGTGCTGACAGCTCAGAGTCTGGAGCCTGCTTCAGATTCTGTGTCTCCCTCTCTCTCTCTGTCCCTCCCCAACTCATGCTCTCTCTCTCTTACTCTCAAAAATAAATAAACATTAAAATTTTTAAAACTTCTCTTCATTCACCCTTTTTTTTATTGTTCCCATGGCTCTCATTCCTACATGTATTTAAATAATGAGACAACATTATTGCTGTCTTAAATAGTATCTATTTAGATTTATATGCACACTTATTCTTTTTGATAGTCTTTGTTTATTTCCATAGTATAATACCTTCATCTGGAATTGTATCACTTTACTTGGAGAACTTTTTTGAACTTCCTTCTACCTCGTGGGACTCCTGTCCATGCATTTGGTCAGTTATTTTTAGTGCAATTTTTTTTTTAATTTGTCCTCACTTTAAAATAATATTTTTACCAAATATAGGTTCTAGATTGACAACTATTTACTTCTAGTCCTTTAAAGCTGTCATTCCAATGTCTTTAGCTTTCATTGTTTTTGTTAAAAAGTCAAGTATCAGTCTTGCCATTAGTCCTTTGAAAATAATCTCTTCTCTTTTTATTTTTGATCGCTCCTATAATTTTTCTCTTTGTTTTTGGTTAATAGCAGTTTTACCATGATGTACCTGAGTGTGTTTGTTGTTGTTGTTGTTGTTGTTATTGTTGTTATCAGTTATGTTTGAAGTTCAAAGAGCTTCTAAAATTTGTGACAAGATATGCTCTATCAGTTTGTGAAATTTTTGACTAATACTTCTTTTAATGTTGATTCTGCCTCATATTCTCTCTCATCATTTTTTATACTCCAATTAAAGATATATTTAATCTTTTCCTTATTTCCTATGTCTCTCTTTCACTCTTTTCCATATTTTCCATTTTACTTATTCATGCATTTGCTTCAGTCTAGGTGTTTTCTATTCAACACCTTTTCAGTTGCCTAATTGCCTTTTTCTGCTGGGCTAGTCTGCTTTTAAATACATCTATTGATTATTATTTGTTTTTCAATCTCAGAATTTCTATTTAATTGCTATCTATGGATTCTAGCCCTTCAGTCGCATTTCATATCTGTTTATTTATTGTAGGCATATATTAATAAATTATTTTAAGTCCTATCATCTAAACTGTCAAGTGAAGAATTAGTAAGACAATAAGACCTATACATGCTGTTGTTGGCAGTGAGTATTATATGGATTGCAGAGTGTTTATTACCATTATCATGACAAAGTTAATAGTCATAACAAAATTCAAATTTAATTGTGTTCTCTGTTGTCTAATAATCCTAATATCTTGATTTTATGTATATATATATGTATACATCCTATGTATATATATATACACACATATATATACATATAATGTATATATATTTAGTCTCTGAGTCCTTTTTCTCCCACAACTGTATTCTTAAATAAATGCCTAATGTTTTATTTAAAATAATTTTAGAGCCTCTGGATTATGGTGTGGTCAATTCTATTTTGGTAGTTATGTTATAAAGTCATTGGACTAGTGAATATTGAACCAGTGTTCCTTGAGGAAACACAGAATTAGGTTCCTAGGGGCATCTGGTCATATATTGTCATCAATCAATCAAACAGACCCTTGTTTTATGTGTGTTTCTATTTAAAGTGACATTATTTAATATGCATTATTGATTCATTAACATTAAACTCTTGGCCAATAGCTCTATAACTCATGTCTATCTAATGTGCATTTTCTCCATAAGGCAAATATAACCTTCTTACAATTAGGAGCGCTAATCAGCACTTTAGCACTATGCTTTGAGCTCATTTTAAACAATGAAATCACAAAAAATAAAAAAATGCAAAAAGTTTGGCACTAAATATATCACAAAACAGAGACTTGTTTACGGTATGAGAACTGAAACAAGGAGGCAGAGTGTCACCTGTTCAACATCAACAGAGAATGTGAGCATCTGGGCAATTCAAATTTTTCATCACTCTGTTCATGTTCACCATGATTGTAAAAAAAAAAAAATCTAAGTATTGATGTTTGGGGGACTACAAATTTTAGTGAGGAGACAAATTTGCACATATGAAATCATTGAAGAATAAGGATTGGCTATATCTTCCCAGGAAAAAATTTAATTTCCTCCTTTCAGGAAAATTATCTTCAACCAATCAGCGACTGATTCCAGAATCTCATTTAAAAGCATTTAGAAATGCTCTTCTTTGTTGGTGGACTTTAACTCCAATATTTGTCTCATTAATGCCGTAATATTTCTAAAATGAGAGTTTAGCCTGTTAACAACTGCCTTTTAAGCACTTACCCAATGCATCTGCAGCTTAGGAATCGCCAAATCCCTTGAGGAGACTGTATAAAATATTAGATTCTTATCTTTATTGTCTCTTTACATCCAGAATGATCTTAGCTCCTACCTTCCTTCTTGCTTCACTGGAGCCTTGAACTCCAATTTTTCACTTCTTAACTAAGTGACTTTTCATTCTCTAAGCCATAACGTTCTGTTTCAACTCTATGCCTTGCATTGAAAATTAGAAAAAAAAATCCCTAAGGGAAAAAGCAGTGGTGAATACAGGACTCTTTTCAATACATCTCCCCTCCCCTCCCTGCACCCCACTGGGACCTTTGTCTCTCAAATCCTTAGTGGTTTAGTTGCTCTTCTGTGATTCCATAAGAATATTTTTGTATTCTTCAAAGTTTACATTTGGTGGGAAGATTAGTAGCTCTTCCTTATTTAGGCTGATAGAGCAAAATCTCATATAGTATTTATTACATGAATAGTGAACAGATATTCAATTTATTTACCAAAAGTTTTAGTAATTATTATTTAAACATATATCTTAATACTCACTACATAATAAGCACTTGGAATATAGCATTGAATAAAGTACATATAACGGCTTTTCTCAGGGAGCTTAACATCTAATGAACAATACAGAAAAAATTTTAGAAAGCATTGTATTATAAAGGTGATAGGAGCAAAGATTCATTGTGCTTTAGGAATGCATTGAGGAGTATTTAACTGGGACTTGTGAATTCAGGGAAGAAGTAATAGAAGAAAGGGCATTTAAGTATAATCCTGAGGATTGAATAAAAGTTAGTCAGGTGGGAAGAAGGGGTATTTGACAGGAAAGAAAAAGAGAAAATTTTTAGGAATTTGTTAAACATCATAGAAGAAAAGAACTGGTTTTTAAAAGAACTGAAGAGAAAAATATGCCAAAAGAATGAAAATAGATGAGATTAAAGACGACACAATTCACTGGGGTTTTCCAAAAGAGCTCTCATGATTCTATGGCCTTACCATAATTAATTTATCCATTTGCCTTTTGTTGACTATTTAGATTTTCTGTTTAGAATAATTTCTCATTAACACTCCCAAAGAATGTTCTTAGAGGAGGGACACTGGGTGGCTCAGTCAGTTAAGTATCTGACTCTTGGTTTCTGCTCAGGTCATGATCTCACAGTTCCTGAGTTCAAGCCCCACATTGGACTCTGGACTTACAGTGTGGAGCCTGCTTGGGCTTCTTTCTTTCTGCCCCTCTCCTGCTTGCTCACATATGCTCCCTCTCTCAAATCAAGTATAATAAACTTTAAAAAAAAACAATAAAAGAACGTTCATGGAAGAAAATCTTTTTTGAATATCCATGTTAAATTCTAAAGATACATGTGTGGTAATTATAAGATATTTGCGTATTTATTTGAAGATTTTGTTATGTGTTGTGAATATGATGTTTAGAAAATCTTTATTTATGTGTGTGTTCCCAATGGAGGTGTTTGAGATTGCTGAACCTTTTCTAGTCTGGACATATGCTTTTGTTAAAAATTCCAAAACAGTGAAAACATTTCCTTCTGGAGGCAGTATAGTTGTTTCAGAGGCAATTTGAACTGCCTGCTTTCCCTTCTAGTTGCTGTATCTTTTTTTCAGCTGGAACATTTTGATAAAGATTTCCCTTCAACGATTTTATTACTGGTTTAGTCCCTACAATACTACCTACCTCTTGTGACAAGACATTTTACCGTTCGCTCTGCATGTTCCTGATTTTCTGTTCATCTAATAGCATTTTAGTTTCTCTTGGTTACTCAATTTCAACACCTTCTTGGCTAGCCAAGGGGAATAGCACTTTTGTATAATGACTTGGAGTCACATTTTGACTAAAACCATGCTATTTCTGATCATTTCTTCTCAAGGGTGAACTTACTTTATTGGGATAACATTTAAGAATTAATCTATAAATTTTATATTTATAAGCATACTCAATACCAAAATATATAGTAGAGAATTCTAATTACAAAAAGTGACATCATTTACCTGAATTGCTAGTAATATAATAAAGCATTATGTGAATCATGTATAGTATAAAGCTGGAAAATTATTAAATATTTAAGACTTAAACATTAAAACATAATATTCTTACTATATGTTTGAGGGTTTGCAAATATTTAGCTTAAATATTCAACTTTTTATCTAAAGAATTACCTATTTTAAAGATAATTTAAAATTTGACCCTTAAAGGACTATATTGGATAGTGATTTGTACTCCTTGTTAAACAGATAATTTTTAGGGAATGTGTTCCTTATTGGATTTTTGTGTGTTTGACTTTATAAATTTGGTAATTTATTATTTTCAATGCCAGTATATTTTAATGCCCTTTTACTAAAGAAATGCATTGCTTTAATTAAAATAATTTATTAATTTATAAAACACTAACAGAATTTGTCAAAAAGTAATTAAATTGTAGTAAGAATACACGGTGGTTTCTATTGCAAAGTCATTGGTTTTTTTGGGCAGTGAGGATCTCTTGACTTTACGACTTCTTTTTCTTTAAGCATAGCCTCCTAGTCTTCCAAAAGAAATGATATGGAACATATTAGGATTTAGGTCAAAACCCCATTTGAATCACTATTGGATATTAAAAACTTATTGACATTTTCAGTAAATTATGAATGAAAATTATGTCAGAATTAATTTATACAAGGATACAAATAAACTCAATAAAATGTAGCTTAAACAATTAAAGTCTTTTAAAACCAACACTGAAATATATTGAATATATTAATCAGGATATTAGAAATTGCATATGACAAGATTTACCATTCAAAATTCTAACTATTCATGAGAGACCTTGAATGTCTATGAGTGATCTGTCTTGTTCACCACTGTCTGGAGTGTCGAGTACAATACTTTAGCGATAGCACATATTTAATTATGGATGGGTACAACGATGGTGTAAGAGACTGACTCAATTAGAGAGGTAGCCTAGACAACACCCCAGCATCTGTATTTAAGTAATGATTTCCTTTAAACCTCATAATAATGATTCAGTAGTTACTGTTATTTCCATTTTCCAGGAGAAAAAAGAAACATACAATAGCAGTATTTGAAAATTATAATTTATCAAATTCTTGTTTAAGTAAAAATCACAACTCTACTAGTATAAATGTGATTAGTTGAAGGAAAAGTTAATGAATACTGCATTCTTACTATGTGCTCAAAACAGTTCTAAGTTGTTACCATTAATCTTCATGTCAGCTCCAAAACAGTTACAATTATTCCCTCCAGGTTATATTGTTATGAGTTAATATTTTAAATATTCCATCTCTCTATATATTATCATACAGAGTACATTTTTTAAAAAATTTTTTTTTCAACATTTATTTATTTTTGGGACAGAGAGAGACAGAGCATGAACGGGGGAGGGGCAGAGAGAGAGGGAGACACAGAATCGGAAACAGGCTCCAGGCTCTGAGCCATCAGCCCAGAGCCTGACGCGGGGCTCGAACTCCCGGACCGCGAGATCGTGACCTGGCTGAAGTCGGACGCTTAACCGACTGCGCCACCCAGGTGCCCCAGAGTACATTTTTTTTAAGGAATGATGGATCTTCTCTTCTGTTGAGATTATATACAGCAGGGTAAAAAATTCAAGGTAGTCCAAAAAATGCAATGGAGAAAGAAAAAACAAACAAACAAACAAACACAGTAAGTATCTGAGATATTGTCATTTGTTAACAATTTAGAAACATTGGTTATTTCTATAAAATATCTATAAAAATATAAAGGCATATAAATAGAATTAATTTTAAAAACATTATATATTATTTTAATATAAACCATTAAATAAAATATACTTTACAAAGGAATATAAGGTCAAACTGAAACAGTTGTTAAATTTCCTTATAATAAATGACATAAGCATCTAAAGAAATTTCTCCAATTATAAAAGAAATATTATGAAGACCCTTAAGGTTATGAGTTCATTATATATGTTTCTTGTAATAGTATATTTCAATTTTAGGCTATATTGAAGTCTTGACAAATATGATAAGGAAATTATCTCACTTCTTTTTCTTTTTCCTTCGTCTCTCTAAATATTTTAAATTTTACTTTTATTTTTAAATTGTCAAGGTACCTGCTACTTATTTGCAGTTATGAAAACTTAATTCTCTCCTTTATTGAGTACTAGCTTTATAGTTACATATATCCAAAATCTATTCACCACAGTATCTCAATTTTAGGATTTTTCAGTTTAATTAATATGTTAGTCTAATGTAGCTTATCATCTAATATAATTTTCATATATGCTGTAGTCTCAGTATCCAAGCTTGCTAGAGAATGCATATTTGTTACTATATTTTTGAAAGACAGATTGCTTACATATAAATTTCTTATGCTACAGTCCTTTCTCTCAGAATATTTTAGGTATTATTACATTGTATTCTGAAGTTGAGTATTATTATGGAAGAAGCTAAAGAAAATATTTTTAAAACATATATTATATGATTTGTTTTAACTTTTACTTTTAAGCCCTTAAGTTCAACTCTTTAGCTTCAGAAATGTTCTTCAATTACATTTTTAAATTATTTTGGCTTGTTTATTCCATCTTTCTATTTTTCTCCTCAGAGTCACCCATTATGTACTTTTTCTTTCAAATACAATATGTTCTTTGTAATATCTTTTATATGATATTGAGTTAGATAATATCATATAAATGTTAAATATAATAAAATCGGGGAGAGTTTGTTGATGGACTTGAATAATTGGCTAACTTCAGTGTTCCTACATTAATAGATTCATGTTGGTTGAGTCAACATCTTTTGCTTTATAAACAATAAGGTACAGGTTCTTAATGGCATAAACCAAGCCAAGAATAATGTTGTTTCTTGTATTTTGTCTTATTTGTTGTGTGGTTTATTATTTTTAAAAATATATTTCTTAAAAATACTGATAGAGCTCTGATTTAGCCATTTTAGCCACTTTTTCAAAGCTTTATTTCTACTCAGTATGATTGGAAAGTTAGAAGAAAATCTTAGAACACTGAGCCATCTTAGTGATCTGTGCTTATTTTTAGCACAATTTCTACATGATAAATCTTTTCTCTTTATCTTGTACTTCCAGTGATCTAAACTATAGATTATTTTATAGCATTTTAGTTAAGGGTTGTTTATTTTCTCATCCTTCTGCCATAAATCTTTGCAATATCTTAATATTATCTGATAATCTCTAATAAATTCCAATTTTAGTAGCATTTCTATTCTCTGTGCACTCAATTTCTAGGAGATTAAGCTTGCCAGAACCTTCCTGATATCTATTCTTTCTTAGAACTGAATGCTAAACTCTTTCTTCAATCCTGTAAACTGCATAGTATCCTACAAATATTTTTTCTGTCGGTTTCTATTGCTTCCAAACAAATAACCACTTCCAAGTAAGACAATAAAATGAATTTTCTTACCCTTCAAAAAATCCCTGATCCCTGGGGGAAAAAATTAAAAAAAAATAGATGTTTATAAAGTCATATTTGGTATGAATTGTTTGTCTTGAAATATTTGTGATAAGATTATAAATCTTTCCATATAAAACCTAAACTTAACCTTTACTGTTGTTCAATCTATTCCTAGAATGCGACTTTTTCTTGTAATAAAAATTTTCAGGAGTAAATGTTTTTATTAGGAAAAGAATGAAATAGAGATTTAAAGTAAAGTGTATGGTAAAATATAGTAGAGTTGAAGTACAAGTTTTGCAGTGTGCCTTGGAAATTCAAAGGAACTCCCTTCTTGTCTTTAAGAAAATGGAAACCCAATTTGCATGAAGGGAAACCCAGAAGGACACATCTTGTCTTGTCACATCATAATCTGCTATAAGACAAAATCATAGACATAGTGTCTGAACATGTGTATCATATAGATGATTAGAGACATATTGTGAGTCCATATGATATTAATTTTATGGCTCTGCTCAGTCAAGATAATGCAAATATTTTTAGGAGTTTTCCCTATATCTAATATTCAGACTAATCTTCCTCTGGAGACAGCAAATGCTGGACAAGTTCTTTATTTCTTTCTTTTTTTTTTATTAAAATTTTTTAAGATCTTTTATTTTGAGAGAGAGAGAGAGAGAGCGAGTGCAAGTGGGAGAGGAACAGAAAAGAGAGGGAGACAAAATCCGAAGCAGGCTCTAGGCTCTGAGCTGTCAGCACAGAGCCCAACACAGGGCTCAAACCCACAAATCCGGAATTCATGACCTGAACTGAAGTCAGATGCCCAACTGACTGAGCCACCCAGGTGCCCCTCCAATGAAAAGTTTAAAGGAAACTTGGATACCAAATGTATTGTTTAATCTTATGCTCAGCTATTAACTCTGTTACAAGTAAAAGATTTTTACAAAAAAGTCTTAGAATAACAAGGTCCAACAAAAATATAATATATTATGCCTGTCAATAACCAACCTAAAGAACTGCAAGAGTGATAGAATGACAGATATGTAACAAAACACCCAAGAATTTTATAAGTTACTGTGTTCATAAAAGGGAGTCAGTTTTATAGCAGTAAAATTATAGCAAGAACCAGTTCCTGGCCACATGCCAGCCCTGAATTATGCACTCCCCTAAATTCATATGTTGGAATTTCAACCCTCTGTACCACAGATTGTAACCATAATTGAAGATAAAAACTTTTAAGAGGTAATTAAGGTTAAATGAGGTTATATGGGTAGCCCTAATCCATGTAACTGTATTTGGAGATAGGATCTCCAAAAAGGTGATTAAGTTAAAATAAGTGCAGGAGGGTATGGCCTTATTCCAATATGTCTAGTATCCTGAAGAAGAGAAAGGAACTAGGAGCATGCATATAGAGAAAAGACGATGTGAGGACACACCAAGAAGATTCCTCATGGGCAAGCCAAGGAAGTGTTCTCAGGAGAAAGTAAATTTGCTGACACCTTGAGCTTGGATTTCCAGCTTTCAAAACTGTGAGAAATAAATTTCTATTGTTTAAGCCACCCAGTCTGTGATATTTTGTTATGGCAGCCCTAAAAAACTAATACAATTCTCATCTTCCAAAAGTTCTCTCTTTCATGACATTGATTTTTGTTTGTTTTTGTTTTTTCACTCTCAGTATGAATTAGATCATTTTCTCTTCATGTGGAAACTCAGTACAATCAAACCACTATTTATGGTATGGCTAATTTTTCAAGCTTCTAAGTGTCCAATGCAGTGCAGGCATGCATACTAAATTCACTTGACTATCGTTACGTTTTTTTAAAACCCATTCCTAATTCTACACTATATGCTTTGGTTTGTGTGGTATACTAAAAATTCAAGTACATCCTAATGAAACTCATTCAGCAGCAGAGAAAAGTCTAGCAAAAGAAAATTGTTTTCCTGAATTAAATTCATGGTGCTTACACAGCCTAAGAACATACTCCCAAAGATCTTAATAATACGTTTCACTATTTTTGTGGGCAACAAAATTTCCTGTTATGAATTTTGGACTGAGTCATTATTTTAAAGCCTATATTGCCCTCAACTGAATATTGTATCCTCCTGGCTCAATTAAGTGAAATATGGGTGAACGAAATTGAAAAAAATGGCTGATTGCAGTCTTGGAGAATTTTTTTTTATTTACCTACTTTTACCAGGTTTTGATTTGAGACTATTGGTGACCACTGAAGAGTTACGAGTAGTTTGCACTTCTAATCCTGATATTTTCCATTGACAAAGCAATTGGTAATTGCTTTCACATGAAAATTCCCTGGTCAAAATATAAGCTCTGGTCATCATTTACTTTACAGTTGAGACTCCTAAAATCAAATTTCTTGTGGTATCCTTTAGCCTGAATTCCAAACACATTAGCACACATAGAGGTGATGTAATATGATCAAGTAATCAAAAGGTACTATCCTCCTGATTGCCAACTGCCAAAGGACCATTACAGGCTGGTCTGCTCTGGGATATGTAAATTAAATCCAACTGAATGGATTTTGCCAAATTCTGTAGTTTTTACTGTTTTTAGGAAGACACACAGGAAGTCATGAGACCACCATGTGAAAAGGATAAAGGAAATCAGTAGTGCTGGGTGTCTAACTTCAGTTGGGCACCTGATTTCCTGCGGCATAACTTTAATCCCTTTCAGGAACCTTCTAAAGTATATATTTGTATCCCCAGTTTAGAGAAGAAACTGAAGCTTAGGTTAGGCTAAAATATTTATCAAATGGATATCTAATGCTGCCTCAAGATTGATTCCTCTAGAACCATTTTAGACCAACTGAGTCATCCGTCTCTTGTAAATGCTTGGTAACCCACTGTACTTGCATTGTTCCCTGAGACATTTGAGGTCACTGTGAGCACTGAGATACAGCAATTTTAAGAGCAAGTAGCCATACCAAAGAAGAAATCTTTATATAATGAAGCATTTGGCCAGAAAAACAGTGTCAGATGGACAATGAGTCAGCACAATTTTTTTCTCCACTCTACAATCAGAATCCACTCAATTGGGTTCCTCTCTTAAAATTGTGTCCTGACTGACTTGATTCCACAGTTTCTAAGTAAAAACACTTACATTTTGAGTTATCTAATGCTTTCCCTTCTGCAGAAGTTAGGTGGACTTTTAAAAAAATCTGACTTTAAACATGGGGGCAATCCTTATACTATGGTTTGGGGGTTATAAAAACCACAGTAATATGTATTTAGAACCCCTGGGTTTGGCAGTGTGCTACATGATTTCACACATGTTAGGATGAAAATGCAGACTAGCTTAAGTTGTTTATTTGAGAAACAAACCCTGTATGAATGCATCACCATTAACATGTATATTGACTGTATTATTGCTTTACTGGCACATTCCTTTCTTATTTACCCCTTTTACAACTCAAAAGAGAATCATTCAAGACTGAGTTACTTGTCATTCCTTTTTGACTAGATAAAACGCAAAGAAAGAAACAAGGAAGACATTTGCTTGTGCTAAGAAAGCCTCTTTTTGGAAGCTGAAAGGGGCTGTAATTAGTTCTAAAATACCATATTATATCCACTGTGCATATATTTTTCCACACACAAAAAATTGAACATTGGAGACCAAAGGGCCTGGAATGTAAAATGAGGTAGCTAAACTCCATTTAGAAATAGTTGTTAATGCAATTGCCAGTTGCTGGATTGATTTGATCTTTGTACCTTGGGAAGAAATTGAGCCCTGCAATATTACCAATATTTTCTAACTCCTGTCTGATTATTGTTATAAACCGACAGTGATTGATTTTGAGTAATTATCCTGAAAAAATGAATTAGATTAAAAAATAATCTTCATGATTACAGAGGAGTCTAGCCCATTTTTGTAATTAGTCCCTTTTTAGAAAGAATGATGAGATCACATGTGACTAACACAATGGATTTCTTCCATGCTAACTATTTGACTTTGTTTTGAAAAAAAAAAAATGCTATATGTTAAATGCCAAATTTTTAGTAAAATCCCAATTGTGGGTAAAACTCTTTTGGAAGGAAGTAGTGTATGATTAAAGTAGACAGAATAGCAGAATTAGGGGGCCTGACATATGTTCTTGGCTTAGCCATCAGTTATCAGTTATCTTTGTGAACCCAAATGACCTCTCTGGGCTGATTTTTCTGTATCTGTAAAATGAAGGAGTTCAAAAGGATACTTTCCAAGGTCCTTACCTCTTCTAACATTCTGTTTTTATGTATTACATAATTCCATCTTATGTAAATTAATGGCTCATTTTCCATGTAGGGCTTTAAAGTAACATTGGAGGGTGATTAAGGGAAAGTGTAAAGAAAGGCTATCTAATAGGGGAAATAATAGTTCCTTTATGTTTCATTGCTTATAGGAAGATACTCTCAAGAGCAGTGCTTCTTAGACTTTAATTTGCATTCCAATCACCTGGGAATCTTGTTATAATGCAGACTCTGATTCAGTAGGTTTGAGGAGAGACCTGAGACTGTGCGTCATGACTAGCACATTCGCAAGTGATGTCCTTGCTGTTGATTCCAAAGCACATTATGAGTAGTAAGGCTCTGATTGTAAATAAGAATCTGGGAAATAGTTAAAAATTTAGGTTCTGGAGTTAGCTCCAGAGAATCAGAAATTGGGATGGCATCTGTTCACAAACTCTGAATTCTTAATAAATATCCTGTGTGGTATTGATGCCAGTGGTTCAAGAATCAAAGCCTAGCATGGTCATAGAGTCATGGGAGGGATTTATCTACTAACTCTTCTTTCTTCTGTCCATGTTTTTTTTAGACACAGCCAGTGACTAATTTTTTACTGTATTTGTTTTCAAAATAACCTTGTGGAACTCATTTTGTGGTTTGCTTTTATTAGTCTTTTCATTTCATAAATTATCTATTGTCCAGTTAGAATGACAGTAGTTGTATGTAAGGCTTTTGTTTCTTTTTTGTACCCAAAGTCCAGGGATCCTTCTACCTCTTTGACAAGTATTTGTGAAGTCACTATAAAGGAAGCATGCTGTAGTGAAGACTCTACATGAAGTAAGAAAGCCCAAGCCCTGATTCTAGCACTGCTAATCTTTTATTCATTCAGTACTTTTTTTTTTTTTGTACCTGAAACTGTGAGATTTGGGGCATTACCAGTTAAATTAGTTCCAAAATACTAGCTAAATTAGTTAGCATGCTCAGTAGTATGATGATCTAGTGAGAGTAGCCAACGATCAAAATAATGTTTAGAGTTTAGAGGGATAAGTTCATAGAATGCTTTAAAGAAGTCACTGAAGTTCTTTGATCTTAAGTAAAACATTTCATCTATGTATTTCATTTGTGAGCATAATAGGAGAATATAGGAGATTAATATGTGAACTGAAAATGGTATACATATGACTATGTGCATGTGGTTCTGTTGGGTAATACTGAAAGCTTGTTAAAGAAATAGTCACTTTGGGGGCACCTGGGTGGCTCAGTCGATTAAGTGTCCAACTTCGGCTCAGGTCATGATCTCGTGGTTTGTGGATTTGAACCATGTGTCAGGCTCTGTGTTGACAGCTTGGAGCATGGAGCCTACTTCATGTTCTGTCTCTTTTCTCTGCCCCTCTGCTGCTTGTGCTCTGTTCTCCCTATCAAATATAAATAAACATTAAAAAAATTAAAAAAAAAAAGATAGTCACTTTCATTTTGGAGACTGTATTCATCAAGGTTCTCCAGAGAAGCAGAATTAATAGTAGATAGAAATATGAACAGAGAGAGAGAGAGAGAGAAGAGAAGAGAATTATTATAGAAATTGGCTTATGTATTTAAGGAGGCCAAAAAGTCCCAGAATGTGCTGTCTTCAAGCTGAAGAACCAGAAAAGCCACTGGTGGGATTAGGTCTGAGTATAAAGCCTAAGAAGCAGGAACTCTGGTGTCCGAAGGCAAGAGAAGATTGATGTTCTAGAGCAACTGAAGACAGAGCAAATTCATCCTTCTTCCACTTTTTTGTCCCATATTGGCCCTCCACAGATTGGATGATGCCTGCCTACATTAGGGAGGGCAATCTGCTTTACTCAGTTCACCCATTCAAATGTTACTCTCTTCAGGAATCTCCCTCACAGAAACACCCAGAAACAATGTTTTACCAGCTATCTGTGCACCCCTTAATCTAATAAAGTCGACACGAAAAAATTAACCATCATAGAGACAGAGGGGCAAAAACAGCATCAAAACTTCATGTAAAAAATTTAGAAACAAAAGTTGGCAAATTACACTAAAAGCCTTCAATAACTTCTATCATGTGATACAATAATTTCTCTTCTGTAGACGTAGGCCACTAACCCTCTCTCTCCCTTCCCATGTTCGTCTACAGTGCTGCATTCAACAAATGCTTACTTATTAGATTTCAACCCTGCATCAGAAACTTTTGTAGACTCTAGGGATAAAGTAAGGAACAATTAAAACAAAATTATCATCAAGTATATCCCATTATTCTAAGGGAATATATTCTGAGGTGGGGAAGGTAAATAAGACAATTAAACTTTTTAGCACACCAGCTGGTGGTGGTAAAAATTTCTACGGAAAAAAATTAAGCAGGAAAAGAGACTGGAGCATGTTGGGAGGAAAGGGATTGTAATTTCTTAGAGAGGAAAGGCTTTACTGAAAATGTGACATCTGACCACGGACTGAGGAAGGTGAAGAGTGAGTTCTCCAGTTGTGTGAGTTCTAGAAAGTTCTCTCAACAGGGGGATCAGAAAAGACAGATGCCCTCATATGTGTGGTGGTTTCAAAGATCAGCAGAAAAAGCAATGTGGCTGGATCATAGGGAGCAAAACTGGGAAACATATTATTTAAAAACTCAGTGTGCAATAAGAATTTCTGGCTTTTGCTATGAATGAAATGGGGCACACAAGGAGTTATTTTTTGTTTTGTTTTAAAGTTTATTTTGAGAGAGAGGGGGAGTGCATGGGGAAGGAGTAGATTGAGGGGGGAGGGGAAGACAGAGAGAATCACTTTGCATGGGGCTCAGTCTCACAAACCATGAGATAGATCATGACCTGAGCCTAAATCAAGACTTGGACATGTAACTGACTGAGCTACTCGGGCACTCCCGCAAGCAGTTTTAAGTAGACGCAGCATATATTTTGAAGGTAAAAACAAAAGAATGTGCTGACAGAGAAGAGGTATAAGAGGAAAAAATAGTACTCCTGAATGACTTTTTAGTTTTCATTTTTTTGGCCTGGGCAATGGGAAGGACAGGGTGTTGGTTTATTTACTGCTTTTAGAAAGATTGTGGGAAGGACAGGTTTGGAGGGTTGGGGGTATAGGTCATGAGTTTAGTCTTTGAGATTGCTAACACCTCACAATAGGTATCCCTTTTGGTAGGCAGCCACACATCTACAGTTTAGCAGAGAGATCTGAGCTGGTGATATAAATTTGTAAATTTTCAGCTAACAAAATTCATGGATGAGATCATAGGAGAGTAGTGGTATAGAAGAAGTTTTAAACTTAGAACTGAGGCTTGGGCCTTTCCAGTTTGTAAGGAGGTCATGTAGGTATTATAAAACTAAAAGTGGGATGAGAAGGAGCAGCTAGTAAAATGGGGAAAGAACACGTGAAATCCTTGATGATCAGTGAAGAGAGTATATCAAGGAGGCCATCATCAGCCATATTAATACTGCTGGTCATTCAGATAAACTGAAGATGGAGAATTTATTGGCTTAGAACAATGTGGAGATAGTGATAACCTTGAGGGATGTTTTGGGGGCATATGGGATGAAATACTGATTGGACTGCATTAAAGAGAGAATGGGGGAAAGGGAGCTAAGAGCAGCTTAGAAAGGAACTGTATAGAAGTTTTCTTCTAAGGGAGAGCAATCTAAGAAGCTGAAGTATGTAGTATTGAGGGATTGCTTCTCCCCCCCCCCAACTTTAACATACAATGTAGTCTTGGCTTCAGGAGAACTCAGTGATTCATCTCTTACATATGACATCCAGTGCTCATCCCAAGTGCCTTCCTTAATGCCTATCACCCATGTAACACCTCCAACCCCCTCCAGCAACCCTCAGTTTGTTCTCTGTACTGAAGACTGTCTTAAGTACAGGATTGCCTCGCTGTCTGTTTTTATCTTATTTTTTCTTCCCTTCCCCTAAGTTCATCTGTTGAGTTTCTCAAATTCCACATATGAGTGATATCAATGTCTTTCTTTGACAGATTTACTTAGCATAATAGCCTCCAGTTCCAACCATATTGTTGCAAATGGCAAGATTTCATTCTTTCTCTTCACCAAGTAATGTTCCATTGCATATATATACACCACATCTTTTTTTTTAATGTTTATTTATTTTGAGAGAGAGAGAGAGACAGAGAGAGACAGAGCATAAACAGGGAAGAGCAGAGAGAGAGGGAGACACAGAATCTGGAGCAGGCTTCAGGCTCTGAGCTGTCAGCACAGAGCCTGATGCGGGGCTCAAACTCATGAACCGTGAGATCATGACCTGAGCTGAAATCAGACACCCAACCAACTCAGCCACACAGGTGCCCCAAATACCACATCTTCTTTATCCATTCATCAGTGGATGGACATGTGGGCTCTTTCCATACTTTGGCTGTTGTCAATAGTGCTGCTATAAACGTTAGGGCGCAGGTGCCCCTTCAAATTAGCATTTTTGTATCCTTCGGATAAATTCCTAGTATTGCTTTTTTCTCCATTTTATCAAGATTGGAGAAATAGCACATCGTGTACATTTTGGGAGGGGGATAATTTAGTCAAGAGGGAAAATAAATAATATCCAAGAGAAAGAAAAAATTTTCTGGAGTGATGTGTTTGAGCAGGTGTACGTGGAAGGGATGTCCTTCACTGAAAGCATAGGTTGTTCATTCAAAGTAACAGAAGGGAAATCAGAGTGTATAGGTACAGATACAAATAAGCAAAGAGGTCAGATCATAGCAGCTTGGTGCATTCTCTTCTGATTGCTTTCTTTTCTGTTCTTTTCGCTTCTCTCTTTCTCTCTCTCTCTCTCTCCTTCTCCCTCTGCCCTGCCCCCCCATTCATGCATGTACTCTCTCTCTCTGAGAAGGAAAAAAAAAAGGCTCCAAAGTCATAGGACTGCAAGGTGGTGGCCTGGATTACACTTCAGGTCTGATTTTGAACTGATAACCACACAGCTTAAATTTGCATTTTAAGTACCTGCATTCACATAGTTAATTGAAGTTTAACTTTTATTTTTTTAAATAAAAGTGATTACAGAGTTAAGTTTCCTCTATCTTCTACTTGAGTAATTATTTCCACTGCAATATGTAACTTTTCATATCAACTAATTTCATTTCTTTCTAATGTTCCAGGTCATCACTCTGGACTACTGAGTTTTTATGATAGTTGTTTCTGTCATTGATCACCTGAGCCTTACCTTTGTCAACACATTCATTAGCCCGCTCTTTGTCATTTGTAAATTTAAGTGTTCCAATGAAGTCTTAATGTAAATCACCAGTCTCTTTAACGTGCTAATTCATTCTTTGAAAATAGTATATAAACGTGATAGATGGGGCACCTGGGTGGCTCAGTTGGTTAAGCATCTGACTCTTGATTTTGGCTCAGGTCATGATATCTTAGTTTGTAAGTCAAGCCCCACATCAGGGTCTATGCTGATAGTGTGGAGCCTGCTTGGGATTCTCTCTCCCTCTCTCTCTGACCCTCTCCTGCTCTCTCGCTCTCTCTCTCTCTCTCAAAAATAAATAAGCTAAAAAAATAATAAAAGTGATAGAATTATAGCAGCTTCTTTGAATAATGCAAGAGGCCTTGTATAACTAAATAGAATGAATAGAGTAGAATAGCTAAATAGAGTGAATTTGAGGTATAGATGAATCAGGAAATAAAACCCAAATTGAGTGTGGATCACTCCTCTCTGATAATTTCTTTAGCAAAATGGTTTCAGGTTTCAGATTTCAGGTTTAATGTTACAAGACTTTTTAGGTTTCCTCCACACATGTTAGTTAGCTTTGGTCTCTAACAGCTGCCAAATAATGATCTTAACTAGTTCCATGACTGTAATTAATATTTACCTATATGCTGATGACTCCCAGATTCTATCTTCAGTCCAGATCTCTTCTCTGAGCTTTAGTCACATATATTCAGCTGCTTTTCTGACATTGTCCCTGGGGGCAATTAAAATATAATACATTCAAAACAGATCATTTGAGCTTTTTGCCACATCTACTGTGAGATGAACATTCTGAGCAATCAGACTGTTGACATTCCAGAAAATGTAACATCACTTTGAAAGGATGCATGATTATTTTCAAGGACCTGGGAGGAACTCTGTGGAGGGACTTCCATCACATCAATGTAGAATTCAGTCTCCTTGGAATGAAAAGAGACTACAGTTTGACAAACAGTGGGGAAATAGAAAGGCCCCGATGACTGTTCACATTATCTGTAGTCATATAGAACATGATCAAGGGGATTACAGTGGCTTCTTTTACAGGATGAGATTTGTGGCACCTCCCATCAACCTTGTTATTTAGAATGGATCTCTCATTGAAATTAAATGTTTCTTGGTTGAAAAATATACTCACAGGGTTCAGATGATGTGGGGCATTGCTTATTCAGTATTTCAAGTCCAGACAGATGAATTGTTCTTAAAGAAAATGACATTAAACTTGTATCAAATTCAGCTGCTTTGATTCAGCAAGACACAACAGTTAAAAACAAGACTGGTAGAAAAAAATTTGGATGGTCACTATACCTCTGAAAAAGGAAAAGTTTATTTAGCAGGGTAATGAATAAGGTTTAAAAGTTGTCCAATATGGAAACAGAAAAATGCTGGATGATTCCTAAGACCTATTTGTGATATTTTAAAGATGAGTGAAAGACCTCTAATGAAAAAAAAAAAAACAGCACAAAAAATAGATCAACTGATTTCTCTCTCCACCTACCAGATATTTTCCATTTTTTATACTGGCACCATCACTTGCTGTAGACAAAAATCATTCTTAATTCCTTTCTTTTTAAGTTATATGTGCTCAAAATACACATTTTTTTTTAGTTCTTCTTCCAAAATACATGCCTATACAATACATTCTTTGTCCTGCCTCTCCCTAGTCCAACCCCTACCCATCTCTATTCCTAGAAGTCTTCTAATTAATGAGTGTTTTTCTATTTCTTCCTTTTATTTTCCCACAAAACAAATCTTTTTGAAAGATCATTCATGATCATAACACTTGTCCATTTAAAACCTCTCAATAGCTTTCTGTTGTGCTAGGATGCAATTGAAAAACTCCTTATCCTGGTCTATAAGATGCTGAGTGATTTGACTCCTGTCTGGGTTTCTACCCTTCATGTTTCCCCTCGCTTTTTCTTCAGCTGAGGTGTTCTTTGTCTTCTTTGGAGACATGGAGATTTCTAACCTTAGAGTCTTTGTATCCACTCTCAGCTCTGCCTGAGCAATTTTCTTATGATTCCTCTTATTCTTTAGATCTCAGATGAAATGTCACAAACTAAGAGAGGTGTTTCCTGACTATCCTGTCTGGAAGATTTCCCACTTTGAACTTCTGTTTTCCCTATCTAAACATCTGCTCATTTCTCCTACATTACCTCCTATAGCCTTTGGGTATCTTGTTTATCCATGTGTTTCATTGCTTGTTTGTGTCTCACCAATTTCTCATATTTTGTGACTGAAACCCAACTGCCTGTCACATTAGATTATTAATAAATAATTTCTGAATGAATGGATGAATATGCTGTTTTTCTTCCTTGAGGAAGCGATAATTCACTTTCAGAATTTATGAATCCATTAGTTTCCATGTAGAGTTAATTGATATTTAGGTTACAGGTGATAATTGCCTTCTTAACACTTTTGTATTCTCTACTTTTAGCATGAAAGAATTCTGTTTTAAGTGATTTCTAGTGCCCTTTGGAATATCAAACTTCTAAATCTTTTTGTTGTTGTTGTTGTTTTTGCCTTCTTTCTCCCTGAATAATTCCAATGGATATTTATAGGGAAAACACTTAGCTGTATACCCCCAGCTGTTTCCATTTTCGCTCAGGTTCTTTTCCAGTTTTAACCACCTCTGAACAACTTTAACACCACACAAATCAAAATGTAAATTTTCAAAGCAAAAGAGGTTTCTTTATCCTCCTTCCACCATTTGCACAGCCTGTCTACATAAATTTGTAGAAGGTAGTAAAGATAAGACAAAAAAATTATTTTGAGTCAGGGGGAAAAGGGTTTAATCCAAACAGCTCATCTCAAGTGACTAAAATCACAGCATGAGTCAGTGCATTTATTAGGATGCTGCATAACCAGCTGAAATAGATCATATATTTACATCACCAACCTTGCCTTTGGCAAATAAACATGGCCATAGCCACTAAAGTTTAATTTTAGAGATGTCATTTCCAAACTTTCAGTGATCTTTAACACAAATTCCAGAATCTCACAGAAAGACATGATCAGAAGTCATATCATGTTATACTGCAGAATTATGCAATAAAAGTTATTAAAATTATTTTTTTAATTTTTTTTCAACATTTATTTATTTTTGGGACAGAGAGAGACAGAGCATGAATGGGGGAGGGGCAGAGAGAGAGGGAGACACAGAATCGGAAACAGGTTCCAGGCTCTGAGCCATCAGCCCAGAGCCTGACGCAGGGCTGGAACTCCTGGACCGCGAGATCGTGACCTGGCTGAAGTCGGACGCTCAACCGACTGCGCCACCCAGGCGCCCCAAAAGTCATTAAAATTAAATGGTCTTTGGAGACTTAATGAATTGATGCATAAAATTTTTACTTGGCTATCCTTCTGTATCGTAGAAAATATTATATCGTAGTGTTTCCTTTCAGATTCTGCACTGTAGTCTGGTGGGCCAAGTGAGCAATCAGAGCCCACTGTTGGTCAATATACTGGCCCATTTACCCCATGTCATACTTAACTAGAGTTAGAAAACATGCTTACTTTCACTATCTCATTTAACCTTTGATTCATCAACAGATACTCAAGGACATAAAACCTTGTATTAGGGTTCTCCAGAGAAATAGAACCCATTATGTGTGTGTGTATAATTGAATATGATATATAATTATATAAATGAATATAGTATTGAATATTATTGAATATATATTGACTATATTTATGTATATCTTGATATATTGGCCCTAGAAAAGGGAAGAGTAAATTGTAAACTGAGGAAAATGAAAATGAAAGTAGCCATTCCCATTGCCAGAGCGGAGCTGGCTCAGGAAAGACAGAAATTGCAGGATAAATCCAATCTCTTTGTTCTTCCCTTCTCTTCTGCTCAGTACACACCATAATAATTCTAGCAATAGAAACATCGAATGTATTTTCAGGAATTCTAAAACAAGAATGTTTGTTTCTCACTTTTCTAGCTACATATTAGAAAAATTTCAAGGTTCCCTTGAAGGGAATGCCATTTACAACATGTGGCTACCCAGGTAGAATGTAAGGCAGTAGCATAACCAGTTGAGAAAGGGCAAAGGCAGACTTCTCATTTTCCACAGGACTTTCTAGTTTTCCTTTAAGTCCCAGAGAAGGAGGCTGCAGATAACTGGGAAACGGTCTTACCTGCCACCTCACACCAAAGAATTTCCAGTTGGTAAAAGAGCCCTAGAGAAGGGGAAGGAAAGGGAGCAGTGATGTCTCTGCAGTATCCACAATGCCATAGGCTGTGGAGAGGGTGCCCTTTTGGGGTCTGAAGACCACTGAATGTACCACATGGCATCGTAGTAGCCTGTGTAGCCAGAGTAGGGAAGAGCATCATTAATCTGACAAATCAGGTAACAGGTTATAGGTTTCACTTACTATAGACATCAGGAGCTGTTGTCAGCTGGGCATTAGGGCAAGAGATACTGCACTGGGGCCCAGGATATTTCCCAAGAATCTATATGCAAGGAAATTAAAATCAGAGTAGTGGACAATATCATCTCTGCAGGGTATGTAGTATGAGAAAAGGGAGGCATAGAAAAGAACTCTGAATTTTGAATCAAAAGTACTCCCCCAAAAAAGAGTATTCTGAATAAGGAGTGCCCAAATGTATTGACTTCTACTGACTAATGATGAAAAATCTCCATTGGACTTGAAATTTGGAAGTTATTAGTGACCACAATAAAAACAGATTTTGTGAAGGGATGAATCAAAGACAGAATGGAGGAAGCAGTGAGTAAGTGAGAAAGTGAAGGATGGATAAGAAAGTATAGTTAGCAGTTATATAGTCCTTTCAGTAAATCTGACAATAAATGGGAGAGAAATCAGGTAATTCTTGGAGAAGAAAGTAGAGTAAGACAAGGTTGTTTTTTGTTTGTTAAATCATTTGTTTGTTTTAAGGAAGAAACCTGAGGATATTTCACTGTTTGGGAGAAGAAACCGGAACATCGGGAGAGTAGACAGTATTCCCCATAGACGCTGTGATGAGCAGGAAAGGCATCATGGCCTTTGTTTTACAAATAAAAAAAAACCTGAGACTTACTTTACACTGACTGGCTTGTTGAAGGTCTCACAGGTAGATGATCAATTTTGTCAAGAAGCAAGGCATTTTTATTCATAGTCTTTTTCTCTTCTTTCATTATATTGAATATCTTCATATGCTTTATATTGAATAGCTTCACATGCATAATATTGAATAGCTTCATATGCACACTAGTGGATGCTGTGACTACTTTAATGACCTCTAATATTCCATTCCACGTACATTGTTGAATCCATACTACTGAGGATTACAATGTAGTCTTTAGTAGTCCAGGTGTTTGATAAACATCTGGAGTTTTTGTGATGTTTGCATGTGAGGGAGTCATAGTTATAACTTGCTGCTGTTTGTGAATTTCTTGGTGCGGTTTTTTTTTTCCAAGCACAGAAGGCTAAAGTTTTGTCCTAAAGGAAAAGAGGATCCTCAAATGAGGGAATATGAAACACTTCTAATCTTGGGCAATGGGTGGAAAGAGATGAATGATTTTTCCACTTCATAGTGCTGGGTCAACTAAAGAGCAAAATGCTTTACCCTTTTCATGAGTTTGAGGGAAACTACAGTGCAGTCTTTTAAAAAATTAATTAATTAGTTAATTAATTTATTTACGAAAGAGAGAGAGAGAGAGGTAGAGAGAGAGAGTAAATGGGGGAGGCAGAGAGGGAGGGAGACAGAGGATCTGAAGCTGATTGGTGCTGTCAGCACAGAGCCTGACATGGAGCTGGAACTCACAAACCATGAGATCATGACCTCAGCTGAAGTTGGATGCTTAACCAACTGAGCCACCCAGGCACCCCTAGTGTAGTCTTTTCTACATGTGAGGGAACTGGAAGGAGAATGGGGTTGAACAGTGATTGAACAATTAATATGTGTTTAAACTTATTTCTACTTGGAATTATCTTTTTTAAAAGATTTCAATCCAAGTTTGTTAACATATAGTGTAGTAATAGTTCCAGGAAAAGACTTCAGTGATTCATCACTTACATATAACACCCAGTGTTCATCCCAACAAGTGCCCTCCTTAATGCCCATCACCAATTTAGCCCATGCCCCCACCCAAATACCCTCCAGTAACCCTCAGTTTGTTCTCTGTATTTAAGAGTCTCTTATGGTTTGCCTCCATTTCTGTTTTCATCTTATTTTTCCTTCCCTTCCCGTATGTTCATCTGTTTTGTTTCTTAAATTCCACATATGTGTGAAATCATATATTTGTCTTTCTCTGACTGACTTATTTCACTTAGCATTATACACTCTAGATCCATCCATGTTGTTGCAAATGGCAAGATTGCATTCTTTTTGATCTCTGAGTAATATTCCATTGCATGTGTGTTTTTGTGTGTGTGTGTGTGTATATATGTGTGTTTGTGTGTGTGTGTATATATATATACATATATATATGTATATGTATGTATATATATGACACATCTTTATCCATTCATCAGTCGATGGACATTTGGGTTCTTTCCATAATTTGGCTATTGTCAATAGTGCTGCTACAAACATTGGGGTGTATGTTCTCCTTCAAATTGGCATTTTTGTATCCTTTGAATAAATACCTAGCAGTGCAATTGCTGGGTTATAGGGTAGTTCTATTTTTAATTTTTTGAGGAACCTCCATACTGTTTTCCAGAGTGGCTGCACCAGTTTACATTCCCACCAACAGTGCAGAAGTGTTCCCCTTTCTCTGCATCCTCGCCAACATCTGTTGTTTCCTGAGTTGCTAATTTTATTTGGCACCAATTTTAATATAAACAGCTAATAATAGCTAATATTTATTAAGTTCTGGCTATGTGCCAGTCACATTAGGGTGATAGCACTTAAATATTTCATTGGATCCTTATAATTTTCTTAGGTATGATATGTTTCCTTCGCATTAGGAGTAGAGACTGATTTAAGATCCTCACTTTACCACTTGTAAGTTATGTGACTTTTGGTTAGTTATTTAACCTCTTGTGCTTCAGGATTCTTATTCGTGAAATTTGAATGATAAAGATAAAACCTTTTCCAGGGGTCATTATTAGGAGTGAATGAGTTAATATTTATAAAGTGTTTAGAATATCATATTGAGAAATATCTAAGCGTTTGTAAAAAAAAATATCTAGGGGCGCCTGGGTGGCTCAGTCGGTTAAGCGGCCGACTTCAGCTCAGGTCATGATCTCGCGGTCCGTGAGTTCAAGCCCCGCGTCGGGCTCTGTGCTGACAGCTCAGAGCCTGGAGCCTGTTTCAGATTCTGTGTCTCCCTCTCTCTGACCCTCCCCCATTCATGCTCTGTCTCTCTCTGTCTCAAAAATAAATAAATGTTTAAAAAAAAAAATCTAATTTTAAAGCACATATTCTTTTCATTCTACCAGCCCAGAACTACATATCAGTTTCCCAACTCTCTTGTTGGAACTCGTAATGTATTTTCCCAGAGCAAAATAAGGAATTATCATTCTCATAATAGTGTAATTCAAATAAGTCATAGATTAAGAAACTAAATGACCATGCATGATAGTAGCGTCTGGAATATATCTTCTTATAGAAGCAAAAACAAGTATCAAAAAAAATATTTCTTGTGGAATGGGTTGGAGCTTACTTGTTGATTCAGTCAAGGAAATGGGAAAGAAGATGAATTATCAGTGAAGTACATTCTCCATTCCTCTTCACCTAGTTCAGTTCAATTATTTAATAGCTGGAAATACACCTAGGAATCACAGCACAAGTTTATTTGAATGTTCAAGTGAAAGAGCAGGGATGGAAAGATTGACTTCTGCCCCATGAAATTTTTCACTGTAATCTTCACTGAATTCTACATTCAGTGGTTTCTGAATAACTTCAGTCATTTGAACTTACATTACACTATTGTTTTGGGATGTGGGGGGTTGTTTTGTTTTGCTTTGTTTGGACTGCTGACAACATCCATTTTCCATAAAACCCAAAGATTCTACTGCTGTAGTTAAGTTTGTAAGTGCTTTTTGCTATTCATGTTTTCCTTACCAGTTGAGTTCTTACATGTGAAAATGCTTTGAAAAATAAAAAGGACTATAAAACATAATATTTACTTTTATTATAGTGTTGTTCTTTTCTATGTTTGAGAATTCTACTGGGATAAGAGGTACTGAATTTACTCTGAATTACTCTGAAAGTAGGAATCAGCTTGAGAAATTACTGAGCCTTAAGAAATGCTATGGTTTTCCTCCATCTGAACTATCTGTTTCAACTGAGGGTGCTATGAAGGTCAGGAAAAGAGAGAAGAGAGAACTAACTGGTTAAGATAAGCAGAACTTCAAATAAATTAAGTATGCTTTTATCTTCTGAAAAATCTCTGAAGTGCCCAACACATGTTCAATAACTCCAAATAATAATTCCTAAATATATGATTTGGTATTATACAGATGAGTAAACATACATCATTTTTTCCACTGACATACTGAATAGAATAATTTCATTAAAAATAAATTCCATCATATATAAACTTTATACACCATTGCCCAAGAATAAGAACACATTAACAACTTTAATGAGTTAGTCATATTCATGAATTATTTTCATGAATATATGTATTTTAAATTTCTGCACATAAGCGTTCTCTCTAAACAAAATATAGTAAGTTCTTAACAGTTTACTGTGTGTGTAAGTATACTTGGGGTGAATTAGGGCAGTATGTTGTTACCTTCTGTTTGTGCTTCTAGTTTACTCTCCATCCTGAGAGGGGAGAGTGATGTAGGGGCATTTATTTCCCAAAGTATCTCTGTGTGCGTGGGTGATCTGTTGACTACTCCCCTTTAGGAAAGGGTGACTTCCATTAGGCGGCCCTTTCCATATAGCTATGCTTTTTAGGTTCCAGTAATATCTTGCTCCCGTTGCCTATTTAGACCCATACAGTAGCACTTTTTTCTCTATTATTACTCGCCTCAATGAATTACACTAACGATAATGTCTTAAAATCTTGAGACACTCTTGGAAGGAATTCCTTTATTAAAATATCAAATTACCCCATTTGAGTGATGTGTCTGTTTCCTGACTGATCTGTTATAGTGTAGGGGATGGATTTCCCAGAGTACTGAGTTTATGGGTAAAATTTTCAATGCCACATCATCTTTTTTGCCTGCTTGATTGCAATGGCCTCCTATTGGTCTCCCTGCTTTTACTCTTGTTCCACTAAAGTTGATCTTCAACAGAGGAACCAGAGTGATATTGTTATAATATAAGAAAGAATAGATCATTTCTCTGCTCAGAGCTCTTGTAAGGCTTCAAATCTAAGAGTTCATGTCTTGAACTAACAATCTTCCCCAGTCCATGGCTCTCTTACACCTGCTCTGATCTCCTTCCCTAGCAACTCTGTCCTATATTCCATTACTCTAAACCTTCCACTGTTTCTTAAGGACACCAGGCACTCTCCCCATGGAAGATCTCAGCACCTGCTATTCCTGCCTCCAGTAATGTTCTTCCTTCTGGCTTCTTCACTTGCCAATCAAGTTTTAACACCTCAATTTGGGCTTTTCTGAACACCTTACTTAAATGAAACTCTATTTCATTTCTTAGACTTCCTTACAAAGTGTATTCTTTCTTCTCCTAAGAATTGATCACCAATTAACATATTTATTTTGTGTCAACTTTTTCTTAAAATATTGCATGAAATTGGTTTATTTTTTGTTTGTCCCTGTACTCTGAATGCCTAAAACAGTACCTTACAATTAGTAGGAACCTAGTATATAGTGATTGAATGAATGAATTAATACAGATTACTCATTGAAGTTCACTCACATTTTATTCAGGTCACAGTGATTTTAATTGCAGCATAATACTAATTAAAATAATGAAATCCATCATCTAAGAAATTATTAAAACTAATAATTCTATGCTGAAAATTTCAGTGCTCTTGATACTTCCATCCTTTTAGTACACACAAATAAGCAAATTACAAGTCTTAATCTACTCTTAAATCAACAGTTGAGAATAATATAAGCAAAGCAAATCAATAGACCAAGATCTTTGAACTAGTTCTACTAATATTGCATAACCTAAAGCAAAGTCACTTTAATTTCTCTGTGCTCCAGTTTCCTTGGCTGTGAAATTAGGGAGGATTAGATGACTCCTAAAACTTATTTTGCCTTTGAAATTCTGAGAGGTGGTTATATGAAATACCTTTGAATATATGTTTATATATTTTAAAATGTCATCTAAAATTATAGTGTAGTCAATGCTAAGTATTACTGGTAAGTGACATCTACAGGAAGCACATAGAGCTTGTCTTTTATCTTCTTTGTTAACAATATATCATTAAGGTCTCTTTCTGGAAGATAAGAATAGATACAATGATCAGAAGACCAGTGATCACAGGTAACTATTGGTTGGGACCAAACTATAATTTTGAGTTAACTATTTTCACTAGTACAATGAGAATATATTGAACTATATATGAACTATGTCATGACAGATGAAATATGTCAGAATTTCATGTTGTATTGAAAAAAATATTTTTGTCTTTTGTATTTCTAGAAAATTATTTAGTAATCTCACAGATTTCCAAATCCAAGCAAGGGCTTTAAATGATCTTAAGTGAATAGTTTAAATAGAAGAGGAACCTTTTATATTTGACATATTTCTTACCTTTAGGATTCAAACTTCACTCCTGAGAAATACATGCAAAATTTATAGAAGTCTCCAGATGGTTCTTTTTATCTATTTATGGATCTGAAAATATGACGCCACAAATTTCTAAATTTTTCTCAGTGGCTGTATTGTGCCAACACAGCAAAAATCAGATGCTATTTATCACTTTTGAATTTTCACCACCAGAAATGTTATTAATTTTAATGATAAAATCCTGCTCTACCTTGCATGGAGTTGACCTTTCGAGCTCCCAGACAAAATGTACCATATAACCATAAGGTGGTATTATTGTTACTTGGAAATGAAATATAATTTCTTATCCTTTCATGTAGCATGATGGACAAAAGTATTTGTATCTTTTGTAATTTTTTTTCTCTGTGCAAAGTGTTAGGTGCAATATTTATTTTGGGAATAAATCTTTGCTACATATTTATATATACACTTTCTTTGGAATTACTGGTAAGTAAAAACAAGTGAATATGCACAATTATTTACAGGCTTCCAGCAAATAGTCGCAAATCATGCTTTTCTTACATTCATTGTCTTGTCTGCCTCAATTGTTTTCAATAAAATCTGAACTAAAATCATTAGTTATTAATATATCCAACCCTACAAATGTCTTTTATTCTCCTACAAAATAATTTTCTTATCCTGCAGCAATTCATCTTGATTATGAAGCTGAAACAAATTCTCAACTGAGTAAAAGATACAGTGTCTGCTTGTCAGACATTTGGACAGTGGAAAATTCTTTTGTTTGGAAAACAAAGAACTCACAATTTGTAGCCTCTTATAGCTTGATGATATTTGTTTCCATCATGCCATTTTACTTATTGTACAATACATAGGAGAATGCTTTCTACTGGCTTCAGATGTGGTCTCATAACAGGCACCGTTCAAAGAAAAGGCACTCTACATGCATCACAATTTCTTCCTTGCGGCTGCCGTTTCGTATGCACTTAGATGATACATCCATCCTTGTTAGGAACCACTCTTCCTTATGGACAGAGTATTCCCAACGATCAATCAAGCCAGTTCTTCTCTTGGATTTAAAATATCCTCACAACATTCATTCTCACTGTTTTTCTTTCTTTGGTTCCCAATTAACACCATCTTTGCTCTTTGTTGGTTTCAGTTGTTGAGGATAGTGCCTCCATTTATTTATGCCAATAGAATATAACAGATTTTATGGTTGGGGGGAAACAGCCAGTACAAAAGGCCACAGTAAGAGAGGGCATTGCCAGATACTGGATTTGAAAATAAATAGAATCCTCAAAGAGCAGCTCTTTTAAAAAGTATGTTTAATTATCGGTAGTAACGTAGTCAGTAACTATTTTAATACTTCTAGTCACCTACCAATCAATATTTATAAAACACATTTATGCTTTTCATGAAGCTTAAATATTCTAGGATTATTATTTTTGTAATTTCACAAAAGCCTCCTTAGAGAAAGTACATTGCAAGTTAGAAAATAACCTGATGTGAAAAAGAGAACAATGACACATGCGTTTGAAAGACTGTGTGGTACAGTGGGGTAAACGTAATTAAGAGAGAACAGACATTGGTTGCATTTTGATGGCTGTCACTTGCTACATTTGTGACTGAGCAAATTCTGTGGTTTGCATATTCTTCAGTTTTTACACTTAGCAGGAAAGAAATGGCTGTTTTGCTCCACCTTTTACGTTATTTGAAGATTTTTTGATAAAGTTCGTGAAAGCACTTCAAAAAATAAAATGTTTTAAAATATTATCTTTAAACATCGTTTAAAACTCTGTACTCCTGTTTATAGACTGCCAAAGAATCACTTTCTTTTCTCTCCACACATACATAAACATTACTTCCCCTTTTATAACAGTATAAACAGTTGGAAACTCCTCCTCATGGGCCTCCATAATTCCAGGCTCTCTCACCTTTTATCTATTGATTTTTGTTATATTGGTCAGATTTTGGGTCCACTGTTTCATGCCATTTTAAAAAATCCTTAAATTATAGTGTCACCAATAGTAAATAATAAAATTACACGTTTGGTTGTCAATTTCAAGATAGTCACACCAATTCCACTACATTTTAGTACGTATGTATTTTAAAATAGCCCTATCTAAAGCTTGTGATCCACTAGGTTGAGAAGTAATGCTCATTCCCTTTGCGAAAATACCCTTTAAAAAATTTCTTTCATTTTTCAGTCCAATTATTCACAGATAAACAAATTCCTTGTAATACCACTAGCTTTTTTTGATCACTGGCTTTAGACGACATCACATCTTGTTTGGACTTAGAGCACCTGCTGCCACTACCACTACTAACTACTACTACTACCTCTTGATACTACACAATGTTTTATTCTCTCCTCTGTAAAAAAGGGAAGGTAATAATAGCACCTCAATTTTTTATTTGGATTCAGTAAGTAAATAAAAAGACATTGTACACACATTTTTTGAAGGAAGGAGCCATGTGGTATTTCATGTATATTTGTATATTCTCCATAATATTTAACACTAAAGCAGTTTTCTGCCTATGTACTAGTACTTATCCTTTGAGCATGGTGAGTGCCAGAAAGGTAATTGATTCATATGTTCATAAATATACTTATGTATATATATTATAGTAGTTACACATATATTTTGTTCAATTTCCTACTTTTTATTAAGCAGTTCTGAGCAAGTTCTTTTGAGAACCCTGAGAGGTAGATGTTCTTATCCTCATTTCACAGATGAGGAGACTGTGGCTTCAAGAAGTTATATCATCCTTGGAATTACTCAGCTAAATAGTGCGGAACAGGATTCTAAACACAAAGCTCTTCTCTTATGAGTAAATGGCGCTTACACTACTTCATCTACTTGTCAGACGCCATTTTAGCCAAAGATGATTTAGAGTAGCCTCCCACATCGAGTCCTCTTTCCCCCTCCCAAGCCTGAGAAGAATCCTTTCATCAACTATTTTGATTGGATGAGACAGGAAACTGTTCCCACTTTGGAAACCCGAGCAGAGGATGGACACTTCCATTCTGTACTCTGAGAACATGTATGACAACTTCTACATTAAATCTAGTGACCAAATGTCTTTGCAGCACTCTTTGTTCCATTCAAGCATTGTTAACTTTTAGTAAGTTTCCTCCTTCATGAATTGAGTAAAGAAGATACTCTTTGAGAGTGAAAGAATCCCTTCCTATCAGTTTAGATGTGTTTTAACAATATGGGTGAAATTCTATTACGTTATTGTATTGCAACATAAAACTGACACCAGTTATGGCGAATGGTCACAAATGAAAATTATGATGACACAGTTGATTCTCCCAGCCCTCAACTCTTAGGATTTTAGAAGTGAGTGTGTTTCTCTATATTATTCACAAATTATTACATAATTGTACTAAATAGAGTCACATTTTCTAAGATATTTTCAAAATATACTTTACAATTTATTTCAGGTAGAAAGTTCTTGCATTACTGGCTGCCCATTTCCTGAAACTTAATAGTTATTCACCTTAATCCTGTAAGTTCAATGTTCTGTAAAGTAAATTTACTTCAAATGAAGAACACTTTTCTATAAACATCCATGTATATCATTTTCATTCTCTGGTGAGTTTGACTTTATTGCTCTAAGCAAACACTCCTTGATTTCATTTGTAAAATATTTCTGAAGAAACAAAGATGGCTTTGAACATATTTTCATTTTTCCTCTTTTACTGAGATTATAATGCTTTTGAACAGTTCTCAAATGAATTTCACCTTTCCTTTTTGTCTATTTCAAAGAAAGGGAGCCTTTGAAAAACGTTTTTTTTTTCTTTTTTAGTACATCTAAAGCTTCTGTTACACATAACTGAAATTTCCATTTAATACTTTGGATTTTCACTGAGAACAGTCTATGCTCAATGGAGGCAGAGGGAAACAAGCCTATTAATAATTATTCCTATTCTCCTTGGGGGTCCTGATCTGCTGTCACCCTTTCATCACTGAACACAACAGGGATACAACAGAGCCCCAACTCAAGTACAATTTTGGGGGGCATGGGGACTATGAGTGCACTTCAAGTTGGTGTCATTTACTCTTTATTTTCATGAGTTGTGAGTTCATGAAGGAGATACCATGGAAGAAGAATATTCAGGATCTGAGAAGCCAAATTTTACTTTACTTCTTCTATGCCCTTCTAAACATACCTGACCAAGGAAACAAAGCGAATGCTTTTATTCTTTCATTGTGGTGATTATTGAAAGCATGGGTCTGCTTCTTTGCTCTTCATTTTTATAAGAGAAACTGAAAATGTAAGAACTATTTTTATAGAGTGCAAGAGTCATGCTATTGCTACCCTGTACTTTCTGGGAATAACTGTCTGTTTTTCTCTTTAATTAAAAAATGTATTATTCAAGTTATATCTAAGAGTGTGACTTCCTGTTTAGCGGCAGATCTACTTAGGGCTCTTATGTGCCAGCAGAATATAGTAACCAAGGTTTGACTTTAGAAATTAATAAAATGTGATGGGCTGTTGATTTTTCCTTAAAAAAAAAGAAATTAAAATGTGCACTGGTATAGGCCTTATAAATAGGACACTTGGGGTTAAGTTTTAGACTAATTAATTTTAAATTTCAGTTGAATGACAGTAGTTCACATAAATACATGGCAATGTAAAAGTAAGAAGTTTCACTTGTCCTAGTTTTCAATATTTAAATAAATCAAAATTTGAATTTATAGAACTATAGTACAGAAAATAGATGGTGCCAATCTGTGATACTGGCTACAAACAGGAGACAAAAAGACTAGAGAACATTCAATGTCATGGCAGGGGTAGTGGCATCTTCCTACTCACATCCATTCTTCTTACTTTCTGTTACCAAACAATAAATAAACATACTCTAATCATGTATCTTCTTGCCAATAAAATTTGTTGCATTTCCCTATAACAAAAAAAATAAATTTGAAAACTTTCTTTATTAAATGTTCTGGACTGGGGTACCTGGGTGACTCAGTTGGTTAAGCCTCTGACTCTTGGTTTCAGCTCAGGTTATGATCTCCTGGTTTGTGGGTTCAAGCCCCATGTTGGGCTCTGAACTGACAGTGTGTAGCCTGCTTGGGATTCTCCCTCCCCACCCCTCTCTCTCTGCCTCTTGCCCACTTGTGTGCTCTCTCTCCTCAAAGTGAATACATAAACTTAAAAAAAAAATTTAAAAACAAATAAAAAATAAAGGTTCTGGACCATGTATCCTTGATTTAGCTTTTTAGTAATTTTGACATTTCTCCAAACAAACAAACAAACAAACACCAGGCAAAAACATACTATCAAAAAGTTCTGTTCTTGCCCAATATTATGCCTTCATTACAGCTTTGCTTAAGTCAGAAATGCAATGCCTAAATACACACATCTGTCTTATATAAACACTCCTCATTCTATATCCTCAGTCAAAACCCATTGTCTTCAAGTATATGTACAAATCCAACCTCAAACATAAAGCCTTCCTGACCATCTCTCCCAGTTTGTTCTTCTGAGCACTTGTTGTGCACCAGTCCTGGTACTTATCCTATATGACATTGTATATGTCAGTTTATATATTTACTCAATTATGTTTGTATTCTAGGGAAAAGGGTACAAGATTTTAACATCTCCAAATTCCCCCAGCACTTAAAGTAAAGCCTTCTAAAGAGATGTGGATCAAAGAATTAATTGCTCTTTAATGCCTCTGAATAGCCTGATTCCACTAATTATAGATGAAAGATAGTCTCATTATTTTATAATTTACAATTTATAATACTTGCGTACTATTAAAATCCATTTAGAAATTTAGCCTTTTCAGAAAAAATCATAGATTAATGTTACTGTCCTTCTCCCTCTTTAGCCTGCATCTCCACTTATAGTCCACAACACCTTTAACTCTTTTGAAATGTCCCTGTCACCTTACCTCATTTCTTCACTGACAAACCTTCAATGGATTCCTGTATTTAAAAGATTTCCAATTACCTCAGCCTACCTTTTCAGTCTTATAATTACTCTTATGCAGCTCTCACTTCTTCTCCACCTCTTACCCTTCGGACCTAGTTGGGGTCTTCATTTTCACCATATAAATCCATTAAAAGAAGGAAGAAGACAAGAATGTTCCTTATACCATTATTATCTAACATTGTTCTGAGTTCCCAGTTAATGTAATTAGTAAAGAAGAAGAAAAAAGAGACATAGGAAATAGAAAGTCAAATGTAAAATGATCACTATGTGCAAATAATATGGTTGTTCATCTGAAAATCCTGAGACAAGCAATGGAATTTTTATGAAAAACAAAGAGAATCCAGTAGGGCGGGCATGGAGTAGTATCAGTTGCTTTCATATAAAAAGTGTTTTTGTTTTGTTAATTTCTTCAAGATATAATTTATATAATTCAGGTATACAACATAATGATTTGGTATTTATATATTGCAAAATGATCATAATGAGGTTAATTAAAATCCGACTTCATATACAGTTACAAATTTTTTTCTAGTTCAACAATTTTTAAGTAGAACTCTCAGTAAATTTCAAATATGCAATACAGTATTATTACTATAATTATTATGCTGTATGTTACATTCCCATGGCTTATTATTAGAAGTTTGTACCTTTCAATCCTGTTTATCCATTTCCCTTACCCCCACATTTCTGCCTCTGACAACCACCATTCTCTGTGAGTGCTTATTCTTTCTTTTTTTTGAAATAAGCTACAAAATATAACAAAAGAAACATTTTTCAACTTTAATTTTTTAGTTTTTATTAATTTTTAAGTATAGTTGACACACAATGTTATCTTAGTTTCAGGTGTGCAAGAGAGTGATTCACTCTATATGTTGAGTTATACTCACTACAAGTGTAGCTACCATCTCTCACCTTGTAACACGACTACAATATCATTGACTATATTCCCTATGCTATACCTTTCATCTCCATGACTTGTTTGTTCCATACCTGGAAGCCTGTATCTCCCACTCCCATTCACTCATTTTGCCTACTCCTGCTCTCCTCCCTCTGATAACCATCAGGTTGAAGAAACAACATTTTTTATAATAACAACAGAAAAAAGAATAATCAAGTCCTAAATGAAGACAAGATGCATGAAAGGATATTTTGACAAACGGAAGTCACATCATGTTCTTGCTGAGAAAGACAGGAAACCATAAAGATGTCAATTCATCATGAATTAATCTATACATTGAATGTGATTCCAATAAAAACACCTATAGGATAAATTTATGAAACTGAAAAGGCTGACTTAAAAACATATGTAGAGGGGTGCCTGGGTGGCTCAGTCGGTTAAGTGGCTACCTTCGGCTCAGGTCACGATCTCACAGTTCGGTTTGTGAGTTCGAGCCCTGCGTTGGGTTCTGTGCTGACAGCTCAGAGCCTAGAGGCTGATTCACATTCTGTGTCTCCCTCTCTCTCTGTTCCTCCCCAATTCATGCTCTCTCTCTCTCTCTCTCTCTCTCTCTCTCTCAAAATAAAAAAATATGTAGAAAAAGCAGATGCTTTCCTCTGTGTCACTCTGGTGCCCTTGCTTGTGTTGTGGCTTTGCCTCATCCAAGCCAAACTCATGTCAAGCCAAACTCACGTTCCTGTAGAACCAGGCAGACTCCACCTCTTTCAAAAAGCTTTCTTCTCTACTTTCTACCCCCAACTTTTAGTACACTTACTGGTTCCTTCACTCTTTATTCAACACTTATTGCTACTCTTAGGCATGCTTTCTTGTGACTGTATTTCTATTCTCCACCTAAATATTAAGCCTAAGTACATTGTCTTATATATTTCCATATATCTCTAAGTGCCTATCCTGGCATCTGAGCAGGTTGGAGTGGAAGCTTTTATCCTACTGAATTATGAGTTGTTTCTTTGATTTTCCTTTATAAAATGTCTCACACACATTGGCAGAGTCGATCTTAACCAGGTTAAGCCCCAGTTTGAAAATTTGCCACTCTGTTCCAGATGTTCTGAAATGTTATGCTAGGTAAAGTTGGCCCTATAAACTTGGACATATGGTGTAGAATTCTGTAGCTCAAAGAAGCCTGGCCACTGTGTGGAGTTGTGGGCGCTTATTTTTGTCTTGTAAGCAGATACAAAATACAAGCTTCCTTAATAAAGCCAGCCTCAGGTGGCTCCATGTTGTCTGGTATAGTCGGGAAGTTAGAAAACGAGGGGAGAAGGTAGAAACTGAATTGAAGATATGTGACACTTAGTGGCAAGAAGAGCAAAGAGCTGAAGACACAGAATGGAGAGCCTGGGCAGTGTTGCTCTAGCCTTTGAGCTGAATGCTACTCAGTCTCC